>NC_058089.1:65604307-66804307 GCF_014858855.1 Bufo gargarizans
CACACTCCCTTCATTCTTCTGTCATACCCCTAGGAGGCAGACTCCAACATTTTACCCATCATTGGGCTTTGATTTCTGTAGACTGCTGGATCCTCAATACAGTCCCAGGCTTCCAAGTAGACTTTGTGTCCTGTCCAATACAATCACATCTCCTTCATCTACTTACAATTTTTGACTGAAGATCGACTATTAATAGACCTAGAAATCAAGGAATTATTTTTTAAACAAGCAATAATTCAAGTTCCCTCCCATTCTTCCTGGTTTCAGAGCAACCTGTTTCTGATCAAGTTTCTGATTCTCAAAAAATATATAATTTCCCTTCAGAACATTGCTCGTATAGTTGGCCTCCTATTGGCCTCCAAACAAGCTATATTTTCAGCCCCTTTACACTACAGGAACGATCTGGGTTATTCAGATGCGATTCCCCTCTCGTCAGATGCCAGAGAAGAACGTCTCTGGTGGCTCCAACACGTTCAAGAGTGGAACGGGAAGACTATCTTCAACTCCGTTCCAGACCTTGTCATAGAGTCGGACGCCAGTCTTTCTGGCTGGGGCGCCAAATACGGATCCAATATCACAGAAGGCAAATGGTCTCATTCAGAAGATTCTTTATAGATCAACTGCTTAGAACTTCTAGCCGAGTTCTTTGCTTTCAAGAGCTTCGCAGCCAACAGGTCTCATTGTTGTATACTCCTCCCGATGGACAAAATTTCTGCCGTCCAATACATCAACCGCCTGGGTGGCACGAGATCAGAAATGCTGGCCAGTATGGCAAAATAATTTTGGCACTTTTGTCTGATCAGGAATGTTGTCCTCAAGGCGGAGTATCTTCCAGGTTTATCCAATTCCATAGCGGATTGGAATTCACGGTATCTCATAGATGCGAGCGCTTGGCAATTGAATCCGTCCATTTTCCATCTCCTCAATACTCTTTAGGGGCCTCTTCACCTAGATCTACTTGCTTCTCGCCTCAACTGACAAGTACCCAGGTTCTTCAGTTTGCATCCCGACCTCTAAACTTCAGGAGTTGATTCTTTTCTCCAGATTTGGCCTCGAGACGAAAACTATGCTTTTCCTCCTTTTTGCTCTGATTCCCAGAGTTCTCCTGCAGGTTTCTATTCAGAAGTCAACCATTGTTCTCATTACCCTATGGTGGCCGACCCAGTCGTGGTTTCCCCAAATTCTGGGGATGCTTATAGAATTCCAGAGAATCCTCCCTTATTCTCCAAATCTTCTGTTGAACCCTTTCGGCGAACACCACCTGCTAATACTATCCCACCAACTGCTTCTAGTAGCCTGGCTCACTTCCGGCCTTCCTAAAGTGTCCCAAACCTTTCTCATTCAACTAAAGATCTCCTTTCTGAAGCCTGGGCTCCGGGTACCAGAAAGGCTTATGGATTAGCCTGGAAAATATGGGCTGATTGGTGCAGTCAACGAGACTTGGATCCCATACATGCCTCTCTCACCTACATCTTACATTTTCTTTCTGCCTCTTTTGAGGCTGGTAAAGCATAACTCACCATAAACCTTTACCGTTCGGCTATATCTGCATCTCATTTTCCCATTTAATCCTCACATATAGGGAAACACCCCCTTGTCTGTAGATTACTTAAGGGTATCCGTTTCAAATGTCCCCCCTTGCCAAAATACCAATCGACTTGGGATGTTAACGTTGTCTTGGACCTTATATCATCTTGGGGAGATAATGACTCTTTATCTCTAGACTAACTGTCTTATTATGTCGTATATCCATTAAAAGAGTCTCAGATGTAAAAACCCTAGATATCTCCAACAGATCCTATTCCCCTAACTGCATACATTTTACTATAACTAGACTAAATAAGACCAACATTCATTCCATCTTCTACCCAGCCTTTCCACACAACGACCACCTATGTGTGGTCAAATGTCTACAATCTTATGAGTATAAGACTGCTTCACTTCGACATCCCTTCAAACCTCAACTACTGATCTCTTACTGAAAACCACACTTACCGGTATCCTCTCCCACTCTAGCCTGATGGGTTAAACAAGTCATGTCCCTTGCTAACATCGACATTTCGGCTTTTGGGGCCCATTCTCTTAGGGGAGCCGTTTCTACCAAACTTATTCATCATGTGGTTCCCTGGCTGATCATCTTAAAGCCGCTAACTGGTCCGCCGAACCTTATATTTTCATCCTATTTCTCATGTTTCTACAACCTTGCTAGAATAGTTTCATAGTCATTGTTGTTCTAATTGATTATTTATTATTATGCTATTTTCGATTTGTAATAGACATTATAATCTTATATATATGATATATAGCAAGCTTTGAACTCGCATAATGGGAGCCTCGTGTACTGTAATAAAATTGGAGATTTTCCTAGCTATTGTGCTGGAAAATATAGATTTTATTAAGGACACGAGGCAAGCATTATCCCACCCTATTTAACCCATCCCTATGCTTTTATCTCATAATTTTCAGCTTACCAATAATAAAAAAGAATCTTCAGGCTTCTGGGAAATATCCATAGTCTACCTGATCTCCGAATAAAGACATTCCACGAGAATCTTCTGACTTCCTTCCATAGACTCTCCATACCCGGACTTCTACTGTCATCCGATGCAGATAAATTCCTGTTCCTGTGATCTTCATTATCTAACTGTTTATGCATGTTATACTACTAAAGAAAGAGGGCAGAGTTTATCCTCATATTCCTTATATGTTCTCTGATAGATCCTCATTGGTTACCATATGTTCAAGCGTGCTAGGTTGTACCTAAACAAGTTTTTTCTTTATGTATTGATATTAAACTCTTTAGCTGCGGATTCAATAAAAGAAAGTTGCGCATAAAAAAAAAAAAAAACACACATCTTACCTAGGGTTGTCACAATACCAAAATTTTGACTGTTTTTTTTTTTTTTTTTAACTTTTTATTTAATACCTATTTACCTCCTTAGGGGCTAGAACTTGGGATCTTTCATCCCTTGTCCTATTCACCCTGATAGAATAGGACCTCACACTGTCCCTGCTGCTCTGTGCTTTGTGCACACAGCAGCAGGGAGCCAGCCGACTATGGCAGCCAGGACTTCAGTAGAGCTCTGCGATCTGCCGCTATTAACCCCTCAGGTGCCGCACCTGAGGGGTTAATAGCGGCGGACCGCAGCGCGCAGTCATAGAGGCTGGGTGCCGGGTATGGGATATGCTGCAGCCTGCGTTTGTAACAAGTATAAACGATATTTATTGGTGGCGCAGTGGCCATAGCCCCTCCCCGCCTCCTCCTCTGTGTTGTTGAGAACATGGCACGCGCTGAGAGCAGCGCGTGCCATGTCAGTTTGTGAAAGCGGCAGAGCAGCGGCGGGTCTAGAAGCAAATAGTCTTGTCGCCATTTAGCAATTCTAGGTCGCATTTGCGACCATTTTGGTCACCATCTGGAGGCCTGTCATTCCCCACCCCCTATTGTGGTGTTCTATTTAAAGGGAGTCTGTCACCTCCATATGGCCATATACAATGCTTACATGGCTCTGTAGCACACCTATACATAAATTCATATGCAAATGAGCACTCTCAAGTGTCCAGGGGAGGAATTCAGTGTGTAAGTGCCCAGGCTGCTCTGCCTTCTTTTCACTTTACTCCTCCCCAGCCTCTGCCTTTGCCTGCCCTCCAAGTGTCTTGCCTCATCAATAGGTCCGGACTTGGAGGGCGGGCAAAGGAAGAGGCTGGGGAGGAGTAAAGTGAAAAGAAGGCAGAGCAGCCTGGGCACCCACACACTGAACACCACCCCTGGGCACTTGCGAGTGCTCATTTGCATATAATTTAAACTTTGTTTTTCCTGCTGGTGCAAGTTTAAAGACAAAGGTATTGTTACAATGCTGTATAGGTGTGCTACAGAGCCATGTAAGCACTGGATATGGCCTAATGGAGGTGACAGACTCCCTTTAGGGTGATTTCACATCACCGTGTTTTTCGGTCCGCTAATTGTGTGCATTCTGCATCACAGTGCAGACCTGTTGAGTTCAATGGGTCGGTGGTTTGCATGTTGCAGTGAAGTATAGGACATGTCTGAAGTTTTACTGCACAGATGCATAAGCACTAGATATGGGCCAAAATCTTTAGAATGGAAGATGCAATGGAACATACCATATTTTTGGAATCCCTCTTTCTTAAGGCCTCTTTCACAAGGGCGTTGCAGGAAAATGTGCGGGTGCATTGCGGGAACATGCGCGATTTTTCTGCGCGAGTGCAAAACATTGTAATGCGTTTTGCACGCGCGTGAGAAAAATCGCGCATGTTTGGTACCCGAACTTCTTCACAGAAGTTCGGGCTTGGGATCGGTGTTCTGTAGATTGTATTATTTACCCTTATAACATGGTTATAAGGGAAAATAATAGCATTCTGAATACAGAATGCATAGTAAAATAGCGCTGGAGGGGTTTAAAATAATAATAATTTAACTCACCTTAGTCCACTTGATCGCGAAGCCGGCATCTCCTTCTGTCTTCATCTTAACTGTGTGGAGGAACAGGACCTTTGGTGACGTCACTCCGGTTATCACATGATCCATCACATGATCTTTTACCATGGTGATGGATCATGTGATGACCGGAGTGCCGTCACCACAGGTCCTGTTCCTGCACACACCACAGAAGACAGACAGAAGAGATGCCGGGCTGCGCGATCAAGTGGATTAAGGTGAGTTAAAAAAAAAATATTTTATTTTATTTTATTTTTTTTAACCCCTCCAGCACTATTGTACTATGCATTCTGTAGTCAGAATGCTATTATTTTCCCTGTTTATAAGGGAAAATAATAATGATCGGTTCTCCATCCCGATCGTCTCCTAGCAACCGTGTGTGAAAACCGCACCCCATCCGCACTTGCTTGCGGATGCTTGCGATTTTCACGCAAACCCATTCATTTCTATGGGGCCTGCGTTATGTGAAAAACGCACAAAATAGAGCATGCTGCGATTTTCACGCAACGCATAAGTGATGCGTGAAAATCACCACTCATGTGAACAGCCCCATAGAAATGAATGGGTCGGAATTCATTGCGGGTGCAATGCGTTCAACTCACGCATCGCATCCGCGCGGAATACTCGTCCGTGTGAAAGGGGGCTTACTGTTTAAAATTGGTGACATACAGAGAAATCCTAGGCATGTGGCCTTTCCCTCACTCCTGTTTTACAGCTGTGACACATGGATAGCTCCGCCTTACTGTACCTCTCATATATACTTTGGTTCTGATTGTGCACAGTGTTAGTTTGGTCAAGTGTGTACGTGACCTAAACTACATGTGCCTGGTTTTATTGCTCCTGATGATGACCGCATCCATTTTATATGGTTTGTCAGCTGTATGTGTGTGCTGTGTTGAGGTATATCTCACAGTTGTGATACTATAATGTGTAGCTAGAAAGTCAATATAAGGAATAGGAAAGGGGGCAAATTCACTTTACCAATTGAAAAGTAAACATAAGTATGGACGTGGTATACAGCTTGTTATATCTGTATTCATCTGTATATTTATGTCCGTATGGCCACATTTGATATTTTATTCTATTGATGTTTTCTCTCACTACAAATATGGATCACTCATGGCCGTGAATACAGATTTCCTAATTACAATAAGATTACTAATCATTATGAGGCTGCACTGACTTCTGTTACAGAATATATGATACCGACTATGCTATAAGAGATAGATTTATTCTTCGTTCAACACCTAATTACACATCAAGACCATGTGAAGAGCTCTGCAATTGTGAACTGATGTGGTCCTATTTTCTGCTTAGGCCATCAGCTCACTGAAGAAGTACCCTCTGCCACTTCAGAACGGGAAGGAGGCAAAAATCCTGCAAAATTTTGGAGACGGAATTTGTAAGATGTTGGATCAACAGCTGGAAAAATATTATGCAGAACATGGTACTTTTTTATTTATTTTTTACATTTTTTAGGTAGCAGTCATTTTGTTAGTTTTTTTGCATCATCCTGTACATTGCTTCAGCCTGGTTATTAAATACTGTGGGAAGTGAAAGTTTTATACTAGTTAGAAGTAAATTTACTGGAAAGTGGCCTTACTGCTGCATGCTCTGGGCATTGGTAGACACGTTGATGCTTGGTCTTGGATTACAAATCTGTTTGCCTAGATTGATAAAACCATAATATGTCTGTAACAATGTATTCAAGATGTAACAATGTGTGTCTTTATGAGCACTGCTACCATCTTTCGGTAGCTCTTACACCATAGTAGAATTTATATAGACATATAAAGCAGTTTGGAGGTTCAGTCATTGGGAGTATCTTCATATTGTGTTTGAATTAATGAGCAGTCATTTTTTTCTTCTCCTATGTTCACAGGACCCAATGCTTCAATTCATTCTGTCCATATCAGCAATGATAAAAACAGAAACCCACAAAGAGCCACTTCTCCACCTCCTGCCTCATCTGCCCTGGAAGGAGACATGCCCAAAAATCCACATGAGGGACCATCCCCTACAGTAAGTGTTTTTTTATGCGTTTTCATCTTTTTCCCTATCTTTCTTGAGCAATAACTTTTTTATATTTCCATTCACATAACTGTATGAGGGCTTATTTTTTGTAGGATGAGTTGCACTTTCAAATGCCACCATTAATTATAGCATACAATGTAGTGGGAAGCGGTAAAACAAAAAAATTTAAATGAGGTGGAATTGGAAAAAAGTGCAATTCCTTTATCGTTTTGCAGGTTTTGTTCCCACGGTGTTCCGTTTGTAGCAAAACTGACCCATGCCCTTCATTCTCTGGGTCAGTACAATTGCAACGATACCTCATATGTATAGGTTTTTAATGTCTGAATAGTGTAAAAATAAATTGAATCTTTGAAGAAAAAAAATATCACCATATACTGACCCCTCCTCCCCCCATAACAGCTTCTGCTGAGCTGTGTGGGTGGCTTATTCTTTGAGGGACAATCTGTAGTATGTATTGATACCCTTTTAGAGTGTGTGTGACTTTGTGATCACATTTTATTACATTTTTTGGGGTAAGAGAAGCAATAAGAAAATGGCAATTTGGCCATTTTGAACCTTATTTTTCCATTACGCTATTTGCCGTTTTGGAAAAATATTAACCGGTGTTTTCGGACGTTGTGATACCCATGATATTTATATTTTTAGTTATTTAGATATTTTTTTATTTATTATAAGTAAAGGGGTGATTTTAACTTTTTTATATATATATATATATATATATATATATATATATATAAATATGTGTGTGTGTGTGTGTGTGTGTGTATGTATATGTGTGTATATATATATATATTTTTTTTTTTAACTGTCTTGTAATGATTTTGAAGCTCGTATTTGAGCCTGCAAAATCAATTTTTTTAATTTTGAACAATCATGTATTTTTTTTAATGAATTTATTACTGTCTATTGCTCATTTCTTATGTTGCCTGCTCCTGGTGGACAAAATAAGAATTGCTGCATGAATGCCCTTAGCCTTTTCTGCGAGGCTGAGCACATTCAAATCAAATACCGGCATCCACACTGACCAAACAGCCGTTTTTGACTACTTAGATGCCATGATCTCACTTGATCCCAGGATCTAAAGGTCTTAATTACCACAATCAGCAATAATGCCGGTCGCGGTAATTAGCCGCAGGTCAGCAGAGACCTGCCGGCCATGACGCCTGCTGCACATGCAACTGGGTACCATGTTTGCCTATCGCTCCAGCGCTGTATATGTACGGCGCTGGTAGCGAAAAGGTTAATATAGTTTTAGTACAAAACTGAGAATTTAGAGGACACAGTGCTTCATTATAGAACCAAATACATTTCAGTGCAGAGGGTTAAATCTGTGGCAAAGTCTCCATGTAAAATGAATTTTACTGAAGATTGTCATGCTTTTAACATATTGAAACTTTTCTGATCTGTGTAAATAATGGACAGGTCTTCAGCCTCTCTATTCACTGATGACATTCCAAGGTTTTGAATGTAGTAAACAATGAAAACAGGAAGAGCGAGATTTATTAAGTTGCCTGCCTAAAACTGGCCATACATATTAGTCTAAAGTTGATCAAAATGGACCTTTTCAACCAAAAAGATCTTTCATTAGGTGAAATTTAACAACAAATGATCATCTTAGCGGACCAATGACAGACTATCATTGTCTGAAAAAATAATTCAACCATGTTTGAAACTTTTCTCTGATAGGTAAAAGATCTTTAGTTCAAAGATAGTTCATGGCTAAAACCTTATCGTTCCAGATACGCTATACATATCATATATACTACAGCTTATTGAGATATGCTCAAAAGGGTAATATACATATTTCTACTTTATTTCCAGGCAGAATATAAGATTATAAAGAAACCAGAAATGTGAGTTAGCTTCTAAGCATGCAAACAACTTGCCTTCTCTATGTGAAAAGGCTATAGCTTAGTGGTAAGTCCACAGTTTTGTACATAGTGATCCCAGGTTTAAATCTTTATACTTTTTTTTTTTTCCTCAGATGATTTTTTCTTCCACATTTCGCCCATAATGTTTATGGGGGGTCATTTATCAAACTGGTATAAAGTAGAACTGGCTGGTTGCCCATAGCTGTCTAAAATGAAAGGTGGAATCTGATTGGCTGCCATGGGCATTTAAGCCTGTTCTACTTTACAGCAGTATGATAAATGACCCCCTATATCCTTACCATATAGAGAATACTTTTTTTTAGCTTAAAATGCTAATAAATATTGCTGGTTTCTTTGTAATCATATATTGTGACTGGGAATAAACCAGAAATATGTTTTAGGGTTCAAATATAAATGTACCGAGGTCTTTTATTCTTATTATATGAATATATATTATGTATTATAGTATAGCCTTTTATTACAGGTTAAATGAGAGAGAAATTTTTTTGAACACATCTCTCCTAGTAATTGAACTTAGGATCTTTACATACAAAACTTATCACTTTCCACTAAGCTGTAGCCTTTCTACATGGATAAGAATGGATGTTGTGTGCTAAGAAAGATAACAGATATTACTAGTGTCTATAATCCTTTATTATATCTGTGAATAAAGCAGTAATGTGTAGATTAGTTTTCTGAGCATATCTCAATGTGGTGAAGCTGTAGCACAGAGTGTGTATAATTTGTATATGCTAGGAAACAGCTCAAGAACATAGCTCTGCCCCTAGCATGCTGATTTTTAGCCCTGTGAATCAAGGGGAGCGGGCAGTGCGCAGCGCACAAGGGGTGTTACAAATCAGTGCTCAAAGGGTTCAGCCCCGCCTCCTGGTGCTTGAACATGCTCATTTGCATATGAATAAAATGCATATTTCTCTGCAGCTATTTAGCAAACAGACAAAAGAAAGGTATAATTTTAATCAGCATGATGAGCCCTATCAGACCTATTTAGGTCCCTCCACCAATCCATGGTGATGCCATGGCCTTACCAGTGACCAGATATTATGTAGCACTGTGCATATTACTTCTATAGTACCACAGTGCACAACAACTTAATAGCCAAACACTGACAAATATAACAGTTCAACACAAAATGTCTTTCCATTATGCCTTATAACGCCATTATTACCAACATTGCCAAATAAACACCACAATAAATTGCAAATACCTCCACCCCGGAAGAAACAGGTACCACCTTGCAGCACAGATATTGTCCCGCTAGTGACAAATAGCACAAATACCTCCCAGAAGCTGACCTTCTTTGCTGGCCAATGCCAGCTGTCACATTCTCTCCTCCTCCAGTTGTCATTATTTAATATATTGAGGAAAGGGCTGAGGAAGAGAGAAGCAGGCCATAGTACCAAGTCGGCCCTACCTGGTCTTTCTAACAGAACCAGTCATGCAGGAGAATACAGCACTACATATGTATTACATTCAGTGACATCTCCTCTAATTGTAGATGTTCTCTTCACCGTCTCTATCTGGCGCAGAATGCCATGACATCTTATCTCTGCAGAATTTGCCGCACAGAAATCTTTTTCATCATCCTCCCCACTTTCTGAACACAATCTCCGCTTCCTGGTGCTCCGAAAGTGTCACATATAAACTATGTTACTAAGGCTGAAAAAAGACATCAGTCCATCTAGTTCAGCCTGTTATCCTGCTATTTCCTCCAACACTGTGCAAATTGTGCTCTCTATTTCCCCCACATGCCATACTGCAGAGGCAGATAGCCCCCTCGAAAATTCAAATATTACATAGTTGGTGCCCTTTTCAATAATTGTACCCAGCAAATAGTGCTCTAACAGTAATGGTTCCACAAACTGTGTCCTTCATCAATAATTTTGCCAAGCAGAGTAGATTCGACAGTTATACTGCTCCCTTATAGTGCCCCTAGTAGTAATAATGCCACCATTAATAATCATACCCCTATTTCGTGCCCCTGGTAGTAATAATGCCCCCATTAATAATCATACCCCTATTTCGTGCCTCAGTAATAATAATGCTCCCTTTAGTGCCCTCAGTAATAATACTCAATTTAGTGCTTTCAATAATGATGTCCCCTATAGTGCCCCAATAATATTACCCTCTTAGTGCTTTCCGTAATAATAACCCCCCTATAGTGTTCCCAGTAGTATGTTTCTCAAAAGTGGCCCATTAGAAACTTGCAATGAATAATATGTATGTAATATTTCACATGTAAATCATACCATTCATGTCAAAAACCTGGAATTTATTTGTGATATTTCAATAAAAATCACTTTAACAAGAAACTGGGAATGAAAAAAGAAAATCAAATACTCAGCATTGCAGGCCACAGACCTCTTCCAACCTGTTGGTTTAGCTTCCTGCATCCCAACACAAGCCGTTGCACGGACACCATTGTGCCACCTGTACCATTGATATGCCTTTAGGCTTATTTACCTGTGGCCTATGAGGGTGACCAGCAGGGTAGTAAACTATCAGCTCCCGTGTGCTGCCACAGTATTCAACTGTATTGACATCCTGAGGACGTCAAGACATTATCACCTTGTTCCTCCATTGTAGAGTGAGGAGTTATTATGGAGTGGCAGTCGAGCACTGCTGCTTCATTCAACTGTGTCAGTCAAGTATACCGCTGAGTTGTATGGGCGCAGTATACATACTCAACTGATGCTCTATACAGACTCCTCCTCCTGTGAACTGGCGGTCAGTGGTGACCGGGGTCATACCAGGCCAGGTGTTCTCCAGTGTTATCATCAGCGTTGTCATTGATTTAGCAATCATAAAAATCAACAAATCTTCAATGCTTTATTTTATGAACTGCATATAGATTTTGAACATGCTGGGGACCTAGCATATGACTGGGTCACTTGTCCATATCCATGCATTGGGTCTTATTGAATACATATTGCTACTTCTTCACTGATCTTATTTCAGGTCTCAAGGATACAATTCATACAAAATGTATTCTTTTTCTTATTCTCCAGTACTGAAATGTTACTTATTTGACTATGCACCTCAGCAGCAGCGAGCAGGAAGAGGGCAAACTGCATGTGCCTTCCCTTCATACACCTGATCAGCAGGGGTGCTGGGTGTCAGACCCCCACCGATCTGATATTGATGATCTATCCTGAGGATAGGTCATCAATATTAAAAGCCCAGAGAGCCCCTTTAAACTATACTTGGAGTTTTCATTTCCTTTCAGTACAGCATAGGATCTTTCTCCCCATGTGCTGAACAGATTCGGCCTGTACTCCTGCCTGCCGCACCACTCTCTCTCTGATCAGGATGCCGGATCATAAGGAAGCAGTCAGGGGGTCTGGCCATGCTGAATCTCCCTGTCTGCAAATTATAAGATGTAGCCCCTTTTTATCAAGATTTTTTTTCTTGGTAAAAAGTTTGTCTTATAAAGTGTAAAATACTGTATATACTTGTGTAAAAAGGTCACAGGTTGTGGGAACAAAATGGCTGCTCACCCTTTGTTGTTGTGATGAGCCCCTACAACTATATATGGCATTGAATATTAAAATCACAGGAGGGCTCGCAGCTTTGTCAAGGCAATCCAGGCCAGGGCGGATGATGCAGAGTAGTAGGAAGAATATGAGCCTAGACCAGCTCTTTCCCAAATTCTGATTCATTTATTAGATTGTATCAGATTAACAAAAGCAAATAAGGCTACTTTCACATTAGCGTTTTTTTGCGGATCAGTCCTGGATCTGCAAAAACTTTTACCATAATACAATTGCATGCATCCATCATGAACGGATCCGGTTGTATTATGTCTTCTATAGCCATGAGGGATCCGTCATGAACACCATTAAAAGTCAATGGGGGATGGATCAGTTTTCTATTGTGTCAGTGTGCCTGGACGGATCCATCTTGCTCAGCACCACATTGCGGACAAAAAAAAAAAAAATGCCGCTTGCAGCATTATTCTGTCTGCGATGGGAGCACAACCAGTCGCAACAGAATGCATTTTGGTGAATTCCTGTTCAGTTCAGTTTTGTCCCCATTGACAATGAATGGGGACAAAACTGAAGCTTTTTCTTCCGCTATTGAAATCCTATGATGGATCTCAATAGCGGAATTGAAAACGCGAATGTGAAAGTAGCCTAAAACATCTAAATGGAGTGTTTTGGGGTCTGGGCCTCATGATTCTAGACCCTGAAACACATTATTTAGACTTTTTATTTGCTTTTTGTCAATCTACTACAAGCTAATAAAGGAAGCAGAATTCAGGAAAGAGCTGGTCTAGGCTCATATTCTTTCTACTCCTCTGCATCTTAATGGGTGAGGCTTAAAAAAGCTTGAGATATTATCTGGTAATTACCAAAATGTTCCTTCATACTGTACCATTATTCTGAAAGGTGTAGCAGTGCTGTGTTGTAGGATGTGAGTTCTCAGTAAATGAATTGTTTAATTTGTTTGTGTTGTGCCAGAAAAAGAAAAAGACAGCTGGAAAAAAGCAACGGGAGTATGTTCCACAGAAGAGATCAGGGGGCTACGCTGTGCTGCTTACCCTGTACAAGGAAAGCAAAGTAAGCAATGTGTTCATAAGTGGCTACAATTCGCTGTCCCCTTAATCATGGATACACAGATTACACAACCTGTCACACCACAGGGGCTTAACCACCAGTTGCTCTTGTGCTCATTATTGTCAGCTATGTTTTAAGAGTAGATGTAATTTCTTCAAAATTGTGGATGGTGTTCTCTATTACCATAGGAGCCAATCATACCCCAGCTGTTATCCTTCTAGTGAGAGTATTGACCTAAAAAATTGCAGAGGGCATAGGTGTCAATTTGCACTATCATTTGGAACACAGAGAAGGTATCGCCTCTCTTGGTATGTCTGTTTTGGTAAATACTTGAGTTCTTCATGAAATTTCATCTAAAAAAACATATTCTTCTGTGTTGTTGTGTTCCTCTGATAATTCCTCCTAGAATTTTATGAATAAATTCACAACTGGGTGTAGCCAGTTTGCAGTGTGTCTTTACACAATCTGACACTGTCCAATCAGTGCTGGAAAACCAGATAAAACAAAACTCAGCCTTAATAATGAGCAACACAAGAATAGAGTGAATGTACAGATGATAACGAAGATTGTTTGAAGGGTTATCCCATCTGATACACTAGTGGCATATTGGTAGGATATGCCACCAATGTCTGATAAATGCAGGGACTTGCTCCTATCTCCAGGACAGGACCTCTGAAGTGAAGGAGAGCAAAACCACACATGTCAGGCATACTCTCCGAGTTTGGCTATTTTTGAAATTCCCAAAGTGGTGAATGGAGAGTTACCACTGCTTGTACAGTGCGCTAGCCTTCATTTTGGGGGCCCATTCTAGAGAGTGAAGTGGGTCCCAGAGATGGGACTATTGCCTTTCTGACATAGGTGGCAAATCCTAGCAATATGTCACCAATATCTGAGATGGTAATATCTTTTTATAGTCCCCACCGTTTGGAACTACAGTGATCCATATGCACTTTTGGATGGCAGTCAAAATAGTATTAGAATGATGTGTTGTATTTTGGAACAAGGGTCAGCAGCTGTCTAGAGAAAAGCAACTTCCAGTCCTAAACTACAAAGCTAACAGACCTAAACCATAGTAGGAAAAAAGAAAGGTATCGATTGTCAGTGGAGGCCCTCGATCCAATGTAATAGACAAGTGAGTATGATTGGTGAAATCCAATTACTTTCTCCACTTAAAAGGGAAAGACAGTCTTCCTACACTTCTAAGGCCAGGATCACTTCTAAGATTTGGCCGATCGCATAGATGTCACTTGGACCCCCTTGAGACTAATCTCAACCCATTTATGGAAAAACTATTGTATCTGTTATAGGGCAATATTAATATCAATGACTAATATTAATGATTATTATGAAAATTGGAGGCTGCTTCTGACTCGGCACCCTTATTTCCATAGCCAGACCCTTATTTCTGATATTTAAGGACTCTATACTGACAGGGAGTGTTCCACAGGATTGGCGCATAGCAAATGTGGGCCAATATTCAAAAAAGGTGCAAAAGCCAGAGCCAGTACAGTACAGAGCCCGAAAACTATAGGCCGGTAAGTTTAACATCTGTTGTGGGTGGTTTGAAGGTTTTCCAAGAGATGCTATCTTAGAGTACCTCAAGGAAAATAAGTGTATACCGCAGTCTCAGCGTGGCTTCATGAGGGATCATTCATGTCAAACTAATTTAGTTTCTATGAGGAGGCAAGTTCTAGACTTGACCACAGCAAATCAATGAATGTCATATATTTTAAAGGGGTTCTCCGGGAATTAAAAAAATTAAAATACTTAAATATTATTTTATGATAAATATATTCACAAGTACCTTTCATTACTTAGAATGGCTTTTTTTGTCTAGGGAGCAATCATTAGTAGAAATAAAATGGCCGCTGTCCTATCAGTACACACACAACCTGTCCTAATCACACAGAAGGACAAGTTACTTCAACACAATGCGCCATAGTGCTGCCTCATCATTCTCCCTGAATACAGGTAAATCTCTGTGGGAATGGAGATGAGGATACACGAGAGGATGGTGGGGATATAACTAATGAGCAGCAGCTCTTGTATGCAGCCTCCATTACCACAGTCTGTCCTGTCCATCTTCTTTGTACTTCTTATCTCCTCTTAAATTAAATTCCCCAGAGATTCAGCAAAAGTTCTTACCATCTGTATTCAGGATCATAATCCCTGACATGTAGGAGAGGAGGATAAAGCAGCTCTTTACCGCAGTGTTGTAAAGTGACTTGTCCTCATGTGTGATCAGGACAGGTTTTGTGTGAACTAATGGGACAGCAGCCATTTTGTTTCCCCCGATGATTGCTCCCCAGACAAAACAAGCGATTATAAATAATGAAAAGTATTTGAGAATATATTTATAATAAAGTAATATTTAAGTATTTTCATTGTCTTAATTCCAGGAGAACCCCTTTAACTTTTCCAAAGCATTTGATGACCACATAAAAGGTTAATATATAAAATGAGAATGCTTGTACTGGGAGACAATGTCTTTATGTGGCTAAGTAACTTGCTCAGTGATAGAAAACAGAGGGTGGTTATTAATGGTACACACTCAGATTGGGTTACTGTTACTAGTGGGGTACCACAGGGGTCAGTATTAGGCCATATTCTCTTCAATATATTTATTAATGATCTTGTAGAAGGCTTGCACAGTAAAATATTAATTTTTGCAGATGACATTAAACTGTGTAAAGTAATTAACACAGAAGAGGACAGTATACTGCTACAGATAGATCTGGATAGATTGGAGGCTTGGGCAGATAAGTGGCAGATGAGGTTTAACACTGACAAATGTAAGGTTATGCACATAGAAAAGAATAATGCAAGGTACCAGTACTGTCACAATGTAGGTGGAGGGGAGGAACACCAGAATGACAACAGAAGGAAAATGACCCGAAACTAGACTAAGGAAAGGAAATGGTCACCACCTAGGAAAACCCTAAACCTAGCCCTGACTTCTGTCAGTATGAATAGACCCTGAAGGTGGGAATATTCATACAACGGATACCTAGGCCCTAGATACCCTGAAATCCCTAGGCGTAGTGACAGGGTCTGAGACCAATGGTTCCTTCCCAGATGAACGAACCAGCGTCTCCCTGAGGCCTAGGAAACAATGAGCAAAAGGGGAAAACAAAATACAAAAGGGGAGAACACTTATCTTCAATAGAAAATGGATGAGCAGAAACTGAGAAGAGGTCAACACACCTGCTCTTCCAACTCCAGGCAGAGAATATGAACCGCATGGTAAGAAGTGTGAGTCCAGACTAAATAGAGTAATAGTAATGACCACAAGCTACACCTGAAACGAAAGGTTTGGTCATGCCAACAACGACACTGCAAAGTGAAACCGAGAGGCTGTCAGATAACCTCATATGATGCAAGTCTCTCAGATCTTCTAACCTCTGTCACGGGAGGGATCGTGACAAGTACATACTAAATGGTAAAATACTGGGTAACACTGACATGGAAAATGACCTAGGAATTTTAGTGAACAGCAAACTAAGCTGTAGAAACCAGTGTCAGGCAGCTGCTGCCAAGGCCAGTAAGAAAATGGGTTGCATCAAAAAGGGCATAGATGCCCATGATTAGAACATAGTCCTACCAATTTACAAATCACTAGTCAGACCACACATGGAGCACTGTGTACACTTCTGGGCTCCTGTGAACAAGGCAGATATAGCAGAGCTGGAGAGGGTTCAGAGGAGGGTAACTAAACTGGAAAATAAAATAACTAGAATGGGTGGACTACAGTACCATGAAAGATTATCAAAATTAGGGTTATTCACTTTGGAAATAAGACGACTGAAGGGAGATCTAATAACAATGTATAAATATATCGCAGGTCAGTACAGAGATCTCTCCCATCATCTATTTATCACCAGGACTGTGACGAGGGGACACCCCCTGCGTCTGGAGGAAAGAAGGTTTGTATACAAACATAGAAAAGGATTCTTTACGGTAAGAGCAGTGAGACTATGGTACTCTCTGCCTGAGGAGGTGGTGATGGTGAATTTCAAGTTGAGTTCAAGAGTGTCCTGGATGTATTTCTGGAGTGTAATTATATTGCAGACTATAGCTACTAGAGAGGGGTTGTTGATCCAGGGAGTTATTCTGATTGCGTGATTGTAGTCGGGAAGGAATTTTTTTTCCCCCTAAAGCACTGAAAATTCGCTTATACCTCAAAGAGAATTTTTTGCCTTCCTCTGGATTAACTTGCAGGATAACAGGCTGAACTAGATGGACAGATGTCTTTTTTCGGCCTTATAAACTATGTTACTATGTTATTAACGTTCTGTTCCTTTACATATCCTGACGTGCTTGCGTACCTGGACTACAATTGCAACTAAGACTCTGTACACTTTATTCTAATAAAAATATATTCATTGAAACACTACAAAGTCTACAGATACTTGTTGTACTATATATATCCACACGAATAAGCTGATGGCTATATTTATACATATATACACACAGTCGCTACAACACTATAACTATGCAAAACCCACAGTACCCTCTAACTATAACTCCCACCCAATGTACGATTACCTAAACATACACACACAGAAGTGGCCCCTCCTACTGTTAAAGGGCGAAAACAAGGGTTAAAAGCTAAATAGAAAGTTTAGGAGCAATGTAGGGGGTTGATGCTCCTGGTATAGGGCTGAGGAAAGGGTTAGATGGTAAAGTAAGATGGGGTTAGTAGGGTGGCGGATACTTAAGTCTCCATTGGAGCTGGAGGCAGCCTTTCTTGGAGTTGATGGTGAGGAACCTCCTCTTGTCCGTAGATGGGGGTGGTGAAGTATGTGGTGTGTAGTCTTTTGGTGTCTCAGGATCTGTACAGTCAAGGGTGCAAAATAATTCCTGTCCAATGTGTAAATGAGGGCAATGGGTACAACATTGAATCAAATAAAAAGGGGAAATTAACCCCAAATGTTTTTTCTGGCAATTCCAAAAAAATCAGATGCTTTCTGTTGTAATTAATGCTGGGAGCATCAGATACTTATGTGCCTGGCTGGTGGCCACAGGTGCCCTCCTGAATTCAACTTTATCTCCGTCCTCCGATCAGTGATACAGTTGGATACTACAGCGTGGGTGCCAGTATTTTGCGCTGCTCTGTGGTATTTGGTTCTGCTGGGGTCTCATTTTGTGCTGCACTATGGTATTACTGGCTCCGACTACTTCTGTTGACCCTGCCTACTTGTGTTGCTCTGTCTGATCAGTTTGGATCTGCCTAAAACATAGGACCTGCACCCAATCAGCACAGGATCCCCATCAGTCACTGGCAGCCGACCCACCGCTTTAAATGCTGGCATCAGTGACCGTGGCATAGAAGGTTTTTATGGAGGGTATGGGTCCCTGCTCTGCGGTGACGGGGACCCGATGGCTGTGAAGGCAGCTTGATGCCTTTCACAGGCATCAGGGCTAGCCTTCTATGTAAGCCTGTGAGACCCAGCCAGGGGGCTGGGTCTCACAAGCAGGCTGTTAGTGTGTTACACTGGTAATACATTAACAAGCAATGCATTACAAATACACATCTATTGTAAGGCAAGTGTTTTACATAATAAAAAAATAATAGTTCCATGTTAAAAAAAGAGCCCTTTTCCCATAATTAATTCATATAAAATTGTAAAAAAATAGGGAAAAATAGACATATTAGATATTGCCGCATCACTAATGACTGGAACTATAAAAATATCACATTGTATACCCCCTCAGGTGAATGCTGTAAAAAATAAAAACTGCCAAAAAAGCCAATTTTTGGTCACCTTACGTCACCAAAAATGTAATTGTGATGTCACAAAGTGCCCTCAGGCTGTGCACAGGCGACGGCAGAGGACCAGGAAGTGGATAGTATAGAGCCCAAGGAGCGCTGCATTCACTGCTTCCTGGTTCTCCGGTACTAATGAGTACTGTCAATATTGAGTGATCAAAAAGTGATATGTACTCCTAAATGATACCAATGAAAACATCACCTCATCCCCTACCTAATGAGCCTCTACCTACTTAAGACAATCACCCAAAAAATAAAAACTAATGGCGCCTGTAAACCAATCAAATTCTGCACTGTAAAAGCCACATGGTGCTTCTTCCTTTCCTGGCATGTGCCCCTACAGCAGTTTGCCACCACATATGGGGTGTTTCCGTATTGGGTAACACATTATGGTGTGCTTTTTCTCCTGTTACCCCTTGTGAAAATGAAAAATGTGGGGCTTAATCAACATTTTATTGGAAGAAATAAAAATTTTCATCTTCACAGCCAAATTCCGTAAAACGCCTATGGAGGTCAAAGTGCTCAGTACACCCCTTAATAAATTCCTTGAGGGGTGTAGTTTCCAAATTGGAGTCACTTTTTGGGGGTTTTCACTGTAGGTGTATCTCAGGGTCTCTTCAGATACAAAATGGTGCCCAAAAACCATTCTAGCAAAATATGTCCTCAAAAAACCATATGTTGCTCCTTCTGACCACTGTCATGTGCCCCAACAGCAGTTTATCACCACACATGGATATGGGGTATTTTTGTAAACTGCAGAATATTTTGCTGTTAACCCTTTTGCTGTGTTTCAAGAAAAAAATGTATTAACTCCTTAAGGACCTTGTTGTTTTTCACCTTAAAGGGGTTTTCTCATCTCAGACAATGGGGGCATATCGCTAGGATATGCCCCCATTGTCTTATTGGTGCTGGTCCCACCGCTGGGACCCACACCTATATCGAGAACGGAGCCCAGAAAGTGACAGAGTGCACTGCGCATACGCAGCCACTCTCCATTCATTTCTATGGGGCCGCCGAAAATAGCCGAGCGCTGGCATTGCCGTCTGCCCCTTAGAAATTAATGGGAGCATGGGCTGCGCATGCTCTGCACCCTATGGGAGAGGCGGGGATTAGCGTTTGGTGGTGCACGGACCCTGGGAAATCTGGGGTCCTCGAGCCACAGTGCTCCTAGCGATATGCCCCCATTGTCTAAGATGGGAATACCCCTTTAAGGACCAGGCCGTTTTTTTGGAAACTTGATGTGTCACTTTATGTGGTAATAACTTCAGAATGCTTTTACTTGTCCAAGCCATTCTGAGATTGTTTTCTCACGACACATTGTAGTGAAACATTTTAGTTGATATAGTTCCCCTTTTATTTATTAAAAGATCCAAAATTTACCAAAAATTTTGAAATATTAGCAATTTTCCAAATTTAAATCTATCTGCTTTTAAGGCAGATAGAGATACATCATGAAAGAGTTATTACTTTACATTTCCCATATGTCCACTTTCATGTTTGCATCATTTTGTAAATGTAATTTTATTTTTTAGGACCTTAAGGGTACTTTCACACTAGCGTTATTCTTTTCCGGCATAGAGTTCCGTCCTAGGGGCTCAATACCGGAAAAGAACTGATCAGTTTTATCCTAATGCATCCTGAACAGATTGCTCTCCATTCAGAATGCATCAGGATGTCTTCAGTTCAGTCTTTTTGCCATTTCAGGACGGAGATAATACTGCAGCATGCTGCAGTTTTCTCTCCGGCCAAAAAAACTGAACACTTGCCGTAGTGTATTAATGCCGAATCAGTCATTACGTGTTCCGGCAAAACGGACCCGGCATTCCAGTCTGTACATGCGCATGTATAAATAATTATACAGGATCGGTTTTTCCGGATGACACCGGAGAGACGGAGCCAGCATTTCAATGCATTTGTCAATGCCATAAGTTTGCATACGTTTTGCCGGATATGGCAGGCAGTTTCGTCGCCGGAACTGCCTGCCGGAATCCTCTGCTGCAAATGTGAAAGAACCCTTAGGCTTAGAATTTTAGAAGCACGTTTTTACATTTTTAAGAATTTCCGAAACCCACTTTTATAAGGACCACTTCAACACTAAAGTCATGTTTTGGGGCTTACATAGTGGAAACCACCCATAAATTACCCCATTGTAGAAAATACACCACTCAAGTTATTGAAAACTGATTTTACAAACTTTGTTTACCCTTTAGGTGTTCCACAAGAATTAAAGGAAAAAGGAGATTACATTTTTAAATTTCACTTCTTTTTTTTTTATTACCCAGATTCTGCAGTTTACAGAAACACCCCACATGTGGTCGTAAACTGCTGTACGGGCATACGGCAGGGCCCATGAATTAGAGGAGCGCCATATGAATTTTAGAGGGCAGATTTCACTGGGATAACTTTAAGTTGCCATATGACATTTAAAGAACCCCTGATGCACCCCTAGAGTAAAAACTCCCAAGAAAGTGACCCCATATTGGAAATTATAGGATAAAGTGACACTTTTATTGGTATTATTTTGTTGTATATATGACTTTTGATTGCTCTATATTACGCCCTTGTCATCTTCTGGATGACAAGGCCAGAGACATGATGCTCAATATTGCGGCTACTGCCCCAAAGCGGAATGGAGGACCGGGAATATGTTGTGAAATGGATCATGAAAACCAACTGAACCTTGTAAAGTTTTGGTTCTAGTGCGAGTACTGGCAATGCCCTAGCTTCAGTAGATCATGAGACCTAAACCTAACTGCCTGGACTATGCAGGAATGAGGGCCAAAAAGAACCATGTAGATAGGAAGAGAATCCTTGAATAGTTCCCCAGATAACTGCTATCTGCTAGCCATGGTCCGCGCGTTGTTTTACTGTGTATTCCCTGAGAATTGTTTTAACGCTTGAGACGAGAAGACCGACCTACTATCTGAATCTTCTACCGTGAGGAAACGCTGGACCTTGTCCAAAATCCGATTCAACGTGGTTGTAGGGAGTGTGAGGTTAGTGCGGCAAGAAACTACGAAGCCATAAGATACAAGATTCTGTCTATGCCCTCCCATGAGTGAGGGAATGCAATTGCAATGAAGCTACCTGCGAAAATGAATTCCTGGTCGTGGTAAAAAGGCAAAGACTTTGTGCAGGGACCTGGTTGACAAGATATGACTACGATCAGGGACTGAAATGCTAGAGGGAATTACCCTTGTTTCTCCTCTGGCAGGACCTGAACAAAAGCATGAACAATTAAAGCAAGACAAAATATCTGCATAAGACTTGATAATGATGCTGTAGGGCGAACCGGACCAGTTTGCGGTCAAAACATAAAGTGAGCGATCAACATGGATTATTAGGAAATTAGGGAAGCAGGTATGTGTGTGATACATACGGGCCAAATCAGCCCAGATGCACAGATGGACAACCAACCAGGCAATCAGCCCAGCAGGACTGAAAACAGTCATTGGGCCCCCGAAGCCATGGGGCAGAAGCTGTCATTGGGCCCCCGAAGCCATTGGGCAGAAGCTGTCATTGGGCCCCCGAAGCCATGGGGCAGAAGCTGTCATTGGGCCCCCGAAGCCATGGGGCAGAAGCTGTCATTGGGCCCCCAAAGCCATGGGGCAGAAGCTGTCATTGGGCCCCCGAAGCCATGGGGCAGAAGCTGTCATTGGGCCCCCGAAGCCATGGGGCAGAAGCTGTCATTGGGCCCCCGAAGCCATTGGGCAGAAGCTGTCATTGGGCCCCCGAAGCCATGGGGCAGAAGCTGTCATTGGGCCCCCCGAAGCCATGGGGCAGAAGCTGTCATTGGGCCCCCCGAAGCCATGGGGCAGAAGCTGTCATTGGGCCCCCGAAGCCATGGGGCAGAAGCTGTCATTGGGCCCCCGAAGCCATGGGGCAGAAGCTGTCATTGGGCCCCCGAAGCCATGGGGCAGAAGCTGTCATTGGGCCCCCGAAGCCATGGGACCTAAGCTGTCATTGGGCCCCCGAAGCCATGGGACCGAGGCTGTCGATGGGCCCCCGAAGCCATGGGACCGAAGCTGTCGATGGGCCCCCGAAGCCATGGGACCGAAGCTGTCGATGGGCCCCCGAAGCCATGGGACCGAAGCTGTCGATGGGCCCCCGAAGCCATGGGACCGAAGCTGTCGATGGGCCCCCGAAGCCATGGGACCGAAGCTGTCGATGGGCCCCCGAAGCCATGGGACCGAAGCTGTCGATGGGCCCCCGAAGCCATGGGGCTGATTTTTCATTTAAAAAGAAAGAAATTATAACTATAATTTGGACCTGGATAAGGTGCAGGTGAAATTAAACCATGAGCCTGACCGATGTGGCAGGCGATACCTAAGATAAACTAAGTGGCCTGAATAACATGCAAGGCGAAATCTAGTTAGGAACGAGACCTGACCGACGTGGAAGGTGACCGCCAACATGAATTCAACTGCATGACCTGAAAAGACAAAGGGAAATGTGACAGAAAATTGAGATAATAACAGACATTAACTAAAATGAAACCTAAATAACATAAGCTGGCAAGCAGGTAAAGATGGGAGTCGTTCAAAACCAAAAGCATAGCTGCACAGGTGGACAGACAACCATTGGTCGGAAGCCATGGGGCTGAAGCAACCACCAGGGGCCCATTGGGCCAGGCAGCCGCCGAGATGCGAACCTTAAAAATTAAGGAGGGCTGGGGAAAAGATTGGGGCTTAACCCAAAGGGTTTAGTAAGCAACCGGGACTCGATAACCTAGAAAGACAAAGACATGGGGTAAAGCTTCTTAAAGGGGTTATCCCATCTTAGACAATCGGGGCATATCGCAAGGATATGCCCCCATTGTCTGGTAGGTGCGGGTCCCACCGCTGGGACCCGCACCTATAAGGAGAACGGAGCAGAGAAAGTGGAGGAGGGCTCACTGCGCATGCGCAGCCGCCCTCCGTTCATTTCTATGGAGCCGCCGAATATAGCCGAGCGCTGGCTTGGCTATTTCCGTCGGCCCCATAGAAATGAATGGGAGCGTTGGCCGCGCATGTGCGGTGCGCTCCCATTCACTTCAATGGGAGAGGCGGGGAGCTGCGCCTGGTGGTGGTCGGACCCTGGGAAACCCGGGGTCCTCCAGCCACAACTCTCCCCGGCTCCGTTCTCGTTGTAGGTGCGGGTCCCAGAGGTGGGACCCGCACCTATCAGACAATGGGGGCATATCCTTGCGATATGCCCCCATTGTCTAAGATGGGATAACCCCTTTAATGAAATGAGGCTGAAATGAACTGCAAGTACTAATCTGTAAAATATAAATGAACAAAAGAAAACTTCTGAAAGGTGTGCCATGGAAAAATAGCATCAGATGGCTGTATGACCTACCAATGTCGATGACAATTGTGAAATCCTCTAAGCCAAGAGTCACTCCAGCGAGTCCCTTATGGCGGGAGCCATGCGTGCGAGTCCCTTATGGCGTAAAAAAAAAAAGGAATCGGATGGCCGTGCAAACTGCGAATGACGATGCCAGTCATGAGGTCCTATAAGCGAACAGCCACTCGTGCGAGTCTCTTGTGGGAGGAGCCATGCATACGAGTCTCTTATGGCAGGAGCCATGTGCGCGAGACTCTTATGGCGGAAAAAAGTATCAGATCGCCGTGCAAACTACAAGTGTTGGTGCCAATCGCGAGGTCCTATAAGCGAAGAGCCACTCGTGCGAGCCTCTTATGATTATTATTTTTTTAAATAAACCACTTATGCAGCACCAGAATGCTTTTTGGACTCGCATGACCATGACCCCCTCCAACAGCAAATCTGGGACACTAACCAGCCTACAACCATGTCATATCCCTAACAAACAAAACATGAAAAACGGTCATGGGGCCCCCGGAGCCATGAGGCCGGATCAGTCATAGGGCCCCTGAAGCCAGAGGGATAACATTGCGGTGACGATAAGTAATTAAAACGTAAGCCGGACCTAATGGGATATGCAGCGACTTGAATGATTGGATTGGTTAGAAGGTGGCCTAAGGAACATAACTGCCAACAGGCGTTGAAAATATAGACATTAGTAATCCGAAGCACGTGCATACATAAAACACTAACCACCGCGAACCATAAAACGTAAACATGAAATTGAAACAGATGGAAGAAAAACATGAGCCTGAGGCACTGCAAGTTCGCTAAGAGAAGTCTCTTATTGTGACAAACAAATGAACAGCCTGTAAAAACATAGCAGGAAACTTACTCCTATTGGCCCACTGACCTCCGTTGAGGAGCTGTTTGGTAAACTGGGGCAGGAGACCAATCTGAGTGAATACGAACCAGAAGTAAAAGGACAACAAAAAAGTAGGCCTATGGAATGTAACAGACCACCGAGGAAAGGAATGTAAGCCTCAAAAGAACGCAGTTATGTTTGTCGGGAGAGAGGTACCAGAGCGGTGGGTGCAGACTGACCCGGTGAGATTATTGAGTAAAACCATGATGTAGCAATGAACAGGAGAATGCAGATCTGAGTGGGAGCAGAGTACAACACATGATCTAACAAAAAATGGGTGAATACAGCTTTGGATGTGAGTGGTACCTAAAAAACATGGTATGGGCACAGCTCTGAGTATGGGTAGCGCATGAAAAACATGGTATAAAGCAGACTTATAAATGCAATCTGAAAGTGAGCAGAGTATTGACGTGATGCGAAAGCAAACACGTGAACGCAGCTCTAGTAGTGAATGGAGTATAGGACAAGATGTAAAAGCAGGAATATTAACTTGATGTGACAGCAGACATGGAAAGCGGCTTTGGTGAGTGGGGTATACGACCTGGTGTAGCAGTAGAAGTGTGAACACAACTCTGGGTATAAGCAGAGCATGGAATTTGGTATAACAGCAGCTCTGGTTGTGAACGGAGCATAACATAGATGTAACAGCGGCGTGAATGCAGTTCTTGAGATATATATATATATATATATATATATATATATACACACACAGTACAGACCAAAAGTTTAGACACACCTTCTCATTCAAAGAGTTTTCTTTATTTTCATGACTATGAAAATTGTAGATTCACACTGAAGGCATCAAAACTATGAATTAACACATGTGGAATTATATACATAACAAAAAAGTGTGAAACAACTGAAAATATGTCATATTCTAGGTTCTTCAAAGTAGCCACCTTTTGCTTTGATTACTGCTTTGCACACTCTTGGCATTCTCTTGATGAGCTTCAAGAGGTAGTCACCTGAAATGGTCTTCCAACAGTCTTGAAGGAGTTCCCAGAGATGCTTATTGTCTCTTTTGCCTTCACTCTGCGGTCCAGCTCACCCCAAACCATCTCGATTGGGTTCAGGTGACTGTGGAGGCCAGGTCATCTGGCGCAGCACCTCATCACTCTCCTTCATGGTCAAATAGCCCTTACACAGCCTGGACGTGTGTTTGGGGTCATTGTCCTGTTGAAAAATTAATGATGGTCCAACTAAACGCAAACCGGATGGAATGGCATGCCTCTGCAAGATGCTGTGGTAGCCATGCTGGTTCAGTATTCCTTCAATTTTAAATAAATACCCAACAGTGTCACCAGCAAAGCACCCCCACATCATCACACCTCCTCCTCCTCCATGCTTCACGGTGAGAACCAGGCATGTAGAGTCCATCCGTTCACCTTTTCTGTGTTGCACAAAGCCTCGTGGTTGGAACCAAAGATCTCAAATTTGGATTCATCAGACCAAAGCGCAGATTTTCACTGGTCTAATGTCCATTCCTTGTGTTCTTTAGCCCAAGCCTGCAGACAAAGGCGGTGCGATTGTGGTCATGGACACTCATCAATACATTGCGGAAGCTAATAGACAGTTGGAAGATGGTGAGGTCTATCAGAGATTACATACGGATCCCAGATGGGACATTGAACGGAAGATACAGAGGTTGTTATATGAGGCCAACAATGCTTGATGACAAACTTAAGGATTTCCTTTCAGTTTTACATCCCATGACACCTTTCCTATACCTATTGCCCAAGATTCATAAAAATCTTAAAACTCCCCCTGGGAGACCCATCGTCTCGGGGCGGGGATCCCTATTGTCTAATATCTCTATCTTTCTGGATAGGGTATTACGACAATATGCAATGTCAGCCCAATCCTACATCCAGGACACCTCTGATTTCCATAATAAACTAGCAGAGATTACTTTACCATCTGATCCAATTTTAGCATCGTTAGACATTACCAGGTTATACACTTCAATCAGACATAACTTTGGGATAGAGGTTGTTACCAAGGCCCTGACCCAGTCTACTTTTTATTCTGAGTGTCAGGACTTTATCCTACAGCTTTTACATTTGGTTCTGACATGCAATTATTTTGGGGATCACTTTTATCTCGAGAGGAAGGGGACCGCCATGGGGTCCAATGTGCCCCCCACCTACGCCAACATGGTGGTCTCCTTCCTCGAGGAGTCATACATCTATGTATCGCCCCACTTCCGACATGTTCTGAAGTGGTGGCGATACATAGATGATATTTTTTTGATTTGGACTGGCTCTGAGGACTCACTTATTGGGTTCTTCCATTTTCTCAATACTATTGATTCAGATATCAAATTTACCTTGGAACATTCCAGGGAACAGATACACTTCTTGGACACCGTTGTAACTGTAAAAGATCATGTGCTATCGACGGGCTTATACTCTAAGCCCTCCGATCGCAATACATTACTAAGTTATAATAGTGCACATCCCAGAGCTATGATCAAACGCATAGTAAGCAATGATGATGAATTGTCAGGCACACTAAATCGTATGACACAGGCTTTTATAGATAGAGATTATCCTTTATCTCTATTGAATGAACATCTGACCTCTATACAGGGGAAATCACGTATTGACCTCCTTAAAAAGAAGGATAGGAATAATAATAAACAAACAAATAGAATTCCCCTAGTCACTGTCTACACAGAGGATAGTGCACATGTTAGACAGATTGTCTTAAGACACTGGCCTATTTTGAAAAGTGGGCATGGGGGGATTGAAGAATTTTCTCTTCCTCCCCTCATGTCATATAAAAGAGTCAGGAATCTTAAAGATAAATTAATTCACACGGACATTGGTCCACAAAAAGAATGTGGTCAAACGTTCCTACGCTGCCCTAAACTGGGAAGTTTTCCCTGCTTAAACTGCATAAACTGTCGCTATATGCAGAAAGGCAGTTTCTTCCTGCATCCACTGACACAGAAAAAATACCACATCAAACACTATCTAACATGAATTAACCAACATAGATATACTATTCATAAGGGCTCTTTCACACCTGTGTTCTTTTCTTCCGGCATAGAGTTCCGTCGTCGGGGCTCTATGCCGGAAGAATCCTGATCAGTTTTATCCTAATGCATTCTGAATGGAGTGAAATCCGCTCAGGATGCATCAGCATGCTGCGCTTTTTGCTCCGGCCAAATATCCTGAACACTTGCCGCAAGGCCGGATCCGGAATTAATGCCCATTGAAAGGCATTGATCCGGATCCGGCCTTAAGCTAAACGTCATTTTGGCGCATTGCCGCATCCGACGTTTAGCTTTTTCTGAATAGTTACCATGGCTGCTGGGATGCTAAAGTCCTGGCAGCCATGGTAAAGTGTAGTGGGGAGCGGGGGAGCAGTATACTTACCGTCCGTGCGGCTCCCGGGGCGCTCCACAGTGACGTCAGGGCGCCCCACACGCATGGATGACGTGATCGCATGGCACGTCATCCATGGGCATGGGGCGCTCTGACGTCATTCTGGAGCGCCCCGGGAGCTGCACGGACTGTAAGTATACCGCTCACTCGCTCCCTACTACTACTATGGCAACCAGGACTTTAATAGCGTCCTGGCTGCCATAGTAACACTGAACGCATTTTGAAGACGGATCCGGACAACGCAAGTGTGAAAGAGGCCTAAGAAATGTATGGACCTTCCAGTTAGAAAACATTTCACTGACATGGTGTAACGCACCAAGTTGATTAGTTAGGATCTCAACTGCAGAGTCACTGGACATCAACTTTTACCACACTGCCTGAGTGTTGGCTGTGTGATTTGCGGCTGCTCAGTTTGAACCCCAGGCGGCTCTTTCAGTCTTAGGCGGAGAGTTTGGGGTTACCAAAATCATGTACCGCAATAATAAAATAAACGGTTAACTATGGGGAGGAAGGTCTCCTGTTAATTGAAGAGGTTAAGAGGTAGTTCAGAAGTATTCAGTAATGTATCTAACTGTATGGGGGAGTACCTCTTACTGGTTGGCGCTTAAGCGAGTACCACACGTGGTATCCGAAGTTTCAAGGTAGTATCATCAGAGGTTAATACGAGAAGGCATTATCTCCCACAGGCATACAGGTGCTACCTCTAGTTTGGTCCAGGCATAAATAATAATCAGCTCTACGTACATACGGTAGGCACAGTGTGAAACCCCAGCAGTAATGACAGTCTCTCAGTCCTTGGAGGTCTGGTTAGGTTTCACATGGAAGATAGTTCATAGCATTTCCTTAGGTTAGGTATAACACTGCAATACCAATTCTCACCACCGGGAGTTCCCTCTACTCTAACTTCCACATTAATAGCAAAGCCTGTTAGCAGACATATACTTGCAGTTAGCAGTCCTTCGAGAGGGAGCCAGCAGTGGGGGAGCCCGTGGATGATGGTGGGGAGTCCTCCACGGTGTTTAGGGTTCCAGTCCAGATTCAGGGATGGGCTCCTCTGGGTGAATGGAGCTGACAGGGTGCGCACTCCATTAGTGGAACACCCTGTGCAGCCCCTGGCTCCTATTTATCGGCCGGAGCGTGAGTGGGCGGAGCCATTAGACGGCCCGGCGGCCGCTGCGTTCCAGGCTGGAGCGCAACCCAGCGTACCATTACAGTACCCCCCCCCCCCCTAAGGGGAGCCCTCCGGGGTACCCCAGTAGGGGATGGTCGGTCGGGAAACCTCCGGTGGAACAACTTTTGGAGTCTGGGAGCATGAACGTCTTGCACATCTTCCCAAGAGTCATCCTGGGAGCCATACCCCTTCCATCTAACGAGGTACTGGATCCTCCCCCGTCTTCTCCTGGAATCGAGGAGCTGCTCGACTTCAAATTCCTCTTCACCTTGGACGTCTATCGGGGGCGAGGGTCGAGGATCCCGTGATTGGAACGGGCTAGGTCTGAACGGCTTCAGCAGTGACACATGGAATGTGGGATGTACCTGTAGTCGAGGAGGAAGGGTGAGTCTCACCGTGTTGGGGTTGATAACCCTTTCTATCGGAAAAGGACCCAAGAATTGTCTTCCCAATTTCTTGGAAGGTACCCCCAACCGAAGGTTTCTCGTCGACAGCCATACCGAGTCCCCGACCTGGTAGGGAGGATTTTCTCTTCTGCGACGGTCGTAGTAGATCTTTTGTCTTTCCTTTGCCCGTTGGAGGTTGTCTTTCAGCGTCTTGAGGGTAGTTTGCAGAGTAGTCAGATAATCGTCTGTGGCTGGAACGTTTGTGGGAAGGCTGGTTTGAGGGAGAGACCTAGGGTGAAATCCATAATTAGCAAAGAATGGACTATGTAAAGTGGAGGAATTCGTAGAATTATTATAGGCGAATTCGGCGAGGGGAAGTAGGCCTTCCCAGTCAACTTGGAGAAATGAGCAGTGACATCTGAGAAACTGTTCCAGACACTGATTCACCCTTTCTGTCTGCCCGTTAGTTTGGGGGTGATAGGCGCTAGACATTCTGTGGTCAATTTGGAGTCTGGAACAGAGCGCTCTCCAAAATTTGGATATAAATTGCAAACCCCTGTCTATGACCTGGCTAGGAACTCCATGTAACTTTATGATGTTGGACAGGAAGGCCTCGGCTGTTTCCCTGGAGGAGGGTAACTTCTTGAGGGCCACGAAGTGTGCCATCTTAGTCAGCAGATCTACTACCACCATGATGCTGTTGTTTCCTCTGGAAAGGGGGAGTTCTACAATGAAGTCCATCGAAACCCATTCCCAGGGTCTGTTGGCGATGGGAAGACTCATTAGGAGACCATATAGTCTGTTCCTGTCACTTTTGCATGAGGCACAGGTCTCGCACGTGGAAACGTATTCCTCAATTTCTTTGGTCATTTTTGGCCACCAGAAGTTCCTGCGTATCAGGTTTGTGGTTTTGGCTATGCCAGGGTGCCCCGCGAGGGGTGAATCATGGCAGAGTTTGATCACCTGGGTGGTGAGAGAGGGTGGTATGTACAGTTGGTTGTCCTTGTAGAGAAAACCCTGTTGGTTCTGCAGAAGACCTGGGGGTGTGTTGGCATGGTCATTATTCAGAGCATCCTTGAGCTGGGTTTCCAACCCGACGGTGGCGAGGACGAGTTTCTTCGGTGGTATGATCCATGTGGGGGCCGTGTCCGCGGTGCGGAATTCAGCCAGCCGTGATAGGGCGTCGGCCTTCCCATTTTTTGAGCCCGGTCGGTATGTAATTTGAAAGTTGAATCTGTCGAAAAAGAAGCTCCACCGTACTTGACGGGCTGACAATGTTTTACTGGTTTTCAGATACTGTAAGTTACGGTGATCCGTGTATATTGTGATGGGGTGTGTTGAACCTTCAAGTAAATGCCTCCAGTTTTCCAGAGAACATTTTATGGCGAGGAGTTCCTTTTCCCCTATTGGGTAATTGAATTCGGCGGTATTTAGCGTCCGGGAGTAGAACCCGATAGGATGTAACGGGGTTGAGAAGGAGCTTCGCTGGGACAGGACCGCTCCTATGGCTGCCTGGGATGCGTCTACTTCCAGCACGTAGTGATGGTTCGGATTCGGAAGGGTCAGTATCGGTGCCGAAGTGAATCTGTTCTTTAGTAAATCAAACGCTGATTGTGCCTCCTTGGACCAAACAAATTTCGTATTGACACTAGTTAACCGGGTTAGCGGTTTAGTGGTAGCGGAGAAGTCCTTGATAAATTTCCTGTAGAAGTTTGAGAACCCCAGGAATCGCTGAAGGGCTTTCCTGGAGTCCGGGATCGGCCAGTTTTGGATGCAAGTGATTTTTGAGTGATCCATCTGGATACCCTTAGGTGAGATTATGTATCCGAGGAACGGAAGGGAAGTAGTCTCAAATATGCACTTTTCCGGTTTGACGTATAAGCGATGGGCGCTTAATCGTGCAAGTACCCAACGAACGTGTTTCCGGTGGTCGTGTAAGGTATCAGAATACACTAGTATGTCATCTAGATAGATGATTACACATACGTCCAGTAGGTCCCTAAAAATGTAGTTTATAAAGTTTTGGAATGTGGCAGGAGCTTTGCACAATCCGAAGGGCATCACAGTATACTCGAAGAGTGCGGAAGGCTGTCTTCCATTCATCGCCCTTTCTAATCCTAATCAAGTTGTATGCGCCTCTCAAGTCCAGCTTGGTGTAGATTGTGGATGTTTGAAGTCTTTCTATGAGTTCGGATATTAGCGGCAGGGGGTAGCGATTTTTGATTGTTACTTTGTTCAACGCTCTGTAATCGATGATGGGCCTTAGACTTGAGTCTTTGTTTCTTACGAAGAACATCCCTGCGGCTGCCGGGGAGGTTGAAGGCCGAATGAATCCTTTCCGTAAGTTCTCTTCCAGGTACTGTTTGAGGTGAACAAGTTCTGGTTGTGCCAATGGGTAGATTCTTCCTGTGGGTATCTCACTGCCCGGCAACAAGTCTATGGGGCAATCGTAAGATCTATGGGGCGGAAGGTATTCCGCCTTCTTTGCACTGAATACCTCAGCGAACTCTGCGTATTGGGTGGGGACCTGGTTCACTCCCACATGCATGAGGGTCTTGAGAGGGAAGCAGGTCTCCATGCAATAGCGTGAGGTAAACCCAACTTTCCCCTGTTCCCATAGGAGGGCCGGCTGATGTAACCGCAGCCATGGCAACCCTAGAATCACGGGGAACAAAGGAGAGTGTATGATATCAAAGGATAAGAATTCTGTGTGGTTATTTTCGCATGTCACCAGGAGGGGTTGAGTCTGACTGTGGACAAGTCTAGAAGTGGTACCGTCAATGAAACTCAAGGATATCGGAACGTTTTTTCTCGTGTGGGGAATTTTATTTCTCTCTATCAGATGCATGTCGATAAAATTCCCGCAAGCTCCCGTCCCCAACATGGCTTCAACGATAGTTCGGTTTTGGTCCCACTGTAAGGTGAGAGACGTGTAGATGTAACCACCTGTGCTATTATTTCTATTGCCTAAGGTACAAGACGTCATCCTCTTACCTTCATGTTTCTTTCGTATGGCGGGACATCCATCAACTGTATGGTCAGCAGACGCACAGTATAAACAGAGGTTGAGGTTACGTCTCCTGGCTTTCTCCCTCTCAGTCAGAGGACCCCGAATCGCCCCGATCTCCATCATCTCTACTGCAGGACCCGGGCTGGACTGTCTCGGGGTGGGTATGAACCCTGAGACTCTCTTGGCTCTGCGTTCCCTCAATCGTCTGTCAATGGTGGTGGCCTTCTGCATCAAGGCGTCGAGTGTATGTGGTAACTCTCCTCGGGCTAATTCGTCCTTCAGGGCCTCGGAGAGACCGAGACGGAACTGATTCCTAAGGGTGAGATCATTCCATTCAGTCTCCCGGGCCCAACGAGTGTATTCCGCAATGAAGTCCTCTACAGGTCGTCTCCCTTGCTTTAGGCTGCGGATGGCGGTCTCTGCGGTCAGCTGTTTGCTATGGTCCTCGTAAAGGAGGGCCATTGTTTCAAGGAACAGGGGAAAGGAATCCAGGACCGGGTCTTCCTTTTCTAAATATGGATTGGCCCATGCTCTGGGCTCCGCCCTGAGGTACGAGATCATGGTAAGTACTTTTGTTCTGTCTGTTGGATAGGTCCGGGGCCGTAGTTCAAACACTAGTTTACACGCATTCAGGAATTCACGGAACTGCTTCCGGTCTCCCGAGAATAGTTCAGGTGGGTTGACCTTGGGTTCTGGTCCATCGCGGGGGTGTCCTGTGCCCTGAGTGACGAGTTCCCGTAGGGTCTGATTTTCTAACTGGAGATTTTGTACGGTCTCATTGAGGGTCCCCACCCTCTCTGTGAGGGCGACCAGGTGTCCTGCAAGCTCCGCTGGATCCATGAAGGTTCCACTAATATGTAACGCACCAAGTTGATTAGTTAGGATCTCAACTGCAGAGTCACTGGACATCAACTTTTACCACACTGCCTGAGTGTTGGCTGTGTGATTTGCGGCTGATCAGTTTGAACCCCGGGCGGCTCTCTCAGTCTTAGGCGGAGAGTTTGGGGTTACCAAAATCATGTACCGCAATAATAAAATAAACGGTTAACTATGGGGAGGAAGGTCTCCTGTTAATTGAAGAGGTTAAGAGGTAGTTCAGAAGTATTCAGTAATGTATCTAACTGTATGGGGGAGTACCTCTTACTGGTTGGCGCTTAAGCGAGTACCACACGTGGTATCCGAAGTTTCAAGGTAGTATCATCAGAGGTTAATACGAGAAGGCATTATCTCCCACAGGCATACAGGTGCTACCTCTAGTTTGGTCCAGGCATAAATAATAATCAGCTCTACGTACATACGGTAGGCACAGTGTGAAACCCCAGCAGTAACGACAGTCTCTCAGTCCTTGGAGGTCTGGTTAGGTTTCACATGGAAGATAGTTCATAGCATTTCCTCAGGTTAGGTATAACACTGCAATACCAATTCTCTCCACCGGGAGTTCCCTCTACTCTAACTTCCACATTAATAGCAAAGCCTGTTAGCAGACATATACTTGCAGTTAGCAGTCCTTCGAGAGGGAGCCAGCAGTGGGGGAGCCCGTGGATGATGGTGGGGAGTCCTCCACGGTGTTTAGGGTTCCAGTCCAGATTCAGGGATGGCGTCCTCTGGGTGAATGGAGCTGACAGGGTGCGCACTCCATTAGTGGAACACCCTGTGCAGCCCCTGGCTCCTATTTATCGGCCGGAGCGTGAGTGGGCGGAGCCATTAGACGGCCCGGCGGCCGCTGCGTTCCAGGCTGGAGCGCAACCCAGCGTACCATTACACATGGGCCACAAAGAAAGGGACCTTAGATGCATACTAATAGACCATATCCCCACTCCCCGCGGGGGTGGCAACAGACATACTCTACTTCAGAAATGTGAGATTCGCTGGATTACCAGATTAAATACATTGAGACCTCAGGGGTTAAATGTAGACTATAAGCCCTGGCTATTGTCCTGAGTGGTTGTATTTGGGGTTCTGCTCGCTTGTTTCAATATGGAAGTGTATTTGTCAGTGCCCCTTGTTTTTGACTAACAAGGTGATTTTATGTATTTTTCTTATTTTTGTCTTTTTCACTTACCTTCAATATCACGATGAGGACTGGGCCCGTTTTTGTCAGGAGTGAGCGGTGGAATACTGGCCAACTGGATCATGATGGGACCTGAATAATTGATATTATATGTTTCTAGATTACTTTTTTAATATATATTATAACTTTTTATCTAACTCTTCTGCTTGTTGCCTGTCCTTAGCAGTGGTTTCCTAGCAGATATTCTACCATGAAGGCCTGATTCACACAGTCTCTTCTTAACAGTTGTTCTAGAGATGTGTCTGCTGCTAGAACTCTGTGTGGCATTGACCTGGTCTCTAATTTGAGCTGCTGTTAACCTGCGATTTCTGAGGCTGGTGACTCGGATGAACTTATCCTCCACAGCAGAGGTGACTCTTGGTCTTCCTTTCCTGGGGCGGTCCGCATGTGAGCCAGTTTCTTTGTAGCGCTTGATGGTTTTTGTGACTGCACTTGGGGACACTTTCAAAGTTTTCCCAATTTTTCGGACTGACTGACCTTCATTTCTTAAAGTAATGATGGCCACTCTTTTTTCTTTACTTAGCTGCTTTTCTTTTTCCTTAATACAAATTCTAACAGTCTATTCAGTAGGACTATCAGCTGTGTATCCACCTGACTTCTCCACAACGCAACTGATGGTCCCAACCACATTTATAAGACAAGAAATCCCACTTATTAAACCTGACAGGGCACACCTGTGAAGTGAAAACCATTTCAGGTGACTACCTCTTGAAGCTCATCAAGAGAATGCCAAGAGTGTGCAAAGCAGTAATCAAAGCAAAAGGTGGCTACTTTGAAGAACCTAGAATATGACATATTTTCAGTTGTTTCACACTTTTTTGTTATGTATATAATTCCACGTGTTAATTCATAGTTTTGATGCCTTTAGTGTGAATCTACAATTTCCATTGTCATGAGAATAAAGAAAACTCTTTGAATGAGAAGGTGTCCAAACTTTTGGTCTGTACTGTGTGTGTGTGTGTGTGTGTGTGTGTATATATATATATATATATATATATATATATATATATATATATATATATATATAATTTTTTTTTTTTTATGCTTTGCTAGATTATGAGTCTAGATTCTTCTGCAGGTAGAATGAAGCCTCACAATATCCTAAGACTACATCTCAATATGGAGATGATAAATTTATTTATTTATTCGCCAATCTAGATGTTATAATTTCACCCACACTATCAAATTAGTCTTAATAATATGAAATATCATTTTCTGTGTCTTTTACCAAGTCCTAGTAAGAATTTCACTTCTGCTCCTAGGAAAGCTGGGTGGTTTATCATAGCGCATCTCATCATGGCTTTCATCTTGATAGACCCCTCTAGAGAGCTAAACTTGTCTCCTCTTTCCTTTTCCTACCTGTGTATGGTTTATAATCACAAACTTATCAGTTAGACACACCTTCCTAGTTTGGAACTTTCCAAACATTGTCGGATGGGCGTGGCCATTAATAAAAATTGTGACATCAAAACCTTACCCAGAATGCACTTTTGCTACTGTTGTAATTTCACCTACTCATACCCAGGTGGCACTGCTGTGTAAGCTATTTGCATCATAGTATAAAAGGTTAACTTACGTAAGTCTGAATAAAACGTATTTTATATATTTGACCTTAGAAGCTTTAATTCAAAGCTATAGGGATTAATTCTGACACTTGTAGCAATTATAGACAGACCTCTAGGCGTCTCTCTGAATGTTTCTCACACTGTTGATTTATGGACCATAATGATATGAATGGCCTTGTTTTCTCACAGAGATATCAGTAACTCCTGTCATACCAAAGATGTGATTAATTGTTACAAAATGCACATCTTTACAGACACTCTTTTAGAGACAAATATTCTCCTAATAAGAAATATATATAATATACTGGATACATGTTGTCTTCATAACATATAACAATATAATATAAAGTAATATATATATATATATACATACAGTCCTGATCAAAAGTTTAGGACCACTTGAAAAATGGCAAAAAATTATATTTAGCATGGCTGGATCTTAACAAGGTTCCAAGTAGAGCTTCAACATGCAACAAGAAGAAATGGGAGTGAGACAAAACATTTTTTGAGCATTCAATTTAATGAAAACAACGAATAAACTGAAACAAGCAGTTTTTCAGCTGGTCAAAAGTTTACGACCACACCTCCCCAAAAATACTAAACCCCCCCCCCCCAAAAAACAGAAATCTAACTTCCAAACATGAACTCAGTAATAAGTAGCGCCGCCGTTATTGTTTCACTTCAAAAATTCGTTTTGGCATGCTTGATGCAAGCGTTTCCATGAGGTGAGTGTGAACATTTCCCCAAGTGGTGAAGACGGCCGCACGAAGGCCATCCACTGTCTGGAACTGTTGTCCATTTTTGTTTACGGATCCATGGATCGGATACGCAAAACACATACGGACGTCTGAATGGAGCCTTACAGGGGGGTGATCAATGACAGGGGGGTGATCACCCCATATAGACTCCCTGATCACCCCCCTGTCATTGATCACCCCCCTGTAAGGCTCCATTCAGACATCCGTATGTGTTTTACGGATCCATGGCTCGGATCCGCAAAACACATACGGACGTCTGAATGGAGCCTTACAGGGGGGTGATCAATGACAGGGTGGTGATCACCCCATATAGACTCCCTGATCACCCCCCTGTCATTGATCATCCCCCTGTAAGGCTCCATTTAGACATTTTTTTGGCACAAGTTAGCGGAAATAGTTTTTTTTTTTCTTACAAAGTCTCATATTCCACTAACTTGTGTCAAAAAATAAAATCTCACATGAACTCACCATACCCCTCACGAAATCCAAATGCGTAAATTTTTTTAGACATTTATATTCCAGGCTTCTAATCACGCTTTAGGGCCCCTAAAATGCCAGGGCAGTATAAATACCCCACATGTGACCCCATTTCGGAAAGAAGACACCCCAAGGTATTCGCCGAGGGGCATATTGAGTCCATGAAAGATTGAACTTTTTGTCCCAAGTTAGCGGAAAGGGAGATTTTGTGAGAAAAAACAAAAAAAATCTATTTCCGCTATCTTGTGCCCCCCAAAAAAATCTTCTATGAACTCGCCATGCCCCTCATTGAATACCTTGCGGTGTCTTCTTTCCAAAATGGGGTCACATGTGGGGTATTTATACTGCCCTGGCATTTTAGGGGCCCTAAAGCGTGAGAAGAAGTCTGGGATCAAAATGTCTAAAAATGCCCTCCTAAAAGGAATTTGGGCCCCTTTGCACATCTAGGCTGCAAAAAAGTGTCACACATGTGGTATCGCCGTTCTCAGGAGAAGTTGGGCAATGTGTTTTGGGGTGTCTTTTTACATATACCCATGCTCGGTGAGATAAATATCTTGGTCAAATGCCAACTTTGTATAAAGAAATGGGAAAAGTTGTCTTTTGCCGAGATATTTCTCTCACCCAGCATGGGTATATGTAAAAATACACCACAAAACACATTGCCCTACTTCTTCTGAGTACGGCGATAGCACATGTGTGACACTTTTTTCCAGCCTAGGTGGGCAAAGGGGCCCACATTCCAAAGAGCACCTTTTAGGATTTCACAGGGCATTTTTTACACATTTTGATTTCAAACTACTTCTCACACATTAGGGCCCCTAAAATGCCAGGGCATTATAACTACCCCACAAGTGACCCCATTTTGGAAAGAAGACACCCCAAGGTATTCCGTGAGGGGCATGGCTAATACCTAGAATGTTTTATTTTTTGTCACAGTTGGTGAACAGTCCATGTGCTTTGCGCTGGGCTGTGGGCCAGGGGGAGACTGATGTGCGGTGGAGTAGTGTTTTCTTGGCGTGGATGCATTTGTTAAGAGAACAATATATAAAAGGAACGTGCGTTTGTTGTCTCTAGTGCACCTGATTAACCGTTGGAGATAACGATGTTGTCACTGTAAGTAAGTTTGCATGAGAATCATAGTGAACTTTATTGGGCATTGATCACTGAGCAAGGCTGGATAAAGTTCAGTCCAGTGGTAATGGGAGATTATTGTATACATGTGTTTTGTTAGCTGGCTATGTTATTTTATTGTATTGAAGAAGTGATGGTGGTTTCTCATCTTCCTGTATATCATCACTTCCTGTATGTTTGTTACTGTACATGAAGGAAGTAGTCGGGTGACGGGCCTGCCCCTTCCTATTGTTACCCCTTTTGTGGCTATAAAATAAAGAACGTAAACTGGGCAGAAGGGGGGAGTGCTCAACAGAAGCTTTATGATGAAACACCTTGTCTGACTCTGAGTGTTACCTTTCCTTACACAAAAGAGCTTGATACATGTGATTTTTAACCTCTTAAGGACTCGGCCCTATTTCACCTTAAGGACTTGGCCATTTTTTGCAAATCTGACCAGTGTCACTTTAAGTGCTGATAACTTTAAAACGCTTTGACTTATCCAGGCCATTCTGTTTTTTCGTCACATATTGTACTTCATGACACTGGTAAAATAAAGTAAAAAAAAAATCTTTTTTATTTATAAAAAATACAAAATTTACCAATTTATTTTGTTAAAAAATTGCAAGTTTCAATTTCTCTACTTCTATAATACATAGTAATACCTCCAAAAATAGTTATTACTTTACATTCCCTATATGTCTACTTCATGTTTGGATCATTTTGGGAATGATATTTTATTTTTTGGGGGTGTTACCAGGCTTAGAAATTTAGAAGCAAATCTTGAATTTTTTCAGAAATTTTTAAAAGCCCAATTTTTAGGGACCCGTTCAGGTCTGAAGTCACTTTGCGAGGCTTACATAATAGAAACCACCCAAAAATGACCCAATTCTATAAACTACACCCCTCAAGGTATTTAAACTGATTTTACAAACTTTGTTAACCCTTTAGGTATTCCACAGGAATTAATGGAAAATTTCACTTTTTTGGCAGATTTTCCATTTTAATAATTTTTTTTCAGTTACAAAGCAAGGGTTAACAGCCAAACCAAACTCAATATTTATAGCCCTGATTCTGTAATTTACATAAACACCCCATATGTGGTCGTAAACTACTGTGCGGGCACACGGCAGGGCGCAGAAGGAAAGGAATGCCATACGGTTTTTGGAAGGCAGATTTTGCTGGACTGTTTTTTTTGACACCATGTCCCATTTGAAGCCCCCCTGATGCACCCCTAGAGTAGAAACTCCATAAAAGTGACCCCCCTCAAGGCATTCAAAACAGATTTTTGCAAACGTCGTTTACCCTTTAGGTGTTCCACAAGAGTTATTGGCAAATGTAGATGAAATTTTAGAATTTCAATTTTTATTTTTTTTATTTACAACATTCATCTGACAAGTTAGATCCTGTGATCATTTTATAGACCAGGTTGTCATTGATGCGGCGATACATAATATGTATACTTTTATTTTAATTATGTAAGTTTTGCACAATGATTTCATTTTTGAAGCAAAAAAAATCATGTTTTAGTTTGAGAGCCATAATTTTTTCAGTCTTTGGGCGATTACCTTGGGTAGGGTATGATTTTTGCGGGATGAGTTGGCACTATTTTGGGGTGCGTTTGACTTTTTGATCGCTTGCTATTACACTTTTTGTGATGTAAGGTGACAAAAGGTTTATTTAGCACAGTTTTTATTTAAATTTTTTTCAGTGTTCATCTGAGGGGTTACGTCATGTGATATTTTTATAGAGCCGGTCGATACGGATGCGGCGAAACCTAATATGTATACTTTTTTATTTTATTTATGTAAGTTTTACACAATAACAGCTTTTTAAAACCAAAAAAATGATGTTTTATTGTCTCCATATTCTGAGCCATAGTTTTTTTTATTTTTTGGGCGATTGTCTCGGGTAGGGGCTCATTTTTTGCAGGATGAGGTAACGGTTAGATTTGTACTATTTTGGTGGGCAAACGCCTTTTTTTTTTGCTTGCTGTTGTACTTTTTGTGATGTAAGGTGACAAAAAATGGTTTATTTAGCACAGTTTTTTTTTGTTTTGTTTTTTATGGTGTTCATCTGAGGGGTTAGGTCATGTGATATGTTTATAGAGCCGGTCGATACGGACGCGGCGATACCTAATATGTATACTTTTCTTTTTTTCCCCCCTATTTTGTACCAATTTCTTTTTAACTTAATTTAGGTAAAATGACGTTTTTGTTTATTTTTACTTGAAACTTTAAATCTTTTTGGGGGGAAACTTAATTTTTTCAACTTTTTTTTTTTTACTTTATTTTTTGTCCCACTTTGGGACTTGAACTTTTGGGGGTCTAATCCTTTACAATGCATTCCAAATACTTCTGTTTTGAGCAGGCACTGGATTCCGAGCAGGCACCGGATTCCGATCACCGCCCGCCGTGCGGCAGTGATAGGAAATGTACATGACATACCGGTACGTCATGGGTCCTTAAGCACTCGGGAACCATGCCGTACCGGTACGCATGGGTCTCTAAGGGGTTGAGCACGGGAGAAATTCTACAACAAATTTCTACAACATTACTTACTAAAAATAAAATCCCATTTTATGAGGTATTATGAGGTATCTGTTTTAAAAGTAGAGAAATTAAAATTTTGTAAATTATGAATTTTTCCAAATTGTTGGTAAATTTAAAATTTTTCTATATATAAAGGTGAAGTATATAGAACTTTGCCACTGTCATGAAGTACAGTGTGTCACAAGAAAACAATCTCAGATCGGCTTGGATAAGTAAAAGCATTCCAGAGTTATTACCACATAAAGTGACATATGTCAGATTTGCAAAAAATAGCCTGGGCAGGATGGTGCAAACATGCCTGGGGTAGAAGGGGTTAAGCTCCCAGTCCGCTTCTGGGGTGCTATGCAAAATGTATATAAACAGAATTAAATCATGCAAATGTCATAAACCCATATTTTATTCATAATGGAACACATATCAGATGTTGAAAGAGAGACATCTTGGGGGAGAAGTGTGTGTGTATATGTACCGTATTTTTTGCCCCATAAGACGCACTTTTTCTTCCCCCAAAATGGGGGAGAAATGCCCCTGCGTCTTATGGGGCGAATGCTGCCAGTTTTACATCGCAAGCTGCGATGTATGAGCAGAGCGGGGACTCGGGGAGGAGCTGGGGGCCGGCAATAGCGGCGGGGCGGTGCAGTCAGTGTAGTATAGCACCGCCCCGCCGCTCCGGTATACTAATATAAGATCTCATATTCAAGTAATAGTTATTAAACATGCCCCCCAACTGCTATTACTACCTTACATCCTAATCGCTGCTGTAGAATTCAGGCAGGCCGGGCGGGCGGCAGCGTAACTCGTGTCACGTGCCTGCGCCGCCTACTTTATGAATGAAGTAGGTGGCGCAGGCAAGTGACGTCAGTGAGACGCGCCGGCCGTCCGTCCGGCCTGCCTGAATTTTACAGAAGCGATTAGGATGTAAGGTAGTAATAGGAGTTGGGGGGCATCTTTAATAACTATTAATTCAATATGACATCTTATATTTGTGCGGCGGGCGGGGGGGGGGGGATCGGATTGCGATCTGTGGATGGCACTGTTACAGGGGGGGGGGGATCTGTGAATGGCACTGTTATGGGCTGGGGGGGTCTGTGGATGGCACATATATAACAGTGCCACCCACAGATCCCCCCCAGCCCATAACAGTGCCACCCACAGATCCCCCCCAGCCCATAACAGTGCCATCCACAGATCCCCCCTGTAACCGTGTCAGCCACAGACCCCCCCTGTAACAGTGCAAGCCACAGATCCCCCCCATAACAGTGTCCGTCATCCACAGATCCCCCCATAACAGTGTCCGTCATCCACAGATCCCCCATAACAGTGTCCGTCATCCACAGATCCCCCCATAACAGTGTCCGTCATCCACAGATCCCCCCCATAACAGTGTCAGTCATCCACAGATCCCCAGTAATAGTGCCATCCACAGACCACCATTAGTTCCAAACCCACCAAACACACAGCACACCTTTTGGTTAAAAATATTTTTTTATATATATTGTGTCTATCACTTATATATATAAAAATGAGTTTCTGTCTGTCTAAACGGCTGTCCGTCTTTCTGTCTGTTCTTTATGCGTGACCAAATGACTGAACCGATATTCACCAAATTTGGCACACAGGTACATCAGATGTCCGGGAAGGTTTTAGACCGGGTCTCAGCTCTCTAGGACTTACTGTTCCTGAGATATTCCCATACAATTACCTGCATTAGCCAATAGAAGCTAGCAACCTTTCACTTAAATCTAAGCTGGCATTTACACAGTCACATGTCCCTTATTAGCCATTAGAAGCTCGCAGGTCCTACTTCAGGTTGCCATAACAACTGATCACAGGTTTTAGCAGTTCGGTGGTCCTTAAATATACAGTCATTTGACGTATGATGGCACAACTAAACTGCTACATACATAAAGGGAAGGGGCCACTATTAAAAGGATGGCCGCTGTGGAGTTCACTGTTAAAGGGACGGGCATTGTGGAGGTCACTGTTAAAGGGGCGAGCACTGTGGAGGTCACTGTTAAAGGGGCAGGCACTGTGGAAGTCATTGTTAAAGGGGCAGCCATTTTGAAGGTCACTGTTAAAGGGGTGGTCATTGTTAGTTGGGCGGGCACTGTGGAGGTCATTGTTAAAGGGGCGGACACTATGAAGGTCACTGTTAAAGGGGTGATCAATGTTAAAAGGGCTAGCACTGTGGAGGTCACTGTTAAAGGGGCGGTCCCTATTAAAGGGATGGGCAATATGGAGGTCACTGAAAAGGGCGGGCACTGTGGAGGTCACTGTTAAATAGGCGGGCTCTGTGGAGGTCATTGTTAAAGGGTCACTACTGTAGAGGTCACTGTTATGGGGGATTCTGTCGATATCTTTTTACGACACACGGAAATATAAAATGAAATATACCCGTGCGAAGCCAGGTCCTTCTGCTAGTATATATATAAAAATGAATTTCTGGATGTCTGTTTGTGCTTCATGCGCGACTAAATGACTGGACCGCTCTTCACCAAATTTGGCACACAGGTACATCAGGTGTCCGGGAATGTTTAGAATGTTTTAGACCGGGTCCCAGCTCTCTAGGACATACCATTTTTCAGAAATTCCCGAAAAATGCAAATATGGCACCATCACATGTCCTGCATTAGCCATTAGAAGCCCACGGGTCTTTCACTCATATCCCAACTGCCATACACACGGTCACATAACCTTTATCATTCAATAAAAGCTTTCAGCTCCTTCAATCTCGGGCGCCCGCGCATGCGCAGAACTATGCGACGTGCGCGCTCACAGTGTGAGTGAGAGGCCGGCTGTAGGATCGCAATAGTTACCAGTGCGCAGGTGCGGCATGGATGCGGCCGGCGAGATGCGGCCGTATCCATGGGATACCAGCACAAACAAAGGGGAGTGAAAGGAGAGTTTTTAGGCTGAATTCTATGTTTTTTTTAATCACATGTATTAGAAGAAATGTTCAGTGGGGGGCAATGATTTAATGTAACCCTATTTAATGAAGTGGGACAACCCCTTTAAGGAGGAGTGTTAGTGTGGAAATCATTGTTAACAAGACTGGGTACTGTGGAGATCACTAATAAAGTGGAGGTCACTGTTAAAGGGGAGGGTCCGTGGAGGTTACTGTTAAGGGGGAGGGCCGCTGTGGTGGTAACTGTTAAAGGGGCAGGCACCGTGGAAGTTATTTTTAAATCGGCAAGGGACTGTGGAGTTCACTATAAAAAGGGCAGCTGCTGTTGAGGTCACTGTTAAGCCAGCGGGGTACTGTGGAGGTAATTGCTAAGGGAGCAGAGTACTGTGGAAGTCCCTGTTAAAGGGGTGGGTGCTGTAGAGGTCTCTGTTAAGGGGGCAGGGTACTGTGGAGGTCACTATTAAGGGGGTGGGGTGATGTAGAGGTCACTGGTAAGGTGGTGGGGTACTGTGAAGGTGACTGTTAAAGGGGTGGCCCTGTGGAGGTTACTGTTAAGGGGGCAGGGTACTGTGAAGGTCACTGTTAAAAGGACATGGCGGTGTGAGGGGGTCACTGTTAAGGGAGTGGGGTGCTTTGGAGCTCAATCTACTCATGGAGGTTACTATTAAGGGGTAGATTCCTTTAGAGGGACACTGTTAAGGGGGCCGGCCGCTGTGGAAGTCTTTGTTAGGGAGGCGGGTGGGGTGCTGTGGAAGTCATATTGTAAGGGGCGGGGCACTGTGGGAGGGGCTGTGTTAAGGGCTGGGGTGCTGTGGAGGTCACTGTTATTAGGGATACTGTCTATCTTTTAACAACACACACAAACATGAAATGAAATAGTAGAAATATACCCGTGCAAAGCCGAGTCATCCTGCTAGCACTATCCAAGGAAAAAAAGAAGGAAAAGGGTGCAGAGCCCAAGTATGGCAGTAGGTGCTTACCCGCTGATATAGGACGAAAAATTGGTCTGCACTCCGGTAGACTTTCCAAATAGTTAATGAAAATTGACTATTTGGAGTGCAGTCCAATTTTTCGTCACAATCACTCAAAAACGCTATCGATTTCAACGAAACTTGGTATACACATCCCTTGCTACCTGGAAAGAATCTTGTAGGGGTCTCAGCTCACAGGCCCTTAATCTTCACACACACAGCTTCACTCCAAGTTTCCATAACAACCCAGCCAACCCAAGTCACACGACACATAGAGCACAACTACACTGCTACATGCATCCATCTTGGATGGATTTTTTTGCGACTGCCGTGTCGCAGTCGCAACATGTTGCAGTGCAACACCATAGCCTATCATTATAAAAATTGTTGAGACAAAATGTCGCACAACACATGTCGTCGTCTAGCCATAGCCTTAAAGGGGCAGGGCCCTATGGAGGTCACTGTTAAAGGGGCATGGCCCTGTGGAGGTCACTGTAAAAGGGGTGGGCCCTGTGGAGGTCACTCTAAAAGAGGCGGGCCCTGTGGAGATCACTGTTAAAGGGGCGGGCCCTGTGGAGGTCACTGTTAAAGGGGCGGGCCCTGTGGAGGTCACTGTTAAAGGGGCAGGACCTGTGGAGGTCACTGTTAAAGGGGCGAGCACTGTGGAGTTTACTGTTAAAGGGATGGGCACTGTGGAGGTCACTGTTAAAGGTGCGGACACTGCAGGTCACTGTTAAAGGGTCGTGCACTATGAAGGTCACTGTTAAGGGGGCGGGCACTGTGTAGGTCATTCTTAAAGGAACGGACTCTGTGGAGGTCACTGAGAAAGGGATTGACACCTGTGGAGGTCACTTTTAAAGGGGCAGACACTGTCGAGGTCATTGTTAAGGGGAGATGCCCCTGAGATGGTCAATCTCAAGGGAGTGAGGGGCTGTGAAACTCACTGTTAAAGGGGTGGCCTGTGGGAGGGGGGTCTGTGTTAAGGAGTGAGGGGCAGTGGAGTTCACTGTTAAGGGGGCAGGGTCCTGTAGAGGTCACAGTTATGGGGGATACTGTAATTTCTTTTAATGACACATTAAACAAGAAACATTAAATAAATAGATGAAATATACCCGTGCTAAGCTGGGTCCTTCTGCTAGTTTATGTATATAACAGTCACCGAAAGTGTGGACAAAGCTGAAGCTGGACTCTCTGGTCCAAAACTGCTTTCTACTCTCCTGGCCCCTCCTATCCCCACCTAAAGGTCAGTAAGCATGTACAGTTACCTCATACTGCAGAAATGTGGCCAGGTGTAGACATCACTAAATAACTTCATGAAGTTAAAGGGGAAGAACCAATTAAAAAAACTCACTTTACAGTTTTGTTATTAGCACATGGAAAAACTGTTATCTTTATTCTACTGGTCAGTATGTTTTTTTTACATTTTACCATTTTTACACAAGGACACAAGGCATTTTTGAAAGAAAAAATGTTTTTGCATCGCCATTTTCAGAAAACCTTTTTTTTTGTGATGATTTTGTATGAGGGTTTGTTTTTTGTCGGATTAGGTGACTTTTTCATTGGTACGATTTTGGGGTAGATACAACATTTTTATAGCTTGATATTATGCTTTTTGCGAGGCTAGGTGACCAAAAAAATTGCTGTTTTGGCACCTTTTTTTATTTTTTTTTATAACAGGGTAGATCATGTGATATTTTTATAGAGCAGTTCATTACAAATGTAGCAATATGTCTATTTTTTATTTTTTGAAACTTTACACAATCAAAGCATTAAATAAAATGCTGCTTTTGTGTGTCGCCATTTTCTGAAAGCCATATTTATTTTATTTTTTTGGCAATGGTCTTGTGTGGAGGCTCATTTTTTGAGGGATCAGGTGACATTTTTATTGGTACCATAAAGAGGTCCATACATTTTGATCACTTGCCGGTATGCTTTTTGTGAGGCATGGTGACCAAAACATTGCTGTTTTGGTGCTTTTAAAAAAAAAATGGCATTCACTTGAGGGGGTAGATTATGTGATATTTTTATAGAGCTGGTTTTACAGACACGGCGATACCTAGTATGTCTATTTATTAATTTTTTCATTATAAATGGCTTGATGAAGGTAAAGGGCCCTTTTTTTACTTTATTTTTTTACCCACTATAAGATTTAAAATTTCCAGAGTTTGATTGCTGTTTCAATGCAGTACAATAACATGCTGTATTGTACTGCACTAAACTGTCAGTATTAGGGCTCATACACATGAACGTATTTTCTTTCCGTGTCCGTTACGTTCTTTTGCGGACCGTATACGGAACCTTTAATTTCAATTGGTCCCACAAAAAAAACGGAAGTTACTCCGTGTGCATTCCGTTTTCGTATTTCCGTTCTGCGAAAAAATAGAACACAATAGAACACAAATAGAACATGTCCGCATTACGGACAAGGATAGTACTGTTCTGTTAGGGACCAGCTGTTCCGTAAAATACCAAATGAACATGGACGTATTTTTGCATATCCGTTTTTTGCTGACCGCAAAATACATACGGTCATGTGCATGAGCCCTTAGTTTTCCATCAGATGTATATGCCAGGAGGATTCCCGACCTATACCTCCATATGATGGAAGGCTGTAACGTATTCCCACAGTGGGATACGTTTCTGATACGTCCCCTCCTACCTAGCAGCGGGCTCACAGCACAGGGAACACTGAGCAGAGAGGAGTCACAAGATGATCATGGCAGTTCTGCAGCTTACAAGCATCAAAGAAGTGAAAAGGTGTGAGCTGTAGCGAAGTGAGACCCGTCATAATGTGTTAAGTTGCAAGTGCCCATATTCTTACTCCTTTTCTGGAAAAAAAATGACTACTGTATCTGATGTGGGAATAATATGCACAGAATTCCATGTTACCATTCCCCCTGTGGTTATCTACAGTTATAGGCCTCATGCACCCGACCGTTGTGTGCATCCGTGGCCGTTGTTCCGTTTTCCGTGATTTTCTGTGGACCCATTGACTTTCAATGGGTCCGTTGAAAACTCAGAAAATGCACCATTGTTCATTAGCGGCCGTGATCAGTGTTTCCTGTCCGTCAAAAAAATAGGACCTGTCAATGGGTCTGTGAAAGAACACGGATGCACACAAGATTGGCATCCGCGTCCGTGATCTGTGGCCGTAGGTTACTTTCATACAGACGGATCCGAAGATCCGTCTGCATAAAAGCTTTTTCAGAGCTGAGTTTTCACTTCGTGAAAACTCAGATCCCACAGTATATTCTAACACAGAGGCGTTCCCATAGTGATGGGAACGCTTCTAGTTAGAATATACTACGAACTGTGTACATGACTGCCCCCTGCTGCCTGGCAGTACCCGTTCTCTAACAGGGGGCTGTGATCCGTACAATTAACCCCTCAGGTCCCGCACCTGAGGGGTTAATTGTGCTGTGCACATCATAGCCCCCTATAAGAGATCAGGGCAGACCCCCCTCCCTCCCCAGTTTTAATTTCATTGGTAGCAAATGCGCCCCCCCCCCCTCCCCGGCCCCCCTCCCAACCTCTATTGTATTAATTTCATTGGTGGCCAGTGTGCGCCCCCCCCCCCCTCGATCATTGGTGGCAGCGGTGAGTTCCGATCGGAGTCCCAGTTTAAATTGTGCTGATCACAGCCCCCATCATCATGGGAACGCCTCTGTGTTAGAATATACTGTCGGATCTGAGTTTCACGATCTAACTCATATCCGACAGTATATTCTAACATAGAGGTGTTCCCATGGTGATGGGGACGCTTCAAGTTAAAATATACCATCGGATTGGAGAAAACTCCGATCCGATGGTATAATAGGGACTCATGACTTTACATTGAAAGTCAATGGGGGACGGATCCGTTTGCAATTGCACCATATTGTGTCAACGTCAAAACGGATCCGTCCCCATTGACTTGCATTGTAAGTCAGGACGGATTTGTTTGGGTCCGCACAGCCAGGCGGACACCAAAACGATTTTTTTTTCTTCATGTCCGTGGATCCTCCAAAAATCAAGGAAGACCCACGGAAGAAAAAACGGACACGGATCATGGACCTACGGACTCCATTTTTGCGGACCTTAAAAAAAAACAAAAAAAAAAAAACGGTTGTGTGCATGAGGCTATACATGCAGAGGGGATCTGTTCGGTATCTCTTCCACCCTTCCTGCAGCCTTTAGCACATCACCCTCTGTCACCCCCACTCCACACTTGCTGAGATCACAGTTGGCTGAAGGTGAGTAGGCTGCTTCAACCTCGTATATCTCAGACTGACAGTCTAAACTTTAAAAGGATATTAGGTATTATTGCAGATGTCATTCCTGGCCTGTTTTTAAAGGCTTTGTTTGTCACTGTATGACAGTTAGCACTGCAACCCTGATCTTGTTTCAAGATTGCCGCTTTAGCTCAATTGTAACTTAAAGCGGTTGTCCTACAAAAAAATATTCTACAGTTTTAAAACCACCTCCTCCATCTGAATACTTTTGTAATTGTACTTAGAAATTCAGCAAAGCCTCTAAGTTATTCAGTAAAATGTATCTGTATAGTATCACCTGCTCTTCGTTCTTTTTCTTATTTTTTTGACCTGCTTACTGAGATGGCCGCACATGCTCACTTTCATCCCACAACTGCCTCCTGAGCTGTGATAGGGAGACCATGGACATGCCCCCTGTCAGCTTGATATAAATCTAGCAGAGCAATGCATGGGGAGATCTCTGGATCCATGTGAGGTACAGGGCTGGTTCTAGCTTTGTTACAAAGAGGGCGTTATGTATGATGTCTGATTTTAATTTTTTACATTATTCATGGGATAACCCCTTTAACGAGAGCCCTCAGAAGTGGCCCCTTCTACAGCCACACAGCCCTAACAGGGTTCATTAACCGCCTCCGGACCACCTAACGCAGGATCGCGGTCCGGATGCGGCTGTCTCAGGCAGAGTCACGCATCTATGCGTCATCTCGCGAGACGCGAGATTACACTCACAGCAGAGGAGCATTTCGTCATCAGCCTGCCAGCTTATGATCGTCGCTGGCAGGCTGATGATTTTCAAAAAACCAAATCAGAAGCCAGTTAACACTTTATATTTATAAGTGTTAAATGGCTGCTGTGCTCCTCTGCTGGTCCTTTTCGTCGGTTGGTTCCAGCAGAGGAGCACAGATCACAGTGAGTACACACCAAACACCACACATAGCCCCAGATCACCCCCCATCACCCCAATTAACCCCTTGATCACCCCTTGATCGCCCAAGTCAATTACCTAGTGAAAGGGAAAAAAGTGATCACTTTTTTTTCCCCACTGGTATTGACTGTTAGGTTTTAGGATAGTTTAGGCCCCTTGGTTAGGTAGTTAGCGATCGTTTAGCGCCCAGCCCACCGCACCACAGTCACTGATTCGCTGATTAGCGTATCGCTAATCAGCATTTGTACTTTTATAGTATCTGTAAGTGATCAAAACTGATCACAGTCAGATCTATAATAGTATTAGTGTCACCTTAGTTCGCCCTCCACCCAAAACGCATTGTTTGCCCGATCAGGCTTGATCGGTTCACCAACGCCCGCCCCGCCGCAGTGACAAAAAAAAAAAAAATTTTTTTGATCGCTGCACAATCACTTCACAAGCGCTGCGGCGATAAAAAAATAATCAGTTTTGATATTTTTTATCAATCGCAGCGGCTTCCGGTACTTCGCTAGCCTCCCATTTGTAAGACAGGCTTGCTTTTTTTCTTGGGTAGTCTCAGGGAATACCCCCCAAATGACAAACAAGGGGTATTCTTCTGAAGAGGCCTACAGGCTTCTGACCCAGTCGGATGAGGAATGGGAACCCTCATCTGACGAATCCAGCGGGTCAGAATATGAACCTGTAGAAAGCAGTGGCAGTCTGACCCAAAGTTCGGATGAGGAGGTTGAGGTCCCTGATACCACCAGGCGTACCCGGCCCCATGTTGCTACACCACAGGTTGCGCAGGATCCGCTTCAAGGGCAGCAGAGTGGGGCTGGCACTGTCGGATTACGTGGTGAGGCATAAACCAGCAGCGCAGCCCACCCTGGACCTAGTACCAGCACTGCCGTACAACATGGTGAAGTGGCGAGCAGCAGAAGGGCAGTTGAAGCTGGTACGGTGGCACGTGCAGTAGTTACCCCGTCGCAGCCACCGCACAGACAGGCCCGTAGAGCCCCTAGAGTCCCTGAGGTGCTGGCAAACCCTGATTGGCAGCCCCCAACTTCAGCCACACCAGTAGTTCCCCCTTTCACCGCCCAGTCTGGAGTTCGGGTTGAGACAGCTCAGGTCGGATCGGCACTGGGATTTTTTGAGCTGTTCTTGACTGCGAAGCTCTTGGACTTAGTCGTGGCAGAAACAAATCGGTATGCCACTCAATTTATAGCCGCCAACCCGGGAAGCTATTATGCCCAGCCTTTCCGGTGGAAATCCGTCCAAGTTTCCAAATTAAAACATTTTCTGGGCCTTCTCCTCAACATGGGTCTAACCAAAAAGCATGAATTGCGGTCATATTGGTCCATGAACCCAATTCATCACATGCCCAAGTTCTCTGCTGCCATGTCAAGGGCACGATTTGAGGCCATCCTGCGTTTCCTGCACTTTAGCGACAACAGCACCTCTCGTCCCAGAGGCCACCCAGCTTTTGACCGGCTCCACAAAATTCGGCCCCTCATAGACCACCTCAACACCAAATTTGCAGATTTGTATAGCCCTGAGCAAAACATCTGCGTAGACGAGTCCCTTATACATTTTACCGGGCGCCTTGGCTTCAAACAATACATCCCAAGCAAGCGCGCCCGGTATGGGGTCAAATTGTATAAGCTCTGTGAAAGGGCCACAGGCTATACCCACAAATTTCGGATCTATGAGAGTAAAGATCAGACCCTGGAGCCGGTCGGTTGCCCTGACTACCTGGGGAGCAGTGGGAAGATAGTCTGGGACTTGGTGTCACCCTTATTTAGCAAGGGGTACCATCTTTATGTGGACAATTTCTACACAAGTGTGCCCCTCTTCAGGCATTTGTTCCTAGAACCGATTGGCTGCTGTGGCACCGCGCGACCTAGTCGCCGGGCTTCCCCCAACGGCCCGTTACCACCCGTCTTGCAAGGGGGGAGAGGGCTGCCTTGTGTAACGAAGAACTGCTCGCGGTGAAATGGAGAGACAAGCGTGACGTTTACATGCTCTCCTCCATTCACACAGACACGACAATATAATTAGAACGAGCAACCAGTGTCATTGAAAAGCCCTTCTCGGTCCACGACTATAATTCGCTCATGGGAGGGGTGGACTTCAATGACCAGATCTTGGCTCCTTATTTAGTTTCCCGACGCACCAGAGGCTGGTATAAGAAGGTGTCTGTATATTTGATTCAATTGGCTGTATATAATAGTTTTGTTCTCTACAGTAAGGCTGGGAGAACAGGATCCTTCCTCAAATTTCAGGAAGAGATCATCGAGTACCTCCTGTACCCAGGAGGTTCCGTGGCCCCAACCACCAGTGTAGTGAGCCGTCTAAACTAGCGACATTTCCCCAATGTCGTTGCTGGTACCTCAACCTAAACGTCACCCCGAAAAAGATGTCGTGTCTGTAGCAGGAGTGGAATAAGGCGTGACACCCGCTATTTCTGTCCTGACTGCCCTGACCACCCTGCCTTATGCTTTGGGGAGTGTTTCCGGATGTCCCTTTCACTCACAGCTGCTGCAAACCTCTCCTTTCATCTGGGACAAAGTGCATAATGTACTTCGCCACATCTTTGGGCGATTTGCGCTTTGCACATTGTCCTATGGGGAAGGAGAGGTTTGTCCTATAAAGGTAAAAAAAAAAAAAATCACTGGTAAGCAAAAAAGTTAACGCTCTGTTCAAAAAGTTAAATAAAGTTCATATGTTCCGTTCAAATGTTATTATAAAGTTAATAAATTTATTGTGTTATTGGCCTGGTTTTTTCATTTTTTTTTTCATTTTTTTTTTACTTTCCAGTTGGACCAACCGATCAACTAGCTGCTGCACTGATGTGCATTCTGACAGAAGCATTGCACTGCTGTCAGATTACACAAAAGTCGGTGTATGCGGCGCTGCAAGACGAGATTTCTCCTCTGCAGTAAAAGATTAGTTTGCCGAAGCATATGAGCTGAGGGGGCGGTGTTCATATGCTTTGGCAAACACTTTGTATATAAAAATAAATAAATAAATTCCGGCAATGATTTATTCATCCACATCGATTGATGTGAATGGAGAAATCGGGTTTGCCAGGGCATACGAGCTAAGTGGGTTTGGATGTTGGGCGGAGCTCCAATGTCCTGGCAGACGCCTTTCCCCTCCTTTTTGTTTTTTTTTGGGCAGAGATTTTTTCATCCACATTGATCGATGCGAATGAAGAAATCTGTGCCGTTCATTTTTTCTTTCAGCCCAGAGGCTGAACGGAAAAAAAATATCTCATTACCCGTATGCTCAATATAAGGAGAATAGCAGAAACTCCTAATGCTGGCCATACATGTAATAATTGCGGAGACCCTCAAATGCCAGGGCAGTACAAACACCCCACAAATGACCCCATTTTGGAAAGAAGACACCCCAAGGTATTCGCTGAGGGGCATATTGAGTCCATTAAAGATTTAAATTTTTGTCCCAAGTTAGCGGGAAGGTAGACTTTGTGAGAAAAAATAAAATAATTTTTTTTTCTCTAACTTGTGCCAAAAAAAATATATATATATATTCTATGAACTCGCCATGCCCCTCATTGAATACCTTGGGATGTCTTCTTTCCAAAAAGGGGTCACATGTGGGGTATTTTTACCGCCCTGGCATCTTAGGGGCCCTAAAGCGTCAGTAGAAGTCTGGATTCCAAATGTCTAAAAATGCCCTCCTAAAAGGAATTTGGGCCCCTTTGCGCATCTAGGCTGCCAAAAAGTGTCACACATGTGGTATCACCGTACTCAGGAGAAATTGGGCAATGTGTTTTGGGGTGTCATTTTACATATACCCATGCTGGGTGAGATAAATATCTTGGTCAAATGCCAACTTTGTATAAAAAAATGGGAAAAGTTACCTTTTGCCGAGATATTTCTCTCACCCAGCATGGGTATATGTAAAAATACACCCCAAAACACATTGCCCAACTTCTCCTGAGTACGGCGATACCACATGTGTGACACTTTTTTGCAGCCTAGGTCAGCAAAGGGGCCCACATTCCAATGAGTACTTTTAGGATTTTACAGGGCATTTTTTACACATTTGGATTACAGACTACTTCTCACGCATTAGGGCCCCTAAAATGCCAGGGCAGTATAACTACCCCACAAGTGACCCCATTTTGGAAAGAAGACACCCCAAGGTATTTCGTGATGGGCATAGTGAGTTCATGGAAGTTTTTATTTTTTGTCACAAGTTAGTGGAATATGAGACTTTGTAAGGAAAAAAAATAAAAATCATCATTTTCCGCTAACTTGTGACAAAAAATAAAAAGTTCTATGAACTCACTATGCCCATCAGCAAATACCTTAGGGTGTCTACTTTCCGAAATGGGGTCATTTGTGGGGGTTTTCTAGCGGAAATTCACATTTTTGTATCATAGTTTGTAAACGCTATAACTTTTACCCAAACCATTTCTTTTTTTACCCAAACATTTTTTTTTTATCAAAGACATGTAGAACAATACATTTAGAGAATTTTTTTTTTTATATTGATGTCATTTTTTTATTTTTTTTATTTTACAAGTGAAAGTGGTAAATTTCAATTAATAACAAAAAAAGTTAAAATATCAGCAGCAATGAAATACCACCAAATGAAAGCTCTATTATTGAGAAGAAAAGGAGGTAAAATTCATTTGGGTGGTAAGTTGTATGACCGAGCAATAAACGGTGAAAGTAGTGTAGTGCAGAATTGTAAAAAGTGGTTATGGTCATTAAAGGGTGTTTAAGCTAGGGGAGCTGAGGTGGTTAATAGCATTGTTGTCCTTTTCTGCTTGAGTGAATCCTGACTGAGCATTATGTAGCGCTATGTAAGGAAACATGGCAGAGACAAGAAATATATTTTTTTGTCGCTTTCTTCTCGTGGTCGGTTAATTTAATATTCGTAGCAAATTAATCCTGCAGTTCTCATGTTTAGAACTCTGCTAAATATGTGTACGTTGGTTAAGCTGTGAAATTTCTACCAAGACTAATAACAAAAACTCCTTACTTCTCTTTCTTTTTTCTAAACAGAATTCGAATTCCAAAGGCTACATGAGCAAAAAAGAACTGCAGAGAGAAGCTCAGCCTCTATGCGACAAGTCATTCACACTGGTAAAACCTTGAGGAATGCACTTATCTTTTCCTTCATGTAAAAAAATATATTTATTTATATTACAGTGTGTATATGTGTGTATATGTATGTATGTATATATATATATATAAATAGAAGACACCGCAGCACATCCGTAGGTAAAAATAGTGGATCTTAATTCACCCAAGCGACGTTTCAGTCCGCTTACTGGGACCTTGAGAAACGTCGCTTGGGTGAATTAAGATCCACTATTTTTACCTACGGATGTGCTGCGATGTCTTCTATTTTTGTATTGTACACCTTGGTCAGGTGTTTCCATCGCTGGCACCCGATTATTCATTACTAGGAGTGCTGCCCTGGACTTCTGTGTTATTTATATATATATATATATATATATATATATATATATATATATATATATAGCGGAGTGTTTGTGTGTATGTCCGCACTGTCGCATATACAATGACGAAATTTGGCACACAGGTACATCAGATGTCCGGAAAGGTTTTAAACCGGGTCTCAGCTCTCTAACACGTACCATTCCTGAGATCTTCCCAAAAAAAATGCATTAGCCAATAGAAGCCTGGTCACATGACCCTTATCAGCCAATAGAAGCTTGCATGCCCTTAGTATCCACATACACACAGTTTTAAACCAGGTTTTCATAACAACCCAGCCATTTTTCTTCATTGGTGTAGGAAGATTGCTGTAGAGGCCACTGTTAAGGGGATGGGGTGTTGTGGAAATCACTGTTAAGGAGATTGGGTACTGTAGAGGTCACTAATAAAGGGGCGGCCACTGTGGAGGTCACTGTTAAGGGGGTGGGCTGCTGTTGAGGTCACTGTTAAGGGGGCGGGCTGCTGTGGAAGTCACTGTTAAGTAGGTGGGATGCTGTGGAAGTCACTGTTAAGTTGGCAGGGTGCTGTAGAGGTCACTGTTAAGGGGCGGGGTGTTGTGGAGGTCACATTTTAAGGGAACGGAGTTCTGTGGAGGTCACTGTTAAAGGGGTTGTCCGAGTTCAGAGCTTAACCCGGACATACCCATATTTTCACTCAGGCAGCCCCCCTGATGTTAGCATCAGAGCATCTCATGCTTCCGCCCGGCAGTGTGTTCGGTGACATCACCGGCTCTCATGGGTGTGTTTTAGCGCTGCCCTAGCCGGTTTACTGGCTATGACAGCGATAAAGCCCGCCCATCAGTGCCGGTGATGTCACTGGGCTTCCTGACAGCCCCATGGAGAACTCGGTTCGTCACCGGAGGGCAAAACTGCTCCGATGCTCAATTCAGGCGTGCTGCCTAGGTGAAAATGGAGATATAGAACCCAAGAAAAGCCTCAGTATACAAAGCTATAAGTCTGGGCAAATAATTGGAAGCCAATATAAACCTACAGTGTTGTTGATTAACAAGAAATAACAATAAATGCCCAAAGTATTTAAAAATATAATTCATTTTATTGAAATAAATATATAACATAAATATATAACATATCATGATGTACCTAAAAGTAATAATGACAGGGTGAAAAACCAGCAGAAAGGCACGTGCCACAATCCCCTGGCCTATACCACTGTCACCCACCAAAAGATGTAAAACATGTCAGGTATGCAGATCATATATATGAAAATAATACAGTCGCTGTAAAAGCAATAATAATGATACTGCTATGGCTCCGTATAGGACATTAAATCATCACCTAAATACAAAACCATCAAAGGGGACTCGGCTCTAGAGTAAAATCTTAGTAAAGATAATAGAGATGATGGAAACAATAGCAAAATACAGGGGTATAGCAGAGGCTGAATCTAGCAGAAAAAAAGAATCAAAATCGCAAAAAAATCCATATTAAACCATTCCTAAAGAAAGGATTTGAAATGCAAGGCCTCATTCAATCCATGAGGAGTCACAGTATTGAGCAAAACCATCCATTTAGTTTCTTTTTGGAGTAGACAATGCTTTATGTCCCGTCCCCTCCCCTGATCCCTAATGTAACACGATCAATCTCTCTAAAAGAGGATTGCAATTGTGGGCCTCCCTAAAGTGCTTCTCCACTGGTTTAAATTTTTTAAATTTGTCTTGTTCAGTGATCTCACCTGCTGCCTCAATTCAGGGGTGCTGTCTAGGCGAAAATGGAGATATGTCTGGGTTCAGCTCTGAACCCGGACAACCCCTTTAACCACTTCAACCCCGCTAGCTAAAACCCCCTTCATGACCAGGCCACTTTTTACACTTCCGCACTACACTACTTTCACCGTTTATCGCTCGGTCATGCAACTTACCACCCAAATGAATTTTACCTCCTTTTCTTCTCACTAATAGAGCTTTCATTTGGTGGTATTTCATTGCTGCTGGCATTTTTTGTTATTAATCAAAATGTAACGATTTTTTTGCAAAAAAATGACATTTTTCACTTTCAGCTGTAAAATTTTGCAAAAAAAACGACATCCATATATAAATTTTTCGCCAAATTTATTGTTCTACATGTCTTTGATAAAAAAAAAATGTTTGTGCAAAAAAAAAAAATGGTTTGGGTAAAAGTTATAGCGTTTACACACTATGGTACAAAAATGTGAATTTCCGCTTTTTGAAACCGCTCTGACTTTCTGAGCACCTGTCATGATTCCTGAGGTTCTACAATGCCCAAACAGTAGAAAAACCCCACAAATGACCCCATTTCGGAAAGTAGACACCCTAAGGTATTCGCTGATGGGCATAGTGAGTTCATAGAACTTTTTATTTTTTGTCACAAGTTAGCGGAAAATGATGATTTTTTTTATTTATTTTTTTCCTTACAAAGTCTCATATTCCACTAACTTGCGACAAAAAATTAAAAATTCTAGGAACTCGCCAGGCCCCTCACAGAATACCTTGGGGTGTCTTCTTTCCAAAATGGGGTCACTTGTGGCGTAGTTATACTGCCCTGGCAATTTAGGGGCCCATATGTGTGAGAAGTACTTTGCAATCAAAATCTGTAAAAAATGACCGGTGAAATCCGAAAGGTGCACTTTGGAATGTGTGCCCCTTTGCCCACCTAGGCTGCAAAAAAGTGTGACACATCTGGTATCGCCGTACTCAGGAGAAGTTGGGGAATGTGTTTTGGGGTGTCATTTTACATATAACCATGCTGGGTGAGAGAAATATCTTGGCAAAAGACAACTTTTCCCATTTTTTTTATACAAAGTTGGCATTTGACCAAGATATTTTTCTCACCCAGCATGGTTATATGTAAAATGACACCCAAAAACGCATTCCCCAACTTCTCCTGAGTACGGCGATACCAGATGTGTGACACTTTTTTGCAGCCAAGGTGGGCAAAGGGGCACATATTCCAAAGAGCACCTTTCGGATTTTGCAGGCCATTTTTTACACATTTTGATTGCAAAGTACTTCTCACACATTTGGGCCCCTAAATTGCCAGGGCAGTATAACTACGCCACAAGTGACCCCATTTTGGAAAGAAGACACCCCAAGGTATTCCGTGAGGGGCATGGCGAGTTCCTAGAATTTTGTATTTTTTGTCACAAGTTAGCGGAACATGATGATTTTTATTTTTATTTTTTTTTCCTTATAATGTCTCATATTCAACTAACTTGCGATAAAAAATTCTAGGAACTCGCCATGCCCCTGACGGAATACCTTGGGGTGTCTTCTTTCCAAAATGGGGTCACTTGTGGCGTAGTTATACTGCCCTGGCAATTTAGGGGCCCATATTTGTGAGAAGTAGTTTGCAATCGAAATCTGTAAAAAATGACCGGTGAAATCCAAAAGGTGCACTTTGGAATGTGGGTCCCTTTGCCCACCTAGGCTGCAAAAAAGCGTCACACATCTGGTATCGCCGTACTCAGGAGAAGTTGGGCAATGTGTTTTGGGGTGTCATTTTACATATAACCATGCTGGGTGAGAGAAATATCCTGGCAAAAGACAACTTTTCCCATTTTTTTATACAAAGTTGGCATTTGACCAAGATATTTTTCTCACCCAGCATGGGTATATGTAAAATGACACCCCAAAACACATTCCCCAACTTCTCCTGAGTACGGCGATACCAGATGTGTGACACTTTTTTGCAGCCAAGGTGGGCAAAGAGGCACATATTCCAAAGTGCACCTTTCGGATTTCGCAGGCCAGTTTTTACACATTTTGATTGCAAAGTACTTCTCACACATTTGGGCCCCTAAATTGCCAGGGCAGTATAACTACGCCACAAGTGACCCCATTTTGGAAAGAAGACACCCCAAGGTATTCCATGAGGGGCATAGCGAGTTCCTAGAATTTTTTATTTTTTGTCACAAGTTAGTGGAAAATGATGATTTTTTTTTTTTCCTTACAAAGTCTCATATTCCACTAACTTGCAACAAAAAATAAAAAATTCTAGGAACTCGCCATGCCCCTCACGGAATACCTTGGGGTGTCTTCTTTCCAAAATGGGGTCACTTGTGGCGTAGTTATACTGCCCTGGCAATTTAGGGGCCCAAATGTGTGAGAAGTACTTTGCAATCAAAATGTGTAAAAAATGGCCTGCGAAATCCGAAAGGTGCACTTTGGAATATGTGCCCCTTTGCCCACCTTGGCTGCAAAAAAGTGTCACACATCTGGTATCGCTGTACTCAGGAGAAGTTGGGGAATGTGTTTTGGGGTGTCATTTTACATATACCCATGCTGGGTGAGAGAAATATCTTGGCAAAAGACAACTTTTCCCAATTTTTTTATACAAAGTTGGCATTTGACCAAGGTATTTATCTCACCCAGCATGGCTATATGTAAAATGACACCCCAAAACACATTCCCCAGCTTCTCCTGAGTACGGCGATACCAGATGTGTGACACTTTTGCGCATATAGGCTGCAAAAGTGCCCAAATTCCTTTTAGGAGGGCATTTTTAGACATTTGGATCCCAGACTTCTTCTCACGCTTTAGGGCCCCTAAAAAGCCAGGGCAGTATAAATACCCCACATGTGACCCCACTTTGGAAAGAAGACACCCCAAGGTATTCAATGAGGGGCATGGCGAGTTCATCGAAATGTATTTTTTTGGCATAAGTTAGCGGAAATTGATTTTTATTTTATTTTTTCTCACAAAGTCTCACTTTCTGCTAACTTAGGACAAAAATTTAAATCTTTCATGGACTCAATATGCCCCTCAGCGAATACCTTGGGGTGTCTTCTTTCCAAAATGGGGTCAGTTGTGGGGTGTTTGTACTGCCCTGGCATTTGAGGGTCTCCGCAATCATTACATGTATGGCCAGCATTAGGAGTTTCTGCTATTCTCCTTATATTGAGCATACAGGTAATGAGATTTTTTTTTCCGTTCAGCCTCTGGGCTGAAAGAAAAAAATGAACGGCACAGATTTCTTCATTCGCATCGATCAATGTGGATGAAAAAATCTCTGCCAAAAAAAAAAAAAAAGGAGGGGAAAGGCGTCTGCCAGGACATAGGAGCTCCGCCCAACATCCATACCCACTTAGCTCGTATGCCCTGGCAAACCAGATTTCTCCATTCACTTCAATCGATGTGGATGAATAAATCATTGCCGGGATTTTTATTTTTTTTTTACATACAAAGTGTTTGCCAAAGCATAGGAACGCCGCCTCCTCCTCAGCTCGTATGCCTTGGCAAACTTATCTGTTACTGCAGAGTAGAAATCTCGTCTTGCAGCGCCGCATACACCGACTTGCGTGTAATCTGACAGCAGCGCAATGCTTCTGTCAGAATGCACATCAGTGCTGCAGCTAGTCGATCGGTTGGTCCACCTGGAAGGTAAAAAAACTAAAAAGAAAAAACCAGGCCGCAACGCAATAATTTTATTAACTTTGGAACAGAACATATAAACTTTAACTTTTTGAACTAAACATTAACCTTTTTGCTTACTGGTGTTTTTTTTTTTTTTTTGTTAGTTTTTTTACCTTTATAGAACAAACCTCTCCTTCCCCATGGGTCAATGTGCAAAGCGCAAATCGCCCAAAGATGTGGCGAAGTGCGTTATGCCCTTTGTCCCAGGTGAAAGACGTTTGCAGCAGTTGTGTGAGTGAATGGGCCCTAATAGCCCTGTGTGCCTGTCCTGGTGAGATGATCCCTATGCTAGGTATACCTGTGTGTGGTACTTCCGGAAACACTCCCCTAAGCATAGGGCAGGGTGGTCAGGACAGTCAGGACAGAAATAGCGGGTGTCACGCCTTATTCCACTCCTGCTACAGACACGACATCTTTTTCGGGGTGACGGTTGGGTTGAGGTACCAGCAACGACATTGTGGAAATGTCGCTCGTGTAGACGGCTAACTACACTGGTGGATGGGGTAACGGAACCTCCTGGTTACAGGAGGTTCTCGATGATCTCTTCCTGAAATTTGAGGAAGGATCGTGTTCTCCCAGCCTTACTGTAGAGAACAAAACTATTATACAGAGCCAATTGAATTAAATATACAGACACCTTCTTATACCAGCGTCTGGTTCTGCGGGAAACTAAATACGGAGACAACATCTGGTCATTGAAGTCCACCCCTCCCATGTGAAGGTTATAGTCGTGGACTGAGAGGGGCTTTTCAATGACACGGGTTGCTCGCTCAATTTGTATTGTCGTGTCTGCGTGAATGGAGGAGAGCATGTAAACGTCACGCTTGTCTCTCCATTTCACCGCGAGCAGTTCTTCGTTACACAGTGCGGCCCTCTGCCCCCTTGCAAGACGGGTGCTAACGAGCCGTTGGGGGAAGCCCGCGCGACTAGTTCGCGCGGTACCACAGGCGCCAATCCGTTATAGAAACAAATGCCTAAAGAGGGCCACACTTGTGTAGAAATTGTCCACATAAAGATGGTACCCCTTGCCGAATAAGGGTGACACCAAGTCCCAGACTATCTTCCCACTGCTCCCCAGGTAGTCAGGGCAACCGACCGGCTCCAGGGTCCCTCATAGACACAAAATTTGTGGGTATAGCCTGTGGCCCTTTCACAGAGCTTATACAATTTGACCCTATACCGGGCGCGCTTGCTTGGGATGTATTGTTTGAAGCTAAGGCGCCCGGTAAAATGTATCAGGGACTCGTCTACGCAGATGTTTTGCTCAGGGGTATACAAATCTGCAAATTTCAGGTTGAAATGGTCTATGAGGGGCTGAATTTTGTGGAGCCGGTCAAAAGCAGGGTGGCCTCTGGGACGGGAGGTGCTGGAAACGCAGGATGGTCTCAAATCGTGTCCTGGACATAGCAGCAGAGAACATGGGCATGTGATGAATTGGGTTCGTGGACCAATATGACCGCAATTCATGCTTTTTAGTTAGACCCATGTTGAGGAGAAGTCCCAAAAAAAATTTAATTTAGGAAACTTGGACTGGTTTCCACCGGAAAGGCTGGGCATAAAAGCTTCCCGGGTTAGCGGTTATAAATTGTGTGGCCTACCGATTTGTTTCTGCCACAACTAAGTCTAAGAGCTCCGCAGTCAAGAACAGCTCAAAGAATCCCAGGGCCGAACCGATCTGAGCTGTCTCAACCCGAACTCCAGACTGGGCGGTGAAAGGGGGAACTACAGGTGCGGCTGAAGTTGGGGACTGCCACTCAGGGTTTGCCAGCACTACTGCGCGTGCCACCTTCAACTGCCCTTCTGGTGCTCGCTACTTCACCATGTTCTACGGCAGTGCTGGTACTAGGTCCAGGAAGGGCTGCGCTGCTGGTGTATGCCTCACCACGTAATCCGACAGCACCGGCCCCACTCTGCTGCTCTTGAAGCGGATCCTGCGCAACCTGCGGTCTAGCGACACGGGGCCGGGTACGCCTGGTGCTATCAGGGACCTCAGCCTCCTCGTCCGAACTTTGGGTCAGAGAGCCACTGCTTTCTACAGGTTCGTATTCTGACCCGCTAGATTCATCAGATGAGGGTTCCCATTCCTCATCCGACTGGGTCAGAAGCCTGTAGGCCTCTTCAGAAGAATACCCCCTGTTTGACATTTGGGCAACTAAATTTAGGGGTATTCCCTGAGACTACCCAAGAAAAAAAAGCAAGCCTGTCTTACAAATGGGAGGCTAGCGAAGTACCGGAGGCCGCTGCGGTTGATAAAAAAATATCAAAACTGATTTTTTTATCGCCGCAGCACGTGTAAAGTGAATGCGCAGTGATCAAAAAAAAAATTTTTTGTCACTGCGGTGGGGCGGGCGTGGGCGAACGCACGTGTGGGCGACCGATCAGGCCTGATCGGGCAAACACTGCGTTTTGGGTGGAGGGCGAACCTAAAGTGACACTAATACAATTATAGATCTGACCGTGATCAGTTTTGATCACTTCCAGATACTATAAAAGTAAGAATGCTGATTAGCGATACGCTAATCAGCGAATCAGTGACTGCGGTGCGGTGGGCTGGGCGCTAACTGATCCCTAAACTACCTAACCAAGGGGCCTAAACTATACCTAAAACCTAACGGTCAATACCAGTGAAAAAAAAAGTGACAGTTTGCACTGATCACTTTTTTCCTTTCACTAGTGATTGACAGGGGCGATCAAAGGGGTGATCAAAGGGTTAATTGGGGTTCAGGGGGGTGATCTGGGGCTAGTATGTGGTGTTGGTGTACTCACTGTGTAGCCTGCTCCTCTGCTGGATCCAACCGATGAAAAGGACCAGCAGAGGTGCAGGCCAGCCATATAACAGATCATATTTACTAATATGATCTGCTATCTGGCACTCTAGATTGTTTTTTTTTAAAATCAGCAACCTGCCAGCCGCGATCATTGGCTGGCAGGTTGCTGACGAAATACTCCTTGACGAAATGCCGGCCCGCGATGCGCATGCGCGGGCCGGCTGTGACGAAATCTCGCGTCTCGCGAGATGACGAGCGGATGCGTCCAGGAGGAATAAATCAACCACCTCCCGGACGCATCCGTGCGTACAGCGGTCGGGAGGTGGTTAAGTGGGCGGATTATTGTGAAAATCACTGTTAACGAGACAGGGTACTGTGGAGGTCACTAATAAAGGCGCAGCCACTGTGGAGGTCACTGTTAAAGGGCAGGGAGCTGTAGATGTTACTGTTAAGGGGGCAGGCCTCTGTGGAGGTCACTGTTAAAGGGGCGGGGTACTGTAGATATCACTGTTATAGAGTTTGCTGTCGATATCTTTTAACGACATACACAAACATTAAATGAAATACATGAAATATACCTGTCCGAAGCCGGGTCCTTCTGCTAATAAATATATAAATATATATATTTCCAAACCAGGGCAGCACTCCCTGTTCATAGCAATCCGGGTGCCTGTGTTCGACCCTTGATCATACGTTTGTAGATAAAGGAAAAAATCTACTGTGAATACTGTAGAATGCTTCTTTCACTTCTATGGGAGTTAGAATAGCAGCCGAGCATGTTTGCATGCTGGGAGTTGTAGTTTCATAGCAGCTGGCCTGCCGAAGGTTTCTGATCCCTGCTCTAGAGTTTGTATACAATGTTACTTTGCCCTCTAACATGATTGCGACTGTTGTTGGTCTGCATATGGTAAGTCACTTGAGGTGGAGCATGCGTATTGACAGGAAGAGAAGGCCGAAACCTTGGTGCCACTCCATGCAATCTACTGTCGTGGCCAAAAGTTTTGAGAATTACACAAATATTAGTTTTCACAAAGTTTGCTGTTAAACTGCTTTTAGAGCTTTGTTTCAGTTGTTTCTGTGATGTAGTGAAATATAATTACACACACTTTATAAGTTTCAAAGGCTTTTATCGACAATTCCATGACATTTATGCAAAGAGTCAGTATTTGCAGTGTTGGCCCTTCTTTTTTAGGACCTCTGCTATTCGACTGGGCATGCTCTCAATCAACTTCTGGGCCAATTCCTGACTGATAGCAACCCATTCTTTCATAATCAATTCTTGGAGTTTGTGAGAATTAGTGGGTTTTGTGGGTCCACCCGCCTCTTGAGGATTGACCACAAGTTCTCTATGGGATTAAGATCTGGGGAGTTTCCAGACCATGGACCCAAAATGTCAACGTTTTGGTCCCCGAGCCACTTAGTTATCACTTTTGCCTTATGGCACGGTGCTCCATCGTGCTGGAAAATGCATTGTTCTTCACCAAACTGTTGTTGGATTGTTGGAAGAAGTTGCTGTTGGAGGGTCTTTTGGTATCATTCTTTATTCATGGCTGTGTTTTGGGGCAAAATTGTGAGTGAGCACACTCCCTTTGGATGAGAAGCAACCCCACACATGAATGGTCTCAGGATGCTTTACTGTTGGCATGACACAGGACTGATGGTAGTGCTCACCTTTTCTTCTCCGGACAAGCCTTTTTCCTGATGCCCCAAACAATCGGAAAGAGGCTTCATCGGAGAATATGACTTTGCTCCAGTCCTCAGCAGTCCATTCACCATATTTTCTGCAGAAGATCAATCTGTCCCTGATGTGTTTTTTTGAGAGAAGTGGCTTCTTTGCGGCCCTTCTTGACACCAGGCCATCTTCCAAAAGTCTTCGCCTCACTGTGCGTGCAGATGCACTCACACCAGCCTGCTGCCATTCCTGAGCAAGCTCTGCACTGGCGGCACTCCGATCCCGCAGCTGAATCCGCTTTAGGAAACGATGCTGGCGCTTGCTGGACTTTCTTGGACGCCCTGAAGCCTTCTTAACAAGAATTGAACCTCTTTCCTTGAAGTTCTTGATGATCCTATAAATTGTTGATTGAGGTGCAATCTTAGTAGCCACAATATCCTTGCCTGTGAAGCCATTTTTATGCAACGCAATGATGGCTGCACGCGTTTCTTTGCAGGGCACCATGGTTAACAATGGAAGAACAATGAGTTCAAGCATCACCCTCCTTTTAACAGGTCAAGTCTGCCATTTTAACCCAATCAGCCTGACATAATGATCGCCAGCCTTGTGCTCGTCAACATTCTCACCTGAGTTAACAATACGATTACTGAAATGATCTCGGCAGGTCCTTTAATGACAGCAATGAAATGCAGTGGAAAGTTTTTTTTGGGGATTAAGTTAATTTTCATGGCAAAGAAGGACTATGCAATTCATCTGATCACTCTTCATAACATTCTAGAGTGTATGCAAATTGCTATTATAAAAACTTAAGCAGCGACTTTTCCAATTTCCAATATTTATGTAATTCTCAATACTTTTGGCCATGACTGTACATCTATAGTTGATGGTGATTATTTTCCCTCCCTGGACACAAACGTTTATGAATTGCTCATATTATTTGGATGGTCAAGCAGTTTTTAATCTTTATAATATATATCTAGACACTTTTGCACTTTATTTCATATATGAAAACTGCTGCACTTGTATGAAATATATGAAGTAGTAATCATGTTGACACTTTTACTATATACAAATTATGGATTGGTTTACTATGATATTGGTCATTAATTAATTAATAATGTGATATATAAATATGCACTTGCACTTTGTAATTCACTTGGCTTGAGGGGACTGAAACGTCGCTGTGACATGTGTGAATAAATACACTTGTTTTTTTCACCATTTACAGAGCAGTGGACTTTTTCCCTTATATATATTTTTATATATACAGTTCCTTGCAAAAGTATTCACCCCCTTGACTTTTTTCGTATTTTGGTGCCTCACAACCTGGAATTATCATGGGTTGCCTTAGGATTTGCATCATTTAATTTACAGAACATGCCCACAACTTTGAAGATTTTTTTATATATTTTTTTATATTGTGAAGCAAACAACAAATAGGACAAAATAACAAAAAAAGTCAATGTGCATAACTATTCAACCCCTCTAAAGTCAATACTTTGTAGAGCCATCTTTTGCGGCAATCACAGCTCCCAGTCGCTTTGTATAAGTCTCTATGAGCTTGCCACATCTTACCACTGGGATTTTTGACCATTCCTCCTTGCAAAACTGCTTCAGCTCCTTCAAGTTAGATGGTTTGCGCTTGTGAACAGTGATGGCCAGTTCGTCGTGTTTGCCCGCGAACACATACGAGCTGCCATCTTAACTGACAAGTCCGGCGATGCACAGGTAAGCCCTTACCTGTGCCTGTGCGTGAGCCGGTCTGAAATGAAATGCGGTCTCCGGGAGCAGGCAGTTCCGAGAACAGCCACCGGGGGCCTTCATTGGGCTGTTCCCGGAACTGCCTGCACCCGGAGACCACATTTCATTTCAGACTGGCTCGCGCACAGGTAAGGACTTACCTGTGCATCACCAGACTTGTCAGTTAAGATGGCAGTTCGCATGTGTTCGCGGGCGAACTGGCCATCACTGCTTGTGAACAACAATCTTTAAGTCTGACCACAGATTTTCTATTGGATTGAGATCTGGGCTTTAAATAGGCATTTCCAACACATTTACATGTTTCCCGTTAAACCACTCAAGTGTTGCTTTAGCAGAGTGTTTGGGGTCATTGTCCTGCTGGAAGCTGAACCTCCGTCCTAGCCTCAAATCACGCTCAGAGTGGGACAGGTTTTGCTCAAGAATATCCCTGTATTTAGCACCATCCATCTTTCCCTCAACTCTGAACAGTTTCCCAGTCCCAGCTGCTGAAAAACATCCTCACAGCATGATGCTGCCACCACCATGTTTTACTGTGTGGATGGTGTTCTTTGGGTGATGTGATATGTTGGGTTTGCACTAGACATAGCGTTTTCTTTGATGGCTGAAAAGTTCAATTTTAGTCCCATCAGATCAGAGCACCTTCCTCCATATATTTTGGGAGTCTCCCACATGCCTTTTCACAATCTCACAACATGCCTTATTGTTTTTAGCTGAAAGTAATGGCTTTCTTCTGGCCACTCCGCCATAAAGCCCAACTCTATGGAGCGTACGGCTTATTGTCGTCCTATGTACAGATACTCCAGTCTCTGCTGTGGATCTCTGCAGCTCCTCCAGGGTTACCTTAGGTTTCTGTGCTGCCTCTCTGATTAATGCCTTCCTTGCCCGGTCTGTGAGTTTTGGTGGGCGGCCGTTTCTTGGCAGGTTTGCTGTTGTGCCATGTTCTTTCCATTTGGTTATGATAGATTTGATGGTGCTCCTGGGGATCATCAAAGATTTGGATATTTATTTATAACCTAACCCTGACTTGTACTTCTCAACAACATTGTCCCTTACTTGTTTGGAGAGTTCCTTGGTCTTCATGGCAGTGTTTGGTTAATAGTAGAAAATTGCGGCACACCGCTTCTTAGACTTGCAATTATTCAAGGTTTTATTGTATAGTATCACTTATATATACAAACCGGATTCCAAAAAAGTTGGGACACTATACAAATCGTGAATAAAAACTGAATGCAATGATGTGGAGGTGCCAATTTCTAATATTTTATTCAGAATAGAACATAAATCATGGAACAAAAGTTTAAACTGAGAAAATGTACCATTTTAAGGGAAAAATATGTTGAATCAATATTTCAGGGTGTCAACAAATCCCCAAAAAGTTGGGACAAAGCCATTTTCACCACTGTGTGGCATCTCCCCTTCTTCTTACAACACTCAACAGATGTCTGGCGACCGAAGAGACCAGTTTCTCAAGTTTAGAAATAGGAATGCTCTCCCATTCTTGTCTAATACAGGCCTCTAACTGTTCAATCGTCTTGGGCCTTCTTTGTTGCACCTTCCTCTTTATGATGTGCTAAATGTTCTCTATAGGTGAAAGATCTGGACTGCAGACTGACCATTTCAGTACCTGGATCCTTCTCCTACACAGCCATGATGTTGTGATTGATGCAGAATGTGGTCTGGCATTATCTTGTTGAAAAATGCAGGGTCTTCCCTGAAAGAGATGACGTCTGGATGGGAGCACATGTTGTTCTAGAACCTGAATATATTTTTCTGCATTGATGGTGCCTTTCCAGACATGAAAGCTGCCCATGCCACACGCACTCATGCAACCCCATACCATCAGAGATGCAGGCTTCTGAACTGAGCGTTGATAACAACTTGGGTTGTCCTTGTCCTCTTTGGTCCGGATGACATGGCGTCCCAGATTTCCAAAAAGAACTTTGAATCGTGACTCGCCTGACCACAGAACAGTCTTCCATTTTGCCACACTCCATTTTAAATGATCCCTGGCCCAGTGAAAATGCCTAAGCTTGTGGATCTTGCTTAGAAATGGCTTCTTCTTTGCACTGTAGAGTTTCAGCTGGCAACGGCGGATGGCACGGTGGATTGTGTTCACTGACAATGGTTTCTGGAAGTATTCCTGAGCCCATTCTGTGATTTCCTTTACAGTAGCATTCCTGTTTGTGGTGCAGTGTCGTTTAAGGGCCTGGAGATCACGGGCATCCAGTATGGTTTTACGGCCTTGACCCTTATGCACAGAGATTGTTCCAGATTCTCTGAATCTTCGGATGATGTTATGCACAGTTGATGATGATAGATGCAAAGTCTTTGCAATTTTTCACTGGGTAACACCTTTCTGATATTGCTCCACTATCTTTCTGCGCAACATTGTGGGAATTGGTGATCCTCTACCCATCTTGGCTTCTGAGAGACACTGCCACTCTGAGAAGCTCTTTTTATACCCAGTAATGTTGCCAATTGACCTAATTAGTGTTAATTGGTCTCCCAGCTCTTCGTTATGCTCAAATTTACTTTTTCCAGCCTCTTATTGCTACTTGTCCCAACTTTTTTGGGTTTTGTTTGACACCGTGAAAATTTGAATCAACGTATTTTTCCTTTAAAATGATACATTTACTCGGATTAAACGTTTGATCTGTCATCTACGTTCTATTACAAATAAAATATTGACATTTGCCATCTCCACATCATTGCATTCAGTTTTTATTCACGATTTGTATACTGTCCCAACTTTTTTGGAATCCGGTTTGTACAATACAATAAAACCTTGAATAATTGCAAGTCTAAGAAGCTGTGTGCCACAATTTTCTACTGTTGGGTTACGACTACAAAGTCCTTGCAGGCACCAGCCAATATGGAGTGCAGTACTTCACTTAGAGAATACTGGCAGTGTTTGGTTAGTGATGCCTCTTGCTTAGGTGTTGCAGCCTCTGGGGCTTTTCAAAAGAGGTGTGTATATGTAATGACAGATCATGTAAAACTTAGATTGCACACAGGTGGACATCATTTCACTAATTATATGACTTCTGAAGGTAATTGGTTGTACCAGAGCTTTTTATGGACTTCCTAACAAAGGGGGTGAATACATACGCACATGCCATTTTTCAGTTTTCTATTTCTAAACAATAGTTTTATTTATATATTTTTCTAATTTCACTTCACCAACTTAGACTATTGTGTTCTGATCCATCACAAAAAATTCAGATTAATAAAACATTGAACTTAAGGCTGTAATGTAACAAAATACGAAAAAAGTCAAGGGGTGAATACTTATGCAAGGCAGTGTGTGTGTGTGTGTGTGTGTGTGTATATATATATATATGTATGTGTGTGTGTATGTATATATATATATATATATATATATATATATATATTTATATATATATATATATATATATATATATATATATGAAAAGATAATGGCAGCACCGTCCTTAGTGTAAGCTGGTGGGTGCAACTGGCCCAATGTGGATCAAAGCCAATCCAGAAATACAAAAATAGAAAAAATGGGCAGCACTGAAGAAATAAAAAAAAATACAAAAAGTCTTTATTTACCCCAGTGGGACATGCGCGACGTTTCGGCTCTAGACAGGCTCCTGTCTAGAGCCGAAACGTAGCGCATGTCCCACTGGGGTAAATAAAGACTTTTTGTATTTTTTTTACTTTCTGGAGTGCTGCCCATTTTTTCTATTTTTATATATATATGGAGGGAGAGGGATAGTGGTTGGGTTTTTTATTTACATATTCTTCAGCTCTTTACAGACATTATCATCTCTCTTGGTCCCCAGTGGAGCTCACAATCTAAGATCTAAGTTCCCTATAAGTATGTTTTTTTAGTGTGGGAGGAAACCAAAGTACCCGGAGGAAACCCACTCAAACACGGGGAGAGCATATAAAGTACACGCACTTGTCATGTTGTCCTTGGTTATATTCCTACCTAGTGCTAACCACTGAGCCACAGTTCGCAGTTCTCAGGACAGCGATGCAGTTGAATGTCGAGAGGACCTAGCAACCAGCAATGAAATATTGTTGGATGCTGGGGCAGTCCCATGTACCTCCACCCTGTAGTGCATACTCCTGTAGTGCGTACCCCTAGCTCTAAATCGTGCATTATCATATAAGATAAGACTTTAGTGTAATTGTAATAAGCTACAACAAAATGTGTTTTGTAGCTCGCAGAATTATACAGCAGCCATCTACCATGTTCATTTATCATATACAGAAGCATACTTCTCAAACACAGAAATATCAAAGTGCATATGTGGAATCCATAATCGCCCACCTAAAGGGCGCCCACATGGGCCAAGAGTCGCCTAGATCATCGCTAACAAGCGTTCATAGTAATGCTCGTTAGCGATGATCTGGTAGTGTAAATTTACTGCTGATTATCCAAGTGAAATGCTCGTTCATCGGGTAATTGAATCATTTGTGAGAACACAAAAATCCTGTACAAATTTCAGCTGTATAAATTCAATCTGCTGCCGGGAAACGGTGAGTGTGTACGGGGAAGAGCAATGGCATTAGTGATCGATCCTCCCCATACTCTGGAGGAGATCACTGCATGTAAATGCAGCAGCAGATTGTCGGTAAGGAACACTTCCATCCCGACAATCTGCTGTAAAGAATCCGCACCATCGCATTTACAATCACAAAATTTGGCACACAGGTACATCAGGTATGCGGGAAGGTTTTTGACCAGGTATCAGCTCTCTAGGACGTACCGTTCCTGAGATATTCGAAAAAAATGCATTAGCCAATATAAGCTTGGTCACATGACCATTATCAGCCAATAGAAGCTCGCAGGTCCTCCAGCCTCCACATACACAGTTTTACTCCAGGTTTCCATAACAACCCAGCCATTTTTCTTCACTGCTGTAGGAGAGCTTTAAAAGAAATCTGTCACCAGGATGCTATTGCAATAGAATTGCTATTGAAGTAATAGCACTTAGTACCTTATTTCAAGATGTGCCTTTTGTTACAGCAATAGATGTTTTTAGCCTCTGAAAATGCAGTTTATCTGGTATGCAAATGAGACAGTAAGGTGCCCAGAGCGGCATCACTCTTGCAGGAAGGAGCCCAGACATGCCCCCTGCCACAATGTTTCACCCCTCAAAAGGCTTAAAACCCTCCCCAAAGCCACGCCCATTATCTGGTTAGGTCACGCCCCCTCCCACTCCTGAGCAGACGGGGATTGAAAAAAATTAAGGTGAAAATCAACTTCTGTCAGCTGCAGAGGTGGGCGGGGGGTTGACTTTCTCCCTGCAGCTCACACTCAGACAATACAGTACTGCTGTCTTAGAGTGAGCTGTTCAAAAGGACACCCTTCCCGATCCAGTAAAGGCCACGATTAAGAGGGTGGACCCCTGTGGAGGTCGCTGTCAAGGGGGTGGTATGCTGTGAAAGTCACTGTTAAAGGGGAAGGCTGCTGTGGAGGTCCAATTTTTGGGGGGACGGGGCACTATGGGGGGGGGGGGTCAGTGTTAAGGGGTGGGGGGCTGTGGAGGTCACTGTTTTGGGGGTGGAGTACTGTAGATTTCACTGTTATATTGGATAGTGTTGATATCTTTTAACTACACACACAAACATTATATGAAATAAATGAAATCTACCCAAGCAAAGCCAGGTCTTTCTGCTCAATTATTAAAGTGCATGTGCAAACAAAGGTGAATAAACATTCATATTGGCTAATACCACAGCCCTACAGAAGCAACTGTTCCTCAGCCTATATGTCCATGCTTTAACGGGTCCCTGTCACCGAAATTTTGTGTATAGAGCTGAGGACATGGGTTGCAAATGGCCGCTGGCACATCCACAATACCCAGTCCCCATAGCTCCTCGTGCTTTTATTGTGTAAAAAAAAACGATTTGATGCATATGCAAATTAACCTGAGATGAGTCCTGTACATGAGATGAGTCAGTTTTCAACTACGGTTTTCAACTGGAGTTTCTATATTCTACATTGCTTACATTCTTGTAATTATTAGTGTTTAGACCGTTATGTAATCACCTGTTCCTTCAAATTAAGAGACATGTAAATGGTGCTTGTTTCTTCTCTCTTTTCCTACAGACTGATCCCAGTAATAAATACACAGCCTGGTCTTCTGTTAGCACATTAATTCAGAAGGAATTGGTCATCAAAACACACAGCCCAGCCAGGTAACACAGTGAGCCTTTCAGAATATTCTTATTGAATGTCAGAACAATATAAGGGCCCAAGCACACGACCGTGTACGTTTTGCACAAAAAAACTATCCCGGCCGTGTTCTTGACACCCTTATTATTATTTGTTTACACTCCTGTAGAAATGCCTCAGTTTTGTAGAGAAATCCCTATTCTTCTCTACAACGGACAAGAATAGGAGATTTCTATCTTTTTTGCTGGGCCGCAAAAGGGACATACGCCGTTTTGTGTGGTCGATTTATTTTTTTTGGTGCTTGATGCAGTTTTTATTTTCCTGGTGCTATTTGCTACGTTTGTTAGGCAAAATAAAACCAACTCCAAATTTTGTATAGAGATCTATGGGAAATATTAAACACAGGCACTGTTTAGTAATGGCATTTTTCACGCTTGAGATTTTTTTTTATATCAGTGGCTTTTTTCTTAACTTATTTTACATCTTCAAACAAAATGCATGTGCAATGTGTGTTGGCATTTTTTGCATGCATTCTTTTAAGAATATGTTTTTTATTTATTTTATGATGCTAGAATGCTTACATTTTTAAAGAATTTCCAAAACCGACCAATTGTTATACAGTGAGTTTGAAGGGCTTACATATAGAAGGGCCTAATATAAACCACCCATAAATGACCCCAATTTAGAAACAAAACCCCTCAAATTATTCAAAACTGATTTTAGAAACTTTTTTTTACCCTTTAGGTGTTCCAGAATTAAAGGGAAATGGAGGTGAAATTCAAAAATTGTTTATTTTTTTGAGAATTTCCATTTTAATTGGCTTTTCCTATAAGACAGCAAGGGTTAACATTAAAACAAATCTCAAAATGTATTACCCGGATTCTTCAGTTTACAGAAACACCCCATATGTGATTGTACGGGCACATGGCAGGAAGGGAAGGAGCACCATATCGTTTTTGGAAGGCGGATTTTGCTGGTTTTCAGGCACCATGTCACATACGGTATAAAGGCTTTGTACACCTTTGGGGCTTTTTTTTTTGTTATTGCATTGTACTTATTTTGAGCTAAAAAATATATTTTTTTAATTGGTCATTTGGAGAGCTGACAGGGTCCTTATCTCTTCTCTCTGACATCAGAAACACTCAGTATAGCTCAGTTCTTATCTTACTTATAACAATGTGGCTTAATAAGTGTTTATAACCTTTTAGTAGTTTAGAGAAGGTTAATTAGATGACAAAGTGAAAGTACCAGTCAGTCACACAGTTTGAAAAACTGTTAACCCTTTGTTAGAGAATGGCTCATTGTCTTAAGTATCCTAGCTTATTTTTAATTAAGGCCAATTGGAAATATGATTTTAGCCAAAAATGAGTAAAGTGCAATCATAAACAAAAATTGTCCCTAAAGGTGTGTATAGCCTTTAAAGAGACCCCTACAATGAAAAGCCCCAAAAAGTAACCCCATTTTAGAAACTACACCCTTTATGGAATTTTTCAAGGAGTATAGTGAACACTTTGACCCAGCAAACGTTTCATGGAATTTAGAAACACTTGTCCATGAAAATGTAAAATTACATTTTTCCAATAAAATGTTGCTTTAGCCTAAACTTTTCATTTTTACGAAGGGGTAGCAGGAGAAAATGCACCCCACAGTTTCTTATCCATTTTTTTCTGAATAGGGCAACACCCCATATGTGGTCATAAACTGCTGTATGGGCATATAGCAGGGCTCAGAATTGAAAATGCCATTTGGCTTTTGGAGGGCAGATTTCACCAGGTTCCATGTCGAATTTAAAGATACCCTAATGTACCCCATCAGTGAAAACTCCTTAAAAAGCCCCATTTTAGACCCCATTTTAGAAACTACATTCATCAAGGGTTTTTTGAGGAGTATAGTGTGCAGTTTGACCTAACAGGTGTTTCATAGAATTTGGAAACACTTGATTTTTCCAATAAAATGCTGCTTTAGCTTAATATTTTTCATTTTCACATGAGGTAAAAGGAGAAAAAGCACACCACAGTTTCTTACCTATTTTCTTAATACAGCAACACCTCTTATGTGAAAGTAAACTGCAGGGCTGAGAATGCAAGGCGGTACCATTTGGCTTTTGGAGGACAGATTTCGCTGGAATGGTTTTCAGGCACCATGTTCTGACCCCGCAGGTGTTTTCAAGAAATGAACGTGTAATGCATGGTGAAAATAAAATTTTCCACATCTTCCACATATATGCTATTTCTGTGTCCAACTGTGCCACTGTGGAAAGTGAGCTCTCTAATTATACCGTGTTTCCTGATTGTAGAAACACCCTACATGTGGCCCTAAGATGTCTGGGCTCTGAAAGTAAAAGCGTGCCATGCTCTCATGTGAAATGGAACCACACTCAAGGAATTTATCGAGGGATGTAGTGAGCATTTTGAACCCACAGTTATTTCGCAGAAATGAATGTGTAGTTGATCGTGAAAATTGAATATGTAAACTGTGTGGAGTATATCAGAGTCTAATAAGGTGGTAAAGTTACAGGGCACAGAAAGGGTAAAATTAATAACCCATCAATATTTGGTACACTTTGAAGCAATCCTTTATGCAGAGACCAGGTTTTTCAGGGCAGGTTTCACAGTAGTAATTGGTGTGGGTATAGCCAGAGGTACTCTTGCACAGCTTGTACATTTTAATGCCATATTTTGCTGGGCAGGTATTGGCAGATTTCATCCTTCCCCTTAAAATGTATAAGGGAATTGTCTGTTTTTTGGGGGTGAACACTGCAGCAAACTTGGTGCTGAGTAGTCGAGGACTGGCCTAATTTTAAATAGACGGTCAACTCTCTGGTGTAATGCAAAAATTTCAGAATTGCTTAGAGTCTTTTCTCCAAATCTTGAGTGGGTCATGGCCATACAGTAAAAAATTTTTACAAGGCCTATATGCAGCACAAGCCCCCATAATGTTATCATCTGTGCTGCATTTACTGGGGTCCACTCCAGGGGTTGAACGAATGATGATTTTAAAACGTTTTAAAGACCCAAAAGTCCTTTTAAGGACCATTGTCTGTGGTGGCAGCAATTTAATTGTGAATATATATATATATATATATATATATATATATATATACGGCTCGTGACCTCTTGTATCAGCGTATGGTTCGGTGCACAATCCTTGCGACCTAACCCTGGTCGAAATAGAAAGGCAAAATTGTATGGAAATAAAGTGGTAGGGGGCACTCAAATAGCCGGTGCCAGACGTACACAAATTGTATAAAGAAAGTAGAATTTATTTACCAAATAAGTAAAACACTAGGAGAGTGTTGCCACTTTATAGCAATAAAAATGGTGGGTCCACCTTTAAAAAACAGAAAATAAAACAGAAAGTAAAATACACATAAAAGTACACATAAAAATGTTGCCAGTGAGATCAGCCGCGAATGTTCGCTATATAACCCTGTATTATATTGAATAGAGGGTACGGCAGTAAGATGTCCAAATATAGGTACCTGAGGGTCCTGTTTTAATAGTAGATGAGAGTCAGTGGTCCCAGGTATAGGAGGCACAGCTCACCCGCTGCAGATGGTAGCGATGTGAATAGGTGTATAATACGGTGTCACGGCCTTTGCTGTGTGCACCGTGACACTTGTACCATGCTTGCGGTTGCCGGTGGCAACGTGTTGCTGTTATGGCATGTGGTGGCAGTGTCTGGGCTTTGGCTGTGTGCACCGTGACATGGTTGCCACGCATGCTGTTGCCAGTGGCAACGTGTTGCGTGTTGGCAGTTTGCATGTGCACTTCCCCTTTAAGGTTTGCCCTCCTGCTATTTAGTGAGCAAGGGGTTCATCTTCTTGCTGGTGGGGATTAAGGTGTCTCCTGGGTGTGGCCGCAGGCTTGATATATACCTGTGGCTTGCTGGCTGGGTGCAGTTGTACTACAGCCATGCCAAGCGTTGGAGCTTTGCTCCTTACCTGGGTGTTCCAGCCCAGTCCTTGAGGGCCACCTTATGGAACATAAATTGTCCTCCCTTTTGTAACCTCCTTGTACCTTTTACCCTCCCTTGTTGTATGTGTGGTGTGGGTTTATGTTCTGGGTGTGTGTAGCGTTTTGTTGGTGGTTACATTTCTGGGCTGTTGTTGGTGTTGGTCCCTGCAAGTATGCTATAAGTTACCCTGTATGTTGATACCTCAGAAAGGGGGCTGGTTTCCCGGAGGGGTTAACCATATGTCTGGATGCTGAGCTGCCTGGGGCTGCCGTGCACCTTGCTGTATGGGGCCTAGGCAGTGTCAGGTGTGCTGGATACCTGTGCGTGGTGTTGTTTGTACGGAGTCCTGTTTGGTGTGTGGGCTCCTGTACGTATGCACGGGTTCCAGTCGTGGTGGCAGCGGCAGGTAAGCGTGTTGTCTGGTGATCTTACCTGCTGATTCAGATGCTGCATATGGCCATTTCCCTTCCATCTGTTACTAGGCAGCTGTAAACTCTGGTTCGCCTGAGTCCCTGAGGAACCGGTTGTCTCCTATTCCTGACCTCTATGCCAGGGACCGTCGGGGTCAGCAGGATCCAGGTTCCAGTGCATGAGCACTCCCACCTTCAGGGTTTGCTCAGGAGATCAGGGTCAGGTTTAGGAACGCTTTAGGAGGTGACCTGCTCCCTGGCCTCTGCTTCCTGGCCTAGCTACTTCCCCTTTTTCCCTTTTACATTGTATGGTGGCGGTTTCCCCCACTCCCCACCGTGACAGTATGTTCCATAAAGGCATCTCTGTTTTGCCTTCGGAAGAGGGCCCAGCATGTGTCGCCTGTCGTTTTTCTGGTGCACATGCTTATCCTACGGAGGGAGGGTATATGGTGTCAGATGCTGTTAACAGTGCGGTTCTCTGTGACAGGTGTTGCAGTTGGTGTGAACCGGCACTTGTGTTTGTGTCTCCCATTGTCCATGTCTCAGTGGTTTGTTGCTTGTGTTGTGTTGCTGGCGGCATTCCTTTGGTGTTCTGGCTGTGTGCTGGTTGGGGAATGCTTGCTGGCAGCGACCTTGTGTAAACTGGGTCTGAGGTGGACGCAGCGTTCAGTGCGGTCTCTCTGAGCTGTTTGGTGGCTGGCACCCTGGTTACTGTGTGTTGCTCCAGGGGCTGGCAGCAGTTCTAAGGGGAGACTCCCTTGCAATGACGCTGAATCTGCACCTTTTTTTCCCCCTCCCCCTGTTGTTTATTGGGTGTTCTGTTTAGTTTCCCCTTTTTCAGTTGGGGGGGCGTTGAGGGGTGGGAGTGTCACGGCCTTATCTGTGTGCGCCATGACACTAATGCCATGCTTGCGGTTGCCGGGGGCAGCGTGTTGCTGTTATGGCTTGTGGTGGCAGTGTCTTGGCTTTGGCTGTGTGCTCCTTGACATGGTTGCCTTGCATGCTGTTGCCGTTGGCAGTTTGCATGTGCACTTCCCCTTTAAGGTTTGCCCTCCTGCTATTTAGTGAGCAAGGGGTTAATCTTTTTGCTGGTGGGGATTAAGGTGTTTCCTGGGTGCGGCCGCGGGCTTGATATATATCTGTGGCTTGCTGGCTGGGTGCAGTTGTACTACAGCCTTGCCAACTGTTGGAGCTTTGCTTCTTGCCTGGGTGTTCCAGCCCAGTCCTTGAGTGCCACCTTATGGAACATAAATTGTCCTCCCTTTTGTACCCTCCTTGTACCTTTTACCCTCCCTTGTTGTATGTGTGGTGTGGGTTTATGTTCTGGGTGTGTGTAGCGTTTTGTTGGTTGTTACATGTCTGGGCTGTTGTTGGTGTTGGTCCCAGCATGTATGCTATACGTTACCCTGTATGTTGATACCTCAGAAAGGTGGCTGGTTTCCCGGAGGGGTTAACCATATGTCTAGATGCTGTGCTGCCTGAGGCACAGGTTCCAGTCGTGGTGGCAGCGCCAGGTAAGCGTGTTGTCTGGTGATCTTACCTGCCGATCCAGATCTGTTTGTTTTATGTATATTTATGTGATATATACTTTTCTGCATGTATCTGATGCACATTACACAGTCCCTTTTATATCTTGTTTTTATTCTGATCCATTTTGATATGTGAGATTTGATCAATGATGGTCTGATTGAGCCCTACTACTATTTTTTTAAGATTCCGTTCTGAAAATCAGCCAGTCCAGGTTTTCCGACACTTTTCCCACATAATAGACAACTGCCTTCAAGATTAAGTCCTCTATAAAAAGACACAGATGGTACTATGCTGCTGACCACTGAGGAAGGGGCAAGTTTTGGCCCCGAAACGCTTATGGTATCAGCAGCCATTACAACGCTACAATCGATGGATCCTGTCCAATTGAGCCTTTAGATTTAAACAATGTTTTTTCATTCATTTTTTGAGCTTGCAAGCTAACAAAGGCGTGCACCTATGCAGTAATCTCAATCCAAGGCAGTTCATTCTCTTTACGTACCTCATCGATCATGTGAACTCACTTCGATCACATTATCTGGTACGATCACATGGAACAGCGCAAAAGGTTCTAGAGACACAGCGGGAGAGACATCGCACGCCGCGCAGAACCTCCAGCGAACCCCTACCCGACACAGAGGGTCTTCAGGAGGGGTAAAGTAACTTATGAACGGCATTATCAATGAATCATTTCTCTACCCTAGCTGGATATCTAATGTACACTTCCATGAAATACCGCTGTTAAAACAATACTCTAACGCTGTTGGTATAAGCTGCAGCCCATATTATACACCTATTCTACATCTAAAATTCACATCGCTACCATCTGCAGCTGATGATCTGTGCCTCCTATACCTGGGACCACTGACTCTCATCTACTATTAAAACAGGACCCCCCAGGTACCTATAATTTGGACATCTCACTGCCGGTACCCTCTGTTCAATATAGTACAGGGTTATATAGCGAACATTCGTGGCTGATCTCACTGGCGACAATTTTATGTGTACTTTTATGTGTATTTTATCTGATGTTTTATTTTTAGTATTTGAAGCTGGACCAACCATTTTTATTGCTATAGAGTTGGCAACACTCTCTCCTAGTGGTAAATAAATTCTACTTTCTTTATCCAATTTATGTCTGTCTGGCACCAGCTAGTTGAGTGCCTCCTACCACTTTATTTCCAAGCAATTTAATTGTGCAAAGTTGTAATTGCATTATTATTATTTTTTGTATACTTTTTGAAATAGCGATTATTTTGCTATATACGGTAGAAGGTGTCTGCAGTGACTTGTGACAGCTATGCAGCAATACCTTCTGTGTGTCAGAGGCAGAGATAGGAAGAATATTAGTGAAAATAATATTTTTTTTCCCATGATCCACATTTTTGTGTAGTCCGTGAATTGTGTGATCTGCGCTTCAATACCTTGTGTGGTTGTCAGGCCTAGATATAGGGAAAAATATAAATATAAACTATATCAGAAAATCTGTACCGCAGATTCCAATAATCTAGGCCTAAAATAGTGTCCATATTCTGTGGTATTCTGTGACATATACAGTACGCCATCCGAAAACTGTTTATTTAAGGCAAATTCCAAAAATCTTGGCCTAATATAGTGTCCATATTCTGTGTGTTTCTGTGACATATACTGTCCTGCATCAGAAAACTGTGTCTTTAGCGGACTGTAAAAAAATTTGCTCCACATCTAGTGACAAAACCATTAATATGAAGAAGGTGAGCACTAAGGAACGGGGAGGTGGGCGTGATGCTGATGGTGCATGAAGAGGCCGTGGCCCTGAGTGCAATGAAACTGTGCCTGCTGCCATTGCACTAGAAATAAAATAAAATAAAAGAAATCCACCGTACCCAGCTTCATGTCCAACTTAGCTGGGCGGTGCATGATAACACTGTCCAAGTCGGACCAGTGCGAACAGTTGGTCTCTCTGATCATCCTTCCTCCCACCATGGAGAGGCTTGCCAAACGAGTGATCCCACACTCGGATATTCTGAGGATCTCTTTCCAGTGCCACTATTACATTTGACCCTCGTGCCCAGCATGCTTGAAGAGGGACCTGAGATATTGTGCCCTGATTCCCAACCCCTTGAGCCTTCACAGTCTCAAGAAGATGATGGTGGTGAATGGCAATCATTTGTTCACGAGGTGGATGATGATGAGACTCATTTACCAATCACTTGTGGTTAGGTCAAGTCAGGAGCATGAGCAGAGTGAGGAAGTGGAAGAGGAGGTGGTTGACGATGACCCAACATGGGAAGGTGAAAAGCCGAGCGAGGACAGCAGTTCAGAGGGGGAGGGATCTGCAGCACTGCAACAGGCTGGAAGAGGCAGTGGGGTTGCAAAAGGGAGAAGTCGGCCCACACCAAACAGGCCCTCAACCGTTACACCAAGCACCCCCATGCGTAAATCTACCTTGCCAAAGGGTAGGTGTTTGCAGTATGGCACTTTTTTGAGGAAAGTGCAGACGACAAAAGAGTGGTAGGTTGCAACCTAAGACATACCAAAATGATCCGGGGCGTGAAGACTAGCAACCTCATCACCACGAGCATGATCCGTCACATGGTATCCAAGCACCCTAACAAGTGGGCCGAAAGCCTGGGTCCACAATCTGGGTCTGCGGTTCACACCACTACCTCCCCTTCCCCTGTGTTACCCACTGCTGGCCAATCACCTGTCGAAGGCGCAGGTACGGATGCCCCTTGCCCTTCACCTGGACCTTCGCATGAACCATCAGCAACAACATCCACTTCCCTGTCCTAGTGCAGCGTCCAAATGTCCATAACAGTCATTTGAACGCAAATGCAAATACCCACCCACCCACAGGCCATAGCACTAAATGCACAACTTTCGAAATCACTGGCCCTTGAAATGTTGCCATTTAGGCTTGTGGACACTGAGGCCTTCCGCAGACTGATGTCGGCGGCCGTCCCTCGGTACGCAGTTCCCAGCCAGCACTATTTCTCACGTTGTGCCGTGCCCACCTTACACCAGCATGTGTCCCAGAACATCGCCCTGACCAACGCAGTTACTGGGAAGGTCCACGGACACATGGACAAGTGCTGGTGGCCAGGGACGCTGCATTTCCCTGACTGCTCACTTGGTGAATGTTGTGGAGGCCGGGAATGACTCGTAGGCTGTTATGGTACAGGTGCTACCCAAGCCCAGGATTGCGGGCCCTATGTCCATCAGGGTCTCCTCCAGTAGCTATTTTACTGGCTCCAACCCCCACTTCTCATCCTCCGCCGCCTCTTCCTCCACTTCCAGCAGCAGTCAGTCATCAGTCGCTAGCTGGAAGCAGTGTAGGACTGCTGTGGGTAAGCGTCAACAGGCCGTGCTGAAGTTGATCTGCTTAGGAGACAAACAGCACACCACTGCAGAGCTGTGGCAGGGTATAAGGGACCAAACCAAGCTATGGCTCTCGCAACTCAACCTACAACCAGGCATGGTTGTGTCTGACAAGGGTTGTAACTTGGTGGCGGCTTTGGAGCTCGGCAACCTGACACACATCCCATGCCTAGCCCACGTCTTAAACTTAGTTATTCAGCAGTTTATCAAAACCTACCCCAATTTGCCAGAGCTACTAGTGAAGGAGCGCCGAGTGTGTGCCCATTTCCGCAAGTTGTCCACAGCTTCAGCCGGTCTGTCAACACTGCAGCAGCGCTTGCGGCTTCAAGCTCACCTACTGTTGTGTGATGTGAGCTCGCGCTGGAGCTCTAGGTTCCACATGTTGGCCAGGCTTTGTGAGCAGCGGAGGCCAGTTGTGGAATACCAGCTGCAACATGGTTGCTTGTGAATAGTGGCAGTTGACTCGAAAGGTGACGAAGAGTGGGCATTGATGTCAGACCTCTGAGGTTTTAAAAAACTTTGAATCTTCACAGATGGTTAGTGGCGATAACGCTATTATCAGCGTAACCATCCCACTTCTGTTGCAAAATTACAACTCCCAGCATGCCTGAACAGCCTACAGCTATCAGCCTAAAGCAGGGCATTGTGGAAGTTGTAGTTTTACAACAGCTGGAGGGCCACAGATTGAGCGTCCCTGGTTTAGAAAGATGCAGATGGAAACAATCTGTGGAGCTATATCACGGTCACCTGCAGATTAATGCAGACCAGGGCCATAGCTATAGGGGAAGCTGCAGCTTTGGAGCCCTGACCCAGAAGGGGCCCATCCAGGAGGAGGAGGACTAAGGGATTTGGTCAGGGACCTCTCAACAGTGTTACACAATGAAATTATATGCATTGACAGTGTATAAAACTGATGCAACAGCTGCCGGTTCTGGTCTGAGAGAGTCTTTACTAGCCACAGGAATGGGGGCGGCATGAAAGGAAGGAGTCGCTAAAAAATGACTGTTGGATGGAGCCCCATTCAAAAATTTGCTGTGGGGCCCAGTCAATTGTAGCTACGCCACTGATGCAGCCCACAAAAGCAAGTTGGGTTTATCGATTACAAAACTTTAATTAAATTGTGGGCCTGGTGATCAGTTTAAGGCCTTTTAAGCAGCATCAGCAGCAGTATGGTGATAAAAATGAGTGGCAAGCTGACATGGTATGGAGATGGCAGCATGAGGAGTCTGGATAAAAGACTAAGGCCACAGATTGCTTAAAAAGATGCAGATGGAAACAATCTGTGGAGCTGTATCACGGTCACCTGCAGATTAATGCAGCCATCGAATTCAAGTTGGGTTTGTAGGTTCCACCTCAGCTCACCAGCAGGCCCGCACCTAAAATCTTTTACTGGTTCAGCTGACCTGCAGGCCCGCAACTTGAATCTTTTACTGGGTCAGCTCACATGCTGTCACCGCCGGCCCTGGGAGAGATCTTAGAAGTTCAGATAGATGGAAGATTCAGGAGTCTATATGACAGATCTCTCTTGTTTTCATTGTTGCTGACAGGTTTCCACCACTTCGCAGATGCTGCTCATTATCAGTCAGGTTGCTCTTTATATGTTCCGCCTCTCACTTGTTTCCCTGCTGCTGAGTTCTTCTGTGGAGTGCTCTGCTTGTGTGGTGTTTCTCCTGTTCCAGTTACATCTCAAGCTAAGTCCTTATCCCTTTTCTTGGTGTGTCTGTTATGACTAGGCCTCAGCTCCTTCAGTTTGAAAGTTAGGTTCCTGTGCATGTGCATTTCTACCTTTTCAGATTTGCACATGTTAGCAGTTTAGGGAGAGTATCAGGGATTGCTAGGAGGTGACCTCTTTGTTCCCTAGATTTGGGGCCTAGTCTGTTGTTTAGTTGTGGTTCCCTTTGGTTGCCTTTCTTTCCCCTTACTTCCCGTGACACAAATCTTTTACAGGGTCAGCTCACATGCAGGACCTCACATATAACTTTTTAGAGGGTCAGCTCAGCTGCAGGCCATTGTATATAATCTTTTACAGGGTCAGCTCACCAGCAGGCCCGAACCTAAAATCTTTTACAGGGTCAGCTCACCTGCAGGCCCGCAACTCATGCTGCCTTGCTTTGAAGTAGTAGCAGTTTATCAGGCTCCCTCTCCGAAATCGAACGAGGATTCCCCGTTACCAGTGGTCACTATGTTAGGCGCATAAAAGAACATCGAAAGTTGATAGGGAAGATATCCAAATAGATTGTGGACGTCACGGGGAACTTATCTAGAGTCACCAGAGCGGCAGCAGGGCCTCTCCTGTATAACGTTTCCTCATCCAAAATACCGCAGTGACATTCCCTTTAATTTTTTTATTACTCATTCCAGTAATAGGGCATGTTAAGAGTCCTGTATTGCTATTTATCGTCACTACCTCCCTGAGTCGGGAGTGGATAATTGCCGCGTGCCCCCTGCCTTCCTTCGATTTTTCTGCTTTAATAACTTGACCCACCCTCTCCCCCCAATCAGATTTCAGCCATTGACCTCCCTTGGATGTGTTATCCCTTTCTCAAGCTCCCTCTCCGGCATCGAACCCTGATTCCCCGTTACTCGTGATCACCATGGTAGGCGCAGAAAAGAACATCGAAAGTTGATGGGGCAGACATCCGAATGGATCGTTGCCGTCACGGGGACGTGCAATCGCCCAGAGGTTATCTAGAGTCACTAATGCGGCAGCCCTTTCACTTAGTGCATAGGCTTTATGAATGTAGGAGTCCCACTACCTGAACTATTGTACCACAATAGTCCCTTTCTTTATGTGATATACAGGCTGTTTCTCTTGCTTGTAGTTTTATTGCAGCACTTGCACTTTATATACAATTGAATATACAGGAAAGAATGTTATCTAACAATTTTCTCATTTTTTTTTGGGGGGGGGGGGGGGGGGGGGGTTGTGCATATTTTTGTCAGTCTGTAAAAGTGGAGTACAACTCGGACAACATGGTTCCCAGCAGCGACCTGGGAGTCCAAGATCTCATCCCTTCTCACCTTCCCCTCCCCAATTATCTTTGGTTGTTTCATTGCTTTTGGGATTATGTTGCTGACCTAATCTCAATATGGGAAAATTCCAATTGAAAATGTGCAAAATAAAGTGACATTTTGAAATTTCTCCTTATTTTCCTTTAATTCTTCCTTTAATTCTTGTAGACCAGCTGGGTTAACAAAGTTTGTAAAAATCAAAATTTCAATAACTTGAGGGGTGTAGTTCCTAAAATGGGGTCATATATGAGTGGTTTCTATTATGCAATCCCCACAAAGTAACTTCATAACTGAATTAAAAAGTGGGTTTTGGAAATTTTCTTAATTTAAAAAATTGCATCTATCTAACATCCCAAAAAATAAATAAAGTTACACTTACAAAATGATGACACCATAAAGTGGACATATGTGAAATTTAAAATAATAACTATTTTATGAGGTATCACTATCTTAAATCACTATCACTGTCTTCAAATCAGAGAAATTGCATTTTTGGTAAACTTTGGATTTTTTTTTTTATATAAATAAAGGTGAAATATATCGAATCAAATTTACCACTGTCATGAAGTACAATGTGTCATGAGAAAACAGTCTCAGCATGGCTTGGATAAGTAAAAACATTCCAAAATCATAAAATGTCAGATTTGCAAAAAAATATATAGCTTTGCCCTTAAGGTGAAAACTGGCCCGGGGTAGAAGGGGTTAAGGCACAACTATTATTAGGCTCTGTACAGAAGATGTTCTGGGCTTCCACAATGCACTGATTTTTGCTAACCAAAGTCAAGCAAAATTCTGAATTTAGCCTTCTGCAAGAACAGGGCTAGACAATCATTATATACAGACGTGGACAAAATTGTTGGTACCCTTTGGTCAATGAAAGAAAAAGTCACAATGGTCACAGAAATAACTTTAATCTGACAAAAGTAATAATAAATTAAAATTCTATAAATGTTAACCAATGAAAGTCAGACATTGTTTTTCAACCATGCTTCAACAGAATTATGTAAAAAAATAAACTCATGAAACAGGCATGGACAAAAATGATGGTACCCCTAGAAAACACAGAACATAATGTGACCAAAGGGACATGTTAATTCAAGGTGTGTCCACTAATTAGCATCACAGGTGTCTACAACCTTGTAATCAGCCATTGGGCCTATATATATGGCTCCAGGTAATCACTGTGTTGTTTGGTGATATGGTGTGTACCACACTCGACATGGACCAGAGGAAGCAAAGGAAAGAGCTGTCTCAAGAGATCAGAAAGAAAATTATAGACAAGCATGTTAAAGGTAAAGGCTATAAGACCATCTCCAAGCAACTAGATGTTCCTGTGAGTACAGTTGCACATATTATTCATAAGTTTAAGATCCATGGGACTGTAGCCAACCTCCCTGGACGTGGCCGCAGGAGGAAAATTGATGACAAATCTAAGAGACGGATAATCCGAATGGTAACAAAAGAGCCTAGAAAGACTTCTAAAGAGATTCAAGGTGAACTTCATGCTCAAGGAACATCAGTGTCAGATCGCACCATCCGTCGTTGTTTGAGCCAAAGTGGACTACATGGGAGACGACCAAGGAGGACACCATTGTTGAAAACGAATCATAAAAAAGCAAGACTGGAATATGCCAAACTACATGTTGACAAGCCACAAAGCTTCTGGGAGAATGTCCTGTGGACAGATGAGACAAAAATCGAAGTTTTTGCCAAGGCACATCAGCTGTATGTTCACAGACGAAAAAATGAAGCATATCAAGAAAAGAACACTGTCCCTACTGTGAAACATGGAGGAGGCTCTGTTATGTTCTGGGGCTGCTTTGCTGCGTCTGGCACAGGGTGTCTTGAATCTGTGCAGGGTACAATGAAATCTCAAGACTATCAAGGAATTCTAGAGAGAAATGTACTAGCCAGTGTCAGAAAGCTTGGTCTCAGTCGCAGGTCATGGGTCTTGCAACAGGACAATGACCCAAAACACACCGCTAAAAACACCCAAGAATGGCTAAGAGGAAAAAATTGGACTATTCTAAAGTGGCCTTCTATGAGCCCTGACCTCAATCCTATTGAGCATCTTTGGAAGGAGCTGAAACATGCAGTCTGGAAAAGGCACCCTTCAAACCGGACACAACTGGAGCAGTTTGCTCATGAGGAGTGGGCCAAAATACCTGCTGAGAGGTGCAGATGTCTCATTGACAGTTACAGGAAGCGTTTGATTGCAGTGATTGCCTCAAAAGGTTGCGCAACAAAATATTAAGTTAGGGGTACCATCATTTTTGTCCATGCCTGTTTCATGAGTTTATTTTTTTACATAATTCTGTTGAAGCATGGTTGAAAAACAATGTCTGACTTTCATTGGTTAACATTTATAGAATTTTAATTTATTATTACTTTTGTCAGATTAAAGTTATTTCTGTGACCATTGTGACTTTTTCTTTCATTGACCAAAGGGTACCAACAATTTTGTCCACGTCTGTATAAAGTGAGTAAAACAAATATACATGATAAAGTAAAGCACATTTTATGAGCGTTATGTATGGAAGTACTGTTTGCTGATGGACTGCATAGTCCTCTCTTCTAAGATCCTGAATGTCTTCTGTGCAGATATTCTCTTACTGACCAAGGACTTGAGCTAGCGCAGAGATTGGAAGCTGCTGAAGAACTGCTCGAAGACAGGAATGATGGTGTCAGTGAAGCATGTAGCATGACTTCTGAGGAAGATCCAGAGGAGCGGGATAACCTGAATTATACAGAAAATACCCAAAATGTATTGTAAGTGAAACTATATATTGCACCCTTTAAGCTTTTCTAATATACAGGTCCTTCTCAAAAAATTAGCATATTGTGATAAAGTTCATTATTTTCTGTAATGTACTGATAAACATTAGACTTTCATATATTTTAGATTCATTGCACACCAACTGAAGTAGTTCAAGCCTTTTATTGTTTTAATATTGATGATTTTGGCATACAGCTCATGAAAACCCAAATTTCCTATCTAAAAAAATTAGCATATTTCATCCGACCAATAAAAGAAAAGTGTTTTTAATACAAAAAAAGTCAACCTTCAAATAATTATGTTCCGTTATGCACTCAATACTTGGTCGGGAATCCTTTTGCAGAAATGACTGCTTCAATGCGGCGTGGCATGGAGGCAATCAGCCTGTGGCACTGCTGAGGTGTTATGGAGGCCCAGGATGCTTCGATAGCGGCCTTAAGCTCATCCAGAGTGTTGGGTCTTGCGTCTCTCAACTTTCTCTTCCCAATATCCCACAGATTCTCTATGAGGTTCAGGTCAGGAGAGTTGGCAGGCCAATTGAGCACAGTAAAATCATGGTCAGTAAACCATTTACCAGTGGTTTTGGCACTGTGAGCAGGTGCCAGGTCGTGCTGAAAAATGAAATCTTCATCTCCATAAAGCTTTTCAGCAGATGGAAGCATGAAGTGCTCCAAAATCTCCTGATAGCTAGCTGCATTGACCCTGCCCTTGATAAAACACAGTGGACCAACACCAGCAGCTGACATGGCACCCCAGACCATCACTGACTGTGGGTACTTGACACTGGACTTCAGGCATTTTGGCATTTCCCTCTCTCCAGTCTTCCTCCAGACTCTGGCACCTTGATTTCCGAATGACATGCAACAGTCCAGTGCTGCTTCTCTGTAGCCCAGGTCAGGCGCTTCTGCCGCTGTTTCTGGTTCAAAAGTGGCTTGACCTGGGGAATGCGGCACCTGTAGCCCATTTCCTGCACATGCCTGTACACGGTGGCTCTGGATGTTTCTACTCCAGACTCAGTCCACTGCTTCCGCAGGTCCCCCAAGGTCTGGAATCGGTCCTTCTCCACAATCTTCCTCAGGGTCCGGTCACCTCTTCTCGTTGCGCAGCGTTTTCTGCCACACTTTTTCCTTCCCACAGACTTCCCACTGAGGTGCCTTGATACAGCACTCTGGGAAAAGCCTATTCGTTCAGAAATTTCTTTCTGTGTCTTACCCTCTTGCTTGAGGGTGTCAATGATGGCCTTCTGGACAGCAGTCAGGTCGGCAGTCTTACCCATGATTGCGGTTTTGAGTAATGAACCAGGCTGGGAGTTTTTAAAAGCCTCAGGAATCTTTTGCAGGTGTTTAGAGTTAATTAGTTGATTCAGATGATTAGGTTCATAGCTTGTTTAGAGAACCTTTTCATGATATGCTAATTTTTTGAGATAGGAATTTTGGGTTTTCATGAGCTGTATGCCAAAATCATCAATATTAAAACAATAAAAGGCTTGAACTACTTCAGTTGGTGTGTAATGAATCTAAAATATATGAAAGTCTAATGTTTATCAGTACATTACAGAAAATAATGAACTTTATCACAATATGCTAATTTTTTTAGAAGGACCTGTATTTTATGTACACAGTAGTGAGTTTGTAAATGTGTTGATTTACGGTACTTATTTTGTACTAGCCCACTTTTGTACTAGGAAGGAATGCTGGGAGATTTTCGGTTTTGCAGCCACCATGATTGTGTATGAAATTCTGGAGTATAGTGTAAGCAAGTAATGCAATGTCTTTTATAGTGGTAGACCACTTCATCTGTAGATAAATGTTAAATTTAGAACTAATAGTGAATAATCAGAATTCGCTGCTATAGAATGCAGCACTGTAACGGACCGTTTCAGCAGACAAGGGGTTAAAATCCGTTTAGGCGATATGCCCCTTTCCGAGAGACAGGCACAGCTACTGCAGAACACCAACCTCCCAAACTGGATACAAAATAGCACTCCAAACTGGAACCTCACAAATAGCTGCCAGCAGACGAACAGGAAAAGCATACAGTCAGCTTACACTCCTGGCAATCAGTCTCCAACAGCATACAGGGAATCCCCCCAATAACGAGACAAGGCTCCGTGTTGAAGGTCAGCAGTGGTCTGATGTGCTGGCACACCCAGCCTGGTTTTTATTACAGTTTTGCAAATACAGAACAGATACAACACATCCCCACAATGCATCATGGTTTCCTCCTCTCTGTCCCAGAGACAACCAAAGGCAATCCAATTATCTCTCAGGACAAAGGGAGATCACCAATACACATGTGGAGACAACAGGACAGACATCACCATTTAAACACACAATGGCACACCCCCACAGCAAACACAGACATTTAACATATCCCCAGATAGCTCAAGTCTGAGTGCATATCATTAGGTGAATGGCACTCAGAATACACGAATACAATAATATTAGCTATCTGGGTGCCCTCACATAACATACAATTTAACCGAACGCATAATAACATAAAATACAATTCTACAGACAGATTTAAGCTGTGCGGCCGGTCTGTTTTCTCCTTTAAAGTTACTATGGGCCATAATCCTGAGGCAAGAGGCTTTTAAACAGCCCTCTCCAAAACCCAGTGGCGAGGTTGGTTTCGCCACAAGCACAATATACTTTGATATATGCACAATAATAAATGGATCAATGCAGTGAATTAAAACATAACCTTTTTTTACAGAATGAGTTAAAAAATATTCCATAAAAAGCACAATAATCACTTGATTACAACAACTTCCATAAAACAATTGGCACTAAACAACTTCTGTGCGATTTTCAAAACTCCCTAGTTTACCCCACTATCCATTGGAGGAATTTCCTTTGTGGGTTTCCCCCATATTAATCAAAGGAGTGGGCTGGCACAGGCATCGGTAGTAGCAGATCAATGGTAGAAAATAAAGCCAGTCATGGAATCAAGGATTGAATACATAGAGTGGCAAGAGAGTCGAGTGGCACAGGATAAAACACATAGAATACAATACTGGTGGCTTTGGTGGCTGCTTAGAAATCCCAGCTGGCATTCAATAGTAATAATAATAATGCTGATCTTTTTTATATAGCACCATGATATTCCACCATGCTTTACATTGAGAGGGTTCATGAACAAATCGTACATTACCTAGCAACAAACAAGTCAACAATTAAAACAAAAGGAGTGAGGGGTAGCGATGGGCCACTCTAAAAAGATGTGTTTTTAGGGAGAGCCTAAAACTGTTGGAGATGGAAATTAACCTAATTGCTTTGGGTAAGGCATTCCAGAGCATTAGTGCAGCTCAAGAGAGGTTTTGTGAATGGAAATGAGAGGTCTGGATTGGTGGATGTTAGTCTTAAACAGTTAGTCTCATCTCTACCTGATCACCAGGCGTCCAGGAAACAGTGGAGCAGCTTAGTGCTTTTCTGTTTCAGTAGTTTTCATTGCAGTTCATGGGAGGTACGGAAGCAGTGTAGCACAGCAAGCTATGCTATTTCCGAGTTATGGAAACAGTATATCTTGCTGTGCCACCCTCTATATATTTTTTTTTTTTTAAGTCGCAAACTCACTCCGCTGGGGGGAGAGGGGGGGGGGGGGGACTGGAGGAGTAATATTTATAGACAAAAGTGTTTAATTTATCAGATGTTGCATGTTTGATAAACCTGACACTAAATACCCCAACACAGACTAAAACCTAATTGATTTCAAATTAGGGCTGGGCGATTAATCAAATTAATTCACCCTTTTAGTTTCCAGCTATATACAGTATATTATATATATTTATAGAATAGAATAATCACATTATTTTCTTCTGGGGGCGCTATATCAGCACTGCCTGTATACTGTCTTCAGTCCCTGTTGCTCACGCAATTAATTCTAGCATGGGCTGCCATTAATCCTGGCACAGGCTGTGCTAATACAACGCTCCAGATCACCGCTGGAGCCCGGCACCGACTGTAGAAAAATCCAATGCCAGCTGCTTAATCACCTCCGGACCGCCTAACGCAGATGTGCGGTCCGGAGGCGGCAGCCCTGCGCACGACGACACATATACGCGTCATCTCGCGAGGGCCGGGATTTCCTGTGACCGCGCGCACACAGGCGCGCGCGCTCACAGGAAAAGAAGGTAAGCGAGTGGATCTCCAGCCTGCCAGCGGCGATCGCTCGCTGGCAGGCTGGAGATCCGAATTTTTTAACCCCTAACAGGTATATTAGACGCTGTTTTGATAACAGCATCTAATATACCTGCTACGTGGTCCCTTTTGTTAGGATCGACCACCAGAGGACACAGGCAGCTCAGTACAGTCGCACCAAACACCACACTACACTACCCCCCCCCCCCGTCACTTATTAACCCCTTATAAACCCCTGATCACCCATGATCACCCCATATAAACTCCCTGATCACCCCCCTGTCATTGATCACCCCCCTGTCATTGATCACCCCCCTGTCAGGCTCCGTTCAGACGTCCGTATGATTTTTACGGATCCACGGATACATGGATCGGATCCGCAAAACACATGCGGACGTCTAAATGGAGCCTTACAGGGGGGTGATCAATGACAGGCGGGTGATCACCCATATACACTCCCTGATCACCCCCTGTCATTGATCACCCCCCTGTCACTTGATCACCCCCCTGTAAGGCTCCATTCAGACGTCCGCATGTGTTTTGCGGATCCGATCCATGTATCCATGGATCCGTAAAAATCATACGGACGTCTGAATGGAGCCTTACAGGGGGGTGATCAATGACAGGGGGGTGATCACCCATATACACTCCCTGATCACCCCCTGTCATTGATCACCCCCCTGTAAGGCTCCATTCAGACGTCCGTATGATTTTTACGGATCCATGGATACATGGATCGGATCCGCAAAACACATGCGGACGTCTGAATGGAGCCTTACAGGGGGGTGATCAATGACAGGCGGGTGATCACCCATATACACTCCCTGATCACCCCTTGTCATTGAAATTCTGGAGTATAGTGTAAGCAAGTAATGCAATGTCTTTTATAGTGGTAGACCACTTCATCTGTAGATAAATGTTAAATTTAGAACTAATAGTGAATAATCAGAATTCGCTGCTATAGAATGCAGCACTGTAACGGACCGTTTCAGCAGACAAGGGGTTAAAATCCGTTTAGGCGATATGCCCCTTTCCGAGAGACAGGCACAGCTACTGCAGAACACCAACCTCCCAAACTGGATACAAAATAGCACAAAATGATTTTTACGGATCCATGGATACATGGATCGGATCCGCAAAACACATGCGGACGTCTGAATGGAGCCTTACAGGGGGGTGATCAATGACAGGCGGGTGATCACCCATATACACTCCCTGATCACCCCCCTGTAAGGCTCCATTCAGACGTCCGTATGATTTTTACGGATCCATGGATACATGGATCGGATCCGCAAAACACATGCGGACGTCTGAATGGAGCCTTACAGGGGGGTGATCAATGACAGGCGGGTGATCACCCATATACACTCCCTGATCACCCCCTGTCATTGATCACCCCCCTGTAAGGCTCCATTCAGACGTCCGCATGTGTTTTGCGGATCCGATCCATGTATCCATGGATCCGTAAAAATCATACGGACGTCTGAATGGAGCCTTACAGGGGGGTGATCAATGACAGGGGGGTGATCACCCATATACACTCCCTGATCACCCCCTGTCATTGATCACCCCCCTGTCATTGATCACCCCCCTGTAAGGCTCCATTCAGACGTCCGTATGATTTTTACGGATCCATGGATACATGGATCGGATCCGCAAAACACATGCGGACGTCTGAATGGAGCCTTACAGGGGGGTGATCAATGACAGGCGGGTGATCACCCATATACACTCCCTGATCACCCCCTGTCATTGATCACCCCCCTGTAAGGCTCCATTCAGACGTCCGTATGATTTTTACGGATCCATGGATACATGGATCGGATCCGCAAAACACATGCGGACGTCTGAATAGAGCCTTACAGGGGGGTGATCAATGACAGGCGGGTGATCACCCATATACACTCCCTGATCACCCCCTGTCATTGATCACCCCCCTGTCATTGATCACCCCCCTGTAAGGCTCCATTCAGACGTCCGTATGATTTTTACGGATCCATGGATACATGGATCGGATCCGCAAAACACATGCGGACGTCTGAATGGAGCCTTACAGGGGGGTGATCAATGACAGGCGGGTGATCACCCATATACACTCCCTGATCACCCCCTGTCATTGATCACCCCCCTGTCATTGATCACCCCCCTGTAAGGCTCCATTCAGACGTCCGCATGTGTTTTGCGGATCCGATCCATGTATCCATGGATCCGTAAAAATCATACGGACGTCTGAATTGAGCCTTACAGGGGGGGTGATCAATGACAGGGGGGTGATCACCCTGATCACCCCCTGTCATTGATCACCCCCCTGTAAGGCTCCATTCAGACGTCTGCATGTGTTTTGCGGATCCGATCCATGTATCAGTGGATCCGTACAAATCATACGGACGTCTGAATGGAGCCTTACCAGGGGGGTGATCACCCTGATCACCCCCTGTCATTGATCACCCCCCTGTAAGGCTCCATTCAGACGTCCGCATGTGTTTTGCGGATCCGATCCATGTATCAGTGGATCCGTAAAAATCATACGGACGTCTGAATGGAGCCTTACCAGGGGGGTGATCAATGACAGGGGGGTGATCAGGGAGTCTATATGGGTGATCACCCCCCCCCTGTCATTGATCACCCCCCTGGTAAGGCTCCATTCAGACGTCCGTATGATTTTTATTGAGTCCATGAAAGATTAAAATTTTTGTCCTAAGTTAGCGGAAAGTGAGACTTTGTGAGAAAAAAACAAAAAAAAAATCAATTTCCGCTAACTTATGCAAAAAAAAAAAAAATTTCGATGAACTCGCCATGCCCCTCATTGAATACCTTGGGGTGTCTTCTTTCCAAAGTGGGGTCACATGTGGGGTATTTATACTGCCCTGGCTTTTTAGGGGCCCGAAAGTGTGAGAAGAAGTCTGGAATATAAATGTCTAAAAATGCCCTCCTAAAAGGAATTTGGGCACCTTTGCGCATCTAGGCTGCAAAAAAGTGTCACACATCTGGTATCGCCATACTCAGGAGAAGTTGGGCAATGTGTTTTGGGGTGTCATTTTACATATACCCATGCTGGGTGAGAAAAATATCTTGGTCAAATGCCAACTTTGTATAAAAAAATGGGAAAAGTTATCTTTTGCCAAGATATTTCTCTCACCCAGCATGGGTATATGTAAAATGACACCCCAAAACACATTCCCCAACTTCTCCTGAGTACGGCGATACCAGATGTGTGACACTTTTTTGCAGCCAAGGTGGGCAAAGGGGCACACATTCCAAAGAGCACCTTTCGGATTTCACAGGCCATTTTTTACAGATTTTGATTGCAAGGTAATTCTCACACATTTGGGCCCCTAAATTGCCAGGGCAGTATAACTACGCCACAAGTGACCCCATTTTGGAAAGAAGACACCCCAAGGTATTCCGTGAGGGGCACGGCGAGTTCCTAGAATTTTTTATTTTTTGTCACAAGTTAGCGGAAAATGATGATTTTTCTTTTTTTTTCTTTTTTCCTTACAAAGTCTCATATTCCACTAACTTGCGATAAAAAATTCTAGGAACTCGCCATGCCCCTCACGGAATACCTTGGGGTGTCTTCTTTCCAAAATGGGGTCACTTGTGGCGTAGTTATACTGCCCTGGCAATTTAGGGGCCCAAATGTATGAGAAGAACTTTGCAATCAAAATGTGTAAAAAAAAATGGCCGGCGAAATCCGAAAGGTGCACTTTGGAATATGTGCCCCTTTGCCCACCTTGGCTGCAAAAAAGTGTCACACATGTGGTATCGCCGTACTCAGGAGAAGTTGGGGAATGTGTTTTGGGGTGTCATTTTACATATACCCATGCTGGGTGAGAAAAATATCTTGGTCAAATGCCAACTTTGTATAAAAAAATTGGAAAAGTTGTCTTTTGCCAAGATATTTCTCTCACCCAGCATGGGTATATGTAAAATGACACCCCAAAACACATTCCCCAACTTCTGAGTACGGCGATACCAGATGTGTGACACTTTTTTGCAGCCAAGGTGGGCAAAGGGGCACATATTCCAAAGTGCACCTTTCGGATTTCGCAGGCCATTTTTTACACATTTTGATTGCAAAGTACTTCTCACACATTTGGGCCCCTAAATTGCCAGGGCAGTATAACTACCCCACAAGTGACCCCATTTTGGAAAGAAGACACCCCAAGGTATTCCGTGAGGGGCCTGGCGAGTTCCTAGAACTTTTTTTATTTTTTGTCGCAAGTTAGTGGAATATGAGACTTTGTAAGAAAAAAAAAAAAATTAAAATAAAAATCATCATTTTCCGCTAACTTGTGGCAAAAAATAAAAAGTTCTATGAACTCACTATGCCCATCAGCGAATACCTTAGGGTGTCTACTTTCCGAAATGGGGTCATTTGTGGGGTTTTTCTACTGTCTGGGCATTGTAGAACCTCAGGAAACATGACAGGTGCTCAGAAAGTCAGAGCTGCTTCAAAAAGCGGAAATTCACATTTTTGTACCATAGTTTGTAAACGCTATAACTTTTACCCAAACCATTTTTTTTTTTGCCCAAACATTTTTTTTTTTATCAAAGACATGTAGAACAATAAATTTAGCGAAAAATTTATATATGGATGTCGGTTTTTTTTGCAAAATTTTACAGCTGAAAGTGAAAAATTTCATTTTTTTGCAAAAAAATCGTTACATTTCGATTAATAACAAAAAAAGTAAAAATGTCAGCAGCAATGAAATACCACCAAATGAAAGCTCTATTAGTGAGAAGAAAAGGAGGTAAAATTCATTTGGGTGGTAAGTTGCATGACCGAGCGATAAACGGTGAAAGTAGTGTAGTGCCGAAGTGTAAAAAGTGCTCTGGTCATGAAGGGGGTTTTTAGCTAGCGGGGCTGAAGTGGTTAAAGGGGTTGTCCAGGTTCAGAGCTGAACCTGGACATACCTCCATTTTCACCCAGGCAGCCCCCCTGACATGAGCATCGGAGCAGTTCATGCTCCGATGCTCTCCTTTGCCCTGCGCTAAATTGCACAGGGCAAAGGCATTTTTCTGAGTTCCGGTGACGTACCGGGGCTCTCTATGGGGCTGACAGGAAGCCCGGTGACGTCACCGGCACTGATGGGCGGGATTTGGCTCTGCCCTAGCCAGTAAAACGGCTAGGGCAGAGCTAAAGCCCGCCCCTCAGAGCCGGTGACGTCACCGAACACACCGCTGGGCGGAAGTTACCGCCCGGCAGTGTGTTATTGAAAACACAAGAGCCTGTGCCCTGCGCGATCTAGCGCAGGGCACGGGAGCGCATCGGAGCATGAGATGCTCCGATGCTAGGCTCAGGGGGGCTGCCGGGGTGAAAATAAGGGTAAGTCCGGGTTCAGCTCTGAACCCGGACAACCCCTTTAACTCCATGTATGCCATGGTAGCAACTACGGCTTCTAAGCAGTTAACAGTTAAAGGGGTTTTCCGAGTTATAAAAAAAAATATAGCACTGTAAATCTGATGGTCAGCAATATACACAATCTACCGTAAGCAAGTTTTAGGCAAAAAAATAAATAACATTTCCTAATTTCCCTAGTTCTTTTCTGGCCCTTTGTTTACCTGCAATAACAGGTTTTCCTCATGAATATTTGTGGGCATCAAAAAAGACTGCCCCTCCTCCAGCTCTGCAAAGGTAGTGAATAAAAGCGCTGCCCTGAGTGACACGTCTAACTGCTGGGATAGTCAGTAACATGTTGTATGTGTAGGACTACAAGTCCCAGCTGTACAATCATACTGTTGATACACACAGGATCTTCCCCCTATTTGTTCTTGTCCAATACTCTGCAGAACTTTTCCAATCTGTCAGCTCTGTGTCTGCAGGATGAGGAAGGAAGATCCTGAGAATTAGTCTCTTCACTGCATGCAGCTGCTCAGAAAAGCCTCCAGCCCTGAGTATATGCTGCTGATGGTAGAAGGGGTTAAAGTTTCCTGAAGAATCCAATGGGAGGGAGACAGGGCAAACAGCAGATGGCAGTGCAGGGGGGCGTGGCCAGCACAGTGAGGTCTTGTGCACAGACACAGATCTGCTCCCCAGGAATGTGCACAAAACATCATCAGAGCAGGGTGCCCACCTTACTGAGAACAATGATGTTTTAATATATGCAAATGAGCCACTAGAAGCAACGGGGGCATTACCATTACACCTAAAGGCTCTGCTCTCTCTGTAACTGCTGTGCCCTCTGCACTTTGATTGACAGGGCCAGACAGTGATGACATTTACACTGCTTGTCCTGTCAGTCAAAGTGGAGAGGGTACAGCAGCTGTAGAGAGAGCAGAGCCTCTAGGTGTAATGGTAACATCCCCGCTGCTTCTAGAGGCTCATATGCATATATTAAAACATAATTTTTCTCAGTAATACAGGCACATATGAACATGGGACCAACACTGAGGTTTTCAGCTGCCAAGCGCACATGCAACTGGTCAGCCAGTTTGACAGGTACATGACTCATGACGTATCCCGCCCAGCTCTGGGGTTGGATGCTGAGCAGGAACCTGATTAGCTCAGCTTCCCTACTCACTAATAGGCCTACCTGTCGGGGCTTGAATGGTCAGCGTGGCAACATTACCAGCACATCCCTGCACAGAATCTGACAGCTAGGTATAAATGTAATAACCTTTTATTGTCCTGAAAACTGCTAAACATGTTTTACTCATTTTACCACCTTACTACTAACTTTAACCTAAAAAATCTGTAACAGAACCTTCAGGTACCATGTGCAATTTATAATACTGGTGTCTGCTTATGTGGCAGAAGAGCTGTGACTGTTACCTGTGTTCCCTGTGTTACCTGTAAACCATTGCCAAGTGTTTTAATCTATTCAATTTACCAAGACTACTAAGAGCCTCTTTTATGTTTTCAGAGCTATCTCTCACAAAACTGTTAGCCTGCCATTCTCCTCGGTCAACCATAGACAATCGAGAGAAGATCCTGCACCCAGCTCATATAACCATATACCAGATTTCACTCTGCGGCCTGGCCAGTTTAATGTTATACTTTGTGTTGACTTCATTGAAACCACAGGGTAAGGCTTGTAAAACTTTTGTTTGGTATACATTTGTTAACTATGTGCTATCATGATCAGCAGCAGCAACAGTTTGATTATTTTTAACATCATTCTGACCCGTGTCCAAATAATTATCAAATGGACAACCCCTTTAACTCTGCTCTTCTTGTTGGTATCTAACTGGAAATATTATCTTATTTTAAAGTTTTTGAGTTGAAAGAGTCCTGCACCAAGGGTGTGATTTATTAAACAGAAATACACCTAGATTAGTCGTATTTCTGGCACAGATGATGGCACAAAGTTCCTCACTCCAGGTCTAAAAATAAAAAGCGTAGAAAATAGTCTAAATGTAACCCTAGAAAATGGTCTCAATGTAAGTCAGATAGAAAGCTGTGTTACATTTAGAAGCAGTGGCGGAAGTTATGTCGAGATCCACCCCTAGTGCAGGTCTTTATTAAGACCGGCGTCTAAAACGCTGGTCTTAATAAATGAGCCCCTTAATAACTATTTAAAGACTGAGACTGGATGTATATTTTTGTTTAATGACAGGACAGCACTGCAGTCTTCTTTCTGCTCTGAAAGCACAGCGTTGTACATTGTATAGCGGCTGTGCTTGGTATCACACTTAGCCCTATTTACTTCAGTAGGGCTGAGCAGCACCTAGGCCACGTGACCGATGAATGTGCTGGCCTTTCGAAAAGCTGTTAGAAGGCTGTGGCACCACTGTTAGCCGGTGTTGTGATATTTCCCTACCTGTGAAATTTCCCTACATTCGTCACTTCCTGTTGTGGCGCAGCCGCACCGGACATGATGTTCCCAGCTTTGGAAGGAGGTGTGCCGTGCCGCGCAGGCGCACAACAACGGGGTAGGAAAATTTTACACCAGCGTTCACCGCGCTTGTGCAGTGAGTGGTAGGGAGATTGGCCATCAGATCTCCCTACCCCCACACTGCGCAGGCGCGGTGATCAGATGGATGTTCGGTATAAGAGATCTTCCTGTCCGCTGGTGCTCACACGCGGTGTATCCTGACAGGAGTGGTTAGCCGTGCTTGCGCACTGGCCCGTAATTTTTCCCTACCCTCTAACCGCTGGTGAGGCTCCTGGCGCATGCACAGTGTCGGCCGGTGTCCAGCTGAGGCGCATTAGGTGGCCCCTTCTCCCCAACTCTGGTATGAAATTTCCCTACCCAGTTGTGCTCCTGCGCGGCGCGGCACACCTTCCAAAGCTGGGAACGTCATGTCCGGTGCGGCCACGTCACAACAGGAAGTGATGGTAGGGAAATTTCACGGGTAGGGGAAATATCACGGAACACTGGTCAGCTGTTTGAGAAGGCAGTGGCGCTCACAGACGTGCCACAGCCTTGTAGCAGATTTTCGTAGGCCAGTGGCAACACATCAGTATTTAAATTTTGGAAAACCCCTTTGACTATCATTCTGAATTTGGTGACAGTTGTTCTTTAACCTCTTTCCACTCTCAGACGTACCATTGCATCATGGCAGCAGGTTGTCCCCGTTCCATGCTGTAAAAGTACGTTGTGACCGTAGATTTCAGGTACTGGCTGTATTATACAGCAGGCATCTGGCTCTAATTGCTGTGATCAGCGATAACTCCTATTCCAGCAGTTTAATAGTGACCGCAGCATCTGAGTGGTTAGTCACAATTAAGGGAAATGCCTTTGTCCTCAGAACGACACCCCACAATCACAGTCCAATAAAGTTTAAAAAAATATTAAAAAATATATATAAATATTAAACATTCAAAAACTCCTCATTCAGCTATGTTGACAAAAAAAAACTTTTGAAATAATCTAAAAAAAAAAAAAACAGATAGCCTTATGTTCCAAAGTAGGCTGCGTCTTCAAGTGGAATCTATTACCACGATTATCTGCGATAATAAATGAGTTAAGGAATCCAAATAATTTTTTTATCTACCTTCTGCCCCCCATTTCCTCTGTTGTCAGTTGTGACTCATATCCGGCTTATTTCTCATCCTAATGTGCTTAATGTGCTTGTTACAATGCATAACCTCCATCCTCCTCTTATCAGCCATGGACCTACAGACCCTATTAGAGGCATGTTTCGGGTGCATTAGAGCCAGAAACATTTTGATTCTGATCAGGTAGATGTGTTGAGGCCATCTCCTCAGATATTTTATTGGATTACAAATAAGGCCTCTTTCATACAACCGTATGGCTTTTTCAGTGTTTTGCGGTCCATTTTTCACGGATTCATTGTTCCGTTTTTTTTTTGTTTCCGTTGTGTTTCCTTTTCTGTTCCATTTTTCCGTATGGCATATACAGTATACAGTAATTGCATAGAAAAAATTGGGCTGGGCATAACATTTTCAATAGAAGGTTCCGCAAAAACGGAACGGATATGGAAGACATACGGATGCATTTCCGTATGTGTTCAGTTTTTTTTGCAGACCCATTGACTTGAATAGAGCCACGAAACGTGATTTGCGGGCAATAATAGGACATGTTATATCTTTCAACGGAACGGAAAAATGGAAATACGGAAGCGGAATGCATACGGAGTACATTCTTTTTTTTTTTTTTTTTGTGTGTGGAACCATTGAAATGAATGGTACCGTATATGGAACGCAACAGTGTTTAACCCCTCCCTGACATCCACCGGGTCTTTAATCGTGGCACTCTACTCCATCAGGAAAAGGGTTAAAGCTGCACTGAAATACATTGTCGGGACTTTTGTGCATGCGAACGGGAGTCCTATCCATTGTGTTAGAAGTATAGACTGCATATTTCTGCACAGTTTTGAATGCCGACAGCAGGGTAACGAGGCGTGGGGTTCAGGGTAGTAGGAAATTTTTAAAAAAATCTGATCTGGACTCCTTATGTACAGTACTACTCGTGCATTGCTGCAGACAATAGTCCAGAATCATGATAACCCATTAAAGAGAATCTGTCAACTTGCAGTAATTGTTCACAGCAAAATGGGTTTCCCATCAACTTTTTCAGGGGTGCAGCACATAGAAAACAGGAATTGGTTTCAGAACTTAAAAGAAACGGAGTCAATTTTGATGTACGCAAACTACACATTGGAGACTTTCTGTGGATAGCACAAGAGAAAGTGCAACCAGTGCCAGGTAAGTGAAGAACTGCTGCTGAAATAAAAATATCTATATTATAAAAATCAATGTCTGTCTGTCCATCTGTCCTCTATAGGCATCCAGACACCTGAACCATTGGACACCAAATTTGGCACATAGGTACATTGGGTGTCTAGGAATGTTTTCGTAAAGGTCTCAGTTCCCTAGGATGTACCGATGTTGAGATATTCCCAAAAAATGTATTAGCCAATAAGAGCTTGCAGGTCCTTCACTTATATCCTAACTGACATACACATGCCCGTATTAGCCAATAAAAGTTTGCAGGTCCTTCACTTATATCCTAACTGACATACACATGACCCGTATTAGCCAATAAAAGTTTGCAGGTCCTTAGTTGCCATAACAGCTCAGCTATTTTTCTTTACTGTTATAGGTCACTGTTAAGGGGGACAGTGCGCTGTGGAGGTCACTGTTAAGGGGGTGGGGTGCTGGAGGTCACGGTTAGGGGGGCAGGGTGCTGTGTTCAGGGGATGGTGCTGTGAAGGTCACTGTTAAGAAGGCGTGGTGCTGTGGAGGTCACTTTTAAGGGGGTGATTTCTGGAGGTCACTGGCAAGGGAACAGGGGACAGGGCACTGTGGAGGTCACTGGCAAGGGAACAGGGCACTGTGGAGGTCACAGTTAAGGGGGCAGGGTGCTGTGAAAGTCACTGTTAAGGGGGTGGGATGCTGTGGAGGTCACAGTTAAGTGGGTGGAGAGCAGTAGAGGCCACTGTTAAGGGGGAGGCATTGTGGAGATCACTGTTAAGGGGATGAGTTGCTGTGGAGGGTACTGTTAAGGAGGGCAGGGCAATGTGGAGGTCACAAAGGGGCGGGGTGCTTAGGAGGTCACATGGTTATGGGGGACTGTTAATAAAATACACAGTATGTAACTGCCCAGTTGTATAGGTCTATTAGCGATTTCACCATAAAAATCAGGGCATGGATTGACCTCTAGGGTACCCTTGGACCAAATCAAATATATGCAGAAACAGACCAACACTTCATATTCTGGCGGCACCGGGTTACTTTTTTTAGTATATAAATATGTATATGTGTAGTGTGCTTTATTCACCTGAGTAGTGACGTTTCAGTCCTCTTACTGGGACTATTATCAACCAAGTGAATACATACAAATGTCAAATATAGTATAGTAAGATACATAGTTTGTGCAAAGAGTGATTAAACATACATTATATCAAGAATATAATTGTGTTTTCCAAGTTAAAGTGCAAGCATATATATACTTGTGATAGTAATACATAATATCAATTACCCATTTTTAACAGAGTCAATTATACATGTGTTCATGATTATCTGAGGAATTGTGATTGCCCATAGGAACATAGGGTAGTTCAACTACAAACAGGCAAAAATCTATAGGGGGTCATTTACTATTCTGAAATACGCTTAAAGGGCTTCTGTCACCCCCCCCAAAAGTCATTTTTCATTTTTGAGTTAATTAAAATCCTTATAGTGCGATTTTTCAATATATAGTGCTCTTACCCTTTTCTGTTGTCTAGTTTCTTTAAAAACTGCACTTTTATAATATGTTAATTACCTGGCTACCAGCAAGTAGGGCGGTTACTTGCTGGTAGCCGCCGCATCCTCCTTTAAAAAAAAAAAGCCCCCTCCTCCTGTTGATTGACAGGGCCAGCGAGCGCTCTCCTCCTCTGGCTGGCCCTGTCTGCGTTCTAAATCTCACGCCTGCGCCGTACCAGTCTTCAGTCGGCGCAGGCGCACTGAGAGGAGGACCTCGCTGGCCGCTCCTTCTTCAGTGCGCCTGCGCCGATGACGTCACATCTACACCCGGCAGATTGTCAGTAACATCAAACATAAAAAGAAAAATCACGACACACAGCGTCTCACACCACTTCACACTAGCGCACGAAGGCAACCCCCTTGATCTAAAGGTCATCCCCCTAGAACAAACCCCTTCCTACTTTTATTCTTATTTTTAATAATTTTTATTTTTAATATTTTTGAAATATTTTTGAAATATTTCTCATTTATTTATAAATTCTGTTCATGAAGTACCCCATTAACACCCAAATAAATGTTAACATCCCCCCTTTCCCCACCTCCCCTTTTGTTCCCACTGATACTCGCGAACTATTAGCCCCACATCTCTTTATCCTGATCCCCACACGATGTTAGAATAAAGCAAGATAGATTTTATAGGACCCTTATATATGGCATATTATATTTATGCCACCAGAAAAGATCTTTTAATCCAATCTATCTTATTTTACCCAAATGCCCAGTCTATGTACCCCAGAGATGAATCTACCCCACTATACACAATGTCCATCTCGGATGCCCCCATAATTTTGAAGTTCAACGTGCCCATGCAGCTTAAACAGATCAACACAAGAAGCAGTGAAAACAGAGATCGCGATAACCGGAAGTCCCACATGCGTTCCAGCTTGGAACGCCAAGCCGAACTTCCGGACACGCGCCCCGCACATAGAAAAAAAGAAGGAAACTAACTACTAGACCGGACGCTACGATGCGTTCCAGTTTGGAACGCACCAACTTCCGGTCATGCGCAGATTGGCTAGAGATGGCCGCACAGATTGGCTAGAGACGCCTTCTCTCGCATATGGGCGGTCCCCAATGCAATTTTGGCACAGTTTTTTCATTTTTGGCGCCCTTTTGCCAATTAGTGTTTTAACAAACACTTCAATAAGACACTTAGGGTATAAATACCTGTGACTACAGACAGGGACACTATTGCTCCTGATGAAGGGACGTGCCTGTCCCGAAACGCGTTGAGCCGGATTTATTTGTACATACAATAAAGACCTTTGAAGAGAAGCACCCGTTTGATTGGCTGCCTTTATCCGTTAAAACTCTAAAAGCGATCCAGGCTGGGGGGGTATTCGGTTTACAGGTGTATTATGCTTATCCTGGTAAACCGCCTCCCTCGTGAAGTGAGTAAATGAACCCACGATACCACATTATTTTAATATATGTATTGGTATCCTTTTAAACAGATTTTTTACCTATTGATTTGCCTAACTGTACCACACTATATCGTGTACGATACTGCAGAACACGGTCTCTCAGGCACTCGAGACGGTGTGCAGTGATCCTACCTATGTGTACAATCTTTTAATCTTTTTTGCAGATTTTATATGTGTACAATCTTTTGATCTTTTGTGCAGATTTTATATATGTGTGTGTGTGTATGTGTGTATATATATATATATATACACTCACCTAAAGAATTATTAGAAACACCATACTAATACGGTGTTGGACCCCCTTTTGCCTTCAGAACTGCCTTAATTCTACGTGGCATTGATTCAACAAGGTGCTGATAGCATTCTTTAGAAATGTTGGCCCATATTGATAGGCTAGCATCTTGCAGTTGATGGAGATTTGAGGGATGCACATCCAGGGCACGAAGCTCCCGTTCCACCACATCCCAAAGATGCTCTATTGGGTTGAGATCTGGTGACTGTGGGGGCCATTTTAGTACAGTGAACTCATTGTCATGTTCAAGGAACCAATTTGAAATGATTCGAACTTTGTGGCATGGTGCATTATCCTGCTGGAAGTAGCCATCAGAGGATGGGTACATGGTGGTCATGAAGGGATGGACATGGTCAGAAACAATGCTGAGGTAGCCTGTGGCCAATTGGCACTAAGGGGCCTAAAGTGTGCCCAGAAAACATGCCCCACACCATTACACCACCACCAGCAGCCCTAACAGTGGTAACAAGGCATGATGGATACATGTTCTCATTCTGTTTATGCCAAATTCGGACTCTACCATTTGAATGTCTCAACAGAAATCGAGACTCATCAGACCAGGCAACATTTTTCCAGTCTTCAACAGTCCAAATTTGGTGAACTTGTGCAAATTGTAGCCTCTTTTTCCTATTTGTAGTGGAGATGAGTGGTACCAGGTGGGGTCTTTTGCTGTTGTAGCCCATCCGCCTCAAGGTTGTGCGTGTTGTGGCTTCACAAATGCTTTGCTGCATACCTCTGTTGTAACGAGTGGTTATTTCAGTCAACGTTGCTCTTCTATCAGCTTGAATCAGTCGGCCCATTCTTCTCTGACCTCTAGCATCAACAAGGCATTTTCGCCCTCAGGACTGCCGCATCCTGGATGTTTTTCCCTTTACACACCATTCTTTGTAAACCCTAGAAATGGTTGTGCGTGAAAATCCCAGTAACTGAGCAGATTGTGAAATACTCAGACCGGCCCGTCTGGCACCAACAACCATGCCAGACTTAAAATTGCTTAAATCACCTTTCTTTCCCATTCTGACATTCAGTTTGGAGTTCAGGAGATTGTCTTGACCAGGACCACAACTCTACTAGATAATCGCATTAATGAGAAATAGAACAGGTGTTCCTAATAATTCTTTAGGGGAGTGTATATGTATGTGTGTGTGTGTATATATATATATATATATATATATATATATATATACATTTTTATCCTACACATTGATATCTCTATACACATCCCTACATCCTTTATTTCACTTTTTTGCAAATACAATGCTAATGCAAAACCTATTACACACTTAAGTAGCTCGATACCAACCCACCATTATCGACCACTATTGGCGCCCAAAAGGGTTTATTCAAAAATAGGTGAGACCTGGAGTGTATCTCCACCTACCAGTCCCCCTATTTTGGCATACTACCATTTACTTATTCAGGCCATTCTGAGATTGTTTTCTCATCACATATTGTACTTCATGACAGTGGTAAAATTGAGCCAAAATTTATTTAAAAAAAATGCCAAATTTACCAAAAATTTGAAAATTTCCAAATTTCTATTTCTAGTTTTCTAATTTCTAATTTTTAGAAGCAAATCTTAAAATCTTTAAGAAAATTTTCAAAACCCAATTTTTTCATGACCAGTTCAGTTATGAACTCACTTTTTGGGACTTCCATCTTAGAAACCAACCGTAAATCACCCCATTTTAGAAACTACACCCCTCAAGCTATTCAAAACAGATTTTACAAACTTTGTTAACCCTTTAGGTGCCCCACAAGAATTAAAGGAAAATGGGAATAAAAATTCAAAATTTCACTATTTTTTTTAGCAGATTTTTAATTTGAATATATTTTTTACGGCAACACATCAAGGGTTAACAGCCAAACAAAACTCAAAATCTATTATCCTGAATCTGGAATTTACAGAAACACCCCATGTGTGCTCAAGAACTGATGTATGGGCGCACAGCAGGCTTCAGAGTGAAAGGAGCACCATATGGCTTTTGGTAAGCGGATTTAGCTGGAATGGTAATTGGGAGCTATGTCACATATGAAGACACCCTGAGGTGGCCATACAGTGGAAGCCCCCAAAAAGTGATCCCATTCCGGAAACTACACCCCTCAAGGAGTATTTCAAGGTGTGTAGTGAGCACTTTGACCCATCAGGCGTTTCACAGAATTAGGAAACACTTGGCTGTAAAAATTATTTTCCTGAAAAAGTTGCTTTACACCCACATTTTTTACTTTCACAAGGGGTAACAGGATAAAATACACATCACATTTTGTTCCCCATTTGCCCCAGAATACGGCAACACCCCATATTTGCTCAAAAAATGATGTATGGGCACACAGCAGGCTTCAGAGTGGAAGAGACCGGATTTAGCTGGAATGGCAATTGGGAGCTATGTCGCATATGAAGACACCCTGAGGTGGTCCTACAGTGGAAGCCCCCAAAAAGTGACCCCATTCTGGAAACTATACCCTTCAAGGAATATTTCAAGGTGTTTAGTGAGCACTTTGACCCATCAGGCGTTTTACAGAATTAGGGCAAACCCGCATACAGAGGGGTCCCCAAAACTCGGGCACCAGCCCGTGTGCACTCCGCATCACGTATGCACACCCACTTGAATGGGTCCGCAATCACTGAGATGCGGAACAGAAGCACGGATCGGAACCCCACGGAAGCACTACGGAGTGCTTCCGTGGTGTTACTGGCCGTGCCTCCTCACCGTAGAAAAATAGAACATGTTATATTTTTTCCGGTGCGGACAGATCACAGACCCATTCAAGTTGAATGGGTCTGGATTAGTTCCAGCCACCGCATAGATGTTGCCCTTACATTGGAGACTGCAAATTGCGTTTCCCAATGCACGGAATGGCCGTGTGAACAAGCCCTTAGGAAACACTTGGCTGTGAAGAGGAAAAATGTAAAAAAAAAAATCCAGGAAAAGTTGCTTTACAATGACATTTTTCACTTTCACAAGGGGTAACAGGACAAAATGCACCCCACATTTTTTTACCCATTTCCCCCCGAATACGGTAACACCCCATATGTGCTCAAAAAATGATGTATGGGCGCACAGCATGGCTCTAGAATCGAACAGCAAAATATGGATTTTGCTGACCTGAATTGGCAGACATTGATTTTAGGTGCCATGTCGCATTTAAAAGATTCCTGAGGTCCCCAGAAATTAAAAGAAGTGAACCAATTTTGGAAAGAGCACCCGTATTAACATTTTAATGGGTGGAAAGGGCACAGTTGTCTCACAGAAAAGAATATGTAGTGGTTGTTGGAAAGTGAATATGTAAACCAGGTGGACTAAATCAGATATATAAAGTGGAAATATTACAGGGAGCATAAAGGATGAAATTAAATTAATACTCCATGGATGAGTGGTAGATTTTAAAACACTTCTGCATGCATAGGCCAGGTTTTTCAGGGCAGGTTTCGCTGTGGTAAATTGTGTCTTTCCTTATCCCCCTTTTGGAACACACCCTGCATCTTTTTTGGGTCCTTCCCTTCCTTGCTGTCTGAGTGACTTGACCTGGAAAATGTTGCCCTGGTACGACACGAGCACCATGACTTCCAGAAGTACTGGAACCCTCCCTGGCCTTGGTTTGAAAAATTAGACCCTTGATAACCACCTCTTGGAACTGAAGTAAAGTTCCTGCGTGGCCTGAAGACTGAAATGGCACGTACGCATTGCACATTGCCATCTGTACAATGTGTACAGCCAGCTTTTTGTACCACACTTTCATTTTTTGTGTGGCACTGTAGGGCTTCAGAAGCTGATCTGAAAGATCCACCACTCCCATGTGCCTGTTGTAGTCCAGTATGCAAACTAGTTTGGGGATAGTGGTTGTGGTACCTCGTACAGGAGCAGGGGAGCTGGTGTTAGTGTGAATAGTGGTCAGTACAAGGACGTCCCTTTTGTCCTTGTACTTAACCATCAGCATGTTCTCATGGAGGAGAGCCCTGCTTTCACCCATTCTCAGTGGTTGCCCTACCAGGGATCTAGGGAGGCCTCTGATTTTTGCGCACTGTGCCTTAAGCCACAGTACCTCTGGCAGTTAGGGACATGAATAGGGATATGCTGGTATAATAGTTATCCATATAGAGGTTGTAACCCTTATCCAACAGTGGGTGCAGTAAGTCCCACACGATCTTCCCACTAACTCCTAGGACAGGGGGCATTCTGGGGGTTCTATCTGTGAATCTTCCCCTTTATAAATGTGGAACTTGTGGGTGTACCCGTAACTACTCCCACAAAATTTGTATATTTTTATGCCATACCTTGCCCGTTTGCTAGGTAGGTACTGCCAGACTCTAATCCTCCCTTTGAAAATGAATAGGGACTCATCTACACAGACATTTTTATCTGGGTTGTACACCTCAGTAAACTTGGTGTTAAAGTGGTCATTGACAGGCCTAACTTTGAACAGGCATTCAAATGTTGGGTTGTTTTGGGGGTGGGCACTGTGAATTGTCATTGTAGTGTAGGAATTTCCTAATTTACTTAAATCACTTCCTGGTCATGGTGTTACTGTAAATTCGAGTCTGGTAGAAAATGTCCGAACTCCAATATTGTCTAACGTTAGTTTTTTTTACAACGCCCATATGCAGCACGAGTCCTCAAAACGTCATCATCTCTGCTGCACTTACTGGGGTCCAACGTTCCGCACTGTGGAAAATCTCAGAGAACGTGGTCGGAAGCCAAAAGTGACACCTATGCTGGCCAGGAGGATAGTTAGAGAGGTGAAAAAGAATACAAGGATCACCACCAAGGCCATCCTGGTTAATCTGGGCTCTGCTGGTGGCAATGTCTCAAGGCAGACAATCCAACGGACACTGCACACTGCTGGGTTCCACGGATGCAGACCAAGTAGGACGCCACTTCTCCAGATAAGGCATAAAAGCTCGCTTGGCCTTTGAAAAAGCTCATCTGGACAAAGAAGTCTTCTGTGTTATGGTCAGATGAAACAAAAATGTTATTGTTTGGTCACAATGATGTTTCCTTCATTTGGCGTAAAAAAGGAGAAGCCTAATGCTTTGGGGGTGTTTTTCAGCCAATGGACAAGGGAAAAACACAGAAAAAATGCACCAAACGGATATGCCACTGACTATACTAGCTAGTCATACAAGCAGATATTAAAAGCTGGGACTTTTGACAATATATTCCTGTCAGGAACACATCGGAGCCCATCGTGCTCCCCCAATGAGAAACACGCTACAGTGTTTGGGGTTTGAGCAGTTCCCCCATATTTGCCACTATATTTCTGTGATTTTGTTTTATATGTATTGAATGTGCCTTTACCTGGCATTTAAACATTCTGTTGCACCTGGTAACCTCCATCACACGGTCTGATATGGGTGTAGCTTACAGTCTTGCTTTATTCACATTGCATTAGTTGTCCTGCTATGTGGTTGTGTGGAAGCTTGGCTGTGAGCTGGATTTTATCACCTTCAGACCGTGTTCACACCATAGTTAGCATAGTGGTAGGACCCTTGCCATGCTGAGAGACCGTGACGTGGTGCATGATGGGCTCCGATGTGTTCCTGACAGGAATATATTGGCAAAAGTCTCAGCTTTTAATATCTGCTTGTATGACTAGCTAGTATAGTCAGTGGCATATCCGTTTGGTGCATTTTTTCAGTGATTTATATAATTATATTTTCATCCGCACAATGCTCTGTTTTGTGTAGGATGCCTTTGTGGTGCATGTGGACCGCGCCGGCATCCTCCATTGTACGCATTTTTTGCTGGGGATGGTAGTTTGCTGTGGTCCACATGCGGTGGGACTGCTCCCCCAATGAGAAACACCCAGTGTTTTGGGTTTGAGCAGTTCCCCCATATTTGCCACTATATTTCTGCAATGGACCAAGGAAACCTAATCCCAGTAAACGGCACCATGAAAAAAGAGCAATACATGAGGATTCTCAACGACAACATCAGGCAGTCTGCAGAGAAACTTGGCCTTGGGCACCAGTGGACATTTCAGCATGACAATGACCCAAAACACACAGCAAAAGTGGTGAAGAAATGGCTAACAGACAACAACATTAACGTTTTGGAGTGGCCCAGCCAGAGTCCAGACTTGAATCCAATTGAGAATCTGTGGAGGGAGCTAAAGATCAGGGTGATGGCAAGAACCTGATAGATTTGGAGCTCATTGCTAACGATAAATGGGCAAAAATACCTGTGGAGACATGCAAAAAGCTGGTCTGTGATTATAGGAAGCGTTTGATTGCTGTAATAGCCAATAAAGTCTTTTCTATTGATTATTGAGAAGGGTATGAATAATTTTGGACTGGACACTTTTTGCTCAAATGTAAATAAAAGCTGAGAAATGTTTTTTTCCACAATAATGCCTCTTGTACTTCTTATCATCTTTTGGGAGACACCTATGTCATTTCCCATAAAAAAAATGACTTGCTGGTTGAATAAAAGTAACTTTAAGTCAGAATTTGCCAGGGATTTAAATAATTATGGGCAGCACTGTGTATGTGTGTGTGTGTATATATATGTATATATATATATATATATATATATATATATATACACATACACTGTGTTTATATACATATAAATAATACCAGTGAAAAATAATGGCTTCTGTGCTATGATTGCAGCTTTGGAGATATTTTCTATAAACTGAAAAGGAACTGTTCAGTTGAAGCACACTCTTACTATTGGTGTCTGCCCACCACCTCCCTGGGAATCACAGGGGGTCACATATCAATTCAAATATACTGGCTAAACAGGCGTGCTGTGCTAAGAAATACAGTGCAAACTAAACAGTTTTCTAAACTACATCTACCAGTACTGCATATGTAGACACCTTGCACCAGCAAGGTAACCAATACAGGTAGACATCTGCTACTGGTTCGTAACTTCTGTTGTTCCTTTTTAATGTCTGTAAATATTTTTATTATCAGGCCACAAAGAAATTGATGATGGTTTCTGGGGTCATCCAACTGGCATCCAATATCTCATTGTCCTCTCCTGACCATATTGCTCATCAGTTGGCCACACTATAATCTTCATTATAAATATGGATTAAACATATATTTTCACAGGACAACTAAGAATCCCACAAGCGCGGGAGGTAGTGCTGGATTATGTCATTGAAAGAAAGAGAATGGATGACCTTTGTGGAAGTATTATAGATGGTCGCTTTCGGGAACAGAAGGCAAGTTGTATGGTTTTATAGATTTAGTTTGACAACTAGTAGAAAGGTCTATTTCTGATGCTACATCACAGTTACTTATAGTGATGCCTCCTAAATTTGGCTGCCCTAGGCACCTGCCCTCATGTGCCTTGCTGCAAATACAGCCCCGATTACACTTTAGAAGGACCTATTTTTTCCCATATAATCTCAATGTTCTGTAACTTTATGCATTGAGAAATAATTCATGGATAAAGTTTTAAGTTTGTGTGTTCAGTTTTTCCGTTAGGCTTTTTTGTAACGTATGAACCAGAAAGCTAAGCATTTCTGAGAAGGAAAGACATACCATTAATAATGACTTGTAGTTTTATATCACACTAAAAGAACACTGAATAAGGTGCATATCAGAACAGTGTTTGACTGTATCATTAAATTGACCAGCTGTGGTGGCTGGGTCCTTGGGAGTGCACATAGGCACACATGCACAGAAGCTCCCATCCTGGCCACCTCATGTCTGTGCTGCATAGCCCCTGGAAACAAGCCGTGTATAATGTGATGGAAAAATGAATCAAGTCAGCAAATGAGGCAATATGGACAATCACAATACATTAGAAAATGCCTTGTATTAACTTTATTTACATGACACATTCCATTTGCTGAAGTGAGACAACCCTTTTAACCACTGAGTATATAGTTTTCACAGAACCACTAAATAAATGAATAGGTTTAGACTGGTGGCTTTTCATCAGATTTTACTTTCATCTATGTAGTTCCGGCTAAAGAGATGTGGTCTGCATCACCCAATATATCTAGTGGAAGATTATGGGTCAGCACAGCACCTAAGTATTCCTGAAAGTACCTTACAGCAAGCTATCGTGAATACACAGGTAATACATGCAATACAGAATCTGATGTGGAGCCTGGTAATGTGCTTTTATTTTGTATAATTATGCTTATATCCATTTCCTCTATATTTAATGTCAATTATTGAAGACCCCTAGGCTGCAGATGGCTACTAGTCATCATTGCTTGTAGAGATGTTCACTTGATTTAGTCATGTTAAACTGTAAGCAGGGTCGTAGCTAAAGACTCATGGGTTCTGGTGCAAGGGTTCCGCTTAGGCCCCCCTTCCCTCAGTGCTTTGTGGCCAGGAGCAGGGAAGCATATAGACTTTGTGCTGCATGAGGCAAAAATCTAAATGGCTCACCCCATGCCAAATTCTTGACCTAACCCCTTCCCTCCAGCCAGAGGTGTAACTTAACCAGAATGCACTTTCTATAATGCCGGTGTCGTCTTATGTGGCACAAGGGTCTTTGGGCCCTGTAGAGACTGCTACCTCTGTACTCCCTATAGCAGTGATGGCTATCCTTGGCACTCCAGCTGTGGTAAAACTACAACTCCCAAGATTCCCCCCTTGCTTGGCTGCTCTCATAACTCTATAGAAATAAATGGAGCATGCTGGGAGTCGTAGTTTCACCACAGCTGGAGTGCCAAGGTTAGCCATCACTGCCCTATAGCAACGCCCCTGACTCTAAGCACACTTAGGAGTCATATGCTTCCAAATAAACTGCCCCAAAATCCAGCACTCAATGACTGCTTATCTATTGAGGACAAGCACTAGCTAATGAGCCATTAATCATTATTTTAGGTGGTAGATGGATTCTTCATCAAGCGTACAAAAGATGTACGGGAGTCTGCTGCATATCTGACCATAATGACACGGTATCTGCAGACATTGTACTTGGTAAGAGCTGGAAATCTTATATTACTTGTTGTCTTTGTTCTGCCATCATTCTAAAAAGCATCATGGCAGACTGAAGTAATGGACCTGCTACTGCATGTGTGTCTGCCTTTTGTTCTTATTGATATTTATCCAATTAGATTTATTTGTATTTTGCAAGAACAACATTTGTAACTAGTATAACTTCTAGAAGTTTTCTATTTCTGATAACACCAAGCCATCAAATTATTTTACAAACAGGTTAAAAATATTCTATTTACTACAGTTCATGTCTTTAAAGGGAACCTGTCATCAACTTTATGCTGCCCATACTAAAGGCAGCATAAAGAAGAGACAGGTGAGTTGATTTTGCTGGTCTGTCATTTAAAAGTTAAAAGTAAATGGTTGCCGAGAGCCAACATCACAATAATTGCAGACTGGGCCTGAAAAAGAGTCCCGGCCACCTGAGAAGAGTCCTGGTTATTCATAAATTCCTGTTTTCCCTTCCCACCTGCTGATGACTGACAGTCTTCTCCCTAGTTTTCTCCCTTTCTCTCTAGGAGAAAACTGACAGTCATCAGCAAATGGGTGAGAGAGCAGGAGACTATGTATAACCATGACTCTTCTCAGGCAAAACCAAAAGAAGAATACAAAAGTATATTACATTGCAAATGCTATGCTAATAACTTAGAGAGGGTTAGCAAATACATTTTGTACAAAATCATTTGAGCCCGTCTGCCGCACGCCAAGGCTATCTCTATAAGACTGGTCCTAACACTAAATCTCACCTGTTGGGTGCCATAACAGCGACCATGAAATCCAGGAAGTGCACGTCCTACATGCATGATGGGCCCCTTTTGATTTATATCTGTGTGGAGCCAAAATGGCCTTCATTGAATCCAGGGACTACAAATACCAGCATGCATGCTGAGCAGACTATATACTCATGCTAATTAAAAATCAGCCTGTGAGGCAGAAGTGGGGCTAAGGGAGTGCACGACCATAGGAGTCAGCCACAACTCCTATATATAATATTACAATACTTCTCAGGTAGATTTTACTCTCTTCAAGGCCTGGGCTGCAATTATGATGCTGGTTCTCAGCAACCACTTACGTTTAGTTCATGAGTGACACACCTCTGAAATCAGCATTTCAGTGAGGTCAGCATAAAGTTGATGACAGGTTCCCTTTAATGGAAAGTAACTTGTGTGGCATTAACACACATGTATTGCTGTACCTGAAAACTAATCCTGATTCAATAATAGATTTTTCTGCTTTCATATGGCAACAAATATATGGTGTTTGTGTGTATGTATTTTTCCATATTTAATTGGAATTCTTACAGAACAAGACTTTAATGAGCTGCACCAAAGAGGAAGCCAGTAAATGTAACCGAGCGTTTCACTATGATGACCAAAGTTGCATCCTCATGGAGTTCAGAGACTTTAATGAAGGGGCTATGAAGAATAAGGTAAAGTAAATTTGCATAGGCATATGTGCGTGCATCATCACTTTTCTGAGAACACATGCTTATATACTGAATGATGAGTGGTAGAAGAGTATGCTACATTTTGTAGTTCATATGTTTCCTTGTAGTAAACATAAGGTCTTGCACACACAGATATTATTTAGGCTACTTTCACATCTGCGTTGTGCTTCATTGTTAATGGGGACAAAACTGAACAAACCAGAACTGAGTGCACCAGAATGCAATCCGTTTCGGTTTGTTGCGTTCCCATGCTGGACAAAAACCGCTGCAAGCAGCATTTTTGTGCCCAGCATGGTAAACTGAAGAAGCTATTGACTGACATGGTTTTTGGTGCCAGATCAGTTTTTTTTCGGACATGAAAAACCCAGCTCCTATTGACTTACAATGGTTTTAGTGGCGGATCCAGTTACTTAATTTTCAATACAATACAGCCGGATCCATTCTAAAAGGATGCAGCCGGTCATATTAGTCAAACTGATGCGTTTTGCTGTGGTTTTGAGATCCCATGCCGGATCTCAAAACTGGACAGCAAAAACGCAGATGTTAAAGTAGCCTTATTCTGATCATCCTGTGCCCCTTTACCTGATAGTTCTGTGAGACTTGCATAGATATATCACTTTTTATGTGTCAGGTTTTAAAGTTACAACCACAGTGGATGTCTGAGCATGCGTGGAGTGCATGAAACAGCTGGGCTGTAATAGGGACTTTACCATACTGTAAACTCATTCTAGTGAAAAAAATGAAAAGCTTCTTTATTTATTACTTGTAGAGGTGTAAGTACCTGTAACGGGGTGCGGAGACCTGCTACTTAGCTTCGGGAGCGAGGATCTGTGTTCAGCCTCGTTCCCAGGGCGGCTTTTGCTAGCTGGGAGGCTCCCTGCTCCTAGTTCTGCCTTGAGCTCCGAGCTGATCACTCGGTGCTCGACTTGTTTGTCTGTCGGTCATGTGACGCTGGCCACGTCACATGACCATCACTCCCCATTATAAATACAGGCAACCTGCTGGCTACAGGTTGCCTGTGATTTTGGTCCCTTAGGCTGTGTATTATTATTGTTATTTAGCTTACCTTTGGATTTGACCCTTGATCTGCTTCCTGACACCTCTTCTGCCTGCTCCCTGAACCTTGACGCTACCTCCTTGCTTTTGGATTTTGTCTTTGCCTCTTCTCTTGTACTGACGTGACCTCCTGGACTGACCCCGGCTAGTTGACCCGCCTCACCCTTCCATTATTGGTGGTACCTTGCTTGTTCCACCTCTCTGTCTGCTTTAGTGCTACCTCTCATTGGCTGTCCGCTTCCCTGCTGTCTCTATCTCTCTGCTTGCACTTACTCAGGTCAGGGACTGTCGCCCAGTTGCGCCCCATCACCTAGGGCGGGTGGTACAAGTAGTCAGGGACAGGGGACTGGGTTGCAGCTCAGGGGGTGCACCTCTGCTCTATCTTTATACCCGCGACTCTACCCCGTGACAGTACCATAGAGACATACCATATGAAGGTGATGGGGCACTTTAGTGAGGGTTTGGTTAGCCACATCCTCTTTGCTATGAGTTAGTGGTGGAACTTCTGTAGGACTTTGGAAGGTCGGGGAGATAAGTATCAGGCATGTTGTATTTCAACTGCCCAATTTGTTTTATACTCTGGAGATAAGCCACTGCCAGAGGTGTCTGGTAGAGACATTTGTCTTCCTTCTTTATTCACTACATACGCATGCTTGTCTGAGGCTAAGCATACACATGTATCGGAGGATCTGGAGAGATATTGATTGATACAAATTTCAGTTTTCACAAAGTTTGCTGGTTCTGTGTTTTAACATCTTTTTGTCAGATATTAGGCGCCATATACCAAAATACAATTATAAGCATTTCAGATTTTTTTTTTACTTTTATTGACAAATACATCAGGTTTATGCAAAACTCTATATTTACAGTGTTGACCCTTCTTTTTCAAGACTTCTGCAATTTTCCCTGGCATGCGGGATATCAGCTTCTGGGCCACATCCTGAATGATGTCAACCCATTCTTACCTAATCAGAGCTTGAAGTTTATGACAATCTCTGTGTTTTTGTTTGCCCACTCGCTTTTTGAGGATTGACCACACGTTCTCAATGGGATTAAGATCTGGGGAGTTCCCCTAGATGTCTCCACGACAGCACCCTTGAGCTTAGCCCACCCTATTTGGGACAGGAAAAAAACTTTCCCTCCCTACCTAACTCAGTGTTTTGTGGAGAGAACAGGCGGTGATCATCTGTTTGTGAAGCCAATCTATTGTGGGGCGGGGCAGTTAAGGAAGGCAAAGCCCCTAACTTCCTACCTTCCTGGCCGGAGAATAACTGCTGTCGGGGGCCGATGCACCATGTGTAAAGCCCAATACTTGCTCCCTGCAGATCGCATCCAGTGACACTGGAAGAGGGCGCATGGAGTTCAGCGCCATTTTGGATGTGGGCACTTCCAGTGCGGGCGGCGCGGTCTTCCGGCGGGCCACAGGTAAGTCCAGATGCAGGGGGGGGGGCGAGGATTTCATCAAGCAGCTAGTGAGGAGGCCAGAAACAAATAGTATCTGCCCTCACTTTGCCCTTACTTGTCCTGCGTTCTACCGGAAGTGACGAGGATCGTGTCACTTCCAGTTTCAGCGTGCCGGCATCCCACATGGCCTGCCCTTATATGATGGCAGAGGCTGTTACGGGCAGTGGCCGGAAAGGTTGCAGATCCCCTCTCTGTGTCTAGTATGGATTGCAGCCCAGCTAATACAGGTCCAGCATCTCTTCAAACCGTGAGTAATCAGGATCTGGGGCCCATTTATCTTCCTTCTTATATGCTGGTTCTTATCACGGCATATATCTTTCTAATTTCTTAGGGAGAAAAGGAAGCTGTTTTAAAACAAAAAGATATGGCTGCTATTTGCAACAAAAAGCAGGATTTAGCATATAAAAGAACCTGTGTGTCCTTCTTGTACATCAAAGATTGTGCAGGATGAATCTCCTGTTTTGATGAATGATATAAGATCTATGGTTAAATAGGAAATCCAATCCGCTGTGTCTGGATTATCCGGATCCTTATCTAAGAAGAAATCTAAGAAAAGGATTAGAGAGCCTCCATCTTCTAATTCAGAAGATTCGTCTAATGTATTTTTTTCAGCTAGAGAGGAAGGTGAACACCTATATTCATCCTCTGAATAGGAAGACAAAAAGTTTTTCTTTTCTTCTGAGGATTTAGACCCATTTATCAGAGCCATATGTAGTACCATGGAAATTGAGCAAGTAAGAAAGCAAAATCAATTCAGGATACTATGTTCGGAGGTCTTGGTGAAAAAAAAAGAGAGCTTTCCCAATCCATGAAAATATTCATAGCCTAATAAATAAGGAATGGAATACTCTGAATAAAAGATCTATATTTCCTAGGGGTCTCGTTCAATGAAGCAGATATAGGAAATTGGAATTCTGTACCTATGATAGATGCCTCGGTGGCAAAACTTATAAAAAATACTTCAATACCTTTTGAGGATGCAGAACAACTTAAAGACCCTATGGATAAAAAAGCAGAGGAAAATATGTGTTCGGGCCTGATCAGGATAAAATATTAGAAAAAGCATCCGATAAGAAAAAAGGTTTCCCTGAAGATTATACGATAGACCCTATAAAAGACGTAATTTTCAGAGCCATAACAGGTCAGATAAAGGGAAATCTGGGAGGTGGAGTTACAGGAAGGGAGTAAAAATTTGATCTTTCCTTTTTGACTCCGAACCGCTCCCCTCAGCCTCTAAATGACGCCAGAAGTGTAGGAGGAAGGCTAAGCAATTTTTTACATCAATGACAGTTAGTCACCAACAACAGTTGGGTTATTCAAGTTCTACTAAACAGATACAAAATACAGTTTTCGGATCCTCGGCCTCAAAAATTTTGTCTCACTTCCTTTACTCCAGGTCCAACTTTAAAATATCTGCAAAAAGGGGTAGAAGGGTTATGGGATTTAGGCGCCATAGAGTCAGTCCCAGAAATAGAAAGGCATTTAGGGCATTACTCTCGTCTATTTTTAGTTAAAAAAAACAATGGTTCCCACAGAACAATTATAAATCTCAAACCTCTGAACAAATCTATTCTATACAGGAAGTTCAAGATGGATTCTATAAAGATGGCAATTCCTCTAATTTCAAAGAATGCAAGAATGGCCACGATAGACCTAAAGGACGCTTATTTCCATATCCCAATACATGCGGATCATCGGAAATTTCTCAGATTTGCTATCCCAGAAAAGAGAGGTATAAAACACTTCCAGTTTACTTGTCTTCCCTTCGGAATATCTTCCTCCCCCAGACTTTTTACGAAAATCATGGCAGAAGTAGTGGCTTTTCTCAGATTGAAGGGGGTTATAGTTTTGGCCTATTTGGACAATCTGTTAATATATAATGTCAACTAGATTTCGTTATACTGTAGCAACCTTACAAAATCTAGGTTGGATCATAAATTTGAAAAAATCTGATCTCCAAAAAGATCTGATCTCCAAAAAGAAAAAGTTCCTGGGAATTATTCTAGATTCAGGAAAACAAACAAAAAACTTTTTTTCCCCAGGAAAAAGTTGAAAACTTAATCCAGCTGCTCAAATTCTTCAGAGGCCTGAAAAAGGTATCTACAAGACAGGCCATGAAGATACTGGGACACATGACATCCTGTATCCCGGCAGTCCCATGGGCACAACGTCATTCCAGAATGCTTCAGGATCAGATCTTAAAGGTATGGAGTGGAAACCTGTTACATCTGGAATATATGTTTAGTCTTTCTATAAAAGTGAAGAGATCCGCAATTGGTGGCAGATGGAAAGCAGCCTCTTAGCAGGTATAGAGTGGATACAGGAACCCTCTCTATTAATGACAACGGATGCAAGCAGCAGAGGTTGGGGAGCACTCGTGGTCCAGATATCTTTTCAGGGAGTTTGGAGCAGATGGATGAAGGCAGCAGAGAGAGCTGGCAGCTGTATGGGAAGCAATGAAAGCATCAGGGAAAATAATATCCGGATCCCACTGGAAGATCTATTCGGACAACATGACCACAGTTGTGCTTCTCCGACACCAGGGAAGTACGAGGGGGCAACAACTGAAAAATTATCAGGAGAGATTCTTCAGTGGGCAGAAGAAAATCTATCATCTCTGACAGTGGTTCACCTCAGGGGTCAAGAAAATCTTTGGGCAGATTTTCTAAGCAGGAACTAGATCATAGCGGGGAAATGATATCTTCGCAAGAGGAAACAACTGAAAGCTAAAGAGATTCTGCTCCCTTCATCCAGAAGACATCTAGACTCATGTAGATGCGTTTTCCATCAAATGGACTCTGTATCTCTGTTATACCTATCCTCCGATAAACATACTGCCCAGGGCACTTCAAAAAATAAAGAGAGAAGATGCGAAGGTTATACTGGCCCAGAAGAGCATGGTTATCGCTCATAGCGGAAATGAGCTCTCTTCCTCCTCTCCAGCTTTCACATATTCCCAATCTGGTCATGCAGGGTCGAGTTCCACTAAAAAATCTAGATCTAAGAGTCTGGATGTTGAACGGCTCAGCATAGAAAATAAAGGATTTTCATCCAGAGTGGTAGACAAAATATTGATTTTTCTTTTCTTAGTGTTCCTACAAGTCTAGAATTTTTTTCAGGAAGGACTGGATCTTGGGCTTAAACTTAGTACTCTTAGACCGGATGCGTCGCTTGTGCATTGCAGGAAAACCGCACGAGTAGGCATGCAATTGCAGTCAGTGCTGCGGTGCTTCGCTGAGGTGTGTTGGTTGACGTCCTTGGTCACCTTCCTTGTGGACACTGGGTGCCGTCATCTTCCGGAAGTGATGTTGGAGTCTCTGACATCACTTCCGGAGTTTTCCTCGCGATGCGATTTCGTGTCCTTTTGCGATTTTTTTTATTTATTTTTATTATTATTATATTTTTTTATATATATAATTAGGGATTTTCTCCTTCTGTTGGAGTATTTATTGTGTTCATTCTTGGGGGTGAAACTTTTTATTATGCCAAAATGTGTTTCTCCTCTGGTGGCGGGGGCTCGGTTCTGGGCCCATCCCCTCCCCTATTTATGGAAGCATTGCACACCAGGTCGGTCTCTGGCTGCACATGCTTTTTTATCTAGCTCTCAGAGTCCTATAAGCTGGTGTTCCTCCACTTATTGGTGCCTTATTTCTTCTGGTCCTCATTTTCAGCTTCCGCCGGCCTGCCTTTCTTTTACCTTTTCTCCTGAAACATTTATTGGTTGTTTATAAATGTTTTACTTGTCTTTTTTCCCTCAGTGATGTCTTCTCCACAGGATAGGATTGCAGAAAGGTGGGTTCTTGCTATGATTGTAGCGCAATTTTGGAGGATAGCTGTCCCTACTCCAGGTGTGACGGCTGCCGTCCGGGGGTCCAACCTTCCACTGAACCTACAATGCAGGATATGTATCAATGGGTGAAGACCTATGTTGATGGATCCATCAAAGGAGTTACTTCATATTTCTTTCCTCCTGATAAGATGCAAAAGTTACTTAAGTCATCAGGTCGGGGGACCTTGATGTTGACCCGGGGGAGCCCTCTGACCCCGCTGGTCGGGCACTTCGTGTCTTTAAAGCGGATGAGACCCTCCTCTCTGTCATGCGTACAGAGTGGAAGAAACCCTAAAAAGGTCCGGTTCTAACCAAGAGATTCAAAACCATGTTTCTGATGGCTAAACCCTTGGTGGAATCGTGGGGTTTCATTCCCAAGGTGGACATGGCTATTGCCAAATTGTTCAAGCGCACTCTGGTTCCTGTGGGTCTAGTCTGCAGGATCCCCTTAATTGGAGAGCAGAGTGCACTTTCAAGAGAAGTTATACGGCATCTGCAGCTTCCGCGTCTACAGCCATCGCTGCTATAGAAGTTTCTACCTTCCTCCGGTCTCGCCTAAACCAGATCCAGACGGATGTGGATCAGAAGGTGTCTTGGGACGACATTCTGGCGGCTTTCAAGACTGTTAACCTGGCGATGGATTTCCTGTGTGATACAGCGCAACAACAGTTGAAGTTGGCGGCCAAATCCATAGCTCTGGTGTCAGCTACCCGCAGTCCTTTGTGGCTTAAGCCTTGGGTCGCTGACAATTCCTCTAAATATAATTTATGTAGCCTTCCCTTTGAGCCCAACTGTTTGTTCAGCTCGGAGTTAGATAAGATTATGGAAGGCATGTCAGATAAAAAGGGGAAGAGTCTTCCCCAACAGTCCTTTCGGGGGCAGGGCATACAAAACCGTGGTGGTAGGTGTGACCAGCAGTCCGGAGGGACTGGGGAGCGCAGTGAAGAGGTTCGACTACGTGCCTCCTTGAGGCTCTTGGATGACTCCCGCCATCCTGCCAGAAGATTTCCCCACTCCCCTACCTCATCTTCCCGTCGGAGGTCGTCTCTCCCACTTCAAGGACATTTGGATCCGAGAGATTTCTGATCCCTGGGTCCTGAATGTCATCTCAGAGGAATACTTCAATCTTATATCTCTTCCTCCAGACAGGTACATAAGAACCAAACTTTTACAGGCTGCAAGGCAGTCGGTTCTGGAGACTTACATTCAGGATTACATCCACAAGGGGGCTCTGGAGGAGGTTCCGGCAGGGGAACGGGGCTTAGGGATTTACTCACCAGTATTTCTGGTTCCCAAGGCGTGAGGGGATCTTCGGAAGATTATTGATTTGAGATTCTTCCATCGATATGTAAGGAAAGTAAGGTTCCGTATGGAGACCATCATGTCAGTGGTTCACGTTCTCAATCCTGGAGATGTGATGGCAACCCTGGACTTCAAAGATGCGTATTTGTGCATCCCAATTCATCCTGCTTCCAGGAAATATCTCAGGATCGCGGTCCAGGTGTCCAGGCTCGTTGCCTTTCCCTTCTGCATTTCTCCTGCCCCTCACACTCAGGTGATAGTTTCTGTGGTGGCAGCTCTAAGACTCCAAGGACTGACCATCATTTCGTATCTGGACAATTGGCTTTTAAAAGCCTCTTCCTTTGTGGTCCTGATCCACCATCTTCATGTAGCGATCTCCTTTTTGTAGCGATCTGACGAAGTCGAACGTGAGCCTGTCGACTTCAGTAAGATATTTAGGCTTCATAATCGACTCAGTTGGATTGTCTCTCCGGTTGACTCCAGAAAGAAGATCCCGAATACAGAACACGGCAGAATTCCTATCCGTGCCTCAAGTTTCAGCCATTTCACCTGGTCTCAACAAGTCTTTTTCTCGAGACCCGCTCATCAAATTGTTCCTTAAAGGAGCTGAAAGATTAAAGCCTACAGTACTGAAACCTATTCCTCAGTGGGATTTATCAGTAGTTCTCAAGGGGTTAGCATCCCCCCCCCCCCCCCCCCTTTAATCCTTTCAAGTTTGTCACATGGAAACTTGTGTTTCTCCTTGCAGTGACTTCGGCCAAGAGGGTCTCTGAGCTTCAAGCTCTCTCAGCGCAAGAGCCCTATACCATTTTTTTGCAAGACAGGGTCCTTCTAAGATTTCTCCTGTACTTTAGGCCTAAGGTTCCTTCATTCCAGAATATCAACCAGGTGAGGTTCTTTGTACACCTTCTACCTCCTCCGAGGAACCTGCTACATCCTCTGATGTCTCGAGATGCCTCCGGATCTATTGATAGATCAAAGGAGTTCAGGAGAGATGAAAATCTTCTAATCCTGTTTGCCGGTAAGTTTAAAGGCCATAAGGCATCAAAACCATCCATCAGTCGATGGATTAAGGAGGCTATTAGGGAATCCTTTGTTTCCCAATCTCTAGATCCTCCGGGGTTTGTAAAGGCCCATTCTACTAGGGCTGTAGCTACTTCTTTTGCCGAGAGGAGTCTTCTTCCGCTCGACATGATTTGCAAATCTACCTCCTGGAGCTCTGAATCAACATTCATCTCCCATTATAGACTAGATGCCAGATTAGCTGAGTACTCAGCCTTTGGGCAGACTATACTTGGTTCTGCCAGACATGATGGCTCTCCCTAGGGGTTCTTCTTGCTATCTCCCCATCTGTGCTGCTGGTGGGACGTAAGGGAATCGTTAATTTCTAACAATAATTTGTTTTTCCTTAGTCCTAACAGCAGCACACAAATTTCCCACCCTAGTAAGGCTAGTTTTTTTCTTGCTATAACACAATGGGCTGGGGTTGATTCGCTCCTTTATAGGGGAGGCTTAAGTTTTTTATTAAGTTTATTATTTGGACTCATTAAAATTCCGCTGGTCCTACCAGTCCACTGGGGATGGTTAACCCCCATCTATGATGCTGTTAGGACTAAGGGAAAACAAATTATCGTTAGAAATTAACGATTTTTTAAAACAAAAAAAAAATGATGTTTCGGTGTCTCCATATATTGAGCCATAGTTTTTTTTATTTTTTGGGCGATTGTCTTAGGTAGGGGCTCATTTTTTGTGGGATGAGGTGACGGTTAGATTGGTACTATTTTGGTGGGCATACGCCTTTTTGATCACTCGCTGTTGTACTTTTTGTGATGTAAGGTGACCAAAAAAATGGTTTATTTAGGACCGTTTTTATTTTTTACGGTGTTCATCTGACATGTGATATGTTCATAGAGCCGGTTGATACGGACGCAGAGATACCTAATATATCTATTTTATTTTTTTATTTATTTAATTTTTGGGGGGGAAAACTTTATTTTTTCAACTTTTCAACCTAAGGTAGGCAGCCACACGGGGATCCGATGGCCCCTTCGACCGCCCGCCGCAACTCCCATAAAAGCCGCAAACCGCAGGTCTGAAGTCACACGCATATCTACAAGATTTCGAGCGTCAATGCGCTTTGGAGGGTCTGGAACCGGAGCAATGGGCCACGATTCTAAGCAGCAAACTCACGGGCCAAGCAGCAGAGGCATACAAGCAGTTCCTGATACAGCCATACACGCCAGGGTAAAGGACATTCTGCTAGCCAGGTATGCCGTGACCCCAGAGACTTACAGGAAAAAGTTTTGGGCATTACGGAAAGGGGGCCGAGACTCTTTCACCGAATGGGCTTTTAGGATGTATCGGTCAGCCCAAAACTGGATACAAGGCTGCCAGGCCACAACGCTAGAGGAGGTGCTACAACTCCTCTTGCTAGAACAATTTTTTGACCACACACCTGCAGACACCAGGGACTGGGTCAGAGACAGCAAGCCGGCCACAATTGAGGAAGCGGCCAAGCTGGCAGACGAGCATCACGGGGGAAGAAAAGGAGAGGCTAGTGGGAACCGCCATCTGGGGAGGTCCAGCATTCCAACGCCAGGTCCTGTGACCCACCACCGACCGAACGCGGTACCACCCACAACACAGACTAATTTTAACCGGAGACCGCCATTGGTATGTCACCAGTGCAATCAACCAGGGCACTACAAAATACATTGTCCTCAGCAGAGCAGAGGCAATTGGGAGCGACCATAACCACCGCCACCGAGGGCAGCCGCTCATCACTATCAACATGAGCCGCTGGAAGACCACAGCCCTGAATCTGAGCAATGGGCCGTACTTCATGAGGTGGACCTAGCCCAAGCCGTCTGGGTGCACCACAGACAATGGGTCACCGTAGATGGAAAGGAGGCTGAGGAACTACGAGACTCTGGGGCCACCCTTACTCTGGTGCAGCCTCACACCATATCTGCAAAAGCGCGCACCAACAGGACTGTTGCAGTAACAGTGGCAGGAGGCGCAATCCACAAACTACCCACAGCCCGAGTGCAGTTAAATTGGGGCACCGGAGCCAAGCAGATGGAAGTAGGCATTATATCTGGCCTACCTGCGGAAGTATTGTTGGGGAACGATTTGGGGTGCCTTAATTCACAGCTGCTTACCCCAGCTTTGGTCAAGCCCAGCAGTCAGACCCCACCTTAGCAGGTTACAGGAAGGCCGTAGGTACCCCTAAGGAAGGTAATGCCCAAGAGAACTTCCACTGGGACAAGAGACTGCTATATAGGGTCACAGGGGGAGTGGGAAGTGGGGCAGCCCAAGTTATAAAAAGGCAGCTAGTCGTACCCCAGAAATACAGAGCAGAGCTTCTAAAGCTCAGCCATGATATCCCGCTAGCCGGACATCTGGGTATCAAGAAAACTAAGGACCGCCTTACCCAGACGTTCCTCTGGCCAGGGATATCAAAACACTTGCAGACGTACTGCAGGACATGTGACACATGTCAAAGGATAGGGAAACGGGGGGACCACCCCAAGGCCAAGTTACGGTCCCTACCTATAATAGAGGAACCATTCTACAGAGTGGCAGTAGACCTGATAGGACCCCTCAACAAACCCAGCTCCTCCGGAAAGCGCTACATCCTCACAGTGGTGGACTACGCCAACAGGTACCCTGAGGCTTTGGCGCTCTCCAAGATTGAGGCGGAGATGGTAGCAGAGGCTCTAGTCAGGATCTTTTCCCGAGTAGGATTCCGCCAGGAAATACTCTCCGATCAGGGAACACAGTTCACGGCAACTGTCACTCAACAGTTATGGCAGAGCTGCGAGGTGAAACCGTTATTTAGCTCCCCCTACCACCCCCAGACCAACGGCCTCTGTGAACGATTCAACGGCACACTTAAGCAGATGCTCACAGCGTTCACAGAGTCCTACGGTCAATGGGAGAAATTTCTACCCCCATCTCCTGTTTGCCTACCGGGAAGTGCCCCAGGAGTCGACCGGGTTCTCCCCCTTCAAACTCCTATACGGGAGAAAAGTCCGGGGACCCCTGGACCTTATACGGGAGCACTGGGAGGGAAACACAGGCGAGGAAGGGATCCCAGTGTTGCCATACATGCTGGAGTTCCAGGACCGCCTGCGAGCACTGACCCAATCAGTTTGGGAGAACCTGCGGGCGTCCTAGAAACGACAGAAACAATGGTATGACCGGGGAGCACGAGATAGGAACCTGGAAGTAGGGCAAAAGGTATTAGCCCTCAGACCATCCAAAAAGGACAAGCTACAGGCAGCATGGCAGGGGCTATTTAAAGTGGTGGAACGAATTAGCAACACCACCTATATTGTGGCCAAATGTTCGGATGAAAGGATCAGACGAGCCTTTCATGTGAACATGTTGAAACCGTACTTCGAGCGCTCCGAGGACGTGGCCGCCATCTGAGCCCCGTGCACTGATGATAGCGAGGGACTCCCCTTACCTGACCTACTGGCAGCTAACCAAGGTACCCTAGAGCAGGTCGGGTTGGGGGAGAAACTAGATCCCACACAGCAGGCAGACGCACTACAACTGCTGCGGGAGTACGGTGGGCTGTTCTCGGTCCTACCCGGGTACACCTCCGCCACAGTACACCGGGTGGAGACGCAGGGGAAGACCCCATTACGGCAACAGCCGTACCGTATCCCGGCAGCCGTACGGACCAGCATGTGGAAAGAAATCCAAGAAATGTTGGCGTTACGGGTTATTGAGGCTTCCTAAAGTCCCTTGGCGTCCCCGGTGGTTCTAGTACCGAAGCGAGACGGTATGACTCGTTTCTGTATTGATTACCAGAAACGGAATGACCAGACGATCACTGACGCATACCCCATGCCTCGGATCGACGAATTGCTTGATCGCATGGCCAGCGGGCAATTCCTAACTACCCTGGACCTGTACAAAGGGTATTGGCAAATTCCGCTAGACTCTGCCGCCATACCGAAGTCGGCATTCGTCACTCCATTCGGGCTATACCAATTTCGGGTTATGCCTTTTGGGATGAAGAATGCCCCGGCTACATTTCAACGAATGGCGGACCGACTTCTGGAGGGAATGCAGGACTTAGCATGTGCCTACCTAGATGATATTGCCATCTATAGCGGCACATGGGAGGCGCACCTGACGCACTTGGCTACGGTATTTGGGAGGTTACAAGAAGCCGGTCTCACCCTGAAACCCGAGAAATGCACTGCAGGGTATTATAGAAAGTTTGTCCCTGAGTATAGCACCCTAGCAAAACCCCTCACCGACCTGACCAAAATGTCCCTACCCAAGCAAGGTAGACTGGTCCCCAGAGTGTGCAACGGCGTTCCAGAGACTTAAGACTGCTTTGAGCGAAGCCCCAGTATTGGCAGCCCCAGACCCTAACAAAACCTTTCTCGTTCATACAGATGTCTCCATGTTTGGGCTGGGAGCCGTGCTGAGCCAAGTGGGGGGCGATGGCATGGAGCACCCGGTGGCATACCTCAGCCGTAAGTTATTACCTCGGGAGGTCAGTTATGCCACCGTGGAAAAAGAATGCCTGGCTCTTGTATGGGCCTTAATGAAACTTCAACCGTACCTTTATGGCCGTGCATTTAACCTACTCACCACAACCCCCTCATTTAGCTCAACCGAGTCTATGAAGACAATCCCCGGTTGCTGCGCTGGAGTCTAGCGTTGCAGCCCTACAATTTTACACTACAATTTGTAGGGCTGGCAGGGTCTAGGCGGGTATGCCGACCCATGGAACTAAGGGGGAGTATTGTGAAGAAAATAGACTTTATTCGGTTTTTACCTTTTTGTGAATTGATCGACCGCACACGCGTAATTCATGGAACTGTTTTGGTCAGGAGCCTCGTGTGTGGTCGGTAACTTGTGATTTCCATTATTTTAAAGAACCCGATCTGGGTGAAATTTGGATATGTTGGTCCCCCAGATGTGGGGATACCTTGTGGGGAAAAGGGTGTTCAAACGTTTGGGAGAATTGTGTGCTCTCTGCCTGGGGATAATTGGTTTATGCCTTAACTTATCTCAATAGCTCCCAGACAGAGAGAGGGTGGGGGTTACTGTAACTCTGTATGTTAATTGGTTATTATCCTTTGTTTACTGTGGGAGAACCTCTTGCAGGAGGATTTCTCATAAAAGACAGTGTGTTATCAATAAAAAGTATTCCTGTTACACCCTTCATGAAGTCTAGGCTCATGGTTGGCTAATATTCCATTTGCTGGGGAGAATCATCTTGGAAGCATTCATCGACCCTATTCCCCTATTTTCTATGGTAGCTATAATCACATATGCTCAGCTATTGAGAATGGAATAGAAGGCCGCAGTACCATAACCACTGTAGGTCTTAACAAGGCTAAACTAATAACACACAACAAATTAAATGTTATCATGTTTTTATTCAACACACCATGTAAACATTTACAGTGCAGGTGGAAAATGTATGTGAACCCTTGGATTTTATAACTGTTTGAACCTCCTTTGGCAGCAATAACTTCAATCAAACATTTCCTGTAGTTGCAGATCAGACGTGCACAACAGTCAGAAGTAATTCTTGACCATTCCTCTTAACAGAACTGTTTCAGTTCATCAATATTCTTGGGATGTCTGGTGTGAATCACTTTCTTGAGGTTATCCCACAGCATCTCAATCTGGTTGAGGTCAGGACTCTGACTGGGCCACTCCAGAAGGCGTATTTTCTTCTGTTTAAGCCATTCTGTTGTTGATTTACTCCTATGCTTTGGGTCGTTGTCCTGTTGCAACACCTATCTTCTGTTGAGCTTCAGCTGGTGGACAGATACCCTTAAGTTCTCCTGCAAAATGTCTTGATGAACTTGGAAATTCATGTTTGCTTTGATGATAGCAATCCGTCTAGGCCCTGACACAGCAAAGCAGCCCCACACCATGATGCTCCCACCACCATACTTCACAGATGGGATGAGGTTTTGATGTTGGTGTGCTGTGCCTCTTTTTCTCCACACATAGTGGTGTGTGTTTCTTCCAAACAACTCAACTTTGGTTTAACCTGTCCACAGAATATTTTGCCAGTACTGCTGTGTAACATCCAGGTGCAACATCAGTGGCTTCCTCTGTGGTATCCTTCCATGAAATCCATTCTTGTTTAGTGTTTTACGTATCGTAGATTCGCTAACAGGGATGTTAGCATATGCCAGAGACTTTTGTAAGTCTTTAGCTGACACTCTAGGATTCTTCTTTACCTTACTGAGCAGTCTGCGCTGTGCTCTTGCAGTCATCTTTACAGTATGGCCACTCCTAGGGAGAGTAGCAGCAGTGCTGAACTTTCTCCATTTATGGACAATTTGTCTTACTGTGGACTGATGAACAGCAAGGCTTTTGGAGATACTTTTATAACCCTTTCCAGCTTTATGCAAGTCAACAATTCTTAATCGTAGGTCTTCTGAGAGCTCTTTTGTGCGAGGCAGCATTCAGGTAATACTTCTTGTGAAAGGCAAACCCAGAACTGGTGTGTGTTTTTTATAGGGCAAGGCAGCTGTAATCAACACCTCCAATCTCATCTCATTGATTGGACTCCAGTTGGCTGACACCTCACTCTAATTAGCTCTTGGAGATGTCATTAGTCTAGGGGTTCACATACTTTTTCCACCTGCACTGTGAATGTTTACATGGTGTGTTCAATAAAAACATGGTAACATGTAATTCTTTGTGTGTTTTTAGTTTAAGCAAACTGTGATTGTCTATTGTTGTGACTTAGATGAAGATTTGATCACATTTATGACCAATTTGTTCAGAAATCCATATAATTCCAAAGGGTTCACATACTTTTTCTTGCAACTGTATGTGCATATATATATAATAAAATTATACTAAACTAGACATTAAGCCCGTTACAATAGCGCTAGAACAGTAGTGCATAAACATTAGTAGAAACGGACTGCTGGCACTGACTGGTGGCTATGGCTGAGACTGCTGGCACTGACTGGTGGCCGAGACTGGTGGCTGTGGCTGAGATTGCTAGTTGTGGCTTGTGGCTGAGACTGCTGGCACTGGCTGCTGCTGAGACTGCTGGCCTTGATTGCTTGGTATTACACTTTTTGTGATGTAAGGTGATTAAAAAAAAGGCACATTTTTTATTTTATTTTTTTACAGCATTCACCAGACGGGTTGGATCACATACTATTTTTATAGAGCAGGTTGTTACGGACACAGCGATGCCTAATATGTACATTTTGTTATTTTAGTTTACAGAATACAGTTAGTTAGTTTACAGTTTTTGTGTTTCTATTTTCTGAAAGCCATTTTTTTTATTTTATTTTTTGGGCGATTGTCTTAGGTAGGGTCTCATTTTTTGCGTGATGAGATGACGGTTTGATTGGTACCATTATGATGGGGCACATATAACTTTTTGTGATGTAAGGTGATAAAAAATTGATATTTTTTTGGCACTTTTTTATTTTTTATGGTGTTCACCAGATGGGTTGGATCACATGCTATTTTTTATAGAGCAGGTCGTCACGGACATGACAATACCTAATATGTGCATTTTTTTAACTTTATTTTATTCTTTAAAAGCATGTTTGAAAAAAAATAATTTTTGTGTCTCATATAGTAACACATTACATAGTAAGGCCTAAAAAAGACATTTGTCCATCCAGTTCAGGCCTGTTATCCTGCAAGTTGATCCAGAGGAAGGCAAAAAATCCCCTGTGAGGTAGAAGCCAATTTTCCCCACTTAAAGGGGAAAAAATTCCTTCCGACTCCATTCAGGCATTCAGATAATTCCCTGGTTCAACGACCCATCTCTAGTAGCTATAGCCTGTAATATGATTACACTCCAAAAATACATCCAGGCCCTGCTTGAACTCTTTTATTGAACTTGCCATCACCACCTCCACAGGCAAAGAGTTCCATAGTCTGACTGCTCTTACCGTAAAGAATCCTCTTCTATGTTTGTATACAAACCTTCTTTCTTCGAGGCGCAGAGGGTGTCCCTTTGTCAGTCACAGTCCTGGGGATAAATAGATGATGGGAGTCTTGGGGATAAATCAATTTTCTGAAAGACATAGTTTGTTTGTTTTTTGGACAATTGGCTTATGTAGAGGCTAATTTTTTGTGGGATGAGGTCATGGTTTAATTGGTGCTAATTTTAGATACATATGACTTTTTTTATCACTTTTTATACAATTTTTTTGGAAAGTGCGGATGGCAGAATTGCAATTCCATCATAGTTTTTCTTTTTTTTTTTATGTTCAATATGCGGTAAAAGTAACATCATCCTTTTATAGATCAGGTCCTTACAGACGCGGCGATGTTTAGTGTTTTTTTATTTTTTACATTTTTAACCAATTATGTGTGGCTATAGGAATTTTTATTTTATTTTTTACTTTTTTTAAATATTTTGGACCCAGACCCACTTGGTTCTTGAAGATCCAGTGGGTCTGATGGCTTACAATACACTGCAGTACACTATATAGTGTACTTCAGTGTATTGAGCTCACACTAAGCCTGAGAAGGCTCCTACCTTTAGCAGGAGCCTGATCATGCTATACCATGGCAAGCCGGAAGCCTGTGAAGGCGTCCGGTTGCCATGCTAACCATCAGGACGCTGCCACAGTTTACCTCCCTCAGTTTATCCTTCAAGCATCGGCTGCTGCCACAGGAGAGCAGCGGCCTGATGGTTAGCCCCTACTTACAGCGGTCCCTAAGGACAACGGCATGGAAGGGGGTTAAACAACCAACATCGGTGCCAGGACCGATGTCGGCCGTTTCAAGCAGAGTGTTAGCTGGGCATTACAACTAACAATCTGCCCACTGCCATGCTGAAAGAGGAGGGGGGGGGGGCTGCACACTCTGCATCTCCTGAGCCGATAGAGGAGCGGACGGCTGCGGGGAGCTGTGGCAGGAGCTGACGGCAGCATAGGAGCTACGGCGGCAGGGGAGCTGTGATCTCGGAGGTATCTATGGGCAGTCATGCTGCAGGGACACGTGTATGTAGCGATGTGTCCGTGTGGAGCGCTGTGTCCTGATTGGACACCGCACCGCTCTTGCCCAGTGCAAAACTGGTGACACTCACACAGGGATTTTATGATTATTGATAATTAGTAGACCCAGTTTTCCTTCATGCCTAAAGATTATACTAGAATAAAAACATAAATAATATATAGTAAATCATTGAGTAGATATAATAACTTCATAATACACAAAACCAAATTTTCATGAAAACAGTCCTCTGCGATCAACTTTTAACATAGACATTCTAATAAATATGTCCAAACTGGCTCAAATATCAATACCATATTGGGGAAAAAAAAGACCCTTTGTGGAACCTTAAAAAATGAATGTGTCTGCATCGGGGAGAAAGAAAAAGTGAAGGAAGAAGAAAATAGAAAAAGGAGACAGAAATGGAATACAAAAACATATACAATTGATTACAGAAAAATTCATAAAATGTCCAATGCATATGAATTGTTAGAAGGGTCCATAATAAAGTGAGATAAAAAGTAAAGAGGTCCATGATCAAAAAGGGGTTAGCTTCCAAGGTCCCTTCGCAAATGTCCATAACTGCAATTCCATGGTATAAACGCAAAAAAAAATGGAAACGAGGAAAAAAGCTGAAAAAGAAGGCAAAAACATTAAAATACATATACAATTCATAACGTGTCCAATGCATATAGACTGTTAGGACAGTCCATGATAGAATAAGGTAAATAATCAAGAGAGGTCCATGTTCAAAATAGAGAGGGGAGGGGGAGAGTTTGACTTCCAAAGGTCCCTTCCAAAATGTCCATAACCGCAATTCCATGGTGTGGGTCCAAGATATAGATAAGGGAAAGGATCTGAACCAAAAAATAAATCTATCAACCCTGAAAGTGTGATGTACTTGTGTCATAATTCCAGACAGTGCTATCAATCCAAAGTGCTGGAAAACCTAGAATACAAAAAGAAAAGTGAATAAACAAAAGTGAACAATCGTGATAAACAAATTAAATTACAAAGTTGGATATAATCCTTTATTGTGCATAAAAAACTGAAAAAGTTAATTCCTCATTTAAACCCTGCGGCGTAAGAGAAACCAGGTTGAAAATCCACCTGGATTCAGATCTGAGTAATTGTTGTGATACAGGTACTCCCCTAATATTACGGATCAGGTCCAAACCGACAATTTTTAGACCACTATACCTACCTCCGTGATGTTCCAAAAAATGGGAGGCCACGGACGTTAAAGGTTTTTCTTCCCTTTGCTTGTCTCGTGATGCCAGACCAATGTTAGAAAGCTGCTGTTGCAATCTGATAGGGACTCGTATACCTCTAATCTAATTTTAGAAAAGTCTATTTTTCAAAAATCTAAAACTTTTGTTTTTGTGTGGTGTGACTCAGTCACTGTACTTAAAGTACACTGACTGGTGATCACTAGATCCCAAGCTTTCCCCTAGAGTAATATCAGATACCTAAGCCTAAGCAGACTGTGAGTTGTGTTTTCATGTACAGTGTGTTATGTCTTAAAGAGGACCTTTCACCGATCCTGACATTGTGAACTAAGTATACAGACACGGAGAGCGGCGCCCGGGGATCTCACTGCACTTACTATTATCCCTGGGCGCCCAGGGATAATAGTAAGTGCAGTGAGATCCCCGGGCGCCGCTCTCCATGTCTGTATACTTAGTTCACAATGTCAGGATCGGTGAAAGGTCCTCTTTAAGCGCAACTTAGATTCAGGGACTTAAGGATGGAACTACATTTATTCACTTGTTTATCGTTTTCATTGCAGTGTATAACTTACCTTGATATTTGTTGTAATCTTAATAAGTTAATATGTGCTTCATGATTGACAATGCAGTCCAGTGCACATCTTGTTCAATGGTTCCATGTATGCAGCCATTGAGCAGCCATTTGTGGGTGCATAATGCTGTGCAAAATGTAATTGATTTACATGCTTGGAAGCCCATTAAATAATCAAATTGCAAACTGAGATGTCTTGACAATATGGAAAGGACTTTGCTGCTCACATTCGCTGGGGTCAATCTGGGGAACGGTGGCATTATAGAGGTACAGGAATGTGAGGTAGCTAGTTGGATAACAGAATGTGGTGTAGTGTGTCAAGTTGGCAGATAAGGGGGATGTTGTCCTTAGAACAGAGCCTGCAAAGTGACGGAGGGCACCCCGCGCATACTCGGCTGCACTCCATCCATTTCCAAGATGGAACAACTACTTTTATTCAGGGGTAGCACTGCTACAGCAAGATACTAACTTTGCCAGCCAAGGAAATATCAGTTCCAGTAGAGAAGGGTTTTGCCCGGCTATATTCTGACATATTTGTAGTCAATGGATTCGGCAGGCATTGCATTTATGGCTATGCCTTATCCAGAGAGCTCCAGCAAGCTGTTCTCTGCAGGAGACCAGCAGAGGCCTTAAAAGTGTTAGTCTGTTCAGATCATGGAAAAGGGGAGGGGTTTATATAAAGTCCTGTTTAAATCTCACACTCTGGGAAGATATAAGTGAGGGTAATGAACATGTGGAGTCACTGTGGTTTGAAAAACCAATAAAATACTGATAGGGGTTATTATTATTATTAATATTATTTATTATTAAAGCGCCATTCATTCCATAGCGCTGTACATATGATAAGAGGTATACATACATAATGCAGACACTAAGCATTAACAAGACGAGTTACAAACTGGTACAGAAGGAGAGAGGGCCCTCCCCGTGAGGGCTTACAATCTACATGGTATGGGAGAAGGACACAGTAGGTGCTGGTGAAGTTGGTCTTGGCGTTATGGAGGCAGCAGGGTCACTGGTTGTAGGCTTGTCTGAAGAGGTGGGTTTTCAGGTTTCTTTTGAAGGATTCCACTGTAGGTGAGAGTCTGATATGTTGGGGTAGCGAGTTCCAGAGTATGGGGGATGCACAGGAGAAATCTTGGAGTCGATTGTGGGAAGAGGAGATAAGAGGAGAGAAGGAGGTTGTGTGAGGATCGGAGAGTTATGGACCGCCTTGTATGTATTTGTTAGTACTTTGTTATAAGCCACGTAATATAACAGAGTGAACAGAAAATCTACTACTAAAGGAAATAAATGAGGTGGCAAATCACAATGAGGTCATTATTATGGGGGATTTCAACTATCCAGATCTAGACTGGAAAAATGAAACCTATGGGTCTTTGTTGAAGACAACTGCTTTTCCCAACTTATACAGGATCCAATACTGAATTTGGTATTAACCAATCCACCTAACATGTGCAGGTTGGGGGACACCTGGGACAAAGTAAAATTTGATCAGTGTAGAGAGGCCATTAGCCTCAGTAAGTGCCCTCAAAAATAAAAGTACAGACACAAAAAATATGGGATAAAAGCATCCTAAAGTTTCACTTTGAGAGGTACATAAAAAGGGGTTATGAACAGGAAAAAAATAAATAAAATGTGGATAAATAAAAATGTAAAGGAGGCAATAAATGACAAAACAAAAGCATTTACGGTAAATCACTAAAACAGGAAGGTTGTGAAGAAGCACTAAAAAACTATTAATAAAAAATAGAGTACGTAAAAGAAAGATAAAGACATCCAAACTGGAGTCAGAGAAGCTCAATGCCAAAGAGGGTAAAACTACCCCTCAAAATCCTCCTCAAATACACTGCCTGTCCCTGTCGCCACCTGGATTTAACTAAGCAAATAGTTATGAGCCTCCTATTGGATAATTACTGCATGGGCGATTATCTTTCAGCTGGCAACAAGTTATTTAACCCCGACTGGTGCAATGAGTTGCTTCTCATTTCTTAAACAACCACGTCGAAAGACACATCTCGTGGTCGTGGAAAAGATGTTAGTCTGTTTGAGAAGGGTCAAATCATGCATCAAGCAGAGAAAACGCCTAAAGAGATTGCAGAAACTACTAAAATTGGGTTAAGAACTGTCCAACGCATTATTAAAAACTGGAAGGATAGTGGGGACCCATCGTATTCGAGGAAGAAATGTGGCGGGGAAAAAATCCTGAATGATCGTGATCAGCGATCACTTAAACGTTTGGTGAAATGAAATCGAAGAAAAACAGTAGAACTCAGGGCTATGTTTAATAGTGGAAGTAAGAGCATTTCCACACACACAATGCGAAGGGAACTCAAGGGATTGGGACTAAACAGATGTGTAGCCACAAGAAAACCACTAATCAGTGAGGCAAACTAGAAAAAAAGGCTTAAATTTTCTAGGGAGCATAAAGATTGGACTCTGGAGCAATGGAAGAAGGTCATGTGGTCTGATTAGTCAAGATTTACCCTGTTCCAGAGTGATGGACGAACCAGGGTAAGAAGAGAGGCAGATGAAGTGCCTACTGTACAAGCCTGTGGAGGCAGTGCTATGATCTGGGGTTGCTGCAGTTGGTCAGGTATAGGTTTAAAACAGTATGTGCTCCAAGAATGAGGTTAGCTGACTACCTGAACATACTGAATGACCAGGTTATTCCATCAATGGATTTTTTCTTCCCTGATGGCGCGGGCATATTCCAAGATGACAATGCCAGGATTCATCAGGCTCAAATTGTGAAAGAGTGGGTCAGGGAGCATGAGGCAACATTTTCACACATGGATTGGCCACCACAGTGTCCAGACCTTAACCCCATTGAGAATCTTTGGGATGTGCTGGAGAAGGCTTTGCGCAGCAGTCAGACTCAACCATCATCAATGCAAGATCTTGGTGAAAAATGAATGCAACACTGGATGGAAATAAAATGTTAGTCTATAAAATGAGAATGCTTGGACTGGGGGAAAATGTGTGCATGTGAGTAAGTAACTGGCTCAGTGATGGAAAACACGGTTGTTATTAACGGTACACTCAGATTGGGTCCCAGTCAGTATTGGGCCCTGTTCTCTTCAAAATATTTATTAATGATCTTGTAGAGGGGCCACACAGTAAAATTTAAATTTTTGCAGATGACACTAAACTGTGTAAAGTAATTAACATGGAAGAGGACAGTATACTGCTACAGATGGATCTGGATAGATTGGAGGCTTGGGCAGATAAATGGCAGATGAGGTTTAACACTGACAAATATAAGGTTATGCACATGGGAAGGAATAATGCAAGTCAGTTGCATTTAGTTGCGTTCCCAGACCCAGCTCTGTTTTTGGTGACTACTCAGACACTGTGCTTCAAAACAGGTAAGAAATTTGTTAGACGGGTTTTTGCTATTGTCTGATTGCAAATGAGCATACGGTGTTTAACCAGTACAGGACCGCTGCACGCAGGATCATGTTCTGGTGGCGGCCCTGTAATTCCTCCTGGACGCGCCGGCCTGTCCTCTCGCGAGATGCAAGATTTTGGGCAGAGCCGGCCCGCACATGCGCAGTGCGGGCCGGAAATCGTTAAAGGAGTATTTCGTCACCAGCCTGCCAGCCAATGATCATCGCTGGCAGGCTGGTGACTTTAAAAAAATCGAATCAGAAGCCATTTAACACCTTATATTTCTAAATATAAGGTGTTAAATGGCTTGTGTGCTCCTCTGCTGGTCCTTTTCGTCAGTTGGTCCCAGCAGAGGAGCACACATCAGTGAGTACACACCAAACACTACACTTAGCCCCAGATCACCCCCATCTAGTGAAAGGGAAAAAAGTGATCAGTGTAAACTGTCACTTTTTGTTTTCACTAGTATTGACGGTTAGGTTTTAGGATAGTTTAGGCCCCTTTGTTAGGTAGTTAGCGTCGGTTAGCGCCCAGCGCACCGCAGTCACTGATTCGCTGATTAGCGTATCGCTAATCAGCATTGGTACTTTTATAGTATCTGTAAGTGATCAGAACTGATCACAGTCAGATCTATAATAGTATTACTGTCACCTTAGTTCGCCCTCCACCCAAAACGCAGCGTTTGCCCGATCAGGCCTGATCGGTCGCCCACACGTGCGTTTACCCACATCCGCCCCGCCGCAGTGACAAAAGATGTTTTATTTTTTTATCACTGCACAATCACTTTACAAGCGCTGCGGCGATGAAAAAAAAATCAGTTTTGATATTTTTTATCAATCACAGCAGCTTCCGGTACTTCGCTAGCCTCCTATTTGTAAGACAGGCTTGCTTTTATTCTTGGGTAGTCTCAGGGAATTCCCCCTAAATTTAGTTGACCAAATGGCAAGTAAGGGGTATTCTTCTGAAGAGGCCTACAGGCTTCTGACCCAGTCAGATGAGGAATGGGAACCTTCATCTGACGAATCCAGCGGGTCAGAATACGAACCTGTAGAAAGCAATGGCAGTCTGACCCAAAGTTCGGATGAGGAGGTTGAGGTCCCTGATACCACCAGGCGTACCCGGTCCCGTGTTGCTAGACCACAGGTTGCGCAGGATCCGCTTCAAGGGCAGCAGAGTGGGGCTGGTGCTGTCGGGTTACGTGGTGAGGCATACACCAGCAGCGCAGCCCATCCTGGACCTAGTACCAACACTGCCGTACAACATGGTGAAGTGGCAAGCCCAGAAGGGCAGTTGAAGCTGGTACGGTGGCACGTGCATTAGTTCCCCCGTCGAGTCCCTGAGGTGCTGGCAAACCCTGATTGGCAGCCCCCAACTTCAGACGCACCAGTAGTTCCCCCTTTCACCGCCCAGTCTGGAGTTCGGGTGGAGACAGATCAGATCGGCACTGTTTTTTTTTTTTAGCTGTTCTTGACTGCGGAGCTGTTGGACTTAGTCGTGGCAGAAACAAATCTGTATGCCACTCAATTAATAGCCGCCAACCTGGGAAGCTTTTATGCCCAGTCTTTCCGGTGGAAACCCGTCCAAGTTTCCGAAATTTAAACTTTTTTGGGCTTTCTCCTCAACATGGGCCTAACAAAAAAGCATGAATTGCAGTCATATTGGTCCACGAACCCAATTCATCACATGCCCATGTTCTCTGCTGCCATGTCCAGGACACGATTTGAGACCACCCTGCGTTTCCTGCACTTTAGTGACAACAGCACCTCTCGTCCCAGAGGCCACCCAGCTTTTGACCGGCTCCACAAAATTCTGAGCAAAACATCTGCATAGACGAGTCCCTTATACATTTTACCGGGCGCCTTGGCTTCAAACAATACATCCCAAGCAAGCGTGCCCGGTATGGGGTCAAATTGTATAAGCTCTGTGAAAGGGCCACAGGCTATACGCACAAATTTCGAGTCTATGAGGGTAAAGATCAGACCCTGGAGCCGGTCGGTTGCCCTGACTACCTGGGGAGCAGTGGGAAGACAGTCCGGGACTTGGTGTCACCCTTATTTGGCAAGGGGTAGCATCTTTATGTGGACAATTTTTACACAAGTGTGCCCCTCTTCAGGCATTTGTTTTTAGAACAGATTGGCTGCTGTGGCACCGCGCGACCTAGTCACCGGGGCTTCCCCCAGCGGCTCGTTACCACCCGTCTTGCAAGGGGGAAGAGGGCTGCCTTGTGTAATGAAGAACTGCTCGCGGTGAAATGGAGAGACAAGCATGACATTTACATGCTCTCCTCCATTCACGCAGACACGACACTCCAAATTGAACGAGCAACCAGAGTCATTGAAAAGCCCCTCTTGGTCTTCGACTATAATTTGCTCATGGGAGGGGTGGACTTCAGTGACTAGATGTTGGCTCCCTATTTACTTTCCCGCAGAACCAGACGCTGGTATAAGAAGGTGTCTGTATATTTAATTCAATTGGCTGCATATAATAGTTTTGTTCTCTACAGTAAGGCTGGGAGAACAAGATCCTTCCTCAAATTTCAGGAAGAGATCATCGAGAACCTCCTGTATCCAGGAGGTTCCGTGGCCCCAACCACCAGTGTACTGAGCCGTCTACACGAGCGACATTTCCCCAGTCTCATTGCTGGTACCTCAAACCAACCGCTACCCTGAAAAAAATGTTGTGTCTGTAGCAGGAGTGGAATAAGGCGTGACACCCGCTATTTCTGTCCTGACTGCCCTGACCACCCTGCCCTATGCTTAGGGGAGTGTTTCCGGAAGTACCACACACAGGTACACTTAGCATAGGGATTGCATCTCACAGGACAGGCACACAGGGCCCTTAGGGCCATTTCACTCACAGCTGCTGCAAACCTCTCCTTTAACCTTGGACAAAGTGCATAATGTACTTCACCACATCTCTGGGCGATTTGCGCTTTGCACATTGTCCCATGGGGAAGGAGAGGTTTGTCCTATAAAGGTAAAAAAAGCAAAACAAAAAAAAAATCACCGGTAAGCAAAAAAGTTAATGTTCTGTTCCAAAAGTTCATAAAAGTTAATGTTCTGTTCAAATGTTATTATAAAGTTCATGTTAATAAATGTATTGCGTTGCGGCCTGTTTTTTTATTTTTTGTTTTTATTTTTTTACCTTCTAGGTGGACCAACTGATGAACCAGCTGCAGCACTGATGTGCATTCTGACAGAAGCATTGGGCTGCTGTCAGATTACGCAAAAGTCGGTGTATGCGGCGCTGCAAGACGAGATTGCTCCTCTGCAGTAAAAAAGATATGTTTGCCGAGGCTTATGAGCTGAGGGGTGGTGTACATATGCTTTGGCAAACACTTTGTACATAAAAAAAAAATGTGGATGTTGGGCAGAGCTCCTATGTCCTGGCAGGCGCCTTTCCCCTCCTTTTTTTGGGGGGGGGCAGAGATTTTTTCATCCACATCGATCGATGCGAATGAAGAAATCTGTGCCGTTCATTTTTTCTTTCAGCCCAGAGGCTGAATGGAAAAAAATAAATCTCATTACCTGTATGCTCAATATAAGGAGAATAGCAGAAACTCCTAATGCTGGCTATACATGTAATGATTGTGGAGACCCTCAAATGCCAGGGCAGTACAAACACCCCACAAATGACCCCATTTTGGAAAGAAGACACCCTAAGGTAGTTGCTGAAGGGCATAGTGAGTTCATTGAAGTTTTTATTTTTTTGTCACAAGTTTGAGAGATATTTCTCTCACCCAGCATGGGTATATGTAAAAATACACCCCGCCATACCACATGTGTGACACTTTTCTGCAGCCTAGGTGGACAAAGGGGCACAAATTTTAAAGAGCACCTTTAGGATTTCACAGGGCATTTTTTACACATTTGGATTTCAAACTACTTCTCACGCATTAGGGCCCCTAAAATGCCAAGGCAGTATAACTACCCCACAAGTGACCCCATTTTGGAAAGAAGACACCCCAAGGTATTTCGTGATGGGCATAGTGAGTTCATGGAAGATTTTATTTTTTGTCACAAGTTAGTGGAATATGAGACTTTGTAAGAAATAGATAATATAAAAATCATAATTTTCCGCTAACTTGTGACAAAAAATAAAAACTTCCATGAACTCACTATGCCCATCATCGAATACCTTAGGGTGTCTACTTTCCGAAATGGGGTCATTTGTGGGGTGTTTCTACTGTCTGTGCATTGTATAACCTCAGGAAACATGACAGGTGCTCAGAAAGTCAGAGCTGCTTCAAAATGCATTTTTGTACCATAGTTTGTAAACACTATAACTTTTGCGCAAACCAATAAATGTACACTTATTGCATTTTTTTCATCAAAGACATGTAGAACAATAAATTTAGAGAAAAATTTATGTAGAAATGTAGTTTTTATTTGAAAAATTTTACAACTGAAAGTGAAGAATTTCATTTTTTTGCAAAATAAAAATCGGTAAATTTCGATTAATAACATAAAAAGTAACAATGTCAGCAGCAATGAAATACCACCAGATGAAAGCTCTATTAGTGAGAAGAAAAGGAGGTAAATTTCATTTGGGTGGTAAGTTGTATGACCGAGCAGTAAACCATGAAAATAGTGTAGTGCAGAATTGTAAAAAGTGGTCTGATCATTAAGGGGGTTTAAGCTAGGGGAGCTGAGGTGGTTAAGGTGTTAAATTTATTGTTGGGGGAGGAGCTTTTGTGGGAGTGTGTGTATATATAGCAACATAGTATTAGCTTGCCTAATTATAGCTTGCCGCATTCTCAAAGTGCAGCATTACTAAGTGCATCTGACATATTCAGGAGATACTCAGGATGTAATCTGGAGGTGGCTATAATCTAAAAAGGTTTGTTTAAAATCTTTCCCCTCTTTAAAATGGCAGACCTGGTTCTATGCAGGAATTGTTGTGCTTTTATTTCAGGTTCTACTCTTCTGAGGTTTGGATGCTGTCTGATCTGTAGACAGTTCTCCATAATGCAGTGGGAAATTGCATTTTTTAAATCTGAGGTTTGTAAATTAACTGTTAAACAAACTCAGGCTGGGAATGTTGCAATGCCATGCCGCAGAGGCCCCCTAGAAATGGAAGATGGGTTACTGCAGGTTCTGGTAGACTTAGAGTTGTGGATAGAAGACATGTGCCATAGTCTGTGGCTCTCCATAATTCATTTGCAGCAGTTTCAGAGTGCAAGCGTAACATGGAGGATGGCTCAGGCACAGTGGGTGAGGAACAATCATCTCCTATGCCTAAAGTATGCAAGACTGCAGCCAAAGACAAAAAGGATAAGGTGAGGATTGATAGAAAGCAGCTGTTGGTGGGTGATTCTATCATAAGAAGTGTGAAGTTTGAGGAAAATGGTTTTGTGAGATGTCTCCCTGGCGCTACCACTAGCAGGGACAGACTATGTATCCTTATTGTTAGGCAAGCAAAGCAGGAAAGGGAGGTGGATGTTATTGTCTATCTTGGGACAAATGATCTGGCTTGCAATGAGGTTTTAAAGGTGAAGGAAGCTTTTCACACACTTGGTAATGATATATGGGAGGTTGCATCGACTGTTTCATTCTCTGCCGGTTTGCCTGTGCATAACCTTCAGCATGACAGGAAGATGTGCATTAAGGAATTCAATGTATGGCTTGGTGAATGGTGTCTGAACCAAGAATTTGGCTTTGTGTCTCATGTTAGCTCTATTTGGAATGGAAAAGAACTGTACAAGAAAGATGGTTTGCATCTTTCTCTCAAGGGAACGAATGTCCTCAGTGAACAGTTCAAAGTATTTGCTAAGGAGCATTTCAACTAGGAAAGGGGGGCAAAAGAGTGATAATCCAGAAGTCCGACTGCCCCCTGGAACAATGCCAGTAGCACATAGGTTAAGAAATTACACGCTCAGAGTCTTGTCTACAAATGCTCGCAGTCTAGCGAATAAGATCAATGAACTTGAGTCTATAATGGCATCTGAGAATATAGATTTAGTGGCTGTTACTGAGACATGGTTCAATGGGAGTAATGACTGGGATATAACAATACCAGGGTTCTCTCTATATAGGAAAGGTGGCCCTGTATATGAAAGATAGCATAAAATCTAATTTAATACAAGTTAGCGAGACCAATTTAGAGTTAGTTTAGGTTACGTTCCAGCTTGATAATCATAAGGTAACTCGTGTAGGTGTGATATATAGACCACGTAGCCAAGTCAAAAAATTAGATGATCTACTAGTTGAGGAAATAGCTAAAATGACATCTTCCTGATGTAAACTGTAAAACCAAAATAGCTAGTTCTGCCAGGAGTACAGATATTCTAAATTCCCTACTGGGATCATCTCTACAGCAAATAGTTGAGGAGCCAACCCGGAAGGAAGCCATTTTAGATTTAGTATTCACAAATGGGAATTTGGTATCTGATATTACTGTAGGGGAAAGCTTGGGATCTAGTGATCACCAGTCAGTGTGGTTTACTATAATTACAATTACTGATTCACACCACACAAAAACAAAAGTTTTAGATTTTAGAAAAAACAGACTTTTCTAAAATTAGATTAGTGTTACACGAGTCCCTATCAGATTGAAAAAGTTTCAATGGCGTCCAGCAGAAATGGGACTACTTAAAAGTGGCACTATTGAAGGCAACAGATAATTGCATTAGGCTTGTCGGTAAAAGCAAAAATAAAGGAAGAGACCACTGTGGTACTCAGCAGAAGTTGCCAAAATCATTAAAAAACAAAAAGATAGCATTTAGTAATTATTAAAAAAAAACTAAACGAGGATGACAGGGAAATTTATAAGATTAGGCAGAGAGAGGCCAAGCAAGTTATAAGAGCTTCTAAAGCACAGGCAGAAGAGAAATTAGATCAGTCAATGAAAAAAAGGCAATAAGACATTCTTCAGATACATAAATGAAAAAAGGAAACTAAAACAAGGAATTGCCAAATTAAAAACAAAAGAAGGAAGGTATATGAAAGAAGATAAAGCACTAGCTGACTGCCTCAATGAATACTTCTGTTCAGTTTTTATAAAGGAAAATGAAGGAAAAGGACCTCAGTTAGGGAGGAAGACTAATGAATCTTTTGATGCATGTGTCTTTACAGAGGAAAAGGTTCTAAGTCAGCTGTTTAAAATTAATACAAATAAGTTACAGGGGCCTGATTGGATACACCCAAGCTATTAAAAGAGCTTAGCGGTGAACTAGCAAAACCATCAACAGATTTATTTAACCAATCACTGGTAACAGGAGTCGTCCCAAAAGATTGGAAATTAGCAAATGTTGTGCCCATTCAGGTAGTAGGGAGGAATTGGGCAACTATAGGCCAGTAAGCCTGACATCAATAGTGGGGAAATTAATGGAAACCATACTTAAGGAGAGGATTGTGGAACATCTAAAATCCCATGGATTGAAAGATGAAAAACAGCATGGGTTTACTTCAGGGAGATCATGTCAAACTAATCTTATAGATTTTTTTGATTGGGTAACTAAAATAATAGATGGCGGAGGTGCAGTAGACATCGCTTATCTAGACTTTAGTAAGGCTTTTGATACTGTCCCACATAGAAGGCTTATCAATAAATTGCAGTCTTTGTGCTTGGACTCCCATATTGTTGAATGGATTAGGCAGTGGCTAAAGGACAGACAACAGAGGGTTGTAGTCAATGGAGTATATTCAGACCAAGGTCTTGGTACCAGTGGGGTACCTCAGGGATCTGTTCTGGGACCCATATTGTTTAATATCTTTATCAGCCAAATTGCAGAAGGCCTCGATGGTAAGGTGTGTCATATTGCTGATGACACAAAGATTTGTAACAGGGTTAATGTTCCTGGAGGGATACACCAAATGGAAAATGATTTAGGAAAACTAGAGGAATGGTCAAAAATCTGACAGCTTAAATTTTATGTTGATAAGTGCAAGATAATGCACCTGGGGCGTAAAAACCCAAGAGCAGAATATAAAATCAGTGATACAGTCCTACCCTCAGTATCTGAGGAAAGGGATTTAGGGGTCATTATTTCAGAAGACTTGAAGGTAGGCAGACAATGTCATAGAGCAGCAGGAAATGCTAGCAGAATGCTTGTGTGTATAGGGAGAGGCATTAACAGTAGAAAGAGGGAGGTGCTCATGCCGCTCTACAGAGCACTAGTGAGACCTCATTTGGCGTATTATGCTCAGTACTGGAGACCATATCTATTGATACTTTAGAGAGAGTTCAGAGAAGAGCTACTAAACTAGTACATGGATTGCAGGATAAAACTTACCATGAAAGGTTAAATGACCTTTACATGTATATCTTGGAGGAAAGACGAGACAGAGGGGATAAGAGGGGGTATTACTTTACTGAGAGAGTAGTGGATGCATGGAATAGCCTTCCTGCAGAAGTGTTAGATGCAAATACAGTGAAGGAGTTTAAGCATGCATGGGATAGGCATAAGGCCATCCTTCATATAAGATAGGGCCAGGGGCTATTCATAGTATTCAGTATATTGGGCAGTCTAGATGGGCCAAATGGTTCTTATCTGCCGACACATTTTATGTTTCTATGTTAGTGGTTAAGCCAGCCTTCCTAAGGGAGTCCACTACAGCCTGTACTTTAAGTAGTTGACTTTCCCAGTCAGTGCTGTGGATAACGATATCGTTCAGGTTCGCCGAAGCGTACCGATGATGTGGACGGAGTACAATGTCCATTAGATTGTAATTTGAAAGGTGTCTCCATTATTCAGAAAAAAAATAGTGAGGTGCAAAACTGCTGTATGGATCACCCTATCCAATGATATAACTAGTAGTAAGTAAAAAATATAGCAGGCACTCTCTATATGGAACTATATAGCTGAACACTGTAGTATATTATAATGATTCAATAAACAACAGTATTGTACATAAATGCATACATCTTGAAATATATAATTAGGTGCCCAATATAAAATGGCATATAAAAACTTCAATAGTGCAGTAATCAATAATACAATAACACAAAATTGATAAAATGGTTCTCCCAAATAGAACTCGCTGGTGTTGCGCAGTATATATGCCACTAGGGCAAGTATTGTTAGTGGTGTGATGTCAGTATAGCAGCTAACAGGCTAATGGAGCGTTGTGCTTGTGCTGTATCTGAACTTGTAGCAGTGTTCTCAGTCCACTTAATATTGAAAGTCCAGATTAGGAACGCTGGTATGAGGAAACAATGTAATATCTTAGTGACAATGTTTCCAAAGTTTCAATGTTGTAAAGGTATTTTCCAAACATAGAGCATAGATTTCAACTTTGTGTATTGTAGGTAATAAATCTTATCTTGTAAATACAAGTTGCTTGTGTAGGAAATAGAGCTCCAAGGCCTCGGTGCGGCATCCCGCACTCTCAGTAGCCTGGAGTACACTTACCCTAACAGTGTAGGCTGAGGTATATGATCCGTCTGTGTAGCAGCTGTGGTCTCTGGCTCTTGGCGTCCCACGTGGATACCTGATGTCTCGCGTAGCTAGGTCGGTATGACGAGGTTCGCGTCAGGGGTCACGTGATCGGGCTCGAATTCGCCGGCTGCTAATTAAATCACATTATCTGTAAAAGCGCTTGTATGAAGAAATCTGTGATAATTCGATCTAGTTCGATCTTTGTATATAGGTCTTGTAACTTTCCAGTATCCTCCACGTCCAAGTGTCCCCCAAGAACATGTTGGTGGGCTAACTCCAACATGAGCTTGCGATACACCCTGGGCACCACCAACTGTTCAATATGCTCACCCCGTAGTTGATTTACCCGGTACAGCATTTCTTGTTGAACCACAAAACGGGGAAACATAGACTCGGCCCCCGGTTGTTGCAGCTCACCCTCAACTCCTACCACATTTTCCCAGGCTTGAGATAGAATTGGGTCCTAGTGCTGTGCTGTACCAAAATTGTCTCTGGAGACGTTGGGGTCTGCCAATTCCGTACCCGGCGGCAAATCATCCATGTCTCCCACTATTACACTTAACAGGGTTGTCTCCCCCTCTTCCACCGAAGTGGCGGTCACCCCTACCGCTGGCCCTTCAGTCTCAGGTTCCCAGGTTTCTGGTCTCCCCCCTGAGCCGGGCCACTTTGCTAGGGTTATTCCTGTCTCATGGGTATTGGTGACTCTCGCCTCAGGCCACAGTGATGGGGAAATCGGGGAAGTATCTACCAATTATTAATTCATAATGTAACTTTGTGGCGACGGCCACCTCATGAGTCCATCGTCCGGCCACCGTGGAGACACCAGGGCGGTGGGATAGTCTTTTAAGTCTCCATGGATGCACATGACGCCGGCTTTTCCGCCAGTATACTCGGCGGGCCGCACCAGGGCAGCTCCTTGAGTCCAGCAGCGCCAACCCCAGGGTATCTCCCACTTGTACCTGGCACAGGTGACTAGTGTCTTGGGTGTACCGGTTGCAGACAACCTCCTGGCATACATTGAGTGGCGTTAGCCATAGTTAGCATCCATGGGTTCCCCCCGATGGGGACAGTCGGCCCTTATGTGACCAGGCTCTTTACACCGCCAACAGACCATCGGAGCTGGGTACATCCCGAGCGGGTTTTGCTGGCATTGGACGCGTGGAGAGGGTACAGCAAAGCCCTCCAGAACACGTCAGCTAACAGACGGTCCAGTATAGCAGTGGGACCTTAAATAACCACTGATGCACCCGCTGGGCCCGGACCAATACATTCACCCCCAGTCTTGCCAGAATTTAACCCTTCACGGTCGGGTAGTCGGCCGCTTGATCATCTGGTAGGTCAAAAAAACAAATGCTGGGGTCCAGATGCCAGTAACAGAGCGACGACCTCAGCCCATTGGTCTCAGGGCAACGTCTCCTTCACGGCTACCCTTTTGAATACCGCCAGATAGGTCTCGACGTCGTCCGTGGGGGCCATCTTAAGGATCGCTGCGCGGGCAGCTTTCCGGGCATCGTGGACGTTCTGTGAAGTTCCTGCTGTAATAGCAGCTGGTTGCTTTTATGCTGCTGCTTGTTAGCCTCCCACTGCTACTGTCACGGATGGTGTTGCAGAAAACAAGAAGTAACAAATAAAGACCCGACTGACTTGACCCCAAACTAAGGAACAAATGGATGAGCCCTATAAAAGCCCTAGAGCTCTCCCTGACTGCTCAGCCCATGCAGAGATCTTTATGATACACAGTTGCATGTCCACGTACCTAGACTGAGTGACACCTGCAAACCCTATAATAGTGAGGGGACACGACCACCGGCTCCCTGCACTTAATACGGAGGGAGTCAGGGTCACCTAGAATCAAGCCAACAGGAAAACACAAATACAGATATAGACTTATCTGAGGAACCAGCAGTAGTAGCATCTAGCAGTGAACACAATCCAGGAAGTAGTATAAACCGCAAAGTGAGGCAGTATGGGAGGGGATATAAAGGGAGGCAATCACTGCTAATAGATGACAGCTGGAAGAGGGAGAAGAGATGTCAAAGTGAAACCAAAACAAAAGAACATCATGCAGGAGGTACTGAAGAACATCTGTTAGAACTTCTCAGAGATCTGGTGGTGACAGCTACAAGTTAGCCTCCACGAGGGCTTTCACAACTGCCTTCATTTTGTAGGGGACACATATCAAGCCGGCAAGGCTACGATCCAAGACATACACCCGTGCCCGGAAAAATAAAAACTTTTCGGCCTTCGGGCCAGCCTCACTGCGTGTGCCCACTCTAAGCCACCAATTGTGGGGATTCGCTCTGGTAGGCAGGTTAGCAGACGCAGTATAGAAGCAACAACAAAGTCTTTAACTTAAACAGTTCAGTGTTTATTCACACTTGGCAGGTTAACAAAATATAAGCAAAGTCACCTTAGTTTAAAGGGATTCTGTTACCTCCCCTAACCCAAAAAACGATTTTAAAGCAGCCATGAAGCACAGCTTACCTTGATTAGGCTGTGCTCTTTGATCTTGTAATCCGTCCAGCAGTTTCTGAAAAAAACGACTTTTATTGATATGTAAATGAGCCCTCAGTCAGCAGGGAAGAGCGAGCATCGGACGTCACTGGGCTCGGCGCATGCCCAGTGACGAGGATGAAGCTCCTGCCCTCAGTCTCCTGCAGATCGCACAGGCACAGCCCTCAGTGGGTACTGCGCCTGTGCGAAAGTTCGTTCGGCGTGAGGGAGGGGGAGGAGAGGCTGTGGCAGGCTGGGGGCGGATAGACAGTCGCAAGGAAGGCGGGCTGGGCACTGTAAGAGGGGCGGTACTGGGCTCTCTAAGAGGAACAAAACGCCCCTCTGGGCACATTCAGGACTCATTTACATATCAATAAAAGTCGTTTTTTGCAGAAACTGCTGGACGGATTACAAGATCAAAGAGCACAGCCTAATCAAGGTAAGCTGTGCTTCATGGCTGCTTTAAAATCGTTTTTTGGGTTAGGGGAGGTGACAGAATCCCTTTAAATCCTGGTGTTCCATTCACACCTTGCTGCAGGTACCGCATAAGAAAATCAAGTCTTGGTGTTCACTTCACAACATGCTGCGGGTACCGCTTAAAGAGTCCCAATCCTGGATGTCGTTCCCTTGTCCTCCCAGACAGGTCTCATGCATGCATCCAGCCAAAGCCTCATACACAGACACAGCCCTGACTCTGAGCCCAGCTGCCTATTAAAGAACAACCATGTGCTGCCAAAACCCGGATCGGCACTTAAACTCCGGTCTGGTATTTGAGCTCACCTGGCTGGAAACCAGCCCAGCTGCACATGTTGGGTGGAAAATACCTGCCTTCCCATACAAAACCCCTTGCTGTGTCGCACCAAAAAAAAAATCATAATATTACTCAGCCTTAAAGGATAACTGTCACTTAGACCCTAATTTCAATTTTCATATATGTAGTTACTAATAACATGATATTCCAGAATCAGTTACTATTAGACTGACTTACCCCATATTTAATATGATTCAGCCCTTAGCAACCAGTCTGCATAAAACTGCAATTTCACTATTCAGTTAAGATGGCCGCCACTGCCCTCACCCTGAGGCTAATCCCGCCTGCCCTCACTAGCCAGTAACAATAGCCCCCCAAAAGTGTCAGTAACCAGAGCCCTCCTCCTAAAGGGTTAAACTCCTGCAGCACAAAGGGGTCCTCTTACCACATGTTGCTTTCATTTATACACTGAGCAGACTGCAGATCTCCCTTCCCTGCGCTGCTTCAGCTCTGCATTGTCCCAGTCTGCTGAGTGAGGGAGCGTCTGCCAAGCGCAGGGACAGGGAGAAGTGCACACAGCCCAGGCACTGTTATCAGCTGCTGGGGAGGACCTGGCTTTTAATCATTTACTTACAGTCCCTAGCTGTCAGTAATCTGACCTTGCACACTGCATGCTTCTGCGTCCTCCGTCCTTCAACACATAGACGGACCATGCCTAGCAACCCTATTTTAAGCAGAGGTAAAAGTAGGCAGTACAGGGAACTAAACTGTGGAATTAAGGGGTAATTGAATACACAGTGAAAAGTTGAAATAGGGCCACCAAGGAGATATTAATCACCACAATCCAATACGCCAAATATATATATATATATATATATATATATATATATATATAAAACAGTTATACTTTAATTATAGCATTTATATTATTCTATATGGGTTAAACAAATAGATTAAAACCACAATGTGGCTTGAGCATAAAATATGTCCAGCCTTTCCTTACTCACGGTTATACCCAGTAGAATTCTGTTGCTACCAGTTGAAGCACAATAGGCATGGATTACATTTCCTACATAGGGTTTTCAGGCTTTTCTAAGATGGGATCCAGGGTAGAGTTGGATATTCTGTACCTCTGTACCCCTGCCTACAAGCAGAGCACCCGCCCCAAAGGAGCTAATAATTTTTTAAAGGTAGAAATAAAAGGTATATTTTATAAGGGGGTTTATTAGTTTTGTTCTGGATAGAAAACGTAACTGTAGAAACCAGTGTCAGGCAGCTGCTGCCAAGGCCAATAAGGGGTGCATTAACTACCTCAGGACCGCCGTACGCAGGATTGCGTCCTGCCGGCGGTCCTGCTCTTCTGGGTGGACGCATATACGCGTCCTCCCGCGAGAGCCGAGATTTCCTGTGAACTCGCGCGCACAGGCGCGCGCGCTCACTGGAACGGAAGGTAAGCGAGTGGATCTCCAGCCTGCCAGCGGCGATCGCTCGCTGGCAGGCTGGAGATCCGAATTTTTTAACCCCTAACAGGTATATTAGACGCTGTTTTCATAACAGCGTCTAATATACCTCCTACCTGGTCCTCTGGTGGTCCCTTTTGTTAGGATCGACCACCAGAGGACTCAGGTAGGTCAGTACAGTAGCACCAAACACCACACTACACCCCCCCCCCCGTCACTTATTAACCCCTTATAAACCCCTGATCACCCATGATCACCCCATATAAGCTCCCTGATCACCCCCCTGTCATTGATCACCCCCCTGTCAGGCTCCGTTCAGACGTCCGTATGATTTTTACGGATCCACGGATACATGGATCGGATCCGCAAAAAGCATACGGACGTCTGAATGGAGCCTTACAGGGGGGTGATCAATGACAGGCGGGTGATCACCCATATACACTCCCTGATCACCCCCTGTCATTGATCACCCCCCTGTCATTGATCACTCCCCTGTAAGGCTCCATTTAGACGTCCGCATGATTTTTACGGATCCATGGATACATGGATCGGATCCGCAAAACACATGCGGACGTCTGAATGGAGCCTTACAGGGGGTGATCAATGACAGGCGGGTGATCACCCATATACACTCCCTGATCACCCCCCTGTCATTGATAACCCCCCTGTAAGGCTCCATTCAGACGTCCGCATGCGTTTTGTGGATCCGATCCATGTATCCATGGATCCGTAAAAAATCATGCGGATGTCTGAATGGAGCCTTACAGGGGGGGTGATCAGTGACAGGGGGGTGATCACCCTGATTACCCTGATCACCCCCTGTCATTGATAACCCCCCCTGTAAGGCTCCATTCAGACGTCCGCATGCGTTCTGTGGATCCGATCCATGGATCCGTAAAAAATCATGCGGATGTCTGAATGGAGCCTTACAGGGGGGGTGATCAGTGACAGGGGGGTGATCACCCTGATTACCCTGATCACCCCCTGTCATTGATAACCCCCCTGTAAGGCTCCATTCAGACGTCCGCATGCGTTCTGTGGATCCGATCCATGTATCCATGGATCCGTAAAAAATCATGCGGATGTCTGAATGGAGCCTTACAGGGGGGGTGATCAGTGACAGGGGGGTGATCACCCTGATTACCCTGATCACCCCCTGTCATTGATAACCCCCCTGTAAGGCTCCATTCAGACGTCCGCATGCGTTCTGTGGATCCGATCCATGTATCCATGGATCCGTAAAAAATCATGCGATGTCTGAATGGAGCCTTACAGGGGGGGTGATCAGTGACAGGGGGGTGATCACCCTGATTACCCTGATCACCCCCTGTCATTGATAACCCCCCTGTAAGGCTCCATTCAGACGTCCGCATGCGTTCTGTGGATCCGATCCATGTATCCATGGATCCGTAAAAAATCATGCGGATGTCTGAATGGAGCCTTACAGGGGGGGTGATCAATGACAGGGGGGTGATCAGGGAGTCTATATGGGTGATCACCCCCCTGTCATTGATCACCCCCCTGTCATTGATCACCCCCCCCTGGTAAGGCTCCATTCAGACATTTTTTTTTGGCACAAGTTAGCGGAAATTTTTTGTTTGTTTTTGTTTTTGTTTTTTCTTACTAAGTCTCATATTCTACTAACTTGTGTCAAAAAATAAAATCTCACATGGACGCACCATACCCCTCACGGAATCCAAATGCGTAAACATTTTTAGACATTTATATTCCAGACTTCTTCTCACGCTTTAGGGCCCCTAAAAAGCCAGGGCAGTATAAATACCCCACATGTGACCCCATTTCGGAAAGAAGACACCCCAAGGTATTCCGTGAGGGGCATATTGAGTCCATGAAAGATTGAAATTTTTGTCCTAAGTTAGCGGAAAGTGAGACTTTGTGAGAAAAAAACAAAAAAAAAATCTATATCCGCTAACTTATGCAAAAAAAAAAAAAATTCTAGGAACTTGCCATGCCCCTCATTGAATACCTTGGGGTGTCTTCTTTCCAAAGTGGGGTCACATGTGGGGTATTTATACTGCCCTGGCTTTTTAGGGGCCCGAAAGTGTGAGAAGAAGTCTGGGATCCAAATGTCTAAAAATGCCCTCCTAAAAGGAATTTGGGCCCCTTTGCGCATCTAGGCTGCAAAAAAGTGTCACACATGTGGTATCGCCGTACTCAGGAGAAGTTGGGGAATGTGTTTTGGGGTGTCATTTTACATATACCCAAGCTGGGTGAGAAAAATATCTTGGTCAAATGCCAACTTTGTATAAAAAAATGGGAAAAGTTGTCTTTTGCCAAGATATTTCTCTCACCCAGCATGGGTATATGTAAAATGACCCCCCAAAACACATTACCCAACTTCTCCTGAGTACGGCGATACCACATGTGTGACACTTTTTTGCAGCCAAGGTGGGCAAAGGGGCACCTTTCGGATTTCGCAGGCCATTTTTTACACATTTTGATTGCAAGGTACTTCTTACACATTTGGGCCCCTAAATTGCCAGGGCAGTATAACTACGCCACAAGTGACCCCATTTTGGAAAGAAGACACCCCAAGGTATTCCGTGAGGGGCACGGCGAGTTCCTAGAATTTTTTATTTTTTGTCACAAGTTAGCGGAAAATGATGATTTTTCTTTTTTTTTCTTTTTTCCTTACAAAGTCTCATATTCCACTAACTTGCGACAAAAAATAAAAAATTCTAGGAACTTGCCATGCCCCTCACGGAATACCTTGGGGTGTCTTCTTTCCAAAATGGGGTCACTTGTGGGGTAGTTATACTGCCCTGGCAATTTAGGGGCCCAAATGTGTGAGAAGAACTTTGCAATCAAAATGTGTAAAAAATGCCCTGCAAAATCCAAAAGGTGCACTTTGGAATATGTGCCCCTTTGCCCACCTTGGCAGCAAAAAAGTGTGACACATCTGGTATCGCCGTACTCAGGAGAAGTTGGGCAATGTGTTTTGGGGTGTCATTTTACATATACCCATGCTGGGTGAGAAAAATATCTTGGTCAAATGCCAACTTTGTATAAAAAAATTGGAAAAGTTGTCTTTTGCCAAGATATTTCTCTCACCCAGCATGGGTATATGTAAAATGACACCCCAAAACACATTCCCCAACTTCTCCTGAGTACGGCGATACCAGATGTGTGACACTTTTTTGATGCCAAGGTGGGCAAAGGGGCACATATTCCAAAGTGCACCTTTCGGATTTCACCGGTCATTTTTTACAGATTTTGATTGCAAAGTACTTCTCACACATTTGGGCCCCTAAATTGCCAGGGCAGTATAACTACGCCACAAGTGACCCCATTTTGGAAAGAAGACACCCCAAGGTATTCCGTGAGGGGCATGGCGAGTTCCTAGAATTTTTTATTTTTTGTCGCAAGTTAGTGGAATATGAGACTTTGTAAGGAAAAAAGAGAAAGAAATAAATCATCATTTTCCGCTAACTTGTGACAAAAAATAAAAAATTCTAGGAACTCGCCATGCCCCTCACGGAATACCTTGGGGTGTCTTCTTTCCAAAATGGGGTCACTTGTGGCGTAGTTATACTGCCCTGGCAATTTAGGGGCCCAAATGTGTGAGAAGTAGTTTGCAATCAAAATGTGTAAAAAATGGCCTGCAAAATCTGAAAGGTGCACTTTGGAATATGTGCCCCTTTGCCCACCTTGGCAGCAAAAAAGTGTGACACATCTGGTATCGCCGTACTCAGGAGAAGTTGGGGAATGTGTTTTGGGGTGTCATTTTACATATACCCATGCTGGGTGAGAGAAATATCTTGGCAAAAGACAACTTTTCCCATTTTTTTTATACAAAGTTGGCATTTGACCAAGATATTTTTCTCACCCAGCATGGGTATATGTAACATGACACCCCAAAACACATTCCCCAACTTCTCCTGAGTACGGCGATACCAGATGTGTGACACTTTTTTGCTGCCAAGGTGGGCAAAGGGGCACATATTCCAAAGTGCACCTTTTGGATTTCACCGGTCATTTTTTACACATTTTGATTGCAAAGTTCTTCTCACACATTTGGGCCCCTAAATTGCCAGGGCAGTATAACTACGCCACAAGTGACCCCATTTTGGAAAGAAGACACCCCAAGGTATTCCGTGAGGGGCATGGCGAGTTCCTAGAATTTTTTATTTTTTGTCGCAAGTTAGTGGAATATGAGACTTTGTAAGAAAAAATAAAATCATCATCATTTTCCGCTAACTTGTGACAAAAAATAAAAAGTTCTATGAACTCACTATGCCCATCAGCGAATACCTTAGGGTGTCTACTTTCCGAAATGGGGTCATTTGTGGGGGTTTTCTACTGTTTGGGCATTGTAGAACCTCAGGAATCATGACAGGTGCTCAGAAAGTCAGAGCTGTTTCAAAAAGCGGAAATTCACATTTTTGTACCATAGTTTGTAAATGCTATAACTTTTACCCAAACCATTTTTTTTTTTGCCCAAACATTTTTTTTTTATCAAAGACATGTAGAACAATAAATTTGGCGAAAAATTTATATATGGATGTCGTTTTTTTTTTGCAAAATTTTACAGCTGAAAGTGAAAAATGTCATTTTTTTGCAAAAAAATCGTTACATTTTGATTAATAACAAAAAAAGTAAAAATGTCAGCAGCAATAAAATACCACCAAATGAAATCTCCATTAGTGAGAAGAAAAGGAGGTAAAATTCATTTGGGTGGTAAGTTGCATGACCGAGCGATAAATGGTGAAAGGAGTGTAGTGCCGAAGTGTAAAAAGTGCTCTGGTCATGAAGGGGGTTTCACCTAGCGGGGCTGAAGTGGTTAAAAGAGGCATAGAATCACAGGACGAGAACATAGTCCTGCTACTGATGGTGAACTCACTAAAAGAGTTCAAATGGGGCCTGTATTCCTGGAGTGTAATAATATTACAGGTTATAATATTATAGATTACAATTATTAGATTCTGGAGAAGTGTCAATCCAGGGAGTTATTGTGATTGCCCGATTGGAGTCGAGAAGGAATTTTTCTCACTAAAATGAGGAAAATTGGCTTCTACCTCATGTTTTTTTTTCCCTTCCTTTGGATCAACTTGCAGGATAACAGGCTGAACTGGATGGACAGATGTCTTTTTTCAGCCTTACAAACTATTATTAGTTATTACTGTTATTATGTTACTCTTCATAACAATCTAAAGTTAATGCAAATTGCCACCATAGAAACTGAAGCAGCATACTTTGTGAAAAACAAAATTTGTGTCATTCTGAAAACTTTTGGCCACTGCTGTAGAAAAGCTTTGACAATCGCCTATTGTGAATGTTAGATCCTGTGTTACCTATATATAGTTGAAATCTATCATTCTAATCCTTCTTGTAATGATGAGTAGATATCTGCAGTAATGTGATCGGTACAAACCAAGAAGTGGCCAGTGCCGAAACTGCAGGATTTTTATGTTTTTTGTTTACATATAGATACTGATCTGGAAAATGTAAAAATATCACCAAAAATTATTTGAATAATTTTTCTTTATGTTTAAAACATTTTTTACACTGTAGGTTATTTTCTGATGACACATTCCCTTTTAAGTGTATAAAAGAATGTAATAGTAACTTTGGAGACCTACCAATAACAAAATCTTATCCAGCTGCAGTTCATCCTGTTCCTCTTGGTCTGTCTAGCTCATCCCTGTATAACACACTTTATTTTACATACAGGCACAGACTGTGAAAGAAGTGTTTGCTCGACAGCTGATGCAGATGAGTGGAGTTAGTGGTGAGAAGGCAGCAGCAATACTGGAAAGATACAGCACCCCAGCCAGGTAATGTATGATCTTAACTACTGTATAATGCTGAACACATTTATCTTGAAGGTTGAGTTTTTTTCTGAACGTAAACAATTGTGTGCAAATTGGTTAAAGGGCCACTAAACCCAGAATCCAAACAAAGAAAAAAGAACAGCCAACAAAACTTACAGCATTTTTCAGACTATAAACTTTTTTCCTCCAAAAAATAGGGGAAAAGTGGCAGTGCATCTTCTAGTCCGAATGCCATCATGGAAGCAGTCATTAGCATGCGGAAGGTGATGGCAGCCCTGCACTGTCTGCACTCACCTTCTTTGGTCTTCTTCTAGGTCCCATTGTGGTGTCCTGACCGTGCACAGTGGCAGGACGTAGTGCACAAAGGCATTCACAATGACCTGACGCTGTGCCACGTCAGTTAACAGTACAAAGCGGGACCTGGAAGAACCGATGGAGTGGTGAGTCCTGTATCTGCGGTGCCATCCGGAGCAAGCGAGGAAACTTTATTTATTTTCTGGCGTCTGATCTGACTTTTGATGGGTTTTGCGAGATGCTAGGGGGTGCAATCTAAAGCTGGTAGGGACTGCTTGGGGTCTGATCTGAGGCTATTGGAGCTTGGCGGGGTCTGAACTGAGGCGGTTGGCGCTTGGGGGTCTGATCTGAGGTCTGATGAAAAATGGGGGTCTGATGAGGGTCTGATCTGAGTTGTGATAATGAAGGAGGATCTGATTTGGGGGGTCTGCTCTGAAGTTCGATCTCGAAATCCTATATTGTCTTATAGTCTGAAAAATACAGTAATCTCTTTGTGTCTTTGTCATTTGCTCTTGTTTTGTCAGATATCACAACTGCATAACATGAAAAATAAACTAGAAAAACAGTGAATTGTTCTCTCAGGCTGTAGCCATGCCTCCCTACCCAACCGCTCGCCCTCTGATGCTAGTGCACATGAGCCAGGAAATTTAGGAGGGAGGCACTGGGTTTAGTCTGGATAATTGTTTCTACACAGTAAGTGTGGCCATTTTATTGGAGGACTAGCAGAAGGACCCGGCTTCACACTGGTATATTTCATCTATTTCATTTAATGTTTGTTTATCGTTAAAAGATATCCATAGTGTCTCCCATAACTAACCTCTACAGGACCAGGCCCTTTTAACAGTGAACTCCACTGCCCCTCACTCCTTAACACTGACCCCCCCCCCCCCCACTGTGCTCCGCCTCATTACAATGGGACTTCTATAGCAGCCCGCCCCTTAACTTTGATCTTCACAGCAGCCCACCCTTTTTACAGCGAGTTTCACAGCCCCTCACTCCCTTGACATTGACGTTCTCAGGGGCACGCCACCTTAACAGTAACCTATACAGCACCCTGCTGCTTTAACAGCGACCTCCACAGTGTCTGCCCCTTTAACAGTGACTTCCTCAGTGACCTCCACAGTGTCCGCCCCTTTAATTGACCTCCACAGTGCCCACCACCTTAACAGTGACATTCACAGTGTCCATCCCTTTAACAGTAACCTCCACAGTGCCTGCCCCTTTAACAGTGACCTCCACAGTGCCTGCCCCCTTAAACAGTGACCTCCACAGTGCCTGCCCCCTTAAACAGTGACCTCCACAGTGCCTGCCCCCTTAAACAGTGACCTCCACAGTGCCTGCCCCTTTAACAGTGACCTCCACAGTGCCTGCCCCTTTAACAGTGACCTCCACAGTGCCTGCCCCCTTAAACAGTGACCTCCACAGTGCCTGCCCCTTTACGGCTAGGGCTACACGACGACATGTGTTGTGCGACATTTTTTCTCAACAATTTTTATAATGATAGGCTATGGTGTCGCACTGCGACATGTTGCGACTGCGACACGACATTCGCAAAAAAATCCATCCAAGATGGATGCATGTAGCAGTGTAGTTGTGCTCTGTGTCGTGTGACTTGGGTTGGCTGGGTTGTTATGGAAACCTTTCCAAATGATGGTGAACTCACTAAAAGAGTTCAAGTAGGGGCCTGTATTCCTGGAGTGTAATAATATTACAGGTTATATTATTATAGGTTACAGTTATAAGATTCTGGACAAGTGTCAATCCAGGGAGTTATTGTGATTGCCCGATTGGAGTCGAGAAGGAATTTTTCTCACTAAAATGAGGAAAATTGGATTCTACCTCATGTTTTTCTTTTCCCTTCCTTTGGATCAACTTGCAGGATAACAGGCTGAACTGGATGGACAGATGTCTTTTTTTTCAGCCTTACAAACTATTATTAGTTATTACTGTTATTATGTTACTCTTCATAACAATCTAAAGTTAATGCAAATTGCCACCATAGAAACTGAAGCAGCATACTTTGTGAAAAACAAAATTTGTGTCATTCTGAAAACTTTTGGCCACTGCTGTAGAAAAGCTTTGACAATCGCCTATTGTGAATGTTAGATCCTATATATAGTTGAAATCTATCATTCTAATCCTTCTTGTAATGATGAGCACATATCTGCAGTAATGTGATCTGTACAGACCAAGAAGTGGCCAGAGAGTAAGGGCCTGTGAGCTTCTATTGGCTGATAAGGGACATGTGACCGTGTGTATGGCAGTTGGCATATGCAGGCTTGTATTGGCTAATGCAGGTTATTTTTTCGGAATATCTCAGGAATGGTACGTCCTAGAGAGCTAAGACCTTGGCAAATACATTTTGTACAAAATTACTTGGGTCCGTCTGCCAAACGTCAAGGCGATCTCTATAAGACGGGAACCTAACACTAAATATTGTTATGTGCCATAATGGCCACCATACAATTCAGGGAGTGTAGGTGTACTGGAGCTGGACGTGTGGCTGACTACAGTTGGTCTTTCACCCCTGACTACCTAAGGCTGACTTTAATTAGAGTAAGTATAAAGCTGTAGCCTGCTCTCGTATTTATTGGAAGCCATTTGGCACCAGGAGAAGTAATAGAGTTGGCTCAGCATGCATGTTAGTACCTGCATCCCTGTATTTAATGGAGGCCGTTATGGCACCAAAAACGGTAAAAAGCAGAGTGGACCCAGCATGCATGTGGAACCTTTATTCCCTGAATTTTATGGTGGCCGTTATAGCACATAACAGGTAGTATTTATTGTTAGGTTCCCATCTTATAGAGATCGCCTTGACATTTGGCAGACGGGCCCAAATAATTTTGTACAAAATGTATTTGCCAAGAATCTCAAATGTGCAAAATAAGCGTAGCATTACCACCAGAATGTTTTCTATAATTATGGCATTATTGTACCTTATTTGTGTTTGCAGAGTGCTGTTGCATTGTCTTTTTTAATTGTGTTTCTAGCCATGGCAGCGTGCACCTGTGCATTGGGATGTGCTGACTGACTGACTGAAAATAAGTGTATAACATTGTATCAGCATGGCTCCATGAGGGATCTGTTATGTTAAACTAATTTAACCCCTTCCCAACTGCCATATGACTATTTACATCAGGACTTGGCTAAAGTCCGTGACTGGCAGTAATGCCAATCACAGACATTTAACACTTCAGATGCCGTGGCCAATCCTGACAACAGCATCTAAATGCTCAAAGGCCAGAAACGCGTGCCACAGACTATGTGATGCAACATCGTAGATATTGCAGGCCGTGTAATCCTTTTGACAGTCTCTTCTTATGACCCACAGCCTGCTTTCTGCATATGAATGTTGTTCTTCCACCGAGGAGAAGGAGAAGTTGTTGTCAAATGTGAAGTGTGGAAAGCTACAGAGGTATGTCCTGCAGCTTGAGGCACTCCCTGTAATACAGGGGCTATTCTTAACAGAAAAACATTTTTGTTTAGTGCAGAAAACCTAGTCCATGTATATGAAATCTTTGTGATTGAGTGAATTAGGAGCTCAACTTACCTTTTATAATTAGCACAAGAGATGGCACAATTACTTTCAATAGTTAATCTCTTTGCAGAAATCTTGGACCAGTCCTGAGCAAAACTATATCCCAGCTTTACTGCACCAAGGAAGCCTTGTCCTGAGGAATGGTGACACAATGCAACTTTACTGAGCGACGTGAATTTCCAGCTTGAATGTTGTGCAGTTAGTCTACCTCCCTGAAGATGGTGTAAATACTTTAGAGATAGCCATAGATGATTAAACTATCAACCTATTTTGATCACGGATACAATCATGATTAATACAAGAAAAGTGGAAAATATTCTTTTAGGAGGATTAAAACGATAAAAAATCTGTACTGTGGAACTGCATCTGTTATCTTAACTCAATATTCACAAGTTGAAGCTCTGTGTGACTTTCCAATCCAGTGTAGAGCTCTGAAAACACAGGTTTTTCAAACTTTTATTGAGTCCATAAGAGGTTACTCTTATGGACTCACTGAAGTACCTTGCTGTAAGTAGTTAATAGGATCATTCCCGTAGTATGTCTTAAATAGTATTTTACCATTGAGCACATGCTAACAAAAAGTTCAAACCTAACTGTTTTTAGAATACCTACCATGTGAACCGACCCATTCACATGGATGTACCTGCAGTAGACTTAGTGTGCTAATATTTTGGGGGCTTCTTGCCAAGTGGAACTGTTCAGTGTTTGAAATCATCTAGCTATTCTGAACTGTTACTTAGGTCTACCTCATTTTCTGAGACTTTGACCATACCAGAGCAAACTATATCCCACTTTTATTAGTCTGTACTTATCAAGGACCACTTGAGTGTATACTTCAAATAGGTGTTTCATTTTTCTAATGTGAATTTAAGAGGTAGATTGTAAAATCAATGATATGTTGTACTGATGCTTTATTTGAATATGTCCTCAAATTTTCTTATTGTCAATAAAATATTTTTCAGATTTTTTTATATGTTTTATCTGTGTTAGTAATTCACCCAAAGTGCTACAGTTATTAAACAAATACTGTGTAGATGCCATATATTTGATGTGGACTGATTATGCAGAAAGCAGAAGATGGAAGTAATTAACATGACAGCTTCATCTGCAAAAGTGCACAAACCCTTAGCATATACCTTTTATAAAATTATAGCCTGTAAATAAGGAAAAACTGATTTGCTTGTATAAATCATTATGCAGTCTAGAAACTAGGTACACTCTCGTATGAACCCTTAAACATTTTGGTTTTCACATGCTCTCACTTATGTTACTTGACTTTTCAGCTCATTCATGTACAACAGAACTTGCCAGTATTATGCAAGCGGGTGTGGACCCACTGTGCCACTGACTGGCTATACTCTGGAGGGGCGTGACTAAGCAATTACCTGGTCTTCACTAGAGCCTCTGATGGTGGGGATAGGCTTGGGCTGTTAGGGTAGTTGCCAGGTGCCACTCCAGAGCAGTCCCCGAGTCAGTGGCAGCTGACCAGGGGGTCAGAGATACCAGTGCAAGCACCGAGGGGAAGTACGTGGTCAGGGTAGGCAGAGATCAAGCAAGGTCTGTAAACAAAGTCTGTGGGTCAGAGGCAGCTGGCAAACAAGCAATGTCTGTAAACGAAGTCTGAGGTCAGAAGCAGATGGCAAACTGGCAAAATCCTAAATTTCCAAAAGTAGGGTCCGGTACACAGCAGAGCAGAACTTGAAAAACACCTTCACACTTGGAACTAGGCAAGCTAGTGACCATGATTTTCTCAGGCATCTTCCTGTGGTAGGAAGCGCCTTTAAATGTTTCCTGCAATCCAGGCATAGGCTGGTAAGACAGAGGGCGTGTACGTGTTGCCTCACAAGTGAGGAGAGACACACCCATGCAAGCCCTAATAACAGTACAGGTCTCCAGCAGGAAGTAAACTCTGGCAAGGAGCATAGATGCAACAGTTCAGCTACCTGCTGCCCACGCTTGTCAGCATGGCAGCAGGAGGGAAAGAGGAAGCCCGGCGCCCATGTCCGCGAGTAGGGGCAGCAGCACCGGCATGGACCGCTGGGCTAACAGCCAGTGTCATCAATAGACAGCTTTGACACACCAATTTGATGAAAAAACCTGCGGCAAGCTGGAGTGGCAGATGAGGTTTATCATTGGTAAATGTAAGAATATGCACATGGGAAGGAATAACGCAAGTCACCCGTACATACTAAATGGTATAACACTGGGTAACTGTGACGGTCACGTAAACTACACACAGGGGGGAGGATAGTGACCACTGCGCTCCACCCTCACCCCTGGCCCTGCCTACTTGCCTCGCAAGTCCTAATGACAGGGGACAACTAGACAGCAGTCCCTAACTTAGGATACGTGCTGGGAAGACAGACAAGACAAATAACGGAACGTGAACAGACCGGGTCAATACCTAGAGAGCTACGCAGTACTAAGGAATGAGCAGAGAATAGTCAGGAAAAGCCGAGGTCAAATACCAGGATAGAAACAACAGGAGTCCGCAAAGAATCGTCAGGTGGAAGCCGGGGTCAGGATACCAGGAGAGATGCAAAGTACAGGAGGAGCAGGCAAAGGATCGTCAGGGAACAGGATCAGGTAGTATTCAGTAGTCCAACAAAATGCCAAGAACCTAGAATTAACAGGCAACCTGTGGCCAGCAGGCTGTCTGTATTTATAGTGGGGAGTGAGGGTCATGTGACGTGGCCAGCGTCACATGACCGACAGACCGACCAGTAGAGCACCGAGTGATCAGCTCGGCGCTCAAGGCAGACCTAGGAGCAGGGAGCCTCCCAGCTAGGAAAGCCGCCCTGGGAACGAGGTCAAACACAGATCCTCGCTCCCGAAGTTAAACAGCAGGTCTGCGGCTGATGGGAGACCAAGTGCGCCTTCGGCACCCTGTTACAGTAACATAGACATTTAAGAGGACTTAGACATTTTTGTGTACAGCAAACTAAACTGCAGAAACCACTGACAGGCAGCTGCTGCCAAGGCCAATAAGATAATGGGTTGCATCAAAAGGAGCATATATGCCTGTGATGACAACATAGTGCTACCACTCTACAAATCATTAGTCAGACCACACATGGAGTTCTGTGTACAGTTCTGGTCTCCTGTGAACAAGGCAGACATAGCAGAGCTGGAGAGTGGTCAGGGGAGGGCAACTAAAGTAATAACTGGAATGGGTGGACTACAGTTCCTTGAAAAATTGTCAAAATTAGGGTTATTCACTTTAGAAAAAAGACAACTAACCGTTGCGCTACCATCTGTTCCTGAAATATGCTTAATATAGCCATATTTCAGAATAATAGATGACCCCCATGTTTGTCCCTAATATAAAATGTGAGCACCCTATTTGAGGTGATATTCAAACTTTCATCTACAGTGCCTTGCAAAAGTATTCACCCCCTTGACTTTTTTGTGTGTTGTTACATTACAGTCTTAACTTCAATGTTTATTGTTTTACATGTCTTTGATAAAAAAAAATGTTTGGGTAAAAGTTATAGCATTTGCAAACTATGGTACAAAAATGTGAATTTCCGCTTTTTGAAGCAGCTCTCAGAAGAAGTAGGGCAATGTGTTTTGGGGTGTCTTTTTACATATACCCATGCTGGGTGAGAGAAATATCTTGGCAAAAGACAGCTTTTCCCATTTTTTTAATACAAAGTTGGCATTTGACCAAGATATTTATCTCACCCAGCATGGGTATATGTAAAATGACACCCCATAACACATTCCCCAACTTCTCCTGAGTACAGCGATACCACATGTGAGACACTTTTTTGCAGCCTAGGTGGGCAAAGGGGCCCACATTCCAAAGAGCACCTTTTGGATTTCACAGGCCATTTATTACACATTTTGATTTCAAACTACTTCGCACGCATTTGGGCCCGTAAAATGCCAGGGCAGTATAACTGCCCCACAAGTGACCCCATTTTGGAAAGAAGACACCCCAAGGTATTTCATGATAGGCATAGTGAGTTCATGGAAGTTTTAATTTTTTGTCACAAGTTAGTGGAATATGAGACTTTGTTAGAAAAATAAAAATCATCATTTTCCGCTAACTGGTGACAAAAAATAAAAAATTCTAGGAACTCGCCATGCCCCTCACGGAATACCTTTTACCTTTATAGGACAAACCTCTCCTTCCCCATGGGACAATGTGCAAAGCGCAAATCGCCCCAAAGATGTGGCGAAGTACATTATGCACTTTGTCCCAGGTTAAAGGAGAAGTTTGCAGCAGCTGTGTGAATGGGCCCTAATAGCCCTGTGTACCTGTCCTGTGAGATGTGATCCCTATGCTAAGTGTACCTGTGTGTGGTACTTCCGGAAACACTCCCCTAAGCATAGGGCAGGGTGGTCAGGGCAGTCGGGTCAGAAATAACTGGTGTCATGCCTTATTCCACTCCTGCTACAGACACAACATCTTTTTCGGGGTGACGGTTGGGTTGAGGTACCAGCAACGACATTGGGGAAATGTTGCTCGTGTAGACGGCTAACTACACTGGTGGATGGGGCCACGGAACCTCCTGGATACAGGAGGTTCTCGATGATCTCTTCCTGAAATTTGAGGAAGTATCCTGTTCTCCCAGCCTTATACTGTAGAGAACAAAACTATTATATGCAGCCAATTGAATCAAATATACAGAAACCTTCTTATACCAGCGTCTGGTGCGTCGGGAAACTACAGTAAATACAGAGCCAACATCTGGTCATTGAAGTCCACCCCTCCCATGTGAAGGTTATAAATCATGGACCGAGAGGGGCTTTTCAATGACACTGGTTGCCCGTTCTATTTGTATTGTCGTGTCTGCGTGAATGGAGGAGAGCATGCAAACGTCACGTTTGTCTCTCCATTTCACCGCGAGCAGTTCTTCATTACACAAGGCAGCCCTCTCCCCCCTTGCAAGACGGGTGGTAACGAGACGTTGGGGGAAGCCCGCGCGACTAGTTCGCGCGGTGCCACAGCAGCCAATCTGTTCTAGGAACAAATGCCTGAAGAGGGGCACACTTGTGTAGAAATTGTCCACATAAAGATGGTACCCCTTGCCAAATAAGGGTGACACCAAGTCCCAGACTGTCTTCCCACTGCTCCCCAGGTAGTCAGGGCAACCGACCTGCTCCAGGGTCTATCTTTACCCTCATAGATCCGAAATTTGTGGGTATAGCCTGTGGCCCTTTCACAGAGCTTATACAATTTGACCCCATACCGGGCGCGCTTGCTTGGGATGTATTGTTTGAAGCCAAGGCGCCCGGTAAAATGTATTAGGGACTCGTCTACGCAGATGTTTTGCTCAGGGGTATACAAATCTGCAAATTTCTGGTTGAAGTGGTCTATGAGGGGCCGAATTTTGTGGAGCCGGTCAAAAGCTGGGTGGCCTCTGGGACGGGAGGTGGTGTTGTCGCTAAAGTGCAGGAAACGCAGGATGGTCTCAAATCGTGTCCTGGACATAGCAGCAGAGAACATGGGCATGTGATGAATTGGGTTCTTGGACCAATATGACCGCAATTCATGCTTTTTGGTTAGACCCTTGTTGAGGAGAAGGCCCAGAAAAATGTTAATTTCGGAAACTTGGACTGGTTTCCACCGGAAAGGCTGGGCATAAAAGCTTCCCGGGTTGGCAGATATAAATTGAGTGGCATACCGATTTGTTTCTGCCACGACTATGTCCAAGAGCTCCGCAGTCAAGAACAGCTCAAAAAATCCCGGGGCCGAACCAATCTGAGCTGTCTCAACCCAAACTCCAGACTGGGCGGTGAAAGGGGGAACTAATGGTGCGGCTGAAGTTGGGGACTGCCAATCAGGGTTTGCCAGCACCTCACGGACTCTAGGGGCTCTACGGGCCTGTCTGTGCGGTGGCTGCGACGGGGTAACTATTGCACGTGCCACCGTACCAGCTTCAACTGCCCTTCTGGTACTCGCCACTTCACCATGTTGTACGGCAGTGCTGGTACTAGGTCCAGGATGGGCTGCGCTGTTGGTGTATGCCAGCCCCACTCTGCTGCCCTTGAAGCGGATCCTGCGCAACCAGTGGTCTAGCGACACGGGGCCGGGTATGCCTGGTGCTATCAGGGACCTCAACCTCCTCGTCCGAACTTTGGGTCAGACTGCCACTGCTTTCTACAGGTTCATATTCTGACCCACTAGATTCATCAGATGAGGGTTCCCATTCCTCATCCGACTGGGTCAGAAGCCTGTAGGCCTCTTCAGAAGAATACCCCCTGTTTGACATTTGGACTACTCAATTTAGGGGTATTCCCTGAGACTACCCAAGAAAAAAAGCAAGCCTGTCTTACAAATGGGAGGCTAGCGAAGTACCGGAGGCCGCTGCGATTGATAAAAAATATCAAAACAGATTTTTTTGTCACTGCGGCGGGGCGGGCGTGGGTGAACGCACGTGTGGGCGACCGATCAGGCCTGATCGGGCAAACACTGCGTTTTGGGTGGAGGGCGAGCTAAGGTGACACTAATACTATTATAGATCTGACTGTGATCAGTTTTGATCACTTACAGATACTATAAAAGTACAAAAGCTTATTAGCGATACGCTAATCGGCGAATAAGTGACTGCGGTGCGGTGGGCTGGGCGCTAACCGATTGCTAACTACCTAACCAAGGGGCCTAAACTATTCACTGGTATCAGTCAATACCGGTGAAAAAAAAAAAAGGGACAGTTTACACTGATCACTTTTTTCCCTTTCACTAGGTGATTGACAGGGGCAAGAATGGGTGATCAAGGGGTTAACTGGGGTGCTGGGGGGTGATCTGGGGCTAAGGTGTAGTGTTTGGTGCTACTCACTGTGATGCCTGCTCCTCTGCTGAGACCAACCGACGAAAAGAACCAGCAGAGGAGCAGGGAAGCCATTTAACACCTTATATTTATAAATATAAGGTGTTAGATGGCTTCTGATTTGAGATTTTGAAAATCGCCAGCCTGCCAGCAACGATCATTGGCTGGCAGGCTGGTGTCGAAATTGTTCTTCAACTTTTGCCGGCCCGCGATGCGCATGCGCGGGCCGGCTCAGACCGAAATCTCGCGTCTCGCAAGATGACGCACGGATGCGTCCAGGAGGAATTAATCGACCGCCTCCAGGACGCATCCGTGCGTTAGGCGTTCCTGGGGTGGTTAACAGTGACCTCCACAGTGCCCGCCCCTTCAACCCCTTAAGGAAATGGACATATTTCACCTTAAGGACCAGGCCATTTTTTGCAAATCTGACCAGTGTCACTTTATGTGGTGATAACTTTAAAACGCTTTGACTTACCCAGGTCATTCATGTTTTTTCATCACATATTGTACTTCATGACACTGGTAAAATGGAGTCAAAAATAATTATTTTTATTTATAAAAAATACCAAATTTACCAAAAATTTAGAACATTTTCTAATTTCCAAGTTTACATTTCTCTACTTCTATAATACGTTGTAATACCTGTAATAGTTATTATTTTACATTCCCCATATTCTACTTAATGTTTGGATAATTTTGGGAGTGACATTTTATTTTTGGGGGATGTTACAAGGCTTAGAAGTTTAGAAGCAAATCTTGAAATTTTTCAGAAATTTTCAAAAACCCAATTTTTAAAGGACCAGTTCAGGTCTAAAGTCACTTTGTGAGGCTTACATAATAGAAACCACTCAAAATGACCCCATTCTAGAAACTACACCCTCAAGGTATTCAAAACTGATTTTACAAACTTTGTTAACCCTTTAGGTGTTCCACAAGAATAAATGGAATGCTTTTTTGGCAGATTTTCCATTTTAATATTTTTTTTCCAGTTACAAAGCAAGGGTTAACAGCCAAACAAAACTCAATATTTATGGCCCCGATTCTGTAGTTTACAGAAACACCTCATACAGTCAGGTCCATAAATATTGGGACATCGACACAATTCAAATTTTTGTCTCTATACACCACCACAATGGATTTGAAATGAAACTAACAAGATCAGGTGAACTGTGTAGGAATTACAACAGTTTGCATATGTGCCTCACACTTGTTAAGGGACAAAAAGTAATGGGATAATAGGCTTCTCAGCTGTTCCATGGCCTGTTGTGTGTTATTCCCTCATTATCCCAATTACAATGAGCAGATAAAAGGTCCAGAGTTCATTTCAAGTGTTCCATTTGCATTTGGAATCTGTTGCTGTCAACTCTCAAGATTAGATCCAAAGAGCTGTCACTATCAATGAAGCAAGCGATTATTAGGCTGAAAAAAAATAAAATAAAAAATCAGAGAGATAGCAAAAACATTAGGTGTGGCCAAAACAACTGTTTGGAACATTCTTAAAAAGAAGGAAAGCACCGGTGAGCTCAGCAACACCAAAAGACCCGAAAGACCACGGAAAACAATTGTGGTGGATGACCAAATAATTCTTTACCTGGTGAAGAAAACAACCTTCATAACAGTTGGCCAAATCAAGAACACTCTCCAGGAGGTAGGTGCATGTGTGTCAAAGTCAACAATCAAGAGAAGACTTCACCAGAGTGAATACAGAGGGTTCACCACAAGATGTAAACCATTGGTGAGCCTCAAAAACAGGAAGGCCAGATTAGAGTTTACCAAACGACATCTAAAAAAGCCTTCACAGTTCTGGAACAATACCCTATGGACAGATGATACCAAGATCAACTTGTACCAGAGTGATGGGAAGAGAAGAGTATGGAGAAGAAAAGGAACTGCTCATGATGCTAAGCATACCATCTCATCACTGAAGCATGGTGGTGGATATGTCATGGCGTGGGCATGTATGGCTGACAATGGAACTGGTTCTCTTGTATTTATTGATGATGTGACTGCTGACAAAAGCAGCAGGATGAATTCTTAAGTGTTTCGGGCAATATTTTCTGCTCATATTCAGCCAAATGCTTCAGAACTCATTGGAAAGCACTTCACAGTGCAGATGGACAATGACCCAAAGCAAACTGCAAAGGCAACCAAAAAGCTTTTTTAAGGGAAAGAAGTGGAATGTTATGCAATGGCCAAGTCAATCACCTGACCTGAATCCGGTTGAGCATGCGTTTCACTTGTCGAAAACAAAACTGAAAGGAAAATGCCCCAAGAACAAGCAGGAACTGAAGACAGTTGCAGTAGAGGCCTGGCAGAGCATCACCAGGGATGAAACCCAGCGTCTGGTGATGTCTATGTGTTCCAGACTTCAGGCTGTAATTGACTGCAAAGGATTTGCAACCAAGTATTAAAAAGTGAAAGTTTGATTTATGATTATTATTCTGTCCCATTACTTTTGGTCCCTTAACAAGTTGGAGGCACATATGCAAACTGTTGTAATTCCTACACCGTTCTCCTGATTTGGATGTAAATACCCTCAAATTAAAGCTGACAGTCTGCATGTAAAGCACATCTTGTTTGTTTAATTTCAAATCCATTGTTGTGGTGTATAGAGCCAAAAATGTTAGAATTGTGTCCATGTCCTAATATTTATGGACCTGACTGTATGTGGTCGTAAACTGCTGTATGGGCACACGGCAGGGCGCAGAAGTAAATGAATACCATACGGTTTTTCACAGGCAGATTTTGCTGGACTGTTTTTTGACACCATGTCCCATTTGAAGCCCCCCTGATGCACCCCTAGAGTAGAAACTCCAAAAAATGACCCCATTTTAGAAACTACACCCCTCAAGGTATTCAACACTGATTTTACAAACTTTGTTAACCCTTTAGGTGTTCCACAAGAATTTATGGAAAATAGAGATAACGTTTAAAAATTTCACTTTTTGGGCAGATTTTCTACTTTAATCATTTTTGTTTCCAGTTACAAAGCAAGGGTTAACAGCCAAACAAAACTCAATATTTATGGCCCCGATTCTGTAGTTTACAGAAACACCCCATATGTGGTCGTAAACTGCTGTACGGGCACACGGCAGGGCGCAGAAGGAAAGGAATGCCATATGGTTTTTGGAAGGCAGATTTTGCTGGACTGGTTTTTTGACACCATATCCCATTTGAAGCCCCCCTGATGCACCCCTAGAGTAGAAACTCCCAAAAAGTGACCCCATTTTATAAACTACAGGATAGGGTGGCAGTTTTGTTGGTACTATTTTAGGGTATATATGATTTTTGGTTGCTCTATATTAAACTTTTTGTGAGGCAAGGTAACAAGAAATAGCTGTTTTGGCACCGTTTTTATTTTCTTATTTACAACATTCATCTGACAGGTTAGATCATGTGGTATTTTTATAGAGCAGGTTGTCACGGACGCGACAATGCCAAGCATAACTACTTTTTTGGTTGTTTGTTTCAGTTTTACATAACAAAGCATTTTTTATATTTTTTATGATTCTTTACATTCTGAAAGCATAGTTTTTATTTATTTTTTAGTTGACTGTCTTGTGTTGGAGCTCATTTTTTTTCGGGATGAGATGACGGTTTGATTGGCACTATTTTGGGGTGCGTATGACTTTTTGATCGCTTGCTATTACACTTTTTGTGATTTAAGGTGACAAAAAAAGGCTTTTTTTACACCGTTTTCTTTTTCTTTCTTTTTTTTTACAGTATTCACCTGAGGGGCTAGGTCATGTGATATTTTTATAGAGCAGGTTATTACGGACGCTGTGATACCTAATATGTATACTTTTTCTTTATTTCTGTAAGTTTTACACAATAATATTTTTTAAACAAAAAAAAAAATCATGTTTTAGTGTCTCCATATTCTGAGAGCCATAGTTTTTTCAGTTTTTGGGCGATTATCTTAGGTAGGGTCTCATTTTTTGCGGAATGAGATTACAGTTTGATTGGCACTATTTTGGGGTGCATATGACTTTTTGATCGCTTGCTATTACACTTTTTGTGATGTAAGTTGACAAAAAATGCATTTTTTTTAAACACTTTTTTTTTATGTTCACCTGAGGGGTTAGGTCATGTGATATTTTTATAGAGCATGTTATTACAGACGCGGTGATACCTAATATGTATACTTTTTAAAATTTACTTACGTTTTACACGATAACAGCTTTTTTAAAACAAAAAAATGATGTTTTAGTGTCTCCATATTCTGAGCCATAACTTTTTTTATTTTTTGAGCGATTGTCTTAGGTAGGGGCTCATTTTTTGCGGGATGAGGTGACGGTTAGATTGGTGCTATATTGGTGGGCATACGCCTTTTTGTTTGCTTGTACTTTTAGTGATGTAAGGTGACCCAAAAAATTGTTTATTTAGCATAGTTTTTATTTTTTACGGTGTTCATCTGAGGGGTTAGGCCATGTGATATGTTTATAGAGCCAGTTGATACGGACACGGCGATACCTAATACCTATTTTTTACCAATTTTTTGTTTTACTTTATTTGGAAATGAAGTTGTTTTTGTACTTTTTTTTAGGGGGAAAACTATTTTTTCAACTTTTTTTCACTTAATTTTTTGTCCCACTTTGGGACTTCAACTTTTGGGGGTCTAAACCCCTTTACAGTGCATTCTAATACTTCTGTATTGGAATGCATTGGCTGTATGAGTAATACAGTGTGTATTACTCATACAGCTTCCTGCCTGTGAGATCCAGGGGGCTGGATCTCACAGGCTCGTCACTGGAAGGCAGCGCCGATGCCGCAACGACCTGTAAAAGCTGCAAACCGCAGGTCTGAATTGACCTGCGGTTTGCTGCTCTCACTGACAGGGGGGAGAGGTGTGTCCCTCCCCTGTTCTTCTGATAGGCCGCAGGCACTAATGCCTGCAGCCTAACAGAGGCCGGCTCAGGCCGCGCGATGACGTCATCATCACGCCGCCTGAGCCGGGCAGAACACAGCAGGGACACAGGCCGGAAGAGGCCTGCATCGCATCGCTGCTGATGGAGGTAAGTATCAGTGTATATTTATTTATTTTTTATTATTTTTTGGAGGGGGGGGGGTCGCTGGCACTATAGGGGCATCTGACAATTCTTACAGACCCATTTTTTTGGGGGTGGCACTTCTTACTGGTACATTATGGGGGGGGGCACCATGGGGAGAGGAGCACTATGGGGGCTCTAAAGGGCTTTTTTTTTTTTTTTTTTACAACTCCACACTAAACAGGTGGAGTTTAGTTTCCCCTGAAGACGCCGACAGGCTCGGCGAAACATGTAGGGACACAGGTTGTGATTTTTAGGCAGGAGTAAATCAGGGAGCCCGATACTAAGTCTCAGTATTAAGAGATGGTTTACCAGCATACAATTAAAACGATCAGGAAGGTATAGATATAAGAGGTACAAGACAAACATATGTTAACTGGCAACTGACCCTGAAATTGTTACTCCTGAAGTTTTTAATATGTTCCCAGTAATATGTTGGTTTTAAAAAGATTATAATAAAATCAAGTTTTTTTTCTTATTGGCACATGGGGGGCATTATGGCATCTGGTGGCACTAAGGGGGCATTTTTTACTGGCATATTATGGGAGGCACTATAGGGGAGGGCACCACTATGGAGGAGTGGAGCACTATTGGGGCATATGGTGGCACTTTGAAGGGGCATTTTTTACTGGCACATTATGGGGCGGCACTATGGGGCATCTGGGGGGTCTAAAGGGGCTTTTTTATTGACACATTATGGGGCACTATAGGGGAGAATGGCACTATGGGGCATCTGGTGGCACTATAGGGGCATTATTTGGGGGCACTAAGGGGAAGTGGGTGCTCTAAAGGGGCCTTTATTCTTATTGGCACATTATGGGGGCATTATGGCATCTGGTGGCACTAAGGGGGCATTTTTTTACTGGCACATTATGGGAGGCACTATAGGGGAGAGCGGCACTATGGGGGAGAGGAGCACTATTGGGGCATATGGTGGCACTTAGAAGGGGCATTTTTTACTGGCATATTATGGGGGACACTATGGGGAAGGGGGATTCGAGCACTATGAGGGCATTTACTGGGGCACTATATAGGGGTATTTTATACTGGCATACATTATGGGGACATTAGCTCAACAGCGGGCACTAAGCGGGGGTATTTCATTTACTGTCATATTGTAGGGAGAATTATTAGTACTAGGAGGTATTATGCAGAGCTTTGCTACTACTGGGGGGCTATGAGGAACATGATTACTAGTATTGGCACTATAGGGGCATTATTACTACTAAGTGTGCTCTGGCAGAGAATTATTTCTATTTTGGGGAGCCCTTTTACTTTGGGGGGCACCCTGCCACAGTATCAGCTTAGCACAATAATTTTTGGGGGACATTATCTTTATACTATTAGTGTCTGGGCGCAGTTATTTTTTTTAGAGCACTGTGTGCCAATAATTGTTGATGGGGGCACCATCTGTGTGGTAGTAGTATTTCCAGAGGGACTGTTTCTGCAGTATAGTATTGGGGGTGCCAGGAAAGGGTGTTCAGAAGATGTGAAGATGATGGAAATGTGGGAAACTAATGTCTGTTTGTTAATCTCTGCAGAGATGGGAGATGGCTAAAAAATCATCATGGCGGTCTGGTCTGAAGACGATAAAGAAAGAGAACGTCTACAACAAAGGTGACATTACTGGATGTAAGAGGTATGTGGCGCTATGTAGGAGAGGAGATGCTCCGGCTCCTCCCCCTGCCATTTGCAGAAGGAGGATTCAGAGCTGGGTGAGGACAGTCAAGGGGGCAGCAGGCCACAGGCGGGTGGCAGATGGTGGGGGGAACCACAGGCCTTGAGCAGGATCTGGGGAGGGAGGAGAGCGGAGGAGCTTCCTGGCTGTAGCCTGCTGTTTATTGTATAATGTGAAGCAGGCAGTGCAGCCAGGACAAACCCCCCCCCCCCCCCCTCCGTATGATGTGTAGAGACAGGCCTCAACTATAGAATGTCAACTGTACAGTGTTTGTTGGGAATGGCCTATTAAATGTAGGAGGGGCTTTTAATAATGGGCGGGGCCCAAAAAATTGCAGCACGCGTGAGCTTTTAGAATCGGCAAGTAAAAGAATCAGCGCAACACACTACCCTCGTTCCCTGCACTTTAAAATATAAAGGGGGCTTTTAAAAATTGAATTAGCACAGCGCACTACACATGCCACATTTTTCTGCCTTTCGGGCCCCCCCTAGACAAAATTCCTGGGTGCTCCCCTGGTGGTAGGGATACCAAGAAGAATGCTAAGAGTGTTGCAAAAAATATTGCCAGAACTGCAATGAGATATAAAGTTTTTAGGGCTGTTGACTCTGCTGCATCTCCTCTATCCTCCTCAGGATCGGGGGAGGTGGAGAGGATTGTGGCGGAGGCTCAGGTTAATGAGACAGCTGCAGAAGCTGTGGAGGCTGAGGCTAAGGTCCCCACTGACCCAGTTGTGTCTTTGGGGGGGTTAAATGGAGGTGGCCACTGCAGATGTGGTTGCTCAGAGTAATAGTGAAGTTAATGTCATTGATGTTAATAGTGTTTTTGATGCTAATGGTGTTTTGGGTGTTGCTGCAGATCCTGGTTGGGGGGGGTGAGAGCGGGGGGTCGGTCGCCCGCTGTAAAAGTGGTGGGGGCCCCTCGTGGGGCAGCTTCTCCTGTATGTAGTGTGAGGGGGGGGCTCGTCTGCCCCTCCTGCATCAGTAGTACCTGGCAGAAGTTATGCCAGTGTGGCTGCAGCTGTAGGTGGGGAGTGGCTGTACTCGTTGGCTTCCTCGCTCTCACAGTCTGGTGATGGTGACTTGCAGCGGTGACTGTTGGAGGCCCTCAAAAAGGTGGGATAGCTCCATCACTGTAGAGGGGAAGAAGATTGATCTGTCATCCTGGATAAACAGACATGGCATGAGGGTCTTCCGAGAGCAGAGCAGGGGCGAGACCGCCTGGTCTTCACCCACAGCCGGCCCTGGAGTAGCGATGAAGCCTGCCCTTTAACAGTGAGCTCCTGCTTGGGATGGGTTTCAAGGCAACAGACATCTTTGCCTTGATCCATCCATATGGCTCCAAGGAGTTCAACGTCAGTTTTGTCCAGCCGGAGGGGCTAGAGCTCTTCTGGTCCGGATGTGAGCTGGCAAAGAACGCGCCGGACTGGCGCGGTTTCCTTGCAAAAGCGATAACCCGCCAGAGTGAGGTCAAGAGAGTGACCATTCTGACCCGTAACGGGTCGCTCTCTTGCATTGACATCATGACCTGGCTGGGCAGATATGGAGAGATCCAGGGGGTTCCATCTACGAACCTGGATGAGTTTGGCATTTGGTTCGGGCACCTGGACGTTTAGCTTTAAACTTAAAGGGAACCTGTCACCGGGATTTTGAGTATAGAGCTGAGGACATGAGTTGCTAGATGGCCGCTAGCACATCCGCAATCCCCAATCCCCATAGCTCTGTGTGCTTTTATTGTTTAAAAATAACGATTTGATAGATATGCAAATTAACCTGAGATGAGTCCTGTATGTGAGAGGAGTCAGGGACAGGACTCATCTCTGGTTAATTTGCATATGTATCAAATCAGGTTTTTTTACACAATAAAAGCACACAGAGCTATTTGGACTGGGTTTTGCGGATGTGCTAGCGGCCATCTAGCAACCCATGTACTCAGCTCTATACACAAAATCCCGGTGACAGGTTCCCTTTAAGTGTCTGGGGAGTACGGTTTCCAACATACCATCATCTGCCTTTATCGACCGTGACAGGATTTTGGTTTTCTACAGCGGGCAGCCTAAGCTCTGTCACACTTTAGCGCCAGCTGCAAAGTGCAAAAGTGCGTGCTGTGTGGGGGGGACTGGTCATCTAGCCGCATCTTGTGGGGAGATTAGGTGCAACCTGTGTGGTGAGCTCTGTCACCCTTTCAGTCACTGTCCTCTCTCTGAGGTAAAGAAGACTTTGTCCTCGCACTATGAAAGCGCTGCAGAAAATAGTAGGACAGAGTCCAAAAAATTTAGACGGAAATATCTTACTAACAAAAGACCTGGCCCGACCAAAGTAGCCAGGGAAGGCATTACCGGCTCCCCTCTGGAGCTCTCCAACCAGTTTCTCACCTTGGATGAGATCTCCGCCTCCTCTTCGGAGGAGGTTGAAGGTGGGGGATCGGAGGCGAAGGAGGGAGGGCCTTCAGCAGGCCCCGTGCCCCCCTCTGGTGGGGTCCTCCAGGAGGGGTGGCAAAACCAGGCCCTGAGACCGAGAAAGCCAGGAGTGGTGCGCAGAGGGAGGCGGTGGTGGCAAATGAGATGGACACCACTAGGTCGTGCTGCCCTAGAAGACAGCCCCAGGAGGGGCAGGAGGGTTAAAAAGAGTGGGAAGAAGGCCATCTAATTCAATTACTCTGAATGGCGGTACCCACTGTGCTGACAGAGCCAGCATTAAGTCGAATGCGGCTCGTTTTGCGGCCTTTGATTTTCTCAGCCGAATTGAGGCTGACATTTTGTTTTTGCAAGAGACCAGGCTGTCAGATTTGGCAGCGATTCATAAAGTCAGGAGGGAGTGGAGATCAGGGCCCTCCTACTGGTCTCTTGCGGCTGAGCCATATAGCGGAGTGGCGGTCCTTTTTACCGCATCGGTAAAATGATGACGAGTGATTGAGTTGGAAATGGGGAGGTGTTTGATCCTGGATGTCCTCATGAAGGGACAGGAACTGCGCCTAATACACATCTATGGGCCCCAGTCCAAAAGGGACAGGAAAAGTCTGTTTATGAGGATCAAGACTTTTCTTTTTACAAGTCGGCAGGTGGTCTTTGGAGAGGACTGCAACACAATCACGAGGTCCCAGGATAGGGGAGGCGACAGAGACCGACTTGGCTTATGATAGCATATTTTTAAATAGTGTAGCTAGTGAGGCTCGTCTGGTGGATGTCCACATTAGGGTATACCCCAGGCCACGAGGGTTTCACTTATTATAAAGGAAGTCAGACTAGGTCTAGAATAGAGAGGTTTTATTTAAAGGAGGAGGCTATTTTCTTGTCCTTCAGGGTTGTAGAGGTAGAATTTTCTGATCGCTGTCTGATTATGTTTTCTTTGAATATTTCAGAACAGAATCCCCCCAAATGGGAAGAGGTTACTGGAAGCTGAATTCAGGAGTCCTGGAGGAAGCATAGGTGGGACAATCCTTTGAGGACTTCCTTCAGAGTCAGGTAGCTTTGCTGGATCTTTGTGATACTAAGTCACAGTAGTGGGAGATATTCAAAGATCGGGCGGCAAAGTTCTTCCGCCAGCTCTCGAGCCTCAGATCCCTGGACAGGGTCTGAGGAGGAAACTCAAGCATCTGGTCTCGACTGGAGGTAGCTGCGAGGATATCTCCAGAGTGAAATCTTTAGTCAAGAGGTGCCAGTATGATAGGCACACATCTGAGGTTTTTGAGAGGGACTTCGGGAAGTACCGCTCGCCCGACCCTTACAGAAACTGCAAGATGTCAGTGAGTAGTAAGTTGGTGACAGGACTGGTTGATAGTACAGGATCCCTGAACAGGTCCAGATCAGGGATCCTGGAAATCGTCAGATCCTTCAACTCGTGCCTCTTGGAAAAGAGGGATCTGGATTGGGACAGGATGTCTGCTTTCCTGGCTGAAATCCCCCCTGAGTCAGGAGCTTACCTCTCTTTTGACGTTTTGGTAGAGGAGATCAGAAAGGAGGAAGTAATCCTGGCGGTGGAAGGGTTAGCTCTGAAGAAGTCGCCAGGCCCGGATGGCTTAACATCCGAGTTTTATAAGACCTTTAAGCATTCTTTAAGTCCCCTCTTGACTGAGGTTTTTAATGAGTGTCTATCCTCTGGCACTGTGCCGAAGTCAATAAGGAGGTCAGCCCTGATCCTTCTGTCAAAGGGTAAAGATCCGAGCCGTATTGAGAGCTGGTGGCCCATAGCACTTCTCAATATGGACAGAAAGATTCTGGCCAAGATACTGTTCAACAGGTTGGTGAAGTTTGCGTCACAACTCCTTTCGGTTTCAGGTCGCAGTACTTTTAGTGCTGTGCTCGGTGTCCGAGAGGCAGTGGAACAGAGTAGAGCAGGTCACTGGAAGGGGTACATGCTATCCTTAGATCAGGCAAAGGCATTTGATCGGGTGAACCACGAGTATCTCTGGTCGGTCCTTCTGAAGCATGGCCTGCCGGGGGGGGGTTTGTTGATTGTTTAAAGACCTTGTATGCGGGGGCGGAGAGTTTCCCGCTTGTGAACGGTTGGTGTGGCTGCCCTTTCGAGGTTGGGTCTGGTGTTCGTCAGGGTTGTCCTTTAAGGCCGCTTTTATACGTGTTCACGATTGATACTTTTCTTAAGAGGATCGAGAGGGGAGGCGGAATATGTGATGTCTGAGGTGGACCGCTACTCGGAGGCATCCGGGTCCATGATCAATCGAGATAAGTGTGAGAGTGTCTGGCTGGGAGGGGGTGAACCAGTTTTCGATCTCCCGGACACCCTTCCAGGGCCCCAGTCGTCAGCCAGAGTCCTAGGCATCCATTTCAGCCATGGGGATTACCCCACCCAAAATTGGGACGACAGGCTTAAGATCACCACTCAGAAGGTTGACCAGTGGAAGGGTTGGTCTTTGACCCTCAGGAAAAGGGTGAATCTGATCAAGACTTACTTTCTTCCTTTGCTGATCTATTTGGGCAGTGTGTATCTTGCCAGAGCCTCTCTAGACTTGGGTTTATAGCCTGTTCTTCCAGCTCTTATGGAGAAATAGGCTGAACCTGATCAAGAGAGAGGTGACTTATCGCACGAGGCGACTAGGGGGGGTTATCTATGGTCAACCCTGTGGTGTTTCTTGTGAACACCTTTGTTAAGACGAATTTGGCAAACCTCTGGTTGGAGAGGGCTCCTCCATGGGTAGTCTCCTGTAGGGGGTGGTTTCGGCCTTTCTTCCAGGAATGGGAGACAGGAGGGCAAGTGAAGGACTTGCGTACGCCTCACGGATATCTTCCGGCTTATGTCACCCCGATTCTGAAGGTGATCCGCTGGTGGGGTTTGGAAGTGAGGGAAATCAGGACTCTGTCAAGGAGATCCCTTGACGAGAGGGTCTTGTTGTCCCTGGCCCTCAAGTATTGCCCAAGCCGGGATCTAGACAAGGTTACAGTTGCTAAATTCGGCAAGGATCCCCTTGAAGTTTTGGGGCTTGGCGCTCTTTTCACAGGAGGCTGTATGTAAGGGAAAACTTGAAGTACAGGAACTCTGATGAAAGGGGTTGTCCCCAGGAAGAGTGTGGCTCCATACTGGAAAGTATGGAGCATTTCCTGCTTCATTGTCCCTTTAATACAGAGGTGTACAAACGGGTCGGAGCTTCCTAAGCTAGCCAGCCTCTCCTATGTGGAATGGGCGTATGGATTGTTTAGAGACCTGGGAAGGAGGGACCCGTGCATGGTTTTCTTAGTTAGCATAGTGGTTAGGTTCTGCACATGGAATGCATGATGTTTAGTTTCCACACAACAAAAATTCCTCCCAGTGGATGAGGTTTGTAGGAACATCCTGGGTGACTTGGTGAAGGTGCCTTCTCTTAAGTATGAGAGACTGGGTACCAGTAGGGCCTCTCTCCTCTGGAGAGGCTTTGCTTTTAATGTACCGTAAGTCTAGTCATACTGTTCCTGGTGATGCTTTTGCCTTAGATTTCTGTTTTGTGACATATTGAGGTCTTGGAAAAAAAGGCTTGCAAAGACCGAACTTGGGCCTTCAGGAGATTGTATAGTTAAGTAGTTATCAGCACATTCAACTATGTTGTCAGCACATTCAACTATGTAAAGAACAAAGTATTTCAGAAGAATATTTAATTAATTCAGTTCTTGGATGTGTTATTTTTGTGTTCCCTTTATTTTTTTGAGCAGTGTATATATATATATATATATAACAAAAGAGCGGGGCACATCAAAAATTAAGACAAGAGTGCCGGCACACAGTATATAATACACAATGTAATTTAAAGAGAAAGAATACCGAGATAGGAGCCGCACATCTAAAAAAGTATCAAATTTATTTAAAGCAACAGACACAACAAGAAATGGGTTAAAAACATGAATCCGGGCCATGTGGACCAATCATGTGCACATGCCCCCCTGACTCATCACTGAAGCATGAACATTCTCCAACATATACAGATATACAGCAGATTAAAGTGCATGAAATCCATCAACAATGAAATAATGGAAAGCTTATCATTTGAAATAGCGTAGTGGGGGTATGCGTGGTGGGCAAGAAACAAGACCAACGCGTATCGCCAGGCTCTGCTGGCTTCCTCAGGGGTGCCTGTTCCTGAATAGCACATAGCTCATATATATATACACATGGTAGATACTAATCATGATTATTCCCACCTGTCTCATAGGCGGCAACATGGAGCATAGGGGCGGTGACCCCACACTCATTGGGTCATTGGGAGGTGGAGAGGGAGGGCTCTGGTACCTTCTATCCACGCTGAATATCGCAGCCAATGAATGCCGAAATGCAAGGCAACCAGAGGTGACATACCAAGCGCGTGTGCCGCCGAGCAGGCGCGTCCTGCGTTCCAACTGTAAATTTCAAAATAAATTACATATATATATACACACACACACACAGTACAGACCAAAAGTTTGGACACACCTTATCATTCAAATAGTTTTCTTTATTTTCATGACTATGAAAATTGTAGATTCACACTGAAGGCATCAAAACTGTGAATTAACACATGTGGAATTATATACATAACAAAAAAGTGTGAAACAACTGAAAATATGTCATATTCTAGGTTCTTCAAAGTAGCCACCTTTTGCTTTGATTACTGCTTTGCACACTCTTGGCATTCTCTTGATGAGCTTCAAGAGGTAGTCACCTGAAATGGTCTTCCAACAGTCTTGAAGGAGTTCCCAGAGATGCTTAGCACTTGTTGGCCCTTTTGCCTTCACTCTGCAGTCCAGCTCACCCCAAACCATCTTGATTGGGTCCAGGTCCGGTGACTGTGGAGGCCAGGTCATCTGGCGCAGCACCCCATCACTCTCCTTCATGGTCAAATAGCCCTTACACAGCCTGGAGGTGTGTTTGGGGTCATTGTCCTGTTGAAAAATAAATGATGGTCCAACTAAACGCAAACCGGATGGAATAGCAAGCCGCTGCAAGATGCTGTGGTAGCCATGCTGGTTCAGTATGCCTTCAATTTTGAATAAATCCCCAACAGTGTCACCAGCAAAGCACCCCCACACCATCACACCTCCTCCTCCATGCTTCACGGTGGGAACCAGGCATGTAGAGTCCATCCGTTCACCTTTTCTGCATCGCACCAAGACACGGTGGTTGGAACCAGAGATCTCAAATTTGGACTCATCAGACCAAAGCACAGATTTCCACTGGTCTAATGTCCATTCCTTGTGTTCTTTAGCCCAAACAAGACACTTCTGCTTGGGCTTATCCTCCGCAGCAGAAGTGACTCTTGGTCTTCCTTTCCTGGGGAGGTCCGCATGTGAGCCAGTTTCTTTGTAGCGTTTGATGGTTTTTGTGACTGCACTTGGGGACACTTTTTCAAAGTTTTCCCAATTTTTTAAACTGACTGACCTTCATTTCTTAAAGTAATGATGGCCACTCGTTTTTCTTTACTTAGCTGCTTTTTTCTTGCCATAATACAAATTCTAACAGTCTATTCAGTAGGACTATCAGCTGTATATCCACCTGACTTCTCCACAACGCAACTGATGGTCCCAACCCCATTTATAAGGCAAGAAATCCCACTTATTAAACCTGACAGGGCACACCTGTGAAGTGAAAACCAATTCAGATGACTACCTCTTGAAGCTCATCAAGAGTATGCCAAGAGTGTGCAAAGCAGTAATCAAAGCAAAAGGTGGCTACTTTGAAGAACCTAGAATATGACATATTTTCAGTTGTTTCACAATTTTTTGTTATGTATATAATTCCATATGTGTCAATTCATAGTTTTGAGGCTTTCAGTGTGAATCTATAATTTTCATAGTCATGAAAATAAAGAAAACTCTTTGAATGAGACGGTGTTTATTTTTATATATATAATAAAATATAATTTGGCAAAGTCGCCCTGTTTTTGATTTCTCTTGGCTTTTTTTGGCAAAGGTCGCTTTTATTTATTTTTGCTTATGTTTGTTATATACTTTGTTTATTTATGACGAAATTAGTCTTCTTTTTGTTACCTCTTTCACACTTGCGTTGTCCGGATCCGGCGTGTACTCCATTTGCGGAAAAAACGCAAGTGAACTGAAAGCATTTGAAGACGGATCCGTCTTCAAAATGCGTTCAGTGTTACTATAGCAGCCAGGACGATATTAAAGTCCTGGTTGCCATAGTAGTAGTGGGGAGCGGGGGAGCAGTATACTTACAGTCCTCTGCGGCTCCCGGGGCGCTCCAGAATGACGTCAGAGCGCCCCATGCGCATGGGTGATGTGCCATGCAATCACGTCATCCATGCGCGTGGGGCGCCCTGACGTCACTCTGAAGCGCCCCGGGAGCCGCACGAATGGTGAGTATACTGCTCCCCCGCTCCCTACCACACTTTACCATGGCTGCCAGGACTTTAGCGTCCTGGCAGCCATGGTAACCATTCAGAAAAAGCTAAACGTCTGATCCGGCAATGCGCCGAAACGACGTTTAGCTTAAGACCAGATCCGAATCAATGCCTTTCAATGGGCATTAATTCCGGATCCGGCCTTGTGGCAAGTGTTCAGGATTTTTGGCCGGAGCAAAAAGCGCAGCATGCTGCAGTATTTTCTCCGGCCAAAAAATGTTCCGGTCCTGAACTGAAGACATCCTGATGCATCCTGAACAGATTTCTCTCCATCCAGAATGCATTAGGATAAAACTGATCAGGATTCTTCCGGCATAGAGCCCCGACGACAGAACTCTATGCCGAAAGAAAAGAACGCAAGTGTGAAAGAGCCCTTAGTTAGTTTTTTACAGCCGGGTCGGCCAGGTAAGTTTTAGTTAAGGGTTTTATGATAAAAGGTTTAGTTATTAGGGTTGGTCTGTTGATTTGAGATATGAATGTGAGTATGAGTGTAGCTGGGCCAGTGAGGGCTTTGTTTCATATTGTTTTTATTGAAATTGTAAAGTTTTGTATTTTTGTAATAAAAAGAGTTCCTAGAGAGCTGAGACCCAGTCTAAATCCTTCTCGAACACCTGATGTACCTGTGTGCCAAATTTGGTGAAGATCGGTCCAGTCGTTTGGTCGCGCATAAAGAATGTACAGACAGACGTCTAGACAGACAAACTCATTTTTATATATATAAGAGACTAGCAGAAGGACCCGGCTTCGCATAGGTATATTTCATCTATTTCATTTTATGTTTCCGTGTGTTGTAAAAAGATATCAACAGTTTCCCCCATAACAGCGACCTCCACAGTACCCGCCTCTTTATCAATGACCTTCTCAGTGCCCGCCCCCTTTAACAGTGACCGCCCCTTTAGCATTGACCACCCCTTTAACAGTGACTTTCACAGTGGCTGCCCCTTTAACAGTGACTTTCACAGTGGCTGCCCCTTTAACAGTGAATTTCACAGTGACCGCCCTTTTAACAGTGACTTTCACAGTGGTCGCACCTTTAACAGTAACTTTCACAGTGACTAGCCCTTTAACAGTAACTTTCACAGTGACTGCCCTTTTAACAGTGACCGCACCTTTAACAGTGACTTTCCCAGTGACCGCCCCTTTAAAAGTGACTTTCACAGTTACTGCCCCTTTAACAGTGACTTTCACAGTTACTGCCCTTATAACAGTGACTTTCACAGGAATCTGCTCTTTTAACAATGACTTTCACAGTGACCGCCCCTTTAACAGTAACTTTCTCAGTGACCTCCTATTTAACAGTGACTTTCACAGTGACCGCCCCTTTAACAGTAACTTTCACAGTGACCGGCCCTTTAACAGTAACTTTCACAGTGACCATCCCTTTAACAGTGACTGCCCATTTAACAGTGACTTTCACAGTGACCGCCCCTTTGACAGTGACTTTCACAGTGCCCGCCCCTTTGACAGTGACTTTCACAGTCCCCGCCCCTTTGACAGTGACTTTCACAGTGACCGCCCCTTTAACAGTAACTTTCACAGTGACCATCCCTTTAACAGTGACTGCCCATTTAACAGTGACTTTCACAGTGACCGCCCCTTTGACAGTGACTTTCACAGTGCCCGCCCCTTTGACAGTGACTTTCACAGTCCCCGCCCCTTTGACAGTGACTTTCACAGTCCCCGCCCCTTTAACAGTAACTTTCACATTGACCACACCTTTAACAGTGACTTTCACAGTGACCGCCTGTGACACACCCGCCAATCCCGTCGTACTAAGCCACAGTTGCCATACAGGTCTCCACTAGAGACTTCTGGAGGCGAATCCACTGTGAGCACAGAAGACGTTTAAGATTGGTTGGTGGGCCCAGACCGGATGCAATCACGATTGTATGTACAATCTGTAAAAATAAAATTACTGATTTTACGCTGGAAATCAAATTATTTTGCTGCCGCCACTCTTCGTATTGAATCGGGGTGAAGAGACCCCGGCTAGCTAATCCTAAAGGGACGAAAAGGTTATTTGCAACCTAGCTAGTACATTAGCAATTTATAAAAATAAAACTATTTGGTAGTATGTCTTCTGAGGACAGAGTTCTTAGCATAGATTAGGTCATCAAGTAACAAGGGCAAAACTGGAACGATGAAATCGCTAGTTTTTATTCTAAAACTATACACAAAAATATATATATTAAAGCTGACAGATAAATATACCTGCCAGTTGAACAGATTGGTTTAGATAGAAATAGGTAAGAGGTGGAAGGGAATAGAATGTCTGTAAGTTCAGAATTACCGTGGTAGTGTCCAGTAATAGGCAAAGTCTTTGAAAGGAATAATCCAAGATGGTGGGGTGTGTCCGTGTCCAGCAGGCGGTCGTGATGTTAGTCAACGTCAGATGGTAGGTGAAGGACGCAGGACCTGAGTGTGTCACTGTTTTTACCTACTCTGAAGCGGGGAGTGGTTATGACACGTTCAGGTCCAGCCTTGTGTAATTGGAACAGGGGCAGTCCTTTGCCCCATAGGGATAAAATCTGGCAGAATCTTTGCTTTGCCCATTTCTCCATATCCCGTAAGTCCAATCAAGAAATATAGTTGATATTGATAATCAGTACAATTTTACGCATCATCTGATAACAAATACGACTAAAAGATAATACAGGGTGCCTGAGAACCTTTATATCTCAGAGCGGGAATCTCTGATTTGCCCGCGGGTTTCCTAGAAGGTGGGTTAGAAGAAGCAAAACCATCTCTGAAAAGATGGTTCCTTTCACATTTCCATAACCCATGAAATATTAGGAAAATATGGGAAAAATATGAAGCTTATAGATTGAAGGGGACTTTCAGGTCATCTTCCTTCCTGTACCAACCAGCTGTGTGATAAGGATCTGTCCTTTTCTTCTGAAGCTCGCTGCCCAGGCTAAAGGTGTGAGACCCCTGCTGGTATTGGAGACACTATGGCTGCAGAAAGACCAGGTTTATGAGGTTCTGTCATAAGAGAACTAGATTGATGGCTACTCAACTTGGCATGGGCAGGAAAGGTTTGTCACTAGGTGGTGATAATGGCACCTCTGTTCTGTGAATTACTCCTTTAGTCAAAAAGAGAAGATTCTTAGTGAAGGCTCTTTTGTCTTTGTGATTGCGAAATAAGATAGGATAGGGGCTATCTATAGTATTTAGTATATTGGGCAGACTAGATGGGCCAAATGGTTCTTATCTGCCGACACATTCTATGTTTCTATATTTCTATGTTGACATGGCGCATTTGCGATTTCCTAGTATTGCTGTGGATCACAAAGCGTCATACCGCCCCTTTAACAGTGACTTTCACAGTGACCGCCCCCATAACAGTAACTTTCACAGTGACCGTCCCTTTAACAGTGACCGCCCCTTTCACAGTAACTTTCACAGTGACTGCTCTTTTAACAGTGGCCGCCTTTTTAACAGTGACTTTCACAGTGACCGGCCCCTTTAACAGTGACTTTCACAGGGACCGTCCCTTTAACCGTGACCGCCCCTTTAACAGTGACTTTCACAGTGACCTCCTATTTAAGTGATTTTCACAGTGACCGTCCCTTTAACAGTGACCACCCTTTTAACAGTAACTTTCACAATGACCGCCCCTTTAACAGTAACTTTCACAATGACCGACCCTTTAACAGTAACCGCCCATTTAACAGTGACTTTCACAGTGACCGCCCCTTTCACAGTGACCACCCCTTTAACAGTGACTTTCACAGTGACCGCCCCTATAACAGTAACTTTCACAGTGACCGTCCCTTTAACAGTGACCACCCCTTTCACAGTAACTTTCACAGTGACCGCCCCTTTAACAATAACTTTCACAGTGACCGCCCCTTTAACAGTGACCGCCCCTTTAACAGTGACTTTCACAGTGACCACCCCTTTAACAGTGACTGCCTTTTTAACAGTGATTTTCACAGTGACCGCCCATTTAACCGTGACTTTCACAATGACTGCTTCTTTAACAGTGACTTTCACAGTGAACGACCCTTTAAAAGTGACTTTCACAGTGACTGCCCGTTTAACAGTGACTTTCACAGTGTCCTCCCCTTTAACAGTGACCGCCTCTTTAACAGTGACTGCCTTTTTAACAGTGATTTTCACAGTGACTGCCCCTTTAACAGTGACTGCCCCTTTAAAAGTGACTTTCACAATGACTGCTTCTTTAACAGTGACTTTCACAGTGACCGCCCGTTTAACAGTGACTTTCACAGTGACCGCCCGTTTAACAGTGACCGCCTCAACAGTGACTGCCTTTTTAACAGTGATTTTCACAGTGACTGCCCCTTTAACAGTGACTGCCCCTTTAAAAGTGACTTTCACAATGACTGCTTCTTTAACAGTGACTTTCACAGTGACCGCCCGTTTAACAGTGACTTTCACAGTGACCGCCCGTTTAACAGTGACCGCCTCAACAGTGACTGCCTTTTTAACAGTGATTTTCACAGTGACTGCCCCTTTAACAGTGACTGCCCCTTTAACAGTGACTGCCCCTTTAAAAGTGACTTTCACAGTGACCGCCCCCAGGGCCGGCACCATATGTAAGGCGACCTAGGCAGCCGCCTAGGGCGCAATTTAGCAGGGGGCGCCGGCCACGTGCGTTTTTTTTAAGTATAGCAGGCGGCGGCGGGCCCTCCCCCGCACCGGGCGGCTGCCGCACTGCCCAGAGAGAGGGACTGACAGGAGGGAAGCGCCTCTAATGTAGCGTGGCCGAGCTCTGTTCGGTCCACGGTACAGGAGCATTTGTTTTCTGTACCCAGCCGTACTCACAGGAAGTGCTCACTTACAGCTCACTTACAGTGCTCACTTCCTTTCAGTTCGGCCGGGTACAGGAAACTAATGCTCCTGTACCGCGGACCGAACAGAGCTCGGCCACGCTACACTAGAGGTGGTGGTGGGGGGGAATGGAATGAGAGTGACAAGGGGGTGGGGGGGAAGGAAATGATGAGAATGAGTGACAAGGGAGTGGGGGGGGGAATGATGAGACTGAGTGACAAGGGAGTGGGGGGAAGAATGAGAGTGATAAGGGAGTGGGGGGGAGGAGAATGAGAGTGACAAGGAAGGGAGGGGGGAGTAAATGAGAGTGACAAGGGAGGGAGGGGGGAGTAAATGAGAGTGACAAGGGGGGAGGGGGGAGTAAATGAGAGTGACAAGGGGGGGAATGAGAGTGACAAGGGGGGGAATGAGAGTGACAAGGGAGGGGGGGAGTAAATGAGAGTGACAAAGGAGGGGGGAATGAGAGTGACAAGGGAGGGGGGAGAGAGTGACAAGGGAGGGGGGGAGAGAGTGACAAGGGAGGGGGGGAGAGAGTGACAAGGGAGGGGGGGAGAGAGTGACAAGGGAGGGGGGGGAGAGAGTGACAAGGGAGGGGGGGGAAGAGAGTGACAAGGGAGGGGGGGAGAAGAGAGTGACAAGGAAGGGGGGAGAAGAGAGTGACAAGGGAGGGGGGGGGGAGAGTGACAAGGGAGGGGGGGAGAAGAGAGTGACAAGGGAGGGGGGAGAAGAGAGTGACAAGGGATTCCTCAGAGCCAGACCAAGAACCAGACTGCAGCCAGAGACCAGATCATCTTATTGTCCTGGTGGTAAGTAGACAATGCAATATGTTTATTATTTAATTGTTTAGTTATTAATACTACATTGGAAACTAATTTACCTCACATTAAGGCTCCATTCACACGTCCGCAACGTGTTTTGCGGATACACGGAGCCGCGGATCCGCAAAACGCGGAAAGTGGCAATGTGCGTTCTGCATTTTGCGGACCTCACATTGCTGGCACTAATAGAATATGCCTGTTCTTGTCCGCAATTGCGGACAAGAATAGGACATGTTCTATTTTTTTGCGGAATGGAAGTGCAGACCCGGAGGTGCGGATCCGCAATTCCGTGTCTGGGCAGCACATCATGCTGCCCCATAGGAATGAATGGGTCCGCAATTCCGTTCCGCAAAATGCAGAACGAAATTGCGGACGTGTGAATGGAGCCTAAAAGGACACTATAGTCCCAGAACCACTACAGTTTAATGTAGTGGTACTGGTGTCTATAGCCTGTTCCTGCAGAGAAAAAGACACTGTGCAGTACTGGTGTTAAAGGAGCACTATAGTGCCAGGAAAACTCATTTTCCTGGCACTATATAGTTGTTAGGAGTAGGACACCCTCGTGTCCCCCTCCCACTGGGCTGAAGGGGTTAAAACCCCTTCAGCCACTTACCTTTCTCCAGCGCTGGCACTGGGAACTCTTCTCTCCAATTCTCCTATCAAATGCGCATACGCACGCGCATTCAAAACTATGTTCCGTGTCTTTCCACTGTAATTTTCACAGTGAGAATCGCGGAAGCACCTCTAGCGGCTGTCAGAGAGACAGCTACAGTTGTGTTCAAAATTATTCAACCCCCACTGAAATTTAGTGTTTTGGCCAGTTTGACATTGATTTTGATCATTTCAGTCATCTTGTTTACAATTAAATTAAAGAGGGACTTGTAAGTCAGACAAATATAACATAACATTTATAATGAAATAACCACAAATGTCTTTTCTGTGCTCACATCATTATCAGTTTTATTCAACCCCCAAGTGACATTCAATCTTAGTACTTAGTACAACATCCTTTTCCAGTTATAACAGCTTTTAAACGTGAAGCATAGCTTGACACAAGTGTCTTGCAGCAATCTACGGGTATCTTCGCCCATTCTTCATGGGCAAAAGCCTCCAGTTCAGTCACATTCTTAGGCTTGCGCGCGGCAACTGCTTTCTTTAAATCCCACCAGGGGTTCTCAATCGGATTTAAGTCTGGTGACTGCGATGGCCACTTCAAAATGTTCCAGCCTTTAATCTGCAACCATGCTCTAGTGGACTTGGAGGTATGCTTGGGATCATTGTCCTGTTGAAAGGTCCAACGTCTCCCAAGCCTCAGGTTTGTGACGGACTGCATCACATTTTCATCCAATATCTCCTGGTACTGAAGAGAATTCATGGTACCTTGCACACGCTGAAGCTTCCCTGTACCTGTAGAAGCAAAACAGCCCGAAAGTATGATTGACCCCCCGCCATGCTTCACAGTAGGCAAGGTGTCCTTTTCTTCATAGGCCTTGTTCTTCCTCCTCCAAACATAGCGTTGATCCATGGGCCCAAACAGTTCTAATTTTGTTTCATCAGTCCACAGAACACTGTCCCAAAACTTTTGTGGTTTGTCCACATGACTTTTGGCATACTGCAGTCGACTCTTCTTATTCTTTGGAGACAGCAAGGGGGTGCGCCTGGGAGTTCTGGCATGGAGGCCTTCATTACACAGTGTGCGCCTTATTGTCTGAACTGAAACTTCAGTACCCACATCTGACAAATCTTTTTTCAGTTCCTCAGCAGTCACACGGGGACTTTTCTCCACTTTGCACTTCAGGTAGCGCACAGCAATTAAAGTCAGCATCTTCTTTCTGCCACGACCAGGTAGCGTTTCAACAGTGCCCTTTGCCTTCAATTTGCAAATGATGCTTCCTATGGTGTCTCTTGGTATGTTTAACATCTTTGCAATCTTCTTATAGCCATTGCCCTTCCTGTGAAGAGAAATCACCTCTTCTCTTGTCTTCCTGGACCATTCTCTTGACTTCACCATGTTTGTAAACACACCAGTAAATGTCTAGACTCTAGAAGGAGATGAGTATCACAGTCCTTTTAAATCTGCCTAATTGGTGCTTATTATGCTTGATTGCTGCTCCTTGACATCCACAGGTGTTTTCAATACCTGATGGAAAACACTTGAATGAACCTCTGTTCTAAAGAGAGGTAGTCTTTAAGGGGTTGAATAATTGTGTCAATGAAGAAATCACAAAAAAAACATTTAATACTGTATTACAAAAACAATTGATGTCATTTTAGTTGCATTTGGTTCTTTAAAAAGTCTGTCACGACCGCTATCCCAGCAGCAGTCGTGTCGCACCAGACGGAGGGGAAGGGGGACCCTTATCTACGGATGGGAAATAGAACGGTCACCCCTGACTAACCCTAAGCTGGCACCTGTCTGCCCTGATACCCTAGACGGGGTGTGAACCCGTGCGGCGAGCAGGATGCCTAAACCCTCAGTCACCCTAACAAGACTAGACTGGGGAAAGGCAGATGGGAGCACTAGTCACCATCACTCATGTCTAGGAGAACAACAGGGGAAGACAGCAACAAGCAAACAAACAATCTATAACATAGATAGACTTATCCAGTCACGAGCAGAGAAGGTGATCCCAATAACGACAGTCCACGCCAGACAAGAGCTCCACAGCAATACCGTCAAACGCTCTCCTTCAAAGGTCAGAATAGCACTGGAAGTAAGGACTATATCTGGCAATGACTGCAAGTGAAACTGAAACTAATATAGTAGCTGGGAGTGGCAGACGGGACTCACCTGAGAAGGATGCCTACAAATTCCCAATCAGGACAAAAAGTTTCACAAGGCAAAACCCGGATGACATACCCTGAACCACGGAGCAAACTCACAAGCTATCGCGAGTAGCAAGTCGCTGCAACCTTCTCCTCCCAGACCTGTCTGGATCAGTCACAGTCGTGACAAAGTCCTTGTAAGATTTCATTCTGAACACAATTGCAAATGTACACTAAATTCCCTAAAACCCTTTACAGCATTGGGGGTTGAATAATTTTGAACACAACTGTACAAGAAGCTTGATTAACCCTAAGGGAAACATAGCAGTTCTTTTAATTTAAATGCTGAGAAAGGGGTGGAACATGATATGGACAGATCATCTGATAACGGGGGTAGGCGGCAATTTTTATCTTGCCTAGGGCAGCAAAAATCCTTGCACCCCCTTTAACAGTGACTTTCACAGTGACTGCCCCTTTTACAGTAACCGCCCCTTTAACAATGACTTTCACAGTGACCGCCCCTTTAACAGTGATTTTCAAAGTGACCGCCCCTTTAACAGTGACTTTCAAAGTGACCTCCCCTTTAACAGTGACTTTGACAGTTATCTCCCATTTAACGGTGACTTTCACAGTGACCAGCCCTTTAACGGTGACTTTCACAGTGACCTCCCCTTTAACAGTGACTTTCACAGTGACTGCCCCTTTAACAGTGACTTTCACAGTGACCTACACTTTAAAAGTGATTTTCACAGTGATCGCCCCTTTAACAGTGACTTTCAGAGTGACCGCCCCTTTAACAGTGACTTTCACAGTGACTGCCCCTTTAACAGTAACCGCCCCTTTAACAGTGACTTTCACAGTGACCGTCCCTTTAACAGTGACTTTTACAATGACCGCCCTTTTAACAGTGACTTTCACAGTGCCCACCCCTTTAACAGTGACCTTCACAGTGCCTGCCCCTTTAACCACCTCCCGACCGCCTAACGCAGGGATGCGTCCTGCGGGCGGCCGGGTTATTCCTCCTTGACGCATCGATGCGTCATCACGTGAGATTACGCGCATATCCGGCCCGCACATGTGCAGTGCGGGTCGGCAAAAGGCGCAGAAGGAGTTGGTCACCAGCCTGCCAGCCAATGATCAGCGCTGGCAGGTTGGTGACTTTTTAAATAACGAACCACAAGCCATATAACACATTATATTTATAAATATAATGTGTTAAATGGCTTCTGTGCTCTCTGCTGGGTCCTTTTCATCGGTTGGTCCCAGCAGAGAGCACAGATCACAGTGAGTACACCAAGCACAACATATTTAGCCCCCAGATCACCCCCAATTAAACCCTTGATCACCCCTGTCAATCACTAGTGAAAGGGAAAAAAGTGATCAGTGTAAACTGTCACTTTTTTTTTTCCAGCAGTATTGACTGTTAGGTTTAGGTTAGTTTAGGCCCCTTTGATAGGTAGTTAGCTTCAGTTAGCGCCCAGCCCACCGCAGTGACTGATCACAGTCAGATCTATAATAGTATTAGTGTCACCTTAGCTCGTCCTCCACCCAAAACGCTGTGTTTGCCCGATCAGGCCACAGTGACAAAAATGATATATTTTTTTTATCACTGCACAATCACTACACAAGCGCTGCGGCGATAAAAAAAAAAACAGTTTTGATATTTTTTATCAATCGCAGCGGCTTCCTGTACTTCGCTAGCCTCCCATTTGTAAGACAGGCTTGCTTTTTTTCTTGGGTAGTCTCAGGTAATACCCCCTAAATTTAGTTGACCAAATGGCAAGGAAGGGGTATTCTTCTGAAGAGGCCTACAGGCTTCTGACCCAGTCGGATGAGGAATGGGAACCCTCATCTGACGAATCCAGCGGGTCAGAATACGAACCTGTAGAAAGCAGTGCCAGTCTGACCCAAAGTTCGGACGATGAGGTTGAGGTCCCTGATACCACCAGGCGTACCCGGCCCCGTGTAGCTAGATCACAGATTGCGCAGGATCCGCTTCAAGGGCAGCAGAGTGGGGCTGGCGCAGCCCATCCTGGACCTAGTACCAGCACTGCCGTAGAACATGGCGAAGTGGTGAGCACTAGAAGGGCAGTTGAAGCTGGTACATTGGCACGTGCAGTAGTTCCCCCGTCGCAGCCACCACACAGACAGGCCCGTAGAGTCCCTGAGGTGCTGGCAAACTCTGATCGGCAGCCCCCAACTTCAGCCGCACCAGTAGTTCCCCCTTTCACCGCCCAGTCTGGAGTTCAGGTTGAGACAGCTCAGATCGGATCGGCACTGGTTTTTTTTGAGCTGTTCTTCACTGCGGAGCTCTTTGACTTAGTCGTGGCAGAAACAAACCGGTATGCCACTCAATTTATAGCCGCCAACCCGGGAAGCTTTTATGCCCAGTCTTTCCAGTGGAAACCCGTCCAGGTTTCCGAACTGAAGACTTTTCTGGGCCTTCTCCTCAACATGGGCCTGACAAAAAAGCATGAATTGCGGTCATATTGGTCCACGAACCCAATTCATCACATGCCCATTTTCTCTGCTGCCATGTCCAGGGCACGATTTGAGGCCATCCTGCGTTTCCTGCACTTTAGCGACAACAGCACCTCTCGTCCCAGAGGCCACCCAGCTTTTGACCGGCTCTACAAAATTCGGCCCCTCATAGACCACTTCAACACCAAATTTGCAGATTTGTATACCCCTGAGCAAAACATCTGCGTAGACGAGTCCCTTATACATTTTTTTTTGTATAATTGTCTTTTTTATTGAAAAAAGGTACAATAATAAAAGTATACATGTACAATTTCTCATGTGATCATTAGAAAATCAGACATTCCAAATGAAAAAGTAACAGGAATGACATTACAGATACAGCATCAAAATGCAGCTCAAATCAAACCCAATCAAATGACGTCTTATCCTAAGAAATCCCGAAAACCGGGAAAATGATTCACATACTCTATTGTGATATTGTATATTACGAGGAAACAAATAAGAGACAAGACAAGACACAAGAGGAGAGACATAGGAAAAGGGGAAGGGGGTTCTAATCGCTCTCATCAAAGAAAGTATCCCAAGGCTGCCAGACCTTATTAAATTTATCTACCGTATTATTAATGACTGCTGTCAAGTACTCCATCCTTCTGACCTCCGCAATACTAGTAAACAGCTCTAATTTAGTAGGTATGTCCCGTCTTTTCCAAAACTTAGCAATAAGGCGTTTCGCCGCCGACAGAACATGAAGTACCAAATAAAGCACTGGCTTCTTTAGTATTATTGGAGGCATGTTCAATAAAAACATGTATGGGTCCAATGAGAACGTAATATTAAAAAGCTGCAATAAAAGGTGTTGGACTTCCTTCCACAATGGAAAAATGACTGAGCAGTCCCAAAAGATGTGGAATAGAGACCCTTGACCAGAATCACAACTCTAACAAGTACCAGAAACAGTGGGGTTCAAATGTCTAAGCATCCGGGGTGTATGGTACCAAAACATTAATATTTTGTACGAATTTTCCCTAAAGGTCACACAAGTGGATGACATTGCGGCCCTACGCCAAATAAGCTGCCACTCACTTGGCGAGATGTCTTTTTAAAGGTATCTCTCCCATTTAGACATATACGCATGTCGTAAGACCTGAGGTGATTCCGGAGTTGAGAGGAGGACATAAATATCTGATATAAGACCTTTAGTAGAGGTCGAAAGTTTACATAGTCTTTCAAACTGTGTTGGAGTAGACACCTTCGTGTCCCGAAACAAGGATCTAAGCAAGTGTTTTATTTGCGAATGCTGCCATCTAGAGGCAGATTATATCTCTCCTTGAGCAAATCAAAAGATATGATCTCCAGAGTTCTATATTCCACTATATCAGCAAATCTAAATAACTTATTAGAAAACCATGGCTTAATGCACAAACCCTGCAATCCTACCGGAAACACAGGGTTGAATAAAAATGAGGTCAAGGAGGGCCTATCAGAGACTAATGGAAATTTCCGCCAACAACATTTCCAAATGTTAAACGTATGTGACATAGGGCCCAACAATTGAGCAGAGCAATCATCCGGTAAAGGAGACCACAAGAGGGCATTGGGGTGAATGGGAGCTAGCCAAAGCTTCTCAATCTCCATCCATCTAGAGAATGCCTGAAGTGAGGACCATGCCGGGATACGACTTAAATGCGTTGCCCAGTAATATTTCATTATATCAGGAAGCCCCAGACCACCTTGTGATTTAAGGGCAGTGAGAGTGCTGCATGCAATTCTATGTCTCTTCCCATTCCAGACAAACCTAAGGATAGAAGATTGTAACGCTCTTAGATCCTTTTTAGGTATCGGGACTGGAATAGTCTCCATCACGTATAGTAACTTGGGTAATATGGTCATTTTGACCGCTGCAATGCGCCCCAACAAAGAGATAGGCAGGGGCATCCACTTAGTCATAAGTGTATTACGTTCCTGAAAAAGTGGAACAAAATTGTGAGTATATAGGTTACCATATGTTTTCGTTCATTTCACTCCTAAATACTTAAGGGTGGTATCATTCCACCTGAAATGGTAATTGCTTTTTAAATTACTCAATATGTCCGGAGGGAGATTAATAGGCAATGCCTCTGTCTTTGACCTATTGATCTTATACCCAGATAGCTTACTGTATTCCTCTATGACCTGAAATAAATTTGGCAGTGAGATATGTAAATTTGTAAGCGTCAGAAGAATGTCATCAGCAAAGAGTGACAATTTAAAAGCCACTCTGTTTACTTCTACCCCTTGAATGTCAGGATGAGCCCATATTAGCACCGCCAGCGGCTCTATACATAATACAAATAGCAATGGGGACAACGGGCAGCCCTGCCTCGTGCCATTGTGGATGGGTATCAGTTTCGACTGGGCGTGTGTCATTTTCACAAAGGCCGTAGGGCGAGTGTAGAGGGCTCGTATAGCGTTCAGGAAGGGTCCCCCTATACCAAAACAACTCAGCGCAGAAAACATAAAAGGTCAACTCAGGCGATCAAAGGCCTTTTCTGCGTCTAGGCCTAACACCAATGCTTGCTGTTTCCTCCTATTAAGAACATCTATCAGATCTATAGTTCTTGTGTTATCACCTCCTTGGCGATGCAACACAAAACCAACCTGGTCTTTGTGAATCAGACTTGGAAGCAAGCTGACGTGTCTGTTTGCCAAGAGCTTTGTAAATATCTTCAAGTCTGAATTAAGGAGGGCTATAGGACGATAGTTCGCACAGTCCATATGATCTTTGTCTGGTTTAGGTATGAGGGTAATAAAAGACTGCAACATCGTGTCAGGTACAGGGTAGCCCTCCAAGAAGGAGTTAAAGGCCATGTGGGGGAGTAGAGTGTCTATATATGTCTTGCAATAAAGGTATGGTAGACCATCCGGCCCCGGTGACTTACGGTTTGGCAGACTATTAATCACTTCGGTTATTTCTTCTGCTGTAATTTGGGTGTTAAGTGTAGCTGCTGCTAGGTCGCTGGACAATTTAGGTAACCTACACTTTAAAAAAAAGAGCTGAGAACTGGTCACGTTGCTGTACAGGATCCCTTGCCACCTGCAGGGGAAGGGAATACAAATTCTCATAATATTTCTGGAAGATGGACATAATTTTATTTGGATCATAAGTGATAGTGCCATCAGCCTGTCTCAAGGCCGTCGGAGTGTTCGCTAAAGTGGAGTCCTGTAGTTGTTTCGCCAAGAGTGTGTGTGACTTATTCCCCTAGGCATAGTAACGCTGTCTGGAGTATAAGAGTAGCTTGTCTGTCTTTACCAGTGCTAAGTCTCTTAACTTAGCTCTCAACATAACTATACGCCTTAAAAGATGACGGGAACTACGGGATCCCAATTGACCCTCCAGACCTTCCAAATCTTTCCTGATAGAGCAATATTGCATATTCCTGTCCTTTTTTAATTTGGAACCAATGGCTATGCAGTTACCCCTAAAGACAGCTTTATGCGCCTCCCATAGAGTGGTTACCGAGGAAACTGATTGCTGATTTATACAAAAATATTCCGATAGGCCCTCCTGTAGCTCCTGCCTAGGTTAGAGAGTAGGCTTTCATTCAACCGCCAATGACAAACCTTAGTTATCGGATGTTTAGTACTTAATTTAAAAAAAATTGGCGCATGGTCTGACCATGAGATAGATCCTATATCAGCATCTACCATTAAACGCATTGTAGGAACATTACCTAAGAAATAATCTATGCGAGTGCGTACTATGAGGACGGGAGTAGAACGTGTATGTTTTAGATGTGGGATAGTTCACTCTCCATAGGTCAAACAACCCAAATCGTCTCACCAGGCGCCTGAAAAGACGCGAAAGCCTGGCCTGTTCTCTAGAAGGTAGTTTCCCTGTCAGTGCCTGCCTGTCAAATGTTTCAGAGAAAGAGACATTGAAGTCACCCCCCACAATGAGTGCTGCTGGTAACAAATGAGATACTTTAGTGAACACCTTGGTGATGAAAGGAATCTGCTTGGCATTCGGGGCATAAAGATTACATAACACTAAAGAAGTGCCATGTAGGATGGCCTGCACAATTACATAATGCCCCTGAGGGTCAGAGATCTGATCGGTCACTTGAAGAGGACAATTAGCAGATAGAAGGATCGCCATTCCTGCCTTTTTCTGCCTACTAGAGGCCAAGTAAGCCCTTGGGAATAGTCATTTAGCAAATTTAAATGTCCCTGTGTTATTGAAGTGTGTCTCCTGGAGGAAGACTATATCCGCCCTCTGGGCACGACATTCCGTCAAGGCCAGCTTCCGTTTGACATTGGAGTTCAGGCCTTTGACGTTCAAGGACATACACTTGATCATAGCATAAAGATTGGCTGCACCATATACTTGCTATTTTGGCAGTAAATGTCATTCCCCCAGGAGATCACATCCCGATTCTTCCAGTAGAGAATCTGAAAAAAATCATCGATATCATCAGATACATTAAACAGATAACATGATACGCGACACAAGAGGGTACAAGGTAACACAAAAGACGAGTACATAAAGAAGATATGAACAGGAAATATCTAAACATTGGACGTCCATATGGGGGCAATCAGAGAAGGCATAGAACATATAATATAGCCCAATCTCTTCTCCCCAACTCTATAGAGATCTGAGAAAAGGAAGAGGGCAAGTAGGATCAATCCCCCCTGTGGTGACATGGTAGAGCACACCCGACATAGATAACCAAACATTGTTTGAACAATATGCGTAGTAACTGAGGTCCTTAAAAAGCCCAATAACATGTTTTTCTAGAAAAATTAGGCACTAAAAACATATGAGGAACATCTGCCACCCGTCACAGCGGCATAAACTGTAGGAGGCGAGCATCAATTTATAGCTCAAGACCCAGCAGATCAGGTCATTTCATCTCTCATATTTAGTCTAAAATAGAGTTAAATAGCCCATTTAAAACCTCATGTAAATTCTCCTCAGAGTCCGATTCAGGCAGGCCCCGCACCCTAATATTATGTCTGCGACCCCTATTGTCCAGGTCCTCCAAGTGTCTAGTGTTATCTCGGACCACTTGGGTGCACTTCACAACAGTAGATTGGAGGTGAGCAATGTATTTGCGTGTAGTGTCGTGCTCAATTTCCAGAGAGTCCACCCTGGCTGTAACCTGTTGAAAGTCCTGGCGCAAGGATGAGATTTCAGCCTTAAACATGTCCCTGACTTCTACTATTAAATTTCTAAAGTCCTCTTTAGTAGGGAGATGTTGCAGCGACTGCCTTAGGGAGGCAGAGGCCTGTGACAATTGTAGAGCGCCATCTTCCATGTCTTCATTGATATCAGACTGTGAGTCCCAGGGCGCGTCATCTCCCCCACTTTTCTCCTTACCATGAATGTGGTCAGGGTCCTCAGAGCATCTGCCCAGTCCCTCCTGCGCTGCGTTGGTGTAGCTGAGGGGTTAATGCGCTTCGGCGCCATTTTAGGCGGCATGCTTGTGGTGTATTCAGCCCCCTGCAGCTGTCTCACCGCACCCGATGTCCCCCTCTGATCTTTCGGCTTGTATGTGAACTCCTCCGCTAGCGGAGACAAAGGAGAGCCACTCACTGTTACAGAGGCGCTGCGGGCAGCGCGTTGTGGCAGGAGAGCTTAACTACTTCCTCCTCCTGTGATGGCTCCCGCCGCGGTTTCGCGCCTCAGGCCTCCCAGAGCAGCAGGAACAGCAGCGCGGCGATCCAGGAAGACTGTGATGTCGTGGGTCCTCAGGTGGGGTGCCGGGCTTCCTCTTGTTCTTCTAGTGGGTAGCGATTTCCCCATGAGACCTGGGCACCGTGCTTATAAAGCTCTTATGTAGTGTCTGGGCAGCGGAGCTCCTCACTCACACAGCCATCTTGCCGGACAGCCAGGCCAAGCCACGCCCCCCCTTATACATTTTACCGGGCGCCTTAGCTTCAAACAATACATCCCAAGCAAGCGCGCCCTGTATGAGGTCAAATTATATAAGCTCTGTGAAAGGGCCACAGGCTATACCCACAAATTTCAGATCTATGAGGGTAAAGATCAGACCCTGGAGCCGGTCGGTTGCCCTGACTACCTGGGGAGCAGTGGGAAGACAGTCTGGGACTTGGTGTCACCCTTATTTGGCAAGGGGTACCATCTTTATGTGGACAATTTCTACACAAGTGTGCCCCAACGGCTCGTTACCACCCGTCTTGCAAGGGGGGAGAGGGCTGCCTTGTGTAACGAAGAACTGCTCGCGGTGAAATGGAGAGACAAGCGTGACGTTTACATGCTCTCCTCCATTCACGCAGACACGACAATACAAATTGAACGAGCAACCAGTGTCATTAAAAAAGCCCCTCTCGGTCCACGACTATAATTCGCTCATGGGAGGGGTGGACTTCAATGACCAGATGTTGGCTCCTTATTTAGTTTCCCAACGCACCAGACGCTGGTATAAGAAGATGTCTGTATATTTGATTCAATTGGCTGTATATAATAGTTTTGTTCTCTACAGTAAGGCTGGGAGAACAGGATCCTTCCTCAAATTTCAGGAAGAGATCATCGAGAACCTCCTGTGTCCAGGAGGTTCCGTGGCCCCAACGACCAGTGTAGTGAGCCGTCTACACGAGCGACATTTTCCCAATGTCGTTGCTGGTACCTCAACCCAACCGTCACCCCGAAAAAGATGTCGTGTCTGTAGCAGGAGTGGAATAAGGCGTGACACCCGCTATTTCTGTTCTGACTGCCCTGACCACCCTGCCCTATGCTTTGGGGAGTGTTTCCGGAAGTACCACACACAGGTACACTTAGCATAGGGATTGCGTTACACAGGACAGGCACACAGGGCTATTGGGGCCCTTTCACTCACAGCTGCTGCAAACCTCTCCTTTCACCTGGGACAAAGTGCATAATGTACTTCGCCACATCTTTGGGCAATTTGCGCTTTGCACATTGTCCCATGGGGAAGGAGAGGTTTGTCCTATAAAGGTAAAAAAAAATCAAAAAAAAAATCACCGGTATGCAAAAAAGTTAACATTCTGTTCAAAAAGTTAAATAAAGTTCATATTTTCCGTTCAAATGTTATTATAAAGTTAATAAATTTATTGTGTTGCAGCCTGGTTTTTTCTTTTTTGTTTAGTTTTTTTTACCTTCCAGGTGGACCAACCGATCGACTAGCTGCAGCACTGATGTGCATTCTGACAGAAGCATTGCGCTGCTGTCAGATTACACAAAAGTCTGTGTATGTGGCGCTGCAAGACGAGATTTCTTCTCTGCAGTAAAAGATACTTTTGCCGAGGCATATGAGCTGAGGGGGTGGCGGGGTTCATATGCTTTGGCAAACACTTTGTATATAAAAAAAAAATTAAAAAAATCCCGGCAATGATTTATTCATCCACATCGATTGATGTGAATGGAGAAATCGGGTTTGCCAGGGCATACGAGCTTAGTGGGTTTGGATGTTGGGCGGAGCTCCTATGTCCTGGCAGACGCCTTTCCCCTCCTTTTTTTTTTTGGGCAGAGATTTTTTCATCCACATTGATCGATGCGAATGAAGAAATCTGTACCGTTCATCAGCCCAGAGGCTGAACGAAAAAAAAAAATTTCATTACCCGTATGCTCAATATAAGGAGAATAGCAGAAGCAACTAATGCTGGCCATACATGTAATGATTGCGGAGACCCTCAAATGCCAGGGCAGTACAAACACCCCACAAATTACCCCATTTTGGAAAGAAGACATCCCAAGGTATGAGGGGCATATTGAGTCCATGAAAGATTGAAATTTGTATCCCAAGTTAGCGGAAAGGGAGACTTTGTGAGAAAAAACAATTTCCGCTAACTTGTGCCAAAAAAAAAAAAACTCGCCATGCACCTCATTGGATCCCTTGGGGTGTCTTCTTTCCAAAATGTGGTCACATGTGGGGTATTTATACTGCCCTGGCATTTTAGGGGCCCTAAAGCGTGAGAAGAAGTCTGGGATCCAAATGTCTAAAAATGTCCTCCTAAAATTAATTTGGGCCCCTTTGCGCATCTAGGCTGCAAAAAAGTGTCACACATGTGGTATCGCTGTACTCAGGAGAAGTTGGGCAATGTGTTTTGGGCTGTCATTTTACATATACCCATGCTGGGTGAGATAACTATCTTGGTCAAATGCCAACTTTGTATTAAAAAATGGGAAAAGTTGTCTTTTGCCGAGATATTTCTCTCAGCCAGCATGGGTATATGTAAAAAGACACCCCAAAACACATTGCCAAACTTCTCCTGAGTATGTTGATACCACATGTGACACTTTTTTGCAGCCTAGGTGGGCAAAGGGGCCCACATTCCAAAGAGCACCTTTAGGATTTCACAGGGCATTTTTTACACATTTTGATTTCAAACTACTTCTCACACATTAGGGTCCCTAAAATGCCATGGCAGTATAACTACCCCACAAGTGACCCCATTTTGGAAAGAAGACACCCCAAGGTACATGGGCATAGTGAGTTCATGGAAGTTTTTATTTTTTTCACAAGTTAGTGGAATATGAGACTTTGTAAGAAAAAAAAAATCATTTTCCGCTAACTTGTGACAAAAAATAAAAAGTTCTATGAACTCACTATGCCCATCAGCGAATACCTTAGGGTGTTTACTTTCCGAAATGGGGTAATTTGTGGGGATTTTCTACTGTCTGGGCATTGTAGAACCTCAGGAAACATGACAGGTGCTCAGAAAGTCAGAGCTGCTTCAAAAAGCGGAAATTCACATTTTTGTACCATAGTTTGTAAACGCTATAACTTTTTCCCAAACCATTTTTTTTTTTTACCCAAACATTTTTTTTTCATCAAAGATATGTAGAACAATAAATTTAGAGATAAATTTATATATAGATGTCGTTTTTTCAAAAAAAATTACAACTGAAAGTGAAAAGTGTCATTTTTTTGCTAAAATTTCGGTAAATTTTGATTAATAACAAAAAAAGGAAAATTGTCAGCAGCAATGAAATACCACCAAATTAAAGCTCTATTAGTGAGAAGAAAATTAGGTAAAATTCATTTGGGTGGTAAGTTGCATGAACGAGCAATAAACGGTGACAGTAGTGTAGTGCAGAATTGTAAAAAGTGGTCTGGCCATTAAGGGTGTTTAAGCTAGGGGAGCTGAGGTGGTTAAGCAGTAAAGAAAAATGGCTGGGTTGTTATGGAAACCTGGAGTAAAACTTTGTTTATGGCAGTTGGGATTTGAAGAGAAAGACTTGCAGGCTTGTATTGGCTAATGTGGGTAATTTTGGGGAAATATCTCAGGAACGGTACGTCCTAGAGATCTGAGACCCGGTCTAAAACCTTCCCGGACACCTGATGTACCTGTGGGCCAGATTTGATAAAGACAGACAGAAACTCATTTTTATGTATAATATATATATATATATATATATATATATATATATATAATGTTGTTTCACACTAGCGTTTTTCTTTTCCGGCACTGAGTTCCGTCCTAGAGGCTCTTTACCGGAAAAGAACTGATTTTGCATACTGAATGGAGAGCAATCCGTTCACCATGTCTTCAGTTCAGTCTTTTTTGACTGATCAGGACAGAGATAAAAAAACGCAGCATGCTACAACATGTCATTACAACAATGGTCTTTAGTACAGCCATTGTTGTAATGACATGCTGAAAAATTACTTTCTTTCTGTGAGTATAATAAAACAGGATTTTAACTGTGCTGGTGGTACTCTCACTATTGTGCGGTTTATGACATCTTGCAGATAGCCCACGACGGCTCAGCATAGAGGTGTGGGTGGTTCTGAACTATGCAGAGATTACATGTTGAGCTTACCAACCTGGGTGGAAGTATACTGCGATTTAATCTAGAGGTGTCTGTCTTGAGCCGGATTAAGTGAATACCTACATTCGAGGAAAAAAGCTCTGTGTGAATGAGAAGCAGCGCGGTCCCACCAGATTGACATTTTATAATTGTGAAGAACCCACTTCATTCAAGGAGACCAGCAGAGCAAGTACCATTGAAACCTAGGACTTATTTTACTCTTTTTTTTACAAATGCCTTCAATTGGCATACGTTTTGACGGATCTGGCAGGCTGTTTCGGCGACGGAACTGCCTTCCGGAATCCTCTGCCGCAAGTGTGAAAGTAGCCTAAGTTGGAGAACTGCTTTGAGGTAAATCCAGGACAACGGACTTTCATTCCCCACCCTCATAGACAGACCACAGGACTTTTTTTTTTTTCTTTATTAATGGACAATAAGAAAATATTACAAAGAGGAGTAATTTACAAGGATGGGGATAATATACAGAGAGTTGGGCTGCTAAACAATGTTTATACACCATAAATTCCACACCCATTGTAGAAGCCATGCACTGAACACCCATCTAGCACATACATTGTTATTTAGGTTTTACTTTGCTCAACGTAAACCTATGGAAATCTTATAATTTAATAACAGCTTGTAAAAAGGAAAACACACAATATAATAAACTAGTAGTAGTAGCTCATGTACCATGAGTTCAGCTCTTCATTCTTTAAATAATAAAATGATGCCATAAGCAAGAAACTAAACAACTATCAACGGAATGTATTGTATAATCCCCATGAAAGCAGTGCACTTTAGCCTGTCCCCAGTGGAACCATTATTGTTGGTTTCAGACATTCATAACACACCAGCATTTTATAATCTTTATTGATGTACCCCCCAGTTCCGAGTTAGTGAACTAACTTCAGTTTGGATCATGGGGGTTCAGGTCTTGCAGGGGTAATGTAGATATTAAAATGTGACCATTTGGAACCTGAATCACAGTCTTACAAAGCCTGGTAGTATAACTGTGTGTAGTCATACTGTATTACACAGAGAGCCTGGCCATATTTTGGATGCTATCCTATATTAGAGACAAGGACTTCACCTTTCAGTGCCAGACATGAAATTGCCTTGCACTGAAAGACGTTTTGGATCATTTATCAAACTGGTGTAAAGTAGAACTGCCTTAGTTGCCCATAGCAACCAATCAAATTCGACCTTTCATTTTTGACAGCTCCTTTGGAAAATGAAAGGTGGAATCTGATTGGTTGCTATGGGCAACTAAGCCAGTTCTACTTTACACCAGTTTGATAAATGACCCCATTGTCTCTTTCAAAACACAGACTGTGTTTAATAAAAAAGAAAATAAATAAAATACCAATGAATGAAAATTACTTAATAGCTCAGTGGCCAATGATACTTGTTGTCTAAAAGGGATGTGCTCCCACAATAATGGTAAGTCTCAGGACAGAGCTGTAGGTAAGTAGAGAGTTGGAGGTCAGCATTTCAAGATCCAGGACAAACTCCTGAGGACCTTTGATAGGACGTGCCAGGACAAGCATTGCACTGATGTTGTTTATTTGCTGTAAAAGAAGGAAACATCTGTTTAATTCTGATTCATAAAGAACAAGCAACTTAGGCCCCTTGCAGACGAGCGTGTCCGGATTAGGTTTGGATGCATTGCTTCTGCGATCAGGGAAAATCGTGCGAGTAGGTACGCAATTGCAGTCAGTTTTGATTGAGATTGCTTTTCGATGTTCGGTTTTTATTGCGCGAGTGGAATGCGTTTTGCACGCGCGTAATAAAAAACTGACTGTGGTACCCAGACCCGAACCCGGACTTCTTCACTGAAGTTTGGGTTAGGTGTTCTGTAGATTTTATTATTTTCCCTTATAACATGGTTATAAAGGAAAATATTAGCATTCTTAACACAGAATGCTTACTAAAATGTTGCTTGAGGGGTTAAAAATAAATAAATAATCAACTCACCTCATCCTGCTGTTCGCTCAGCCGGCATCATCTTCTTTTTTCTTCTTTCAGGACCTGCCAAAGGACCTTTGATGATGTAATTGCGCTCACCAAGTAGTGACGTCAGCACAGGTCCTGCTGAACGAAGATAGAAGATTTCTATCTTCATTCAGCAGGACCTGCGCTGACCTCACCACGTGGTGAGTGCAATTACGTCATCAAAGGTCCTTTGGCAGGTCCTGAAAGAAGATGATGCCGGCTGAGCGAACAACAGGATGAGGTGAGTTAATTTTTATTTATTTTTTAACCCCTCAAGCAGTTTTTAGTAAGCATTCTGTATTAAGAATTCTATTATTTTTCTTTAGAATCATGTAATAAGTGAAAATAATACAGTAAATTGACTTTTATCAATTTGCTTACATCATCTCCTAGCAACCATGCGTGAAAATCTGCACTTGCTTGCAGATGCTTGCGATTTTCACGCAGACCCATTCATTTATATGGGGCCTGCGTTGCATGAGAAACGCATTGCACCTGCACGGAATTCTTGCCCGTATGAAAGGGGCCTTAAAATTGAAATTGGCAGCAGGAAAATGGCCATATACTGAATTTATCTTTAGAGGAGATTTTGTGCCAGCATGCATGACTTTCTAAAGGACTTTATGTTCCTGTGCCATGGTATAAGGAATCCCTAGGGACCCTTGTGTACCACATGTGCCACAGTATAATAAGCTCTATGAGGAACCAAACTGTATTGTCCTTTGGAAGCAATACTTCTAGGGAAGATTTCCTCAGTAATACGGCATGCAATGCTATTTATAGTATCTGTGAGAAAAGCAGTTTTTTTACATGCAATTTTTGGTGTTAGTCTATGGATTCTTAAAACTAATGCAAACGGGCATTTCTGGATTCAATTGCTATGCCTTTTTTTGTTCATGTTTTTTTTTACCTTAAATGACAGTATGTTGTAGCTACAGCATTTTTTCACACGTGTAAAGAAAAAAAATGCCATCAAAAGTGCATTTGGCGGGAGGAGGTTTATAAGCCATACATGCTCATCTGGAATTCTGGGAAGAAAGGAATGCAAATAAGCTCCTAACAAGCTCTGCCTCTAACTCCACCAAATGTAAGGCAGCTATCCTATAAGTCAATGTTTCCTTATAACAGTAGATGAGGTACTGGCTCATTTATTATCCAACTCATGTCAGGTTCTATTTTAAGGGTCAAACATTGACTTATAGGATAGCTGCCTTAAGCCTCATTCACACGTCAGTGTTCCACGGACAGCACACGTCCCCATTCATTTTAATGTGCGTTTTTAGACATCAGTGTTTTAGCACGGTCCACGGTGTTTTCAGTACGGATGCATGCTCTATTTTGTCCGTTCACAGATCCATCACATCTATTATAGTCTATGTGTCAGTGAAAAGCACAGATGCCATCCGTGTTGCATCCGTGTTTCACGGATCATTAGGAAGAGATGCTTTGCTTTGAAAAAAAAAATTCAGCTGTTTAGTGTCAGTGAAACACGGATGCAACACGGACAGCAAAAAACAGATCCTTCACGGACAGCTTCACGGATGCATCACTGACCACCTGCTCACGGATTTGAGCACGGACGTGTGAATGAGGCTTTAGGCTTCTATTGCAAGTGCAGATCAGCAAGGCAATTGTCCGGAGGAAAACATTCCTTCCTGGCAATTGCCTGCTCGTTAGCGGAGAAGACCGCTGCTAGTACATGCAGCAATCTCCTCCACAGTATGGGGACAAGCAATTCCATCGCTTCTCCCTAAACAGAATCATTGTTTGCCGCAGCAGATCGTGATTAGACAGGACTATCTGCCGTCAGTAAGCGATGATTTTAAAACCTGCTGAAAGATTCTGATTGCCCAAGCATCGTGTTCATTGTGTAATTTGTGGCAGTATTACACAGGCAGATCATCGCTAACACTCATTCCTTTGAACACTTGTTAGCTATAATCTGCCTGATTATCTGCTTGTTTAATATAAGCCTTAAGGTGCATTTACAGGGCCCGAGAATTGGGCAGATTATCAGGAAATACTGTTCTTGTGAACAGTCGTTTCCGACGATCTGGCCATGTAAATGTGCTACTGATCACCCGATGATCAAGCAAAATGCTTTTTCATCGGATGATCCTATCGTTCATGCAGACATCACCAATCATGGCAGCAGATCGTGTTGTCTAAACAGCGATCTGCTGCTCAGAAACCATAATGATGTATAAGCACTAGGCATCACAGTAGCGTGTAATTGCAGCAGTCTCCTTCACTGAGCAAGCAGCCAACTGTCGGGAAGGAACACTTCCTTTCCTACAATTGGCCGCACAGTCAGCCTGTGTAAATCCAGCTTTACATCTGGTGGCGGTGCTGGCAGAGCTTGCTAAGAGTTCATTTGCATGCCTTCTTACAAGAAAAAGACACATGCTGTTTTATGGGGGAGATGTGCAGCAAAAAACACCAAAACTAATACATTTTGGACATTTAGGCTAAATGCACGGGAAAATCCGCACCGTAGGTCATGTACATTGTATTCTATGAGAATTTGAAATTCTCAAAGCACACAATGCAGATTTTTTTCTGCGTGAATTTTAAAATCCGCAGCATGTCAATTTATTTTATCTTTCCTGACCGGATTTTCTTCATTCACTTAGTAAAATCCGCACCAAATCTGCACACAAATCTGCATGCAATTCCGCACCAATTGATGTGGATTGACCGCACAGATTTGCCTGCGAACACCTGCGGATTTCAGTGCGGATTCTCCGCACATTAATCCTATAAGTCTGCATGTACCCTTAGGGAGTTATACACCTCTGACACTTGCACCTATTTGGAGAACTGGAGCCCACCAATCCACCTGGTAAGGTGATCACCAGCAACCGCATTCAGGCAGAGAATGAATGGAGAGCGGGAGGTGCATGTGCGTGGTTCTCTCCACTTCCATAGGAGTTACAAATATGTTATATAAGGCCAAGGTGGGATTATCTCTCTAACTGTCCCCTTATGTAGATGCCATACTGAGTAGTGCACACTATGTGATCCACGGCTGGGAAAGATGTGCAGCCAATCAGTGGCTGAAGTGGTTCACTGCTGCTGCCATCCATTTCTTGCTGTGTCGAGACAGGAGCAGGAAGTGGAGTGAGGCAGGGACCCAGTCACCATCAGAACAGCAGAGCCAGAGGATTGGTGAGGTATCTTATGTTAATGTTTTTACAGCATGTGCAGCCTGTGGGAACACTTTTTTATTGCATTGGAATAACCTTTAAAATTGTCACTTACCCTAATATAGAAATCGCCTTGTTCATTTCCTGACCGAATCTGGAAGGTATTGTATGCTCTAGGATACACACTGGTGGCCTGGATTTGGAATATGTCAGAGGGAACACTTCTGTCTGATGTTATGCTCATGTGCCGATACAATATTGAACCAGGCTCATCATGGCATAGTGGATTGCTGCCTGGGCACATACAGCGACTGCAATATAAAAATCACACAGTTCAAGTATAAGTTTAAAAAAAATCCTATTTTCAAAGAATAATTAAATGGTTCGAACCCAACAATCAAGGTGGTCCCACTGAGGCTCAAATGGGTTCAAGTCTAGAGAATTAGTAGACCAGGGTAATACTAATCATGGTCATGCTGTTCTAACCAATGACACTTCTAGTTGTGTGTCGCATGTCACATGTCGCATGCATGTGATCTGCAAGGATAGGTTCATTCTCAAATCAGTTGGAAGTGGCTTCTACATGGATGAGTGATCTCAGAGAATGCCACTAAAACATCCCCCAGACCATAGACTAGCTTGTGTTTTTCCAGCAACAGTTGCAGATTGTTTTTCTCTGATGTTTCTCCCCTGACTCCAGATGAAGTGTTGGCTTATTTATAATCTTATACTATGTCTCAAGGCCTAGTTATTAGGGTCAGACATTCACTTATAGGATAGCTGCCTTACATCTGATGGCATTAGAGCAGAGCTTATTCACAATGGTGCCATTTGTCCACTCACAATACATTTTCACCACAACATGAACAATTCACAAACTGTACCGTTTAAAAAATATAGCCACCCTTGGCCCGAAAGCCAGTAATCATCCCTATTTATAACGCTGATAAATCGCCCCTTTTACCTATGACAGCAACAAAGGATATGTCTGCAGACAGCCCATCACACACCTTATACACCCACCAAGCCAGCTTATGACACAGGACCTCCTTCATGAGCAGATGTTGAAAGTAGGAAGTTGTCATAAATAATAGTGTAATGTGACTGTGTGTGTATATATATATATATATATATATATATACACTAGCAGAAGGAGCCAGCTTCGCACGGGTATATTTAATCTATTTCATTTAATGTTTGTGTGTGTCGTTAAAATATATCGACAGTATCCACTATAACAGTGACATCTGCAGTTCCCTGTCCCCTTAAAATGTGACCTCCACAACACCCGCCCCCTTAACAGTGACTTCCACAGCATCCCACCCCTTAACACTGACCTCCATAGCGGACCGTCACCTTAACTGTGACCTCCGCAGTTCCCTGACCCCTTAATAGAGACCTTCACAGCGCCTGCCCCTTTAACAGTGACCTCCACAGCATCCTGCCCCTTTATCAGTGATTTCGACAGTAGCCAGTCCCTTTAACAGTGACCTTCACAGCGGACACCCCTTTATTAGTGACCTCCACAGTACCCCATCTCCTTAACTGTGATTTCCACCACACCCCGTCCCCTTAACAGTGGCCTCTACATCAATCTTCCCCTTAACACTGACCTCCATAGCAGACCGTCCCCTTAACTGTGAACTCCACAGCAGTCTGCCCCTAGGGTGGCCAGAGGTCCGGTTTTAGGCTGGACAGTCCAGCTTTCAGACTCCCTGTCTTCCGTCTGGCGCAGGGCCTGGACGGACACCGGGATGTCCTTTTGAACAGCTCACTCTCAGACAGAAGCACAGTGCTGTCTGAGCGTGAGCTGCAGGGAGAAAGTCACCCTCCCTCCCACCCCTGCAGCTGACAGAAGTTGATTTTTACCTTCATTTTTTCAATCCCCGTTGGCTGTGGAGTGGGAGGGGGCGTGGCTCAGTGAAATCTGGGGGTGGGTTTTCAGTCCATCTTTTGAGGGTGGCCTTAATGGCCACCCTACCTGCCCCTGAACTGTCACCTCCACAGCACTCTGCTCCCTTAAGGCCCCTTTCACACGGGCGTTGCGGATTGTGGCCGGATGCAATTTCAGTGCAATTTTGACACAAAAACGCGTCAGTTTCACTGCAATTGTGTTCCATGTTTGCATTTTCCGTGTGGGTGCAAAACATTGTAATGCGTTTTGCACGCGCGTGAGAAAAATCGGCATGTTTGGTACCCAGACCCGAACCCGGACTTCTGCACAGAAGTTCGGGTTTGGGTTAGGTGTTGTGTAGATTTTATTATTTTCCCTTACAACATTGTTATAATACAGAATGCATAGTATAATAGGGCTGGAGGGGTTAAAAAATTTTTTTATTTTTTTTATTTAACTCGCCTTAATCCACTTGATCGCGCAGCCCGGATTCTCTTCTGTCTTCTTCTTTGAGGAATAGGACCTTTGATGACGTCACTGCGCTCATCACATGGTCCAGCACATGATCTTTTTACCATGGTGATGGATCATGTGACGGACCATGTGATGAGCGCAGTGACGTCATCAAAGGTCCTTTCCCTGTGCACAGCAAAGAAGAAGACAGAAGAGAAGCCGGGCTGCGTGATCAAGTGGATTAAGGTGAGTTATATATTATTATTATTTTTAACCCCTCCAGCCCTATTGTACTATGCATTCTGTATTAAGAATGCTATTATTTTCCCTTATAACCATGTTATAAGGGAAAATAATAATGATCGGGTTCCCATCCCGATCGTCTCCTAGCAACCGTGCGTGAAAATCGCACCGCATCCGCACTTGCTTGCGATTTTCACGCCGCCCTATTCACTTCTATGGGGTCTGCGTTGCGTGAAAAACGCTAAATATAGAACATGCTGCGATTTTCACACAACGCACAAGTTATGCGTGAAAATCACCGCTTGTGTGCACAGCCCCATTGGAGTGAATGGGTCCGGATTCAGTGCGGGTGCAATGCGTTCACGTCACACATTGCACCCATGTTGAAAACTCGCTCGTGTGAAAGGGGCCTAACAGTCTCATCCACAGCGCCCTGCCTCTTTAAAGCTGACCTGCAGAGGTGAAGAAAAACAGCTGGGTTGTTATGGAAACCTGGTGTAAAACTGTGTGTATCTGGAGGACCTGCAAACTTCTATTGGCTGATAAGGGACATGTGACCGTGTATGGCAGTTGGTGACATGAAGAGAAAGACCTGCAGGCTTCCATTGGCTAATGTAGGTCATGTGATGTGCCATATTTGCATTTTTGGGGAATATCTCAGGAACGGTACGTGCTAGAGAGCTGAGACCCGGTCTAAAACCTTCCGAGACACCTGATGTACCAACTTTCGTAATTGTAAATGCGACTGTGCGGATTCCTTTAGCGGACATACATACAAACACACACACATACATACATTTAGCTTTATATAATATATATTGTGGTAAGGTGAACAGAAAAGTGTATGGTAAAGTCCTGGAAGGGGTGTATATCCCACCCAGCTTCCTCAACTGGGTGAGGTAAATAAAATCCAGAAGGTTAAAATAGTCTCATCAATGTGTAGGTTGCTGAGACAGTTTTGTTAAGTTTATGGGCTGGATTTTATTGGACTGGGAGAAGGTAGGTTTGGTAGAGGGATCTCCCCAGTCCACCCTATTCTGGGACAGGTTTTCCCCTAGCCTGAGGGATCCCCAGCTGAAGCCAGCTGGGATCGTCAAGGGGAAATAAAGCACAGTCCAGGCTGTCAGTCTGAGGAGAGTAATGCCTGGAGAAAGTCTGGGAAGATGGCTGCCCTGCTGGCTAGAGAAGCTAAATTCTCTGTGTGACCTGTGTTCACTAGGTGAGCTAGGAACTTCACTGTATTATCCAGAGCCCAGACGGGCAGATGTTTATTTTGGTTTGGTTTATGTTTTGTGGTGCTGGACCTTCACCTTACCCAGTGAATTATAACTGGGGTTGCCTGTATTGCTGGAGTGTGATAAATAAAGCAACATTTGGACTTTAACCCTGTGATCTGCAAGAGAATCTGTCATCGCCGCCCTACCTGAGAGTGTAAACCCTTACAAAATATATATTTGCCCTTTTCTGTATGGTCTATGGCTGATATTGTATCTCGGCTCTGTTCTCTTGAATGGGGAGGAGGTGCAGACCCTCTTAATAGGACCTGAGTTTTGCAGTCCGTAAGTGTTTTGCAGTCTGTAAATTGCGGGTCAACAAAACAGATACCGGCCGTGTGCGTTCTGCATTTTGCGGACCGCACATGGCTGGCCCTATGATAGAAAGGCCTATTCTTGTCCGCGGACAAGCTCTATCTTTTTTGCAGGGCCATGGAATGGAATTATGGATGCGTACAGCACGTGGTGTGCTGTCAGCATCTTTTGCTGCTCCATTAAAATTTATAGGTTCGCACCCATTCCGCAAAATTGTGGAACGGATGCGGAGCCAGAAATACGGATGTGTGAATGGAACCTTAAGTTTCTTGAAAGATAGAAAATGCAATAACCGCTGAACTGATAATAAGTAATATACTTACAATCTAATAACCCACACAGGTGGATGAAAGTTCCTCCCTATGGCATTTATATTAAGATTTTGGGATACATATTTGGGGAGTGACATCTACAAGTCTAACGTTCTATTCAGTTATTTAACTGCATTGGGAATTGATCTCTTGTTGCGCAACTTACTTGTCAGACACTTGTATATAGGGCTCAACACACAGGTTTTTTTCCACACAGCGGTATCCTCCATGGAAGTTGACACAGGTTTGTTGGTCCGTGCAGGTGGCAGTTCCACTCTCGCATTCATTGATATCTGTTAATAAAATCAAGAAAAGAAATATCAAAATAAACAAAGCACATAACAGTTTGAAAAGTCTACCCATTCCGTGCATTGAGGGCCGCAATTTGCCAATGCATGAGCACTATCCGTGCGACTGCCACAGACAGATCGAGACCCATTTAACTTAAAGGGGTCCGTGATCTGTCTGCACCGCAAAAAATAGAACACTACGTAATGATTCCATGGGGTTCTGTGCCTCCATTCCGTACCTTCTGGATTGCAGACTGATTCAAGTGAATGGGTCCACATCCGTGATGCGGTGTTCACAGGGCCGGGGCCCGTATACTGCGGACCCAATGTTTTCGGGCCGCAATACGGGCAACGGCCATGTGCCTGAGGTCTCAGGATGGGAGCTTGCAGAGTCACGCTAGGCCTTCCTCTGTCAGCTATCAAAATCTAAGCGATTTTAGCTGCCATCACTCATCATATCAGGCTGACGAGACACCTTGCATTACACAGCACATAAGTACATCCTAAGGGCTGTTTCACATGAGCGGATGCCGTGCGTGTAGGGTGGCCACTGGCTTCACCCAAGAAAGCCGAACCTCACGGCCACGTCCACTTAAATGAAGCCACACCCTTGCTTCCATGAAGCAACGCCCCCATCGCCGGCCGTGGAAAAATCTGGGGGAGGAGAGGGAAGAAGGGAGGTGAGCTGGGGGCAGCCCCTGCGCCGGACGGAGGACAGGGAGCCTAAAAACCGGACTGTCCGGCCTAAAACTGAACGTCTGGCCACCCTACGTGCGTGTCATCCGCAGCGTGAACGACAGCCAAGCCCCGCACTGGACAGTGATTTTGTAGTAAAAAGATCACAGAGAAGTACGGAGCATTATCTATCATGTTAATGCTCCGTGTCTCTGCTGTCCAGTGCGGGGCTTAGCTGTCATTCACGCTGCTGATGACATGCACGGCATCTGCTCGTGTGAAACAGCCCTAAGGGTGCTGGCACACAGTGCAGTTCTGACATGCTAAGACTCACTGTCCTCTCTAGGTTGTGGCTTCATTAGAACACAAGAAGGCTCTTATTAAAGTGAAGTTTTAAAGAGGACCTTTCACCAGGAAAAAGTATCTAAACTGACTATACCGATGTGTAGAGCGGCGCCCAGGGATCCCCCTGCACTTACTGTTATCCCCGGGCGCCGCTCCGTTCTCCGGTTATAGCCTCCGGTATGTTCCTAGTTAGGCTCCACCCAGGGGAACTTAGGCTCCACCCAGGGGACCTGCCGGCGTCTCTCCTATGCTGTAGCGCTCGCCAATCGCAGCGCTCAGCTCATAGCCTGGCTATGCACACTATTCAATGCACACTATTTTTGCACTTCTGAATATTTTTTATAGAGCCGGTCGTTGCGGACGCGTATGTCTATTTCCGAAAGTCCTCCACCATTTCCCATTATAATAAAATGGGCCAGCGGGAGTCAGGTAGCATATGTCGGATCCAAACATTATATACAGGTCCTTCTAAAAAAATTAGCATATTGTGATAAAGTTCATTATTTTCTGTAATGTACTGATAAACATTAGACTTTCATATATTTTAGATTCATTACACACAACTGAAGTAGTTCAAGCCTTTTATTGTTTTAATATTGATGATTTTGGCATACAGCTCATGAAAACCCAAATTTCCTATCTAAAAAAATTAGCATATTTCATCCGACCAATAAAAGAAAAGTGTTTTTAATACAAAAAAAGTCAACCTTCAAATAATTATGTTCAGTTATGCACTCAATACTTGGTCGGGAATCCTTCTGCAGAAATGACTGCTTCAATGCGGCGTGGCATGGAGGCAATCAGCCTGTGGCACTGCTGAGGTGTTATGGAGGCCCAGGATGCTTCGATAGCGGCCTTAAGCTCATCCAGAGTGTTGGGTCTTGCGTCTCTCAACTTTCTCTTCCCAATATCCCACAGATTCTCTATGGGGTTCAGGTCAGGAGAGTTGGCAGGCCAATTGAGCACAGTAATACCATGGTCAGTAAACCATTTACCAGTGGTTTTGGCACTGTGAGCAGGTGCCAGGTCGTGCTGAAAAATGAAATCTTCATCTCCAAGCTTTTCAGCAGATGGAAGCATGAAGTGCTCCAAAATCTCCTGATAGCTAGCTGCATTGACCCTGCCCTTGATAAAACACAGTGGACCAACACCAGCAGCTGACATGGCACCCAGACCATCACTGACTGTGGGTACTTGAAACTGGACTTCAGGCATTTTGGCATTTCCCTCTCCCCAGTCTTCCTCCAGACTCTGGCACCTTGATTTCCGAATGACATGCAAAATTTGCTTTCATCCGAAAAAAGTACTTTGGACCACTGAGCAACAGTCCAGTGCTGCTTCTCTGTAGCCCAGGTCAGGCGCTTCTGCCGCTGTTTCTGGTTCAAAAGTGGCTTGACCTGGGGAATGCGGCACATGTAGCCCATTTCCTGCACACGCCTGTACACGGTGGCTCTGGATGTTTCTACTCCAGACTCCGTCCACTGCTTCCGCAGGTCCCCCAAGGTCTGGAATCGGTCCTTCTCCACAATCTTCCTCAGGGTCCGGTCACCTCTTCTCGTTGTGCATCGTTTTCTGCCACACTTTTTCCTTCCTACAGACTTCCCACTGAGGTGCCTTGATACAGCACTCTGGGAAAAGCCTATTCGTTCAGAAATTTCTTTCTGTGTCTTACCCTCTTGCTTGAGGGTGTCAATGATGGCATTCTGGACAGCAGTCAGGTCGGCAGTCTTACCCATGATTGCGGTTTTGCGTAATGAACCAGGCTGGGAGTTTTTAAAAGCCTCAGGAATCTTTTGCAGGTGTTTAGAGTTAATTAGTTGATTCAGATGATTAGGTTAATAGCTCGTTTAGAGAACCTTTTCATGATATGCACATTTTTTTAGATAGGTATTTGGGGTTTTCATGAGCTGTATGCCAAAATCATCAATATTAAAACAATAAAAGGCTTGAACTACTTCAGTTGGTATGTAATGAATCTAAAATATATGAAAGTCTAATGTTTATCAGTACATTACAGAAAATAATGAACTTTATCACAATATGCTAATTATTTTAGAAGGACCTGTATATACAGTGCAATGCGAAAGTTTGGGCAACCTTGTTATTCGTTATAAGTTTCCTGTATAAATCGTTGGTTGTTACAATAAAAAATGTCAGTTAAATATATTATATAGGAGACACACACAGTGATATTTGAGAAGTGAAATGAAGTTTATTGGATTTACAGAAAGCGTGCTATAATTGTTTAAACAAAATTAGGCAGGTGCATAAATTTGGGCACCACAAAAAAGAAATAAAAACAATATTTAGTAGATCTTCCTTTTGCAGAAATTACAGCCTCTAAACCAGGGATGTCAAACTCGTGGCCCTCCAGCTGTTGCAAAACTACAACTCCCATCATGCCTGGGCATACTACAGCTATCAGGGAATGATGGGAGTTGTAGTTTAGCAACATCTGGAGGGCCATGAGTTTGACATCCATGCTCTAAACGCTTCCTGTAGGTTCCAATGAGAGTCTGGATTCTGGTTGAAGGTATTTTGGACCATTCCTCTTTACAAAACATCTTTAGTTCATTCAGGTTTGATGGCTTCCGAGCATGGACAGCTCTCTTTAAGTCACACCACAGATTTTCAATTATATTCAGGTCTGGGGACTGAGATGGCCATTCCAGAACGTTGCACTTGTTCCACTGGCCACACAGCCCCACAGCATGATGGAACCACCACCATATTCTACTGTAGGTAGCTGGTGTTTTTCTTTTCTTTTTCCTCCATGCATAACGCCCCTTGTTATGGCCAAATAACTAAATTTTAGTTTCATCAGTCCACAGCACCTTATTCCAAAATGAAGCTGGCTTGTCCAAATGTGCTTTAGCCCACCTCAAGCGGAGCTTTTTGTGCTGTGGGCAGAGAAAAGGCTTCCTCTGCATCACTCTCGCATACAGCATCTCCTTGTGTAAAGTGCACCGAATGGTTGAACGATGCACAGTGACTCCATCTGCAGCAAGATGATGTTGTAGGTCTTTGGTGCTGGTCTGTGGGATGACTCTGACTGTTGTCACCATTCGTCGCTTCTGTCTATCCAAGATTTTTCTTGGTCTGCCACTTCGAGCCTTAACTTGAACTTAGCCTGTGGTCTTCCATTTCCTCAATATGTTCCTAACTGTGGAAACAGACAGCTGAAATCTCTGAGACAGCTTTCTGTATCCTTCCCCTAAACCATGATGGTGAACAATCTTTGTCTTCAGGTCATTTGAGAGTTGTTTTAAGACCCCCATGTTGCTACTCTTCAGAGAAAATTAAAAGAGGAGGGAAACTTACAATTGACCCCCTTAAATATTCTTTCTCATAATTGGATTCACCTGTGTATGTAGGTCAGGGGTCACTGAGCTTACCAAGCCAATTTGAGTTCCAATAATTAGTTCTAAAGATTTTGGAATCAATAAAATGACAACAGTGCCCAAATTTATGCACCTGCCTAATTTTGTTTAAACAATTATAGCGCACTTTCTGTAAATCCAATAAACTTAATTTCACTTCTCAAATATCACTGTGTGTGTCTCCTATATGATATATTTAACTGACATTTTTTATCATAACAACCAACGATTTATACAGGAAAATCATGACGATTAACAAGGTTGCCCAAACTTTCGCATCCCACTGTATATATATATATACAGTACAGACCAAAAGTTTGGACACACCTTCTCATTCAAAGAGTTTTCTTTATTTTCATGACTATGAAAATTGTAGATTCACACTGAAGGCATCAAAACTATTGAATGTGGAATTATATACATAACAAAAAAGTGTGAAACAACTGAAAATATGTAATATTCTAGGTTCTTCAAAGTAGCCACCTTTTGCTTTGATTACTGCTTTGCACACTCTTGGCATTCTCTTGATGAGCTTCAAAAGGTAGTCACCTGAAATGGTCTTCCAACAGTCTTGAAGGAGTTCCCAGAGATGCTAAGCACTTGTTGGCCCTTTTGCCTTCACTCTGCGGTCCAGCTCACCCCAAACCATCTCGATTGGGTTCAGGTCCGGTGACTATGGAGGCCAGGTCATCTGGCTCAGCACCCCATCACTCTCCTTCATGGTCAATTAGCCCTTACACCGCCTGGAGGTGTGTTTGGGGTCATTGTCCTGTTGAAAAATAAATTATGGTCCAACTAAACGCAAAACGGATGGAATAGCATGCCGCTGCATGATGCTGTGGTAGCCATGCTGGTTCAGTATGCCTTCAATTTTGAATAAATCCCCAACAGTGTCACCAGCAAAGCACCCCCACACCATCACACCTCCTCCTCCATGCTTCACGGTGGGAACCAGGCATGTATCCGCTCACCTTTTCTGCGTCGCACAAAGACACGGTGGTTGGAACCAAAGATCTCAAATTTGGACTCATCAGACCAAAGCACAGATTTCCACTGGTCTAATGTCCATTCCTTGTGTTCTTTAGCCCAAACAAGTCTCTTCTGCTTGTTGCCTGTCCTTAGCAGTGGTTTCCTAGCAGATATTCTACCATGAAGGCCTGATTCACACAGTCTCCTCTTAATAGTAGTTCTAGAGATGTGTCTGCTGCTAGAACTCTGTGTGGCATTGACCTGGTCTCTAATCTGAGCTGCTGTTAACCTGCGATTTCTGAGGCTGGTGACTCGGATGAACTTATCCTCCGCAGCAGAGGTGACTCTTGGTCTTCCTTTCCTGGGGCGGTCCGCATGTGAGCCAGTTTCTTTGTAGCGCTTGATGGTTTTTGTGACTGCACTTTGGGGACACTTTTCAAAGTTTTCCCAGTTTTTTGGACTGACTGACCTTCATTTCTTAAAGTAATGATGGCCACTCGTTTTTCGTTACTTAGCTGCTTTTTTCTTGCCATAATACAAATCCACAGTCTATTCAGTAGGAATATCAGCTGTGTATCCACCTGACTTCTCCACAACACAACTGATGGTCCCAACCCCATTTATAAGGCAAGAAATCCCACTTATTAAACCTGACAGGGCACACCTGTGAAGTGAAAACCATTTCAGGTGACTACCTCTTGAAGCTCATCAAGAGAATGCCAAGAGTGTGCAAAGCAGTAATCAAAGCAAAAGTTGGCTACTTTGAAGAACCTAGAATATGACATATTTTCGGTTGTTTCACACTTTTTTTGTTATGTATATAATTCCACATGTGTTAATTCATAGTTTTAATGCCTTCAGTGTGAATCTACAATTTTCATAGTCATGAAAATAAAGAAAACTCTTTGAATGAGAAGGTGTGTCCAAACTTTTGGTCTGTACTGTATATATACATATTTAGTGCCATTTACTGTTATTGACATCCGCACTGGTCTTTGGCTACCAGTCACTGACCCAGTGAGCGCTATCCCTCTCCTATATTTTTTGTGAGCATTTGTCTAGTATGTCTAGTATAGTGTATATGTCTATATATATCTTATAAGGACGTATTCACACTAGGATACAGTCATTTTTCTGTCTAGCATAGTGAGATAACTCTCTGGATCAACTTTGTAGTACAACAGACTGAACTGGATGGACAGTTGTCTTTTTTTTCAGCCTTTTAAACTATGTTACTATTAGAGATGAGCGAATTTCATATTTTGAAAACGCTTCGTTTGTTGGTAAAAGCAGAATTGCGTTATGCATTCTGTTACCACGGACCATAACGCAATTCTATGACGGAATGCATAACTGCATGCCTTTAGAGGAATTCCGTTATTCATTCCATCATAATAGAAGCCGTCCATGCTCGGAAGCCATCAAACCTGAATGAACTAAAGATGTTTTGTAAAGAGGAATGGTCCAAAATACCTTCAACCAGAATCCAGACTCTCATTGGAACCTACAGGAAGCGTTTAGAGGCTGTAATTTCTGCAAAAGGAGGATCTACTAAATATTGATTTAATTTCTTTTTTGTGGTGCCCAAATTCATGCACCTGCCTAATTTTGTTTAAACAATTATAGCACACTTTCTGTAAATCCAATAAACTTAATTTCACTTCTCAAATATCACTGTGTGTGTCTCCTATATGATATATTTAACTGACATTTTTTATCGAAACAACCAACGATTTATACAGGAAAATCATGACGATTAACAAGGTTGCCCAAACTTTCGCATCCCACTGTATATACTAGATCAATGGTAGTTAGATATATATTGATTATTGGAAGCTAGTACTAGGATTTATTAGTTATGTTTATATTCTTTTCAAGTATAGGACATTGAAGGAAGGTTTGCTTTATACTCTGTTATCCATTTATCTTGTAACCTTTTACTTTATTTTTTATTAATTAAATAAGCCATTGCTTAAATCCGGATTCCTCATCTTTCAAAGACCATGCAAGGATAGACAGCAGAAACCCTTGGATAAAACAACCACCAAACGAAGCGTAAATGAATTTCAGAACATGAAATTCGCTCATCTCTAGTTACTATGTTAAATATTGCAATATACAGGTCCTTCTAAAAAAATTAGCATATTGTGATAAAGTTCATTATTTTCTGTAATGTACTGATAAACATTAGACTTTCATATATTTTAGATTCATTACACACAACTGAAGTAGTTCAAGCCTTTTATTGTTTTAATATTGATGATTTTGGCATACAGCTCTTGAAAACCCCAAATTCCTATCTCAGAAAATTAGCATATCATGAAAAGGTTCTCTAAACGAGCTATTAACCTAATCATCTGAATCAACTAATTAACTCTAAACACCCGCAATCATGGGTAAGACTGCCGACCTGACTGCTGTCCAGAAGGCCATCATTGACATCCTCAAGCAAGAGGGTAAGACACAGAAAGAAATTTCTGAACGAATAGGCTGTTCCCAGAGTGCTGTATCAAGGCACCTCAGTGGGAAGTCTGTGGGAAGGACCCTGAGGAAGATTGTGGAGAAGGACCGATTCCAGACCTTGGGGGACCTGCGGAAGCAGTGGACTGAGTCTGGAGTAGAAACATCCAGAGCCACCGTGTACAGGAAATGGGCTACAGGTGCCGCATTCCCCAGGTCAAGCCACTTTTGAACCAGAAACAGCGGCAGAAGCGCCTGACCTGGGCTACAGAGAAGCAGCACTGGACTGTTGTTTAGTGGTCCAAAGTACTTTTTTCGGATGAAAGCAAATTTTGCATGTCATTCGGAAATCAAGGTGCCAGAGTCTGGAGGAAGACTGGGGAGAGGGAAATGCCAAAATGCCTGAAGTCCAGTGTCAAGTACCCACAGTCAGTGATGGTCTGGGGTGCCATGTCAGCTGCTGGTGTTGGTCCACTGTGTTTTATCAAGGGCAGGGTCAATGCAGCTAGCTATCAGGAGATTTTGGAGCACTTCATGCTTCCATCTGCTGAAAAGCTTTATGGAGATGAAGATTTCATTTTTCAGCACGACCTGGCACCTGCTCACAGTGCCAAAACCACTGGTAAATGGTTTACTGACCATGGTATTACTGGGCTCAATTGGCCTGCCAACTCTCCTGACCTGAACCCCATAGAGAATCTGTGGGATATTGGGAAGAGAAAGTTGAGAGACGCAAGACCCAACACTCTGGATGAGCTTAAGGCCGCTGATTGCCTCCATGCCACGCCGCATTGAAGCAGTCATTTCTGCAGAAGGATTCCCGACCAAGTATTGAGTGCATAACTGAACATAATTATTTGAAGGTTGACTTTTTTTGTATTAAAAACACTTTTCTTTTATTGGTCGGATGAAATATGCTAATTTTTTTAGATAGGAAATTTGGGTTTTCATGAGCTGTATGCCAAAATCATCAATATTAAAACAATAAAAGGCTTGAACTACTTCAGTTGTGTGTAATGAATCTAAAATATATGAAAGTCTAATGCTTATCAGTACATTACAGAAAATAATGAACTTTATCACAATATGCTATATTTTTTTTAGAAGGACCTGTATTCGCACTAGGATGTGGTATCTTGTCAGTGTCCAGCATAGTGAGATTATATAGGAATAAATTCACACTAGGATGCTTAAAAAGGACATTGCATCATATTATAGTGCATGGCATGTTTTATCATTCTTGAATGAAATTAAATGCAGCAGATATTATCCTTAGCGCTCATGCACGCAAACGTGTCCGTTCAGTTTTTTTTTTGTGGCACATATGCGCAACCACTCACTTCAATGGGGAAATGATTCTGTGTGTGTTCCGTGTCTTTATGTCCACATGTCCTATTATTGTCTGCATTACAGACAAGGATAGGACTGTTCTATTATGGCCTGGCTGTTCCGTTCTGCAAAATGTGGAATGCACATGGCCGACACAGCAATTTACAGACTGCCAAACAACAGTTTTGTCCAGAGTATGGGTGTTTGTTAGGGTTACTAAAAGGGTCGTTTACAAAAGACCGTCGTCTTGAAGTCCCTGTGTACTGCCTCATAATGCACATAATTTATGACTAGGCGTTCACCGTGTCATAAATTAAGTGCATCTACGGCAGTCCATGCGCATAAAATGAAAATCTACTCCACTCCCTGAGAGGAGTAGATTTTCGGCAACTTTTATGCATAACATTCGCGTAAATGTAAGTAATTATGCTGGGACTGATGGTGCAGCCCTGGCCCGGCCTCTGCCACTTCCAAGTGGCGAAGAAGGCATAAAAATGCTGAATGCAACATGTTGTCGCATGGGTGTAAAAAAATCTCAAAATGAGGTCTTGCGTCTTTCATGCCAATAACCCCTAAGAATTAAAGACTATATATACCTTTGGAGGCAATTTTTTTTATGATTGTATGTTACTCATTTTTGGCTAAAAATAATTTTTTCAATGTATTAAAAATATTGAGCTGTTCTGTCACAAAGGGGTTAACTGTTTTTCTAACTGTGTGACTGGTACTTTCACTTTGTGCTCATCATCTAATAACCCTTCTCTCTAAACTACTAAGAGGTCATAAACACTTATTTAATCCACATTCTCATCAGTAAGGCTTCATTCACATCACCAATCAGCCTTTCCGTTCTCAGGAAAACGGAAAGGATGGATTCGGCACATAGCACAACCGAATGGAGCCTACGGGCCCCTTAGACTATAATGGGGTCCGTTAGGTTTCCGCTCAGAAGATTTTTGAAGCGGAGACAAAAGTCTTACATGCACAACTTTTGTCTCCGCTCCAAAATCTTCTTCTGAGTGGAAACCTAACAGACCCCATTATAGTCTGTGGGCTCCGTTTGGCTCAGTTATGTGCCAAATCCGTCCTTTTCGTTTTCCTGCCCCGAGAACAGAAAGGCTGAACGGTGATGTGAACGAAGCCTAAGATAAAAGCTGATCTATAATGAATCTTTAGAAGGTCATAGAGCAGATAAAAGACGTCTGCTCCCCAGATGATGGAAAAGACAAAAAATCCAAAGGGTGCTTCTAGAGCATGTCAGCTCTGTACAGAAAAAAGGAAGCCATATTTTTTTTATAAAGACTTATTTAAAAAATAATTTTTGCTCAAATCACAATAATAAAAAAATACCCTCAAAGGTTTACATAGCCTTTAACCCCTTAGGGACACAGCCTTATTTCACCTTAAGGACCAGGCCATTTTTTTGCAAATCTGACCAGTGTCACTTTAAGTGCTGATAACTTTAAAACGCTTTTTTATTTATAAAAAAATACAAATTTTACCAAAAATGTGAAAACAATTGCTAATTTCCAAGTTTCAATTTCTCTACTTCTATAATACCGTATATACTCGAGTATAAGACGAGTTTTTTGGCACATATTTTTGTGCTCAAAAAGCCCCCTCGTCTTATACTCGAGTCTCGATTTGGCCGACCCGAAAATGCCACTGCAGCGAGCGGCCCGGCCGGCGGGTGACTGACGTCACTTAGTAACGCTCCTGCTTCCTGAAGTTGGAGGAGCGTTACCTAGTGACGTCAGTCAAGCGCCAGCCAGCTCCCGCTCGCTGTAGTGCATTCATCGTGACAGTGAGTACAGAGGCCGGACCTGTTATCAATAGGAGAGAGATTGTTTTACACACTAGTAAATTACTTTACACACAAATCCAGTTATGTGCGCAGTTTAGGACACATGAGGGGACACATAGGGCCATGAGGGGGACCAGCATAAGATGCTATATGTCTTATGCTGCCCCCCCTCATGGCCCTATGTGTCATAGCACATATCCCCTATAACAGCGTCCTCCACAGATCCACCCCATAACAGTGCCATCCACAGATCCACCCCATAACAGTGCCATCCACAGATCCACCCCATAACAGTGCCATCCACAGATCCCCCATAACACTGTCCTCCACAGATCCCCCACATAACAGCGTCCTCCACAGATCCCCCACATATGCTGCATTTTCCACCCTAGTCTTATACTCAAGTCAACAATTTTTCCCATTTTTGAGGGGTAAAATTAGGGGCCTCGGCTTATATTCGGGTCAGCTTATACTCGAGTATATACGGTACATAGTAATACCTCCAAACATAGTTATTACATTACATTCCCCATATGTCTACTTCGTGTTTGCATCATATTGGGAATGATATTTTATATTTTGGGGATGTTACAAGGCTTAGAAGTTTGGAAGCAAATCTTGTTTTTCAGAAACTTTCAAAAACCCAATTTTTAGGGACCAGTTAAGGTCTGAAGTCACTTTGTGAGGCTTACATAATAGAAACCACCCAAAAATGACCCCATTCTAGAAACTACACCCCTCAGGGTATTCAAAACTGATTTTACAAACTTTGTTAACCCTTTAGGTGTTCCACAAGAATTAATGGAAAATAGAGATATAATTTCAAAATTTCACTTTGTGTGGCAGATTTTCCATTTTAATATTTTTTTTTTCAGTTACAAAGCAAGGGTTAACAGCCAAACCAGACTCAATATTTATGGCTCTGATTCTGTAGTTTACAAAAACACCCCATATGTGGTGGTAAACCGCTGTACGGGCACACGGCGGGGCGCAGAAGGAAAGCAATGCCATACGGTTTCTGGAAGGCAGGTTTTGCTGGACTGTTTTTTTTGACACCATGCCCCATTTGAAGCCCCCCTGATGCACGCCTAGAGTAGAAACTCCATAAAAGTGACCCCATCTAAGAAACTACACCCCTTAAGGTATTCAAAACTGATTTTACAAACGTTGTTAACCCTTTAGGTGTTCCACAAGAATTAATGGAAAATAGAGATACAATTAGAATTTTTTTTGGCAGATTTTCCATTTTAATAATTTTTTTTCCAGTTACAAAGCAAGGTTTAACAGCCAAACAAAAGTCAATATTTATGGCCCTGATTCTGTAGTTTACAGAAACACCCCATATGTGGTTGTAAACTGCTGTATGGGCACACAGCAGGGCGCAGAAGGAAATGAAAGCCATATGGTTTTTGGAAGGCAGATTTTGCTGGACTGTTTTTTTTTTTGCACCATGTCCCATTTGAAGTCCCCCTGATGCACCCCTAGAGTCGAAACCCCCAAAAAGTGACCCCATTTTAAAAACTACGGGATAGGGTGGAAGTTTTTTTGGTACTAGTTTAGGGTACAATGATTTTTGGTTGCTCTATATTACACTTTTTGTGAGGCAAGATAACAAGAAATAGCTGTTTTGGCACCATTTTTATTTTTTGTTATTTACAACATTCATCTGACAGGTTAGATCATGTGGTATTTTTATAGACCAGGTTGTCACGGACGCGGCGATACCTAATATGTATACTTTTTATTTATTTATGTAAGTTTTACACAATGATTTCTTTTTTGAAGCAAAAAAAATCATGTTTTAGGGTTTCCATAGTCTGAGAGCCATAATTTTTTCAGTTTTTGGGCGATTACCTTGGGTAGGGTATGATTTTTGCGGGATGAGATGATGGTTTTATTGGCACTATTTTGGGGTGCGTGTGACTTTTTGATCGCTTGCTATTACACTTTTTGTGATGTAAGGTGACAAAAAATTGTTTATTTAGCACAGTTTTTATTTTACATTTTTTATGTAAATTTTTTCATGTGATATATTTATAGAGCCGGTCGATACGGACGCGGAGATACCTAATATGTATACTTTTTTTATCTATGTAAGTTTTACACAATAATATCATTTTTGAAAGAAAAAATGATGTTTTAGTGTCTGCATATTCTGAGCCATATTTTTTTTATTTTTTGGGCGATTGTCTCAGGTAGGGGCTCATTTTTTGCGGGATGAGGTGACGGTTAGATTGGCACTATTTTGGTGGGCAAACTCCTTTTTGATCGCTTGCTGTTGTACTTTTTGTGATGTAAGGTGACAAAAAAATTATTTCTTTATTTTTTATTTTTTACGGTGTTCATTTGAGGGGTTAGGTCATGTGATATGTTTATAGAGCCGGTTGATACGAACGCAGCGATACCTAATATGTATACTCCCCCCCCCCTATTTTTTACCAATTTATTTTTTACTTTATTTGGGGAAAATGACATTTTTGTTTATTTTTACTTGAAACTTTATTTTTTGAACTTTTTTTTCACTTTATTTTTTTTTCCACTTTGGGACTTGAACTTTTGGGGGTCTAATCATTTGCAATGCATTCCAATACTTCTGTATTGGAATGCATTGGCTGTATGAGTAATACTGTGTATTACTCATACAGATTCCGGGGCCTGTGAGATCCAGGGTGCTGGATCTCACAGGCTCGTCACCGGAAGGCAGCGCGATGCCTTCCTTAGGTATCTTTCACATCTGCGTTCTTTTCTTCCGGCATAGAGTTCCGTCGTCGGGGCTCTATGCCGGAAGAATCCTGATCAGTTTTATCCTAATGCATTCTGAATGGAGTGAAATCTGTTCAGGATGCATCAGGATGTCTTCAGTTCCGGAACGGAACGTTTTTTGGCCGGAGAAAATACCGCAGCATGCTGCGCTTTTTTCTCCGGCCAAAAATCCTGAAGACTTGCCGCAAGGCCGGATCCGGAATTAATGCCCATTGAAAGGCATTGATCCGGATCCGGCCTTAAACTAAACGTCGTTTCGGCGCATTGCCGGATCCGACGTTTAGCTTTTTCTGAATGGTTACCATGGCTGCCGGGACGCTAAAGTCCTGGCAGCCATGGTAAAGTGTAGCGGGGAGCGGGGGAGCAGCATACTTACCGTCCGCGCGGCTCCCGGGGCGCTCCAGAGAGACGTCAGGGCGCCCCAGGCGCATGGATGACGTGATCGCATGGCACGTCATCCATGCGCATGGGGCGCTCTGACGTCACTCTGGAGCGCCCCGGGAGCCGCACGGACTGTAAGTATACCGCTTCCCCGCTGCCCGATCCTACTATGGCAACCAGGACTTTAATAGTGTCCTGGGTGCCATAGTAACACTGAAAGCATTTTGAAGACGGATCCGTCTTCAAATGCTTTCAGTACACTTGCGTTTTTCCGGATCCGGCGTGTAATTCCGGCAAGTGGAGTACACGCCGGATCCAGAGAACGCAAGTGTGAAAGAGGCCTTAGACATCGTGCTGCCTTCCCTGCCATCGGGTCCCCCCCACAGCCGCATGGGGACCCGATGGCACCGCCACATGCCACCACCGCAACATTGAATTGCCGCAAACCGCAGGTCTGAATTGACGGGACCCCCCTGGGCATTTAACCGAAGTGCCTGCGCGGCGGTGATCGGAAATACACAGGGCATACAGGTATGCCCTGTGTCCTTAAGTACCAGGACATAAGGGCGTACCTGTACGCCCTATGTCCTGAAGAGGTTAAGGCATTTCATTCAGATTATATTCCACCTCACATTGATTGGTGCGCCTCTATCTGCGACTTCGACCTGCTGACGCCAGTTCTAAAATTGTGGACAGGGAAGGGGACAGGCCTGTAGGCACATCTCATTTACCATTTTCTACGCCTGGTTTAGGCATAGAAAATGGTTTAAATGTAAGCCAGCAAGGAAGCTGTCTTACATTTAGAACTGGCGCTGGATGCGCTGAAGTAATGGAGAGAACGCCAGCTGGTGTCTAAAATGCTGGTCTTAATAAATGTGCCCCAGAATTTTTATTACTTGCTGTGAACAAGAGTGCTTAGGGAATGAAATGGGTATGCGAGTTTCATCATATTTAAATGAACATTACAATACAGTAAGCCTAGTGCCTTTTACCACTTGCCGAAATGCTTCTATTGATATTTGTATGTTTGCCTCATGCTGTAGTTGGAGTGGTATCCGTGCACATGGTGGAGGGATGACTGCAAGTTTGGTGAGCTGGTGCTTCTTCAGTTTACAGTAGCCTCTGCAAAGGTCACAGAGCATGGCTAGAAAACTCTCCCACTGAAGTCAATGGGGGTCATTTTTCAAAGAATGGCTTTTTATGCGCTGCCTGAGAATGCACAAAATTGATGCACCTTGTCAAAAATTATACACCTTCTCTGGCATTAAGGTGCTGGAGTAAAATTGGGGTAGCTTTTGACAACCTTTACACCTATAAATGGCATAAATGTTTGTCAATTGTACTGGGGGCAATGGGCCCGTGCTACTCCCCAGTGGTGAGGATGGCTTATAAAGCCTGTGGGACAAGAAGAGTGTTTAAAAAAAAAAATCGCAAAACAGGGTCTTATTTTTTCCTGCCAAAAACTAGCAAAACATTATAAGTAAATGACCCCCCAATAAGTCCCCTCCAGTCTGTTGTGTCTATGGCCCATGGTGGCTGCTGTAAAGCATTGTTGTTTCCATCAACTGGATGGCCCTTGATATGATCATGTTCAGAAGATGGACTAAAAATCCGAAAAGAAATGCAGATTATAAAAAAGAAAATTTTTCACTAGAAAAAATATAGGTAACACATTCCCTGAATTCTGTTGCAGGTTTCAGAACTGTTATAAAAATAAAGGTGGAATTTATGAAACCTTGCACCCCAGAATATTGGCTTAAAAAAGTCACAAAAGAAGGATTTTGTGACTTTTAGGGATTTTTTGCACAAATATGTGTGAATTTGCATTTTTACACCACTCAGTTTTGAAACATGTGAGTGGTCCCTTCTGCTACTGAGGTGTACAGTAGTTCAGATTTAGACATATTTAATGATGCAGCAGTTTTATCAAACAAGTTATGACATTTGATAAATTTGGTGCAAATAATGTCAACACAGACTCAATCAAACCTGACTTCAATGGGGGTGAAGCCTCACGGCATACCAAGACAGTTTCTTTCTGTTAAGCTTCTGCTACAGAGACCTTGATTCTTCTGTGTTTGCTGCACTCCAAGTCTCATTATGGTGAAAGACAGTTAAGGACAGATCCAGAAAGGTGATGGACACTCCAAAGAACAAGTGTGGCTTGCCAATATGGATACATTCTTGAAGAAGAGATTTGCGGTCTTTGCCGCCCATGCTCTTAAGATGACTTTGGGCCAGTTTCAGAAGAAGTTGGATGTGCCAGAGGACTCTGACTTAGGCCTCCTGCACACGACTGTTCTTCTCCCCTCTCCACCACTCTCCACTCGACCTTTCCCAGGCTTGACAAGCCTTAAACATACAAGCTCTGGACATACTGTCTTGGATGCCATCTTCTCCGCACTCTTGACTGCCATCTCTGCCTCCAGTTGAACCGTGGTCGACGGTCAAAAAGCTGAAAATGCCTAAAGATAAAAAGGTTTCCATCTGATACCTGCCACTCTGCTGACAGTACATCTATTGGACTGAAACCAATAGAACTTTTCTCCTCAACATTGTCCTGACATGTGGATGAGAATCTGACTCTTTCTGTTATTTCAGCTTAATATGGATATCTTCAGTCTTCTTCTACAGTACATACGGTAATTATATCTAGTGTTGTTATCAAGCTGTAGCTATTTTGATTCAGAGTCTGTTGTTCCCGATCAGGCCTAGTGACATCTCTCCCCCCATCAATTAGTTGGCATTACCTTGCTTTTAACATGCCACATGCTACGTGTAAATTGGTTACATTGTTTTTATGTTTCTTTATTGGGTTTCAGTTTTCCTTTTTGTTAACGATTCCCTGGGCTGGTGTGATAACATTATCATACGAGAACAACATGGCATCTATGAAGGTTACCTCATTTAATTTTAGAGGTTTCAATACTGTTCAGAAAAAGTCAGAGGTTATTACTTTACTTAAAGGGGTTATCCAAGACTATTACAAACCGGATTTCAAGAAAGTTGGGACACTATACAAATCGTGAATAAATACTGAATGCAATGATGTGGAGGTGCCAACTTTTAATATTTTATTCAGAATAGAAGATAAATCACGGAACAAAAGTTTAAACTGAGAAAATGTACAATTTTAAGGTAAAAAATATGTTGAATCAGAATTTCATGGTGTCAACAAATCCCCAAAAAGTTGGGACAAGGCCATTTTCACCACTGTGTGCCATCTCCCCTTCTTCTTACAACACTCAACAGACGTCTGGGGACCGAGGAGACCAGTTTCTCAAGTTTAGAAATAGGAATGCTCTCCCATTCTTGTCTAATACAGGCCTCTAACTGTTTAATCGTCTTGGGCCTTCTTAGTTGCACCTTCCTCTTTATGATGCGCCAAATGTTCTCTATAGGTGAAAGATCTGGACTGCAGACTGGCCATTTCAGTACAGTACCCGGATCCTTCTCCTACGCAGCCATGATGTTGTGATTGATGCAGAATGTGGTCTGGCATTATCTTGTTGAAAAATGCAGGGTCTTCCCTGAAAGAGATGATGTCTGGATGGGAGCATATGTTGTTCTGAATATATTTTTCTGCATTGATGGTGCCTTTCCAGACATGCAAGCTGCCCATGCCACACGCACTCATGCAACCCCATACCATCAGAGATGCAGGCTTCTGAACTGAGCGTTGATAACAACTTGGGTTGTCCTTGTCCTCTTTGGTCCGGATGACATGGCGTCCCAGATTTCCAAAAAGAACTTCGAATCGTGACTCGTCTGACCACAGAACAGTCTTCCATTTTGCCACACTCCATTTTAAATGATCCCTGGCCCAGTGAAAACACCAGAGCTTGTGGATCTTGCTTAGAAATGGCTTCCTCTTTGCACTGTAGAGTTTCAGCTGGCAACGGCGGATGGCACGGTGGATTGTGTTCACTGACAATGATTTCTGGAAGTATTCCTGAGCCCATTCTGTGATTTCCTTTACAGTAGCATTCCTGTTTGTGGTGCAGTGTCGTTTAAGGGCCCGGAGATCACAGGCAGCCAGAATGGTTTTACGGCCTTGACCCTTACGCACAGAGATTGTTCCAGATTCTCTGAATCTTCGGATGATGTTATGCACAGTTGATGATGATAGATGCAAAGTCTTTGCAATTTTTCGCTGGGTAACACCTTTCTGATATTGCTCCACTATCTTTCTGCGCAACATTGTGGGAATTGGTGATCCTCTACCCATCTTGGCTTCTGAGAGACACTGCCACTCTGAGAAGCTCTTTTTATACCCAATCATGTTGCCAATTGACCTAATTAGTGTTAATTGGTCTTCCAGCTCTTCGTTATGCTCAAATTTACTTTTTCCAGCCTCTTATTGCTACTTGTCCCAACTTTTTGGGGATTTGTTGACACCGTGAAATTTTGAATCAACTTATTTTTCCTTTAAAATGATACATTTACTCAGATTAAACGTTTGATCTGTCATCTACGTTCTATTACAAATAACATATTGACATTTGCCATCTCCACATCATTGCATTCAGTTTTTATTCACAATTTGTATAGTGTCCCAACTTTTTGGGAATCCGGTTTGTAAATGCACCCTATATGCCCGGGCCCCTCACAATGAATATACTTTCCTTACTCCTTAGCGTCACCCGTAATGCTAGGAAGGCTCAACCCTGCCCCCCTTTAAGAACCATCACAAAGATGTGTATTTTCTTTTCAAGAGACACACTCTTATATTCATCATTAGTATGATAACTGCCATGTTGGGGCCTCGCAAGGGGGTAACATTGCACTTGGGTAATAGTTTGCATTTATGCATTCGATCAACTGTGCAGACCCAGATGGGCACTTCCTGTTTGTTAAGGGTAAAATCAGGTCCGTTCAGGTTTCTCTGACAAACCCGTATGCTCCCAATACCAATCAGGTGTTATGACTCAAGGACACTTTAGCCAAGTTACATATCTTTACTGAAGGGATCAGAATTGTAGGTGGAGACATCAATAATGCTTTAAACAAAATCCTAGATACATCTATGAATACCTTAGCATTATCTCAAATGGCTCTTAGTAGGAACTATAAAGCCCTGCAGGATGCTCATTTATAATAATCAATTAATACAAGTCAAATAATACCTCAAAGCACATGATCCTATATACTACTAATATGAATTTATTGAATTTATTTAGGATGCTCATTTAATTGATGTATGGCGATTGAATGTTTCTTTCAAGAATTAAACTTTTTATTCATGACTCGTATTACAGCTTAGATTACTGGAATTTTAGCTTTATAAGGTGCACCTGATGATAAGTAGTGATGTTGCGAACATAAAATTTTCCGTTCACGAACGGCAAACGCGATTTTCTGCAAATGTTTGCGAACGTGCGAACCAGGTGAACCGCAATAGACTTCAATAGGCAGGCAAATTTTAAAACCCCCAGGGACTCTTTCTGGCCACAATAGTGATGGAAAAGTTGTTTCAAGGGGACTAACACCTGGACTGTGGCATGCCGGAAGGGGATCCATGGCAAAACTCCCATGGAAAATTACGTAATTGACCCAGAGTGTGGTAAGTTGAAATCGCAATGCGATTTATAGAACTTGAATTAATCGCATTGCAATTTCAACTTTCTCAAATCAGACAGTACATTCAAGCATGGAGTCGTTCCCATGGTGATGGGGACGCTCGATGAGCACGCAAGTCGGCAGAAGTTCTAAGTTGAAATCGCAATGCAATTTATAGAACTTCAATTAATCGCATTGCGATTTCAACTTAGAACTTCTGCCGACTTCCGTGCTCATGGAGCGTCCTCATCACCATGGGAACGACTCCATGCTTGAATGTACTGTCAGATTTGAGAAAGTTGTAATCGCAATGCGATTAATGCAGGTTATATTAATCGCATTACGAATTCAACTTAGAGCTGCTGGGTTCCTAATGGTTGTATTGCTAGAATATAACGAAGATTGAGAATATAGTGCTATATTCGTTATATTCGATCGTCAATTCTAGCAATACAGCCATTAGGAACTTAGCTCTAAGTTGAATTTGCAATGCGATTAATATAACCTGCATTATTCGCATTACGATTACAACTTAGATCTGAGTTCCTAATGGTTCTATTGCTAGAACTGACAACGAATATAGCACTATATTCTCAATCTTCATTATATTCTATCAATATAACCATTAGGAACCCAGCTCTAAGTTGTAATCGTAATGCGATTAATATAACCTGTATTAATCGCATTGCGATTACAACTTTGTGACACTACAGCTTCAGAATTAATCTAAGATGGATGCTGTCCTTGCTTTTTGATAGGAGGTGGGAGGGTCTGGGAGGGAGGGTATGCTAATTGGCTGGAATGTGTCTGCTGACTGTGAGGTACAGGGTCAAAGTTTGCTCAATGATGACGTATAGGAGGCGGACCGAACATCGCATATGTTCGCCCGCCGCGGCGAACGCGAACAAGCTATGTTCACCGGGAACTATTAGTTCGGGACATCTCTAATGATAAGATGCACCCAGGGTTCAGAAGAGGAGGAAAATAAGGAATCTGATCAGACCCTCAGATCAGAATCCCATATCAGGACCTCAGATCAGACCCCTATATCAGGACCTCAGATCAGACCCCCATATCAGGACAGAAGATAAGACCTGCATATGAGAACCTCACATCAAGACAACCAGTGACTCTTCTTTTTCACTTCCTAAATCTTCTCCATATTCAGTCAGCTAAGACATATCAATATGCTTAATTTAAGTACTTTGCTTATGGTGTGACAAAGGCAATCAGTTGAGGTCCAGTTTGATTAAACAGGAGAAAAACTCTCCTGTTATTCAGTCTATTGTGACTAAGGTACCACGGTTCATAAGACCAAACTCATAGCTTAGGAGTTCAGATAATTTTATAATTCTCTATATAATTTAGATGGTTTCTCTCTGACTTTCACTCCCAAGTAACATTTTTTTATTCGCTGCATCTTCCAAGTGTCTCACTGCAGGCTGGCTCAGCTCTTTTAAACCTATTTCGGCTGAAGAGATTTCCAAAATAATACATTCCCTCCGTTTATCTAAGAGCCCAGGGCCCGATTGTGTTCCCTCGGGTTGTTATAAAAAGTTTCTCTCTACCCTCCTTCCTTACATGATGTGCTAGTGTAATTCACTTCTGGGGGGTGCCTTGCTACCTAACCAAGGGGGTGGAGCCAAAGAGGTGTGGGAGCTGCCACCCTATATCTCTACTAAATGTAGATTAAAAAATCTGGGCAAAGTTACTTGCTAACAGACTTAAAGAATTATTCCCCCACTTAATAAACCCAGAGCAGGAAGGATTCATTCCAGGAAGGGAGGGATGCCATAATTCTCAGAAAGTAGGTCAGGCTAAGCAATATGCAATTTCTCACAAAATTCCATTATCTTACTCATCAGTGATGCCAAGAAGGCCTTTGACAGAATACATTGGGGATTCATGGAAAGAACTGTTAGTAAGTTTGATTTTCCACCTATCTTCATTACTGCTATTATGTCCCTGTATCAGAATCCTAGTGCTAGAATAAGAGTATCCAACACCCTGTCTGGGGCCTTCTTTATTCAGAATTGCCCATTGTCACCTTATCTCTTCATGGAGACCCTATTACATTCCATATATTTCAGGTTGCAAATGGGTAAGACCACTCATACCTGTGCAGAAGATGTATGTTGCTAATGAATACAACACCAGTCCTTTTCTCATTTTCTGGAACTATTATCGAACTTCAAAATCAACTATAACACACCCGACATTTTCAACTGATTGTGTCTCGTAGGTGAGCCGTTTCTTTCAACTGGCAACAGACTCAAATAACATATTTGGGAGTGCAGATTCATAAACGCCTGTCTTTTATTTTATATTATATTATATATTTTATTTTATATTATCTCCCTTTAGAAGATAAGATAATAACACAGATTCCATGGCTATTGGATGGATGTCATGGATGGGGAAGAAAAATCTTCTGAAATGCTTTATATTACCAAAGCTTCTTTGTCAGCAGCTTTCTTTTGGAACGTACACTTCTTATTTATATCCATCCTATGGAGAGGCAAGAGAGTGGCTTATTCTTACCAGATCTTCAAACCTTTTACAATGCCGTCCAGTTAAAGAGATGGCTTCAATTAGTTGATCCACATTTTAAGACTTTGAACTCAGCTATTGAGAAAGTGTCTTTAACCCCTATGCTTTGGGCAGGTCTCTGGTGAATTTCTTGTGCTAGCTCCTCATCTAATGTATTTACCGATGGCACCCTTAAAGTAATTTAGACACTCCGCTCTAAAAATAATATACTGAATAATCCATCTCCCCTGATGCCAGCCACATTTATTCCATTCCTTGTAACCTCTGATTTATTTATATTTTTAACCTTTGGTATTGCTGTGGTATGTTGACTGTGGCGAAATTCATATTTCTCCTTTATTTGCCCCAGTAACTCCTTCATCCTCAATTTGCAGAGAGAACCATTACACCATTACTAAATTGCCTCAAGTAAAGCCTTGAGAAGACAGCAGAATGAACTGCTATATTCAGCTTCTACAGACACTGCTGTGAATTGAGGGAATATGGCTGAAGACACCCTTATCACCAACCAACCTTCCTCAATACCCTTGCTGGTGCCAGAGAAGAATTGCACTAAAGCTTCCTGCTGCTATTTATAAGTTCTATGTTGCACTTAGTAAAAAGTACTTTGTTATGTTCCACTCTGGCCTCATACTTCAGTGCTACAGCTTTCACTGCAACTGACCCCAGGGAGCAACGGCCTGAGGTAGGACACTGACACTACAACACTACATCAGGGCCTGTAGCCCTCAAACAAATAGCTATAATGGACAAATTGGAGATGCAGCTCAGCAAGGTAAACATTGGAACATATTTTCTGTTATTGTCCCGAAAGTAGGAGTTACTGAGTGGGGATTGAAAATGCTATTCAGAAGATTTATGACTGTAACAGTATATTGACTCAGGTGGCGGTCCTTCTCTGGCTGCCTAATGACCACTGGCAATTGTGGAGGACGAACTTGATCACCCATTTAATTCAAACCTCTAAATATTTTAGTACCTCTGAAATAGTTGGATTTTCTATCCCCCATCTCTCACCATGTGGTATGACAATGTGGACCAAATGTTTAGATTTGAGGAACTAGCCAGCTGGGCTTCTAGAACTCACTCTAGCTTCAGTTAATTTTGGGGACCCTGGATAAGATTCAGGGAATCAATGAGATTGGAGGCTTAGCGGGTATGGACCTGTACCTTTATAGATACCCATTTTCTTTAGGAGATTGGATGCTCACATGCCAGACCATAGTGCTGCAGATTTGTATCTATGGCCCAGGGAGTTATAGTTCTTGGTTTAGCTTATGTATTACCCTCTCTCTTCTTTTTAACCGTCTTTTTTCCTCCCCTTCCCTTTCCTCCCTCTCTTATTTTACATCTCCTCCCATCTATTACAATTAAAATGAGTACATTTTTCTATACCCACCTATTAAGATGTGTTCATATATTGAATGATACAATATGTGTGGGGTGGGTTTATAACACTGTGGGTATGTTTCTTTTGCACTTGTACCTGATTGTTTGCTAATATTCCATTGTGTATTCCTTTAATAGAAAAGATTTATGACAAAAAAACTGATTTCAATAATTTCTCTCAAGATAAATTCCCCACAGAAAATGCTTACTACTAGGGTTGGGAGAGCATGCTCGGCCGAACACCATTTTGACTCGAGCGTCGCAAGCCAATAAATGTGCGGGTAAGTACTGGCACTCACTGTAATGCCATAGCCATGTTGGTTACTGGCATTGCAGTAATTGGCTGCCGGGAACGCGTCATCGGGTGCTATATAGCATCCAATGACACGTGGTTCGGCTTAGTCTTTTTTTTTAGGCATGGTTTAGTCGTGAAAGGTGTTAGAGACCCAAAAGTCCTTTTAAGGACTATTGTTTTATCTGGCTGCAATATATATTATTCGTGCAACCTGCGCTAAATTGCGTGCAATTGTTTGGCCGCTGCTGACAGCGACTTTACCTGCGCTACATCTCCTGTATAACGTTTACGCATCCTAAATATCTGTGACCTTCAGTGTAATTTATTTGTGCATACACTTACAAAACCTGCGCTACTGTACGTGTGACATACTTGCAAGCATATATACCATTTAATATGCTCAAAGCGAGCAGTAAAGGACGGGGAAGTGGCCGTGCTGCTGATGGTGCACGCAGAGGCCGTGACCCTGGGCACGGTGAAACTGTGCCTGCTGCCAGAGCACAAGAAACACACTCATCCACTATACCTAGCTTCATGTCCCAGTTTGCAGGGTGGCGCAGGGCACCACTCTCAAAGTCACACCAGTGCGACCAGGTGATCGGTTGGATTGCAGCAGATAATGCTCCGAGTCGGTTAAGCACCATCCTGTCTTCCACAAAGTCCAGTCTCAGTAGCCAAGAGTCTGGTCAACAGAATCCTCACCCTGATCCTCCTTCCTCCCACCATGGAGAGTCTTGGCAAGTGATCCCAAACTCTGATATTCCGAGAGGATCTTTTCATCGCCATTCCTTCATTTGGCTTTCTCACCAAGCTCTCTTGTGCACTGATTCCCAAATTCTTGAGCATCCACAGTCAGAAAAAGATGATGGTGGGTAACGGCAATTAGTGTTTCATGAGGTAGATGATGAGACACAGTTGCCAATAGGTCAACGGCAATTAGCGTCTCAAGAGGTTCATGAAGAGGATGAGACACAGTTGTCAATAAGTGAGGTTCTTGTTAGGTCAACAAGTCAGAAGGATGACCAGAGTGAGAAAGTAGAAGAGGAGGTGGTGGATGATAAAATCACTGACCCAACCTGGGAAGGTGGCAAGCTAAGCGAGGACAGCAGTACAGGAGGGGAGGGATCCGCAGCACTGCAACAGGCTGGAAGAGGCAGTGGGGTGGCAAAAACGGAGAAGACGGCCACACCAAACAGGCCCATAACTGTTCCCCGAAGCACACCCTTGCGGCAATCTCCCTTGCCAAGGGGTAGGTGCTCCACAGTCTGGCTCTTTTTTGAGGAAAGTGCGGACGATAAAAGAATTATCATTTGTAACCTGTGCCATACCAAAATGAGCAGGGGCATGAACACTAGCAACCTCACCACCACCAGCATGATCCGCCACATGGCATCAAAGCACCCTAATAGGTGGGCCGAACGCCTGGGTCCACAATCAGTGTCTGCAGGTCACACCACTGCCTCCTCTTCCCCTGTGTTACATGCTGGCCAATCCCCTGTCCAAGATGCAGGCCCGGATGCCACCCGCCCTGCACCTAGACTTTCACAAGCACCATAATCTAGGACATCCACTTCTGTGTCCCAGCGAAGCGTACAGATGTCCATACCCCAGGGCCTTTAAACGAAAGCGCAAATGCCCAGCCACCCACCCACAGGCCATAGCACTAAATGCGCACCTTTCCAAATTGCTGGCCCTGAAATGTTGCCATTTAAGCTTGTGGACACTGAGGCTTTCCGCAGCCTGATGGCGGTGGCCATCTCTTGTTACTCAGTCCCCAGCCGCCACTATTTTTCCTGGTGTGCCGTCCCCGCCTTACACCAGCATGTGTCCCGTAACATCACCCGTTCCCTGACCAACGCAGTTATTGGGAAGGTCCACTTAACAACTGACACATGGACAAGTGCTTTTGGCCAGGGATGCTACATTTCCCTGACAGCACACTGGGTGAACGTTGTGGAGGCCGGGATTGAGTCGTACCCTGGGATGGCACAGGTGCTACCAACGCCAAGGATTGCGGGTCCTACTTCCATCAGGATTTCTGCCACCACCTACATTAGTGGCTGCAACCCCCCCTTCTCCTCCTCCACTTCCACCTCTGAATTCTCATCTTGCAGCACCAGTCAGCCGTCAGTAAATAGCTGGAAGCAATGTAGCACTGCAGTGGGGAAGCGGCAACAGGCCGCGCTGAAACGAATTTGCTTAGGTGACAAACGGCACACTGCCGCAGAGCTGTGGCAGGGTATAAGGGACCAGACTGAGCTGTGGCTCTCGCCACTCAACCTACAACCAGGCATGGTTGTGTCTGATAATGGCCTTAACTTGGTGGCGGCTTTGGAGCTCGGCAACCTCGCACCCATACCATGCCTAGCCCACGTGTTCAACTTAGTGGTTCAGCCGTTTCTCAAAACCTACCCTAATTTGCCTGAGCTATTAGGGAAGGTGTGCAGCATGTGTGCCGATTTCCCAAAGTCATCTACAGCTGCCGCCGGTCTGGCAATTCTGCAGCAGCACTTGCAGTTGCCAGCTCACCGACTGTTGTGCGACGTGAGCATGCGCTGGAACTCCACGTTCCACATGTTGGCCAGGCTTTGTGAACAGCAGAGGGCAGTAGTGGAATACCAGCTGCAACATGGTCGTCGCCTTTCCAGTCAGCTTCCGCTCTTCACAAGCGATGAGTGGGCATGGATGGTAAGCGGCGATGCCCCTATTATCAGCGTAACCATCCTACTTCTGTGCCTACTGAAATGCTCACTGCTCACAATAAAGGCGGACGCTTTGCATGTAGAAGAGGTGCAAGTGGGGGAAGACAGTATACAGGGTGATATCGAGACCACCCTCAGTTCGTCTTCTCAGCGCAAATTGGATGATGATGATGAGGAGGAGCAGGAGACGGTTGCCTCCGCTACAGAGAGTAGTACCTATAGCAGGTTTATTCCATCTGTTCAGCGTGGCCGAAGAGGATGAGAAGATTGAGAGTCATTCTTCTGATGAGGACAGTGAAGTCTTGTCTGTTGGGACTCTGGCACACATGGCTGACTTTATGTTATGCTGCCTTTCCCCTGACCCTCGCGTTATACGCATTTTGGCCAATTACTGGTTGTTCACCCTTCTCGACCCCTGCTACAAAGAGAACTTCTCATCTCTCATTCCTGTGATGGAGAGGACTAGCAAAATGGTGCAATACCAGAAGGTACTTGTGGAAAAATTGCTCCAAAAATTTCCAGTTGACAATGCTGGTGGCAGAGTACGTAGTTCTTTGGGCAACCGAGGAGGGGAGCCGAGGGGAACACACAGCAATTCAAACAGAGGCAGGGCAACACTCTCCATGGCCTGGGACAGCACCAGAGTACCCGAGCACTTTGGTGCTCGATCAACACTACTTACTACTAAGTGAACTTGTTATTTTTAGTAGTGTGATGTGACAGCAAATTAACTCTTAGGCCTCTTTCACACTTGCATTGTCCGGATCCGGCGTGTACTCCACTTGCCGGAATTACACGCCGGATCCGGAAAAACGCAAGTGTACTGAAAGCATTTGAAGACAGATCCATCTTCAAAATGCTTTGTGTTACTATGGCAGCCAGGACGCTAAGTTCTGGTTGCCATAGTAGGAGCGGGGGAGCGGTATACTTACAGTCCGCGTGGCTCCCGGGGCGCTCCAGAGTGACGTCAAAGCGCCCCATGCGCATGGATGACGTGCCATGCGATCACGTCATCCATGCACGTGGGGCGCCCTGACGTCACTCTGGAGCGCCCCGGGAGCCGCACGGACGGTAAGTATGCTGCTCCCCCGCTTCCCGCTACACTTTACCATGGCTGCCAGGACTTTAGCGTCCCGGCAGCCATGGTAACCACTCTAAAAAAGCTAAACGTCGGATCCGGCAATGCGCCGAAACGACGTTTAGCTTAAGGCCGGATCAGGATCAATGCCTTTCAATGAGCATTAATTCCGGATCCGGCCTTGCGGCAAGTCTTCAGGATTTTTGGCCGGAGCAAAAAAGCGTAGCATGCTGCGGTATTTTCTCCAGGCCAAAAAACTTTCCATTCCGGAACTGAAGACATCCTGAATGGATTTCACTCCATTCAGAATGCATTAGGATAAAACTGATCAGGATTCTTCCGGCATAGAGCCCCGACGACGGAACTCTATGCCGGAAGACAAGAACGCAGGTGTGAAAGAGCCCTTAGAGGTTTCTTGTTCTCATGTGTGTGGATCTGCATCTCCAGAAATAAACATTCACTATTTTAGAAGCTATGAAACACTGTATAAATAGTTTTTTTACTCTGTAATTTGACAAAAAAGAAAATACTATTGTTAGCCATCCTCTTTGCTGAATTGTGGTTTCACTGTATTCCGTATTTGCCAGATCAACCCTAACATAGATATGCATGAAATTTAAAAAGAAATGTGTAATTTAACAGCAAGTCCAGATATGCTAAGAAACTACCAACAAATTAAGAAAAGGAGCTTACTACATATTGAACTATTTAGTTTTTCATTGGCTATTAGTGTTGAGAGCGAATATTCGAATCGCGAATATTCCCACTTTGAGACTTTGCGAATATTTAGAGTATAGTGCTATATATTCGTATTTGTGAATAGTGTTGATCGCGAATATTCTAATCGCGAATTTGTATGGCAAATATTTGATTTTCTCAATCAAGTAAATAATGACTGGAGATCTTGAATTTGCTAATTTATGGCGAAAATGTGGCCAAAAATGGGCAAAATATCGCAAATTCGAATATTGCCAATGCCGCTCATCACTATTGGCTATATGCAATAATTTCCTAAGTTCTCTCTAGTGGTGGCTGCAAGTAGGTAGAACGTCATCTTTTAGTTCTGTATCCAAAATTTAAACTTTGACACTCTGTCAATAAATATTAATGGGTTAGTCAAGATTATATCAGACCTCATAGAGTGACCGACCCATGGTGGCGATCATACTTATCTGGTTTCCACCACTGGGTTCAGTTTCTATGGCTTCACAGCTGCAATTCAGCAGAGAGCATCGCTAACAGTAATATTTGCTTTTTTTGTCAAATTACAAAGTAAATCTATTTATACAGTATTTCATGGTGAAACTTTCATGGTGTGCTGATGTCTACATCCTATTGTAACGGAGCATGTGACTGCTGCAACCAATAGCTGGCCACAGAGGTGACCTGCTCTCCTTGCATCACATGACCCATTTTCTCCTAAATACTGCAATATCACATATGGGTACACCACAGGGCTCAAAAGTTAAGGAGCTCCATTTGGCGTTTAGAGGACAGATTTCACTGGAATTGTTCTGGTAAAAAAACAATATTAAATTGGTATCTCTGTAATTGTAGTGATCATCAGAATAAAGTTAACATGTCATTTTGTCCACAAAGTGCACGCCACAACAACAAAACCCAAAACGCAATCACAGAATTGCTGTCTTTTTCTTTATCCTGCTTCCTAAAAAGTGATCAAAAAGGCTGATGTACCGCAATATAGCAATATAGTACCAATGATAATGGCAGCTCATCCTGCAAAAAAAAAAACCCTCACATAGCTCCATCCAGAGAAATATAAAAAAAAATTATGATTGTCAGAAAATAGCTGTACTGGTACCCCAGAAGCAGTTTGAATGCAACATGGTGCCTGTAAACCAATCCAACAAAATCTGCCCTGCAAAAGCCATAAGGTGTTCTTTCCCTTCTAAACATCAATTTACATTCACATTTATGGCATTTCTTTGTCCAGCAGAACCCTCACGATTTAAGGGGCGTGGTGTGTCTCAGGGTGGCACAAGATGAGTGCAACATTTTGGGAACAGAAATGCCATATCTGTATATCTGTGGGGAAGTTTAAATTTTTATTTTGCACAGTCCCCTGCTCATTAAATTCTACAAAATACATGTGGTGTCAAAATGCTTGTTCCACCTCTGTTTTAAAATTACCTGCTGTTTAAATCACTTTCTTTTGTTTAACATATTTTTAAATAATTTTTGATGATATTATTTTTCAGGGCACTTTTTCTATTTAAACTAAAACCAAAAATCCAGCAGTTTTAGCACTGGCCACTATGTCTAATAATTGGCGCCACTTCTTGGTTTGTACAGATTACTTTACTGCAGTTAACTTATTCTAATCCTGCCTGAAATTATATCATCTCTGTGTATAGATAAGGCAGGATCCACCATTCACAATCGGTGATCATCAAAGCGTATCTATCCTTCCATGTACAATGACTTCTGCACACGTCACAGGGCATGTAAGTCAGTAGGGTCCCCTCCTGTCCATTGTATCTGTGGTCCATGGGGCTACCGTAAAGCAATTTTTTGCAATTTTTTAATGTTGTGTAAATGCTATTAAGAATAGCTCAGGCAAGATGGCAAGCCCCAGAAAATAAAAACAGATTAGGAAAAAGGATGTCTCCTACTATCTGGTTTTAACTGGCAGATACAAATTTTGGTGTCACATTTCCTTTAAATGTATGGTACCAAGGGTGGACTGGGACAGAAATTCGGCCCTGACATTTGAAAGCATACTGGCCCACCCGAAGATGAAGGCTTTACAGAAACATTCATAAGAATATTTCCTAGCTATTTGTGCATTTCTGTTATGTTTCTAGTACATGCTCATTGCTAGTTATATTCCGTTATTTTATATAATATCTGTGGCACATTTACACAGGGTGTTGATCAGGAACATGTATTTTTAATTCTCAATCTGATTCATTTTCTAGAACAATCTAGGAGGGGGGTTCAGCAGTTGGGACAGAAACAAAGAGGAGGTAGAGTGTATATCCAGGCACAGTGCTGGTCAGGAAGTCCTCATCATTATCACCTCCTGTTACTTGAGTTCAACCCAGACCTGGCAGTACTGAGACCCCAGGGTAAAGGTCCTGACCTGCTCGCTCTGCCTGCTGCTATGTATACAGATAGTCTCTACTCCTGGAGGAAGCTGTGCGCAGCACTAACTGGGCACAGGTTACAGAGCAGTGAGTAACACTGGAGGATACCTCTGCTGGACAGACCACTTGCTACAATAACCAGCCTACAACAGTTAATGACAGTAGTAGGCTATGCAGTGCAGGCAGGGGAGGACTTGGCATTTGTGGATCCCCAAGCAGTTATGTCTGGAAGCCCTAATCAAACACATTTTTGTATAGAAAAATACAACAATAATCACTACCTCCTATGTGCAACTACTCTGACCCAAATACCACTCTGCCATCAAATGTGCCACCACCCTGCCCAAAATGTCACTCTGACCCCAATGTGGCACTAGTCTGTTCCAAATGCCACTCTGCCCTCTAATGTGCCTCCACTCTCCTTCCAATGTATTTATTTTTTATTTATTTATTTTATGCACTTATATAGCGCTGACATATTTCACACCACTTTACAAACATCAGCATTACACTTTCCCCGATGGGGCTCACAATCTAAGTTCCCTATCAGTACGTCTTTGTAGTATGGGAGAAAACCGAACAGGGAATCAACATGGCAAACAATCACTACTAGTAAGTGATAAAGTGTTGTTTCCTGTCAATTGATTCTGAAAATTGCAAAACCGGAATACCCCTTTAATGGTCCTGTTTTATGTACAACTAGAAAACAAATGGGTGGTCGCTTCTAACCATATATATGCCACCATGGTGCAGCGGAATCTGCGACTTCTTCCCCACCCATGCCAATTCTAAAAAAGTGAGCGTTGCGGGCCTGTCTCTGGTTTAAGTGTAGAAAATGGTCTAAATGTAAGACAGTTAGGAAGCTGTCTTACATTTAGAATCGGCAAAGGATATGCCGAAGTGCCTCTACATAACTTCGGTGATCCACCGCCAGCTATAGGTCTTATTAAGACCGCCATCTAAAACGCTGGTCTTAATAAATGTGCCCCATAATCCTGACACAAATCCTGATGGAAAATGCTATTTGCTATGCCATGTGTTTAGCAGATCATCATACAGATAGGAATCCTCTTAGATTGGCGGTTCAGATAAAAATCACATGACACATGGCTGTTCTGCCTCACCAGACAAAACAAAAATACTAAGAAGATACAGCCGTGCTGTGTAATTCTACACATGAATGCATGGAAGACAGAGAAAAAGTACCCTAGAAATATTCTATGTCATCAGGTTTGTTTTAGCTCCCAAGAAAAAACTGAGAATGGACCTTTATTTCCCAAAACTCAGATGTCACGGCCACGGTTATGGTCGTGACTCTTTGGGAGCCGCATACAGTGGCCCGCGGTTGTGGTTGTTGTTTCAACCGCAGCTGAGGCATATTGTAGTTGGCCTCAGTGCGGTTGCCGCGGACAACAGCTATGTGTGCGGTTCCCGGGGAGTTGTGTGCGTGTGTGGATGCACTTTGTTTGTATGTCTGGTGTGCACTTGTTGTTGTTTGGTGCGCACGGACATCGTCCTTTCACTGTGGCTGCCCGTGGCAACGTTTGGTATTATGTACATGTGGTGGCAGTGTCTCGGCCTTCGGGCTGTCTCCCAGGACGGCTGCCACCCATGTCGTTGCCAGCGGCAACAGCCACAGGGTGATCAGGTTGGTCACTTCCCCTGTATGTGTGTTTTCCCTTCTGTGTGCTGGAAGGGTTAACTTCCTTCCCAGTGTGTGAGTTGTGTCACTGGGTGTGGTTGACCGGTGGGTGTGGCCACTTTGCCCTATAAAGCCTGTGTCTGGAGCACAGCTCAGTAGGTTGCTTTCAGTCATGCTTGGCTGAAGCAGCCTCCTGTGGATTCCATCCCTCTTGTAAGGGCCACCCTTCCGGTCATAAGTTTAAAACCTTTGTTACACGGTGTTATCTAGGTGTGTGTGGGGTTTTGTGTTATTGCAGCTATGGTCCAGGGTTCCTGTGTGATGTCTGGTGTGTGCTGTGTCCGTTGTTGTCTTGTACTTACAGCACCTGCACATGGGTTCCTGGTTCTGTTGCCTGTGGCAGGTGAGTGATGAGTTGGTTCCATTTGACTGCCACTGCCATAGCTGTTTTTGTATCCCCTGTGTTGCTTGGCCGTTGAGACTCCTGCTCCTCCGTGTCTAGGAGGAGCAGGTCGTCTTACTCTGTCCCCTAGTTCAGGGCCGACTTGAGGGCTTGCAGGGACTCTTAGGTTCCGGCGTATGAGCCCTCCTACCACCAAGGTCGGCTCATACTGACAGGAGACAGGGTCAGCGTTAGGGACGCAATAGGAGGTTACCTGCTCCCTAACTCTGTGGTCCCGGCCAAGGGGTAACCCTACCATCTCCTGGCACCGCACGGCTGGCGGTTTCCCCCACCACCAGCCGTGACATCAGATTTGGACGTTATTACAGTAGGCATGGTAAGCCTGTATATATTGATGGTGTTTACATTTATTCAGTTGACAGATATCTCCTCTGACTCCCCCACAAACATGTATGCTCAGACCAGTCAAGAGAACCTTTTCACTACAACTTACCTTTGGCAACACACCTTCTGTTGAAATAAAGGATCAAGTATATTTATATTGCAGGAAGTCTGACACCCGGTACCCCTACCGATCAGAAACACCACCACAGTACATAGACTTGGAGCTAAGCTGCAGTCCTGAAGTGTGGTGTTCTGGCTGCAAACACTGTATTTTCAGAACGGTGGCTGCCACAAACAGCTGATCAGTAAAAATGCTGGATGTTGGAACTTCACTAATTTGATAATAACAACCTATCCTATCAAATGGTATCAAACCTTTAAGGGGGTTTGCAGGCCATATATATATATATATATATGACCTATCATCAGGATAGGTAATCAAAATCTGATCAGCAGGGGTCCGACACTCCACATAGTCTTGAAAATTTCGTCTGTGCAGTGTAATTCACTTGAATGGAGCCAGTACTTGCAATTACACTACGCTATCGCTCCATAGGAGACGACGTGTAGTGTAATGAACAGGAAGCAGCACTCACATGAAGTTCTGCCTCCTCTTCAAACAGCTGCTTGGAGGGGGTCCTGGGTGTCGGACTCCACTGATCAGATATTGATGACCTGATAATAGGTCATCAATATACAGTATATGGATTTCACAGCCCCTTTAAAATCTATACACTAGATGCTGTCATGATATAACTCAATATACACAAAAATTACTGGGGAGGGAATTTATCATTTGCAGTGGATTTATAAGGGACACCGATCACACCCTTATCACCTGTCCTGTGGATAGCCAATAAGTTGTCATTTTGGGACAACCCTTTAACAAACTGATCATATATATTATTACTCCTATCATTATTAGTGATGTCATTGTCTTCCCATCACTAAAGATGTCCCCTCCATATCCCATTGCAAATGAAAAATCATTTGTATCGTGAAATATCATGCACTTGTATTTTCTGAGATAATTCTGAATTCTGCAATAACTGGCCTCACCTTGACAAAGCCGAGTGCCCAACAACCGGTATCCATCAGGACAAATGCAGGAGAAGCGTCCAGGCTCATTCACACATTGATACTGGCACAAATAGCTGGAGTAACTGCACTCATCAATGTCTAGTGTAAAATTGACACAATGAATTATTAATGCAAAACAGAACATGGGTTTACAAAGATTTGAAATAAAGAAAATAGTTTTAAGATTGTAACTTTCATTCTGGAAATGATCAGCGTACTTCAGTCTCATTTGCTCACAAATGCCAGTAAGGACAGATTATGGGAAAATACCGAAGCACTGGAAACACATAAGATTATATATATATATATATATATATATATATATATATATATGACTATATGAAAGACTATATGAAATTGGCCATAGGGGATGGATCTTTTAAAACTGTTCCGGTGGAAGCTGTCAAAATCTTACAATGACTTTGTTGCAGTGGGTTTCCTATAATGCTCTGCCTTATAAAAGAGGGTCAGATTACAACAGCGAGTTATAGGAAGCCAACTGCAACAAATTCATTGTTACATTTTGACAGCTTCCACCTACACAGTGTTAGAAGGTTGACCCCCTATGGATCATTTATCAGTTTTAGAAGCATCAATAGTGATATGAATGTTTTTGAACAAAGGGCTCAATCTTTACGTTTATGTCTATGGGAGAGAGGTTATCTAGAAACTTCTGCAGAAGGCTAGAAGATTTGATTAATCTATGCTGCTTTGTGGCAGTGTATTAAAAACTAAAAGGAAAACTGGTGAAAATCGGGCTGTATTTTCTTTTTAGCACAGCCCCATGGTATCAGTCATTAGAACAGCGATAATAATAACTGCCAGATTCTGCAAAGTGACACTACCTTAGGCCTCATGCACACGGCCGTTGCCCGGCCGTGCCAGTATTGTGGCCCTCAAACTGTGGGTCCACACAAAGTAGCTCTGGTCGTTTGTGCAACGAATCACGGATGCAGACCCATTAACTTAAATAGGTCTGCAATCCGGAAGGTGTGATGCAGAAGAGAGGCACGGAATCCCACAAAAGCACTACAGAGAGCTTCCTTGGGGTTTCTCTTCGTGCCTCCGCACAGCAAAAACATTGAACGTTCTATTTTTTTGTGGTGTGGACGGATCACGGACCCATTCAAGTAGATTGCATCTGGCTGGTCTGCGGCAGCTGGACAGCAGGGAACGGCCTGGCAACGGCTTCATGCATGAAGTCTTACAGTCACTTACCAAAGAAAAACCTATCATAACAATTAGAAGAAATCACACCCTATATAAAAAATCTATCACTACATGGTTGGATAGAATGATACCTCAGGGGAATTTCAAATGTGGACATTTTTCCTATTTTGTTACAACACATGCTCTAGATAACTTTTTAGGGAATATGAACTGTTCATGACTTTATTAATTGTAGAACCAACTTTGTGGTCTGTTATACTATGTCCCTGTAATAGATATTATATTGGGAAAACGACTAGTTACCTATATAAGAGTATATGCAAACATTTTATTTCTACGGAGAGGTGTGTCCTTTCAACTGCAGATGGAGGCAGTTGAAGGATGGAACTGAGTATGTGCTTCCAGCTCAGTGAGCAGGACAGAGAGATTAGAAAAAGAGAATACAGCAGGTGGCGCTATACAGATACATTTCATTAAATAACTGAGTAGCTAGAATACATTTTTAATTACATGCAATTAGAAAAGTATTCAGATCCAGGTACTGGTTTGAAAACTGTAGAATATTTTTATTGGGAATATTAACTGCTTTGATCCATCACATTTTCTGTTATTTAGACGCATGGAAGCGGTTAAATGATTTCTATTAATAAGACTGGATTGGGGGAGGAAGCCTAATTAAGATTCATGAGCAGCCATTTACATTATGTGAAGAAATAACCCTCATACAGTGGTAAAATACAGTAAATGATACATATTGGAAGCTATCCCAAATGGTGTTATATACCACCTAAAACTGTATTACGTACCATTGCAGGTATACCCATCATTGTCCAACTCAAAGCCCTGATTACAGCGGCAAAGAAAGGTGCCATAGGTGTTATAGCAACGCTGTTGGCATGGTGCACCCATAGAACACTCGTTGACATCTGTAGGTGAGAAGTTATGGTTTCCATGTTATTAGCATGTTACTGTACATTCCAATAACAGAGGGAACAGTAAACAATATGACATTTTATAATTCTTAAGGCCCCATTCACATGACCGTATTTTTGGTCCAGATCCGATTCCCATTTTTTGGGGATCAGATGCGGACCGATTCATTTCAATGGAATGGACCTTGTGCTGTCCGTATCCGTATGTCCATTCCGTATTCCCACCAAAAAGATAGAACACATCCTATTCTTGTCCATATGTGAACAATAATATGCATTGTTACAATGGATCCACACAAAAAACGAATGCAACACGGATGTAACATGGACGTCATCAGTATTTTTTGCGGATTTGCATTTTGCAGACCGCAAAATACATACGTCGTGTGAATGCACCCTAAATATCCCCAGGATTTCACAACCTTCCTTTAATAGAACCTTCCTGAGGCCTATAATGATGACTGTCTGTGTCACAGAGTAAAACCTTCCTCTGCTGCCCATATTCAAGTCCAAAATATTCCCCTATGTTCACTTTTCATTACTCAAGCTATGGCTGGACTTCAGTTGATTTCTGAATTATTACTACTACATACCTTCCAACCATCCCGGATCCAGCAGGACAGTCCCGGATTTCAGTGGCTGTCCCGCTGTCCCGGTACCGGGGAGCTATGTCCACTTTCTGGCAGCTGTCCCTGCGTCCATAGGAGAGACAGTAGCTTCCTGCTTCATCATACCTGCCAGCTCTCCACATCTCTTGTCTGTTTGGGGGGGCGGGGCCGGCTGACTGTCAGCCTTGGCTCCGCCTCCTACACAGACTTGAACAGCCGATGTCCCGCTGATACCGCTAGGAACAGGATAAGTATGTGGTGTTTGTTAAATTTTTTTACATTCTGTCAGGGACACGATCTGGGGCATATTACTGGGGGCACAATGTAGGCATATTACTGGGGGCACATACCTGGGCATATTACTGGGGGCACAGCTGGGTATAATTGTCGAAGGACGCACAATGTGAGGATAAATACTGTGCGGTGGCATGAAGGGGAATAACTACTATCTGGGGCATTAAAGGGATTGGATGGTATTAGGTGTATAGTTATGTTTTGGGCAGAGTTAGAGGCGTGGCCTAGTGCAGAAAAAATATGATGCAGCGCCCTTCGTGTGCCGCACAATGTGTCCCTCTTTGTTCGCTTACAAAGTTGGAAGGTATGCTACTATTACTTTCTGTAACGCTATTTTAACATCAGTTCACAACCCAGCAGGCTTTTTAATGTTTATGGACGTCATATAGGACAGCTCCCCTCTCAGACACCCCTCTATTAATGAGAGTGAAGAGCAGCTGCAGAAAGTGACCTCTACTCTAGATCAGTGGTTTTCAACCTGAGGTACACATACCCCAAAGGGTTAACACCAAGCATTGCACAATAATGTAGTATTGTAGAAAAAAACTAGCTGTTCTCTCCCATAATAGAATCTCTGCTAAGTTGTTAGGGGAGATATCTGATGACAGAATCTGTGGACAGATTACAATAACAGCCAAGAGAATTATGATTACAGCTCTAGACTATTAAGGTTTGGCTAACAGCCCTCATTTCGGACCCCCCATTGGTACTTGGAACCAAAACTGAGTTCGGTAAAAGGTTTTTAACAGTAGAAATTAATTTCTGAAGTTATTACCAAAAGTCCTGCAAGACTTCGTGAAGTAATAACTTCGGTTCATAGGAGCCAATGCATTCTAGTACTGTACGGAGCTACAGTATTCTAACAAAGTTTTATGCAAATCGACTTTGGATGTTTCATCTCAAGTCGATTCGCTCGTCCCTACCCATGATGTTTATTTTTTATATATATATATATATATATATATATATATGTCATTTTTGGGGGAATTTTAATTTTGTGGAAAGTTGGATAATGATTTTTATATCTCCCATAGGGAACTATAACAAGCAATCATCAGATTGCTTCTCTGATAGACCCAATGCATTAGCAATGGAGTCTATGAGGATTACATTATGTTTCTATGGAGCCCTGCCACAGGCAGGGGCTCATTAGGGACATATATATAGTAGCCTCGAATCATTGAGGAGCAATGAGGCTGCCGCACATTCCATCCGGCCCACCCAATCCCCACTAGGGGAAGTCGGTGCACACCCAGAAGCACATGCTTCCGGGTTTTTGCACTCCCAGATGGCGTGGATGTTTGAGGGGTTAAATGTATGTGATCAACATTATCGTCAATCACATACATTAGTCCCGGGTGTCATTTGTTTAAAACAGCAGGCACCTGGTGGCTGTGGTGTCGTTCGTCGTTAAAGTCTTGCCCAGTGCCATACAGCGCTGGTCGGGAAGGGGTTAATTATGGCATTTTGAGGTAGATAATACTCAATTTAAAGGAGACATTTATAAAACATTTTTTAATTATAATGTATAGCGTAAATTAATTATGATAAATGCATGCTGAGATATCTGATGACTTTTCTGGTCTGTCCTTATCAGGGACAGTGGTGTCACAGAGAACTGCCTTGAATAGTGGTAAATATATGTAAAGTATATATACAGTATACAGATCAGTGACCAGCTATACAATGCTCCAACTCAATTAAAACCATCTTAGGTTGAATTCCCACTTCAGTTATTTGGTCAGTTATGTCCATCAGTTATTGTGAGCCAAAACCAGATCTGGGTCAAAAACACAGAAAAGCTGCAGATCTTTCCTTTATGCCTGATCTCTGAATAGGCTTCATTACGGGTTTTGCTCACAATAACTGATGGAAATAACTGATCAAATAACTGAAGTGTGAACTCACCTGCAGAGTGACATTGTAAGTGGGTCTTGCATCTCCCACCTGAATTGCAAGGCCTTCAGTTAAAGTGTCCAAATCAAATATATTATTTATTTTTTCAATCTAAAACAGGTTCAAAACCCGCCTGCCGGCCTTACCTACACATGAGCGGTTGTTGGATGCCAGCTGGAATCCAACCTCACACTGGCAGGTGAAAGATCCAGGAGAGTTAACACAGCGATGCTGACAGTATCTATATCTGCATTCATCAATGTCTGGAATGACACAGAAAATAAGTAAAAATGATCATTATTTGTTGCATTATTATTTGGTATCAATACAAGAAAAGGTTTGCCTCTCTGAAATGTGTAATATCTGTGAGGAATGTTATTTATCTGTAATGATATTGCTGAAAGTGTAGCCAAAAATGTACCCCACTTCTGAGTAACTAAAAATCTAGTTTGGATTGTACAGTTGTCTGGTCTACGATACTTCGATGAGGATAGAAGCAGCGAGGACCTGGGTTGTATTTCTCTTTCCAAGTGCAGTGATGGTATTTACGCTCACATATCACAGATATCTTCCCATACCACCCCTTTTCCAATTTTCCGTATTATGTTCTCTGAAAAATGACAATGTTTTTTCAGCCTTTGCAGGCCAGTGAAAAGTCATATGAAGTACTCATGGCCAATTAGATTTGCCAAGTTCAACTTTAGTCCTAGAAGCTAAGAGAGAGTTGAACACAAGGAGCATTAGATTGCAGATTGAAAAATGCCATGGTGTATAGGGTAATACTTGGCAATAGAACATCCACATAGAAGGCTCTATGAGGAAGGAGGACTCTAGTCCCCTACTTAGGTCAACCTCTGTAATATGGAGTTTACTTGACTAAAATGGCCACCTTCGCAATATGTTCTCTTAAACGCCATAGTTAGTAATTATACTATAAGGGGCAATAATCTGAAGAGGTTTAATCTAGTGTGGAGGTTTAGTGGTATAGTAGACTGAGTAGTGTCTATAGCTCTACTATGAAAGGAGTGTACACAGCACAGTCTTATTCTCACCTACACACTCATTTCCGATCTTCCTGTAGCCATCCGGACACTTACAATGGAAACCACCTTGTATATTTACACATTCTTGGCTGGGAAGACAGTCATCCATTTCATATTCACACTCATTTACATCTGGGGAAAAAAAGAAACACAGTACCTTCACCTGGCATCGTGTATTTATACCGCTATATGGTGACTGCCACTGCCTATTTCCCCTCACACATATTCACATATATTCTAGGCAAAACAAAATAAAGCTCAATCAAAAATATCTGCCTAGTCCCCTCTCTTTGTTTCTGTCAGTTGCATTATTTTCATACGGTATTTTATTGGCAGGCAAAAGTGACCTATATAGATCTGTGTGTCACATGTGTCAAAAAGTTGCACATCTGAGCAAAAGCCACAAATGGAAAGCACTATGTAAATATAGCCTAAAAGCCTCTAAAACGGACTGAAAAGGAAAATACAGTTTATACAAATTTGGTGATGACTAGAAATGAGCGAATTTTTCAAAAATTCAATTCCGCCAGTTTGACGAATTTTTCAAAAAGATTCGGTTTAATCCGAATTTATTCGCAGCGAATTGCGTAAAAAAAAAAAGAAGAAAAATTCCTGGCTGCAGAGAGCCTTTATAGTGGTGTAGAACATTGTGCCTTGCAGAAACACGCATAGGGAGTTTGCTGTGGTAGTGAAATTATACTGTGAGTCAGTATGACAGGCATCGCTCTTAGAATCACTGCACACTTCACTTATTTGGGCAGTCACGGGGCCAAAACTGACCAAATAACTTAAGTATGAACTCAGCCTTACAGGTTGATGTTGGCGTCAAGAAGAAGCGCACTCCTTTTACATCGTTGTCAGCTGATTCCACATAGAAGTCTACAGAACATGTTCTATTAAACGCTTATACAAGTAGAGCCCCCTTGACAGAGTGGAGAGGGTGTCAGCAGTAAGTTTGTGTTGACGTCATTGATTATTTTGCCCTTCCTCTGATCCATCAGAGCAATATCCCCCCAAAAAAGGGATCCTGTCTGTTGAGCATCCGCCTTCACTCAGTAAGCATTTGGTCAGTAATCCATCAGTATTGCTAATGCCCAAAAAACAGGAGTGGATCTGCAACGAGCCGGTCCCCAGGGGAGAACACGTGAGGTTCACAGTGGGCCGAAAGCTACAACAGTTTATCGGGTACTCACGGTTAGCAAGTGCCTCCCTGGGCCAGCAGTGCAGTGAAGGGGAGAACAGCACTGGATTCTCCAGGGCACACTCTATTACAGGGGACACTGGCCAGGTGGTGATCGAGGTGCCCTTAATGGTGATTGGGTTTCTGAGTGCTTCTGCGGCTGGGCCCCTGACCTAGGTAATGATGTGACGCCAGCACCTTGATGGTGCAAAATTATGAGAGTGGTGGTAGTATTGAGATAGAAGAATGAGGCAGGTTTGAATCCAACTAAGAACTTTACTGTAACCAGGATCTTGACAACAGTTTGCATCCAGTTATAAAACAGTCTCTTATAAACATGCAAGTTGGATGTGATGAATCCCAGTAACAGGCTGTACATGTAGTTACGTCTCAGGCTATAGTGGGTAGTTGTGTACTCACTGATATTCAGCTCTTTGCCTTGCTTCAGTCTCAGTAGAGGTAGTCCAAGTCTTTATCTTCTACACATAAGTGAGGCAACAGATATCTTATCTGTCCTTAAAATAAGGTGAGGCTGCCGGAGGCTAATAAATCACTCACCTTGATACAAAGGTCCTTAACCCCTTCAGGACCCTGCCATTTTTCCCCTTAGAGACCAGGCCATTTTTTGCAAATCTGATGTGTCCTTTGATGTGGTGATAACTTTAAAACACTTTTACTTATCCAGGCCATTCTGAGATTGTTTTCTCGTCACGTATTGTACTTCATGACAGTGGTAAAATTGAGTCCAAAAATAAATGTTTATTTATAAAGAAAATTTTAAATGTACCAAAAATTGGGAAAAATTAGCAAATTTCCAAATTTCAATTTCTCTACTTTTATAATAGATAGTAATACCTCCAAAAATAGTTATTACTTTACATTCCCCATATGTCTACTTCATGTTTGGATCATTTTGTGAATGCCATTTTATTTTTTGGCGATGTTAGAAGGCTTAGAAGTTTAGAAGCAAATCTTGAAATTTTTCTGAAAATTTCTAAAACCCACTTTTTCAGGACCAGTTCAGGTCTGAAGTCACTTTGTGAGGCTTACATAATAGAAACCACCCCAAAATGACCCCATTTTACAAACTACACCCCTCAAGGTATTCAAAACTGGTTTTACAAACTTTGGTTACCCTTTAGGTGTTCCACAAGAATTAATGGAAAATAAAGATAAAATTTCACTTTTTTGACAGATTTTCCATTTGAATCCATTTTTTCCAGTTACAAAGCAAGGGTTAACAGTCAAACTCAATATTTATGGCCCTGATTCAGTAGTTTACAGAAACACCCCACATGTGGTCGTAAACTTCTGTACGGGCACGCGGCAAAGCGTAGAACGAAAGGAATGCCATGCGGTTTTTGGAAGGTAGATTTTGCAGGACTGGTTTTTCGACACCATGTCCCATTTGAAGCCCCCCTGATGCACCCCTAGAGTAGAAACTCCAAAAAGTGACCCCATTTTGGAAACTACGGGGTAAGGTAGCAGTTTTGTTGGTACTATTTTAGGGTACATATGATGTTTGGTTGCTCTATATTACACTTTTTGTGAGGCAAGGTAACAAGAAATAGCTTTTTTGGCACCATTTTTATTTTTTGTTATTTACAACATTCATCTGACAGGTTAGATCATGTAGTATTTTTATAGAGCAGGTTGTCATGGACATGAAAATACCAAATATAGTTGTTTGTTTCAGTTTTACATAACAAAGCATTTTTGTCCCACATAACAAAGCATTTTTGTCCCACATAACAAAGCATTTTTGTCCCAGAGTGAAGGCAAAAGGGCCAACAAGTGCTAAGCATCCCTGGGAACTCCTTCAAGACTGTTGGAAGACCATTTCAGGTGACGACCTCTTGAAGCTCATAAAGAGAATTCCAAGAGTGTGCAAAGCAGTAATCAAAGCAAAAGGTGGCTACTTAGAAGAACCTAGAATATGACATATTTTCAGTTGTTTCACACTTTTATGTTATGTATATAATTCCACATGTGTTAATTCATAGTTTTGATGCCTTCAGTGTGAATCTACAATTTTCATAGTCATCAAAATAAAGAAAACTCTTTGAATGAGAAGGTGTGTCCAAACTTTTGGTCTGTACTGTACGTCACTGGCACAATGACAGTGTGGAGGTGGCGGCAGCATCAGTAGGCCACAGAGCGGCACAATGATAGAGTGTGGAGGTGCTGGCAGCAGCAGCATCAGGAGGAGGCCACAGGATAGCACAATGACAGTGTGAAGGTGGCGGCAGCATCAGGAGCTCACAGAGCGGCACAATGACAGAGTGTGGAGATGGCGGCAGCAGCATCAGGAGGAGGCCACAGGGTGGCACAAGTAGCAGCAGCATCATTAGACTACAGAGTGGCAAGGTGACATAGTGTGGAGGTGGCAGCAGAATCAGGAGACCACAGAGTGGCAAGGTGACATAGTGTGGAGATGGCAGCAGCATCAGGAGACCACAGACAGCTCCCTTGGCTGAGGTGGTGGAGCCTTGAGTGCCTTAAACCGGGTGCGTGCCACTGGATGATGCAGCAGTTGCTGTGGCAGGCTGGACCACCACATTGGAGCCACAGTTCTCCCAGGCCACTTTATGGTGATGCTGCATATGTTGACGCAGGGCCGTGGGGCCAACATTGGCACCCTGGCCACGGTTCACCTTCTGCCCACAGATTCTACATATGGCCATGTTCACCTTCTCCGGCGGCTTAACAAAAAACTGCCACACAGCCAAGTAGGTGATTTTAGCCCCAAAACTACGCACTGACTGACTGCTAGCGCCACTGCTTCCGTGAACCCGTGCACCACTACTTTCCAGGCAGGTAGGCTCCTGCGAAGCGTGTGGTCTACCCAGGGCACGTTTGGCTCCCGACCTCCCACTGCTGCCGCCCTAATGACTCCCAGCCACGCTAGCGACTTGCTGGTTCTGCCACTGCCTCATGGGCAAGCTGTCATCCTCTTCTCACGATGATGATGAAGCCCCTAATTCTCACAGCTCCCAAGTGCAATCAGCTACATCATCATCATCGAGTACCATCTTCACGTCACTGATGTCCTCCTCAACGGTCTCTGGGTCAGGAGCCTCACCGCTCACACCAGCTCCCACACTACTTTCCCGCCTAGTGGAGGAAGCGGCGGATGTCTCCTCCATATCTTGGCTGGCCAGTAGCTGCTGACTGTCCTCTAGTAGCTTGTCCTCACTGTATAGTGGAGCTGAGCCCACAGCATATAATACTTCTCTGGCTGAGGGAACAGAAAAGGACAGAGGCAGGTTGAGGACAGGCGAGGGCACATGACCTGCTCCCTGGCCATGCCAACTAAGTGTTGTGTCTGACGAACCCATCGACTCTTGGCTGGGAGTGTCACTTGGGATGAAGTGCATGACCGAGTCAACCATTCATGAAACGCTGGGTTGCAGGTCAAGACACGACCACTAGATGACACCAGGAGCTCAGGCCTCTCGCTGTGACTCCTGCTGCCATGCCCCCTTACTCTGCTGTGATCTGTGCCTGCGCCAGAAACATTTAGGCCTCTGCCACGCCCCTGTGAAGGGCCTGGCACTTCTCTGACATACTGTTAGATCAAAAAAATAATTTAAAAGGAAATTAAAATACCCCAAAAAAGTCTGCAATTTTCTCACTTCACCACACAACGGCTAATAAACACTTTTTTCCCAGGGAGTGAGAGAAAAGAATGCAACCGGCACTGCTACATACACCCATGCAGTCACTGGAGCACATAAAACACTTGGATCCCGAACCTTCACGGTGGTGCTCTGTCGGTGGTATAGTAGTTATGATGATAGCAGAAGAAAAAAGTACCGCGGCACTCACCACTGGTCACAAAGTTGCTGTTTGCAGTTTTATTTTTCAGATACACATCGTGGACGCAGACAGGACACAGGTGAATGGACAGGCTACAGCTGTTTCGCGCTGTGTTGCGCTTTGTCAAGCCTCCTGTGACATGAAGGAGGAGGGGGCTAGAAATACCCCCATCTCATGCACGTCACTGGTTACAATTAAGTGCGTCCACGATGTGTATCTGAAAAATACAACTGCAAACAGCAACTTTGTGACCAGTGGTGAGTGCCGCGGTACTTTTTTTCTTCTGCTATCATCATAAACACTTTTTTCCCCCACTTATATATGCCACAAAAGGCTGTAGAAGATATACACCGATGAAAGGCAAATAATATATATTTTTTTGCAACTAATACATGCCAAAAAGGGCTTTAGAACATATAACTGCACCACTGAACAGCAAACAGGCCCTTTTTTTCCACTTATACAGGCCTCAAAAGGCTTTAGAACATATACCTACCCCGCTGAACGGCAAATAATATATATTTTTTTGCCACTAATACAAAAGGGCTTTAGAGCGTATAACTGCACCGCTGAACGGCAAATATTTTTTTTTTATTTGCCACTAATACACGCCAGAAAGGGCTATAATTTTCTCACTTCACCACACAATGGCAAATAATTTTTTTTTGTGCCACCAATACCAGCCAAAAAGGGCTTTAGAACATATAACTGCACCACTGAACGGCAAATAGGCCCTTATTTTTTTCCACTTATACACGCCACAAAAGGCATTAGAACATATAACTGTACCTGCTGAACGCCAAATAGGCCCTTCCTTTTTTCCACTTATACATGCCACAAAGGGCTTTAGAACATATAACTGCACCTCTGAACGCCAAATAAAATATATATATTTTTTGCCACTAATACACGCCAAAAAGGGCTTTAGAACATATAACTGCACCACTGAACGCCAAATAAAATATATATTGTTTTATGCCACTAATACATGTCGAAAAGGGTTGTAATTATAGCACTTCACCACACAATGACTAATAAGACCTTTTTTTCCCACTAATAGAAGCCAAAACATGCCTTTGAACATATAACTGCACCGCACAAGGGCAAATAAGACGTATATATTTCCTTGTAATAAACCCTGTTAATTGCTGTATCAAACAGCACTTGCATCCCAATAAGAATGGTTTGCTGGAATTACAGAGCTGTATAATAGCAATTTGGATTCGCAATCAGTGCAGAAATGTGTAATAGGATTGTTCCTATTACCCAGGCTGTAACCTTCCCTACTGAACCCTGTTCTGCTTCAATACTATAATAAGTCCTCCCTATCATCTCCCTTCACTTCTAATGCTCTTTGACCTGAACTTCTATTGAGCAAAATATAAGCTTTGAAGTCTTTCTTAGCACTGTCCCTAGTGCCTGCTAACGTCTCTCCCTGCACTAAGTAAACTGGAAAATGGCAGAATGCAAGATGGCTGAGGCTATTTATAGGGCTGTGACATCACAGGGCTGGCTGGCTGCTGATTGGCTGCATGCATGGCATTGTGGGTGATCCCTCATTCCCAGAGTTCCTTGCTCCATGTCCTCACACGTGCAGCAGCCATTTTGGCAAAAGTGTAAGGAAATCCAGATTCGGTGCAAATCGAATAATTCCTGAAATTCAGATCGAATTCCACTTCATCAGTTTCGGTTCACTCATCTCTAGTGATGACATTAAACTATAAAAATCACCACACCTAGAATCCATCTTTAAAGGATAACTGTCACACTTAGACCCTAATTTCAATTTTCCTATATGTAGTTACTAATAACATGATATTCCAGAATCAGTTACTATTAGACTGACTTACCCCATATTTAATAAGATTCAGCCCTTAGCAACCAGTCTGCATAAAACTGCAATTTCACTATTCAGTTAAGATGGCCGCCACTGCCCTCACCCTGAGGCTAATCCCGTCTGCCCTCACTAGCCAGTAACAATAGTCCCCCAAAAGTGTCAATAACCAGAGCCCTCCCCCTAAAGGGTTAATCTCCTGCAGCACAAAGGGGTCCTCATACCACATGTTGCTTTCATTTATACACTGAGCAGACGGCAGATCTCCCTTCCCTGGTCTGCGCTGGTTCAACTCTACATTCTCCAGCTCTGCTGAGTGAGGGAGCGTCTGCCAAGTGCAGGGACAGGGAGAAGTGCACTCAGCCCAGGCACTGTTATCAGCTGCTGGGGAGGACCTGGCTCTAATCATTTACTTACAGTCCCTGGCAGTCAGTAATCTGACCTTGCACGCAGCCTGCTTCTGCGTCCTCCTCCGTCCTTCAACAGACAGACGGACCTGCCTAGCAACCCTATTTTAAGCACAGGTAAAAGTAGGCAGTGCAGGGAACAAAACTGTGGAATTAAGGAGTAATTAAATACACAGTGAAAAGTATAAATAGGGCCACCAAGGAGATATTAATCACCACAATCCAATACTCAAAAAAAAAAAAATATATATATATGACAGTTATACTTTAAGGCTATTATGCTTGGCAGTTACACTTTACTTACCTACACAGGTACCTAATCCTTGAGGGTCTGGTTGGTAACCATTTGGACATGGGTTGCTTCTTGGATCAATTCCAACACCTGTGTTTGGTTCTCCGGCAGTCCCTTGGTCTGTATTGGTGTCACTAATCACAGAGGCAGAGCGAGGGAGGCACAAGTAACCTCCATAATGATTAATACATTTCATTTCACCTTTGCAGGCATCAGGAATAGTCAAGCACTCATTAATATCTGTAAAAGATGCAAAGTGAAACACTTGAACCAATGTAACTATTATCAGATTGATGGGTCTTCTACCTCCGGGAGAACCACCAATCACAAGAACTGGGACCCTATACTCCTCAGACCCCCTTCGCCCTACCCAAATGAACAGAGAAGCAGGTCGGGCATGCGTACTGCAGCTCCATTCATCTCTATGGGAGTTCCAAAAATAGCTGGATTCTGTACTTGACTTATCTCCGGAACTCCAGTACAGATACATGGAGCAGCAGTGCTGTGCTCCCCGCCTGTGGATAGGGAATAACTTGTAACAACTAGAATACCCCTTTTAATATCATATACACACTATAGGGATAACTATACAGTACCTTTACAATGCTGTCTTTCTGTATCCCACTCATATCCATCTGTGCACTCCTAAAGGTTATAGAAGAAAAGATTAGAGAATGCGTGAAAGTAAAGTACATCTGCATTATAGAAGCTTGTAGCCTGAATCCTTTGTGCTTTCTGTATTAAGCATATATCAGGGAATGATTAGGTTTTAGGGAATGATTAGGTTACTGCTATATATTAATTTTTTTATTTCTCTCTAAACGACCATTTGTAAGAGAAGAACAGATTTTTTATTTCCCCTTATGCTATGTATATTGGGACTTTTCTTTTTACATGTACATCAAAGTTTTGTAAAGGTGCATGTCCAACCGAATAAAATGCGCATGTTCTTACCATGTCACCAAGAATTCTACAGGTGCCATTATATAGAGCAGGAGGAGCTGAGCAGACTGATATATAGATTTGGGAAAAGATTCAGTAAAACTTAATCCATTTATCCGTTTAAATCTTTGCCATTTCTGATTTCATTGTTTATGAGGAGGTGTTATCAGTGACTGACAGCTATCCCTCTATACACACTTAGGCCTCATGCACACCATATTGCGGCCCACAAACAGCGGGTCCGCAGGGCACCGGCCGCGTGCCACCCGCATCACAGATGAGGACCCATGTGCATGAGGCCTTACACAGCTAATGCTATCAATCACTGATAAAACCTCCCACATAAACAATGAACTCAGAAACAGCAGAGATGTAAGGCCTCTTTCACACTTGCGTTGTCCGGAGCCGGCGTGTACTCCACTTGCCGGAATTACACGCCGTATCCGGAAAAACGCAAATGTACTGAAAGCATTTGAAGATGGATCCGTCTTCAAAATGCTTTCAGTGTTACTATGGCAGCCAGGACGCTATTAAAGTCCTGGTTGCCATAGTAGTAGTGGGGAGCGGGGTAGCGGTATACTTACAGTCCGTGCGGCTCCCGGGGCGCTCCAGAATGACGTCAGGGCGCCCCATGCGGCTGTGAGCTGTGCGCTGCGATTGGCCAGCGCTGCAGCCTAGGAGAAGGAGACGCCCACAGGACAAGTGCAGACACCGCCTACTATAACTTACAGAGCAAAGGTACTGGAGGGCATAACGGGAGAACGGAGCGGCGCCCGGGGATAATAGTAAGTGCAGTGAGATCCCCGGGAGCCGCTCTACATGTCTGCATACTTAGTTCACATTGTTTTTACAGGTGAAAGGTCCTCTTTAAAGGGAACCCGTCATGTAGATATTTGATTATAATCTAACTAATTATATACAATCATTAACTACTAAAAAGCACCTTAGATGTATTCACTTACAGATGGTTACCTCATAATATACACACAAAGATGCTGCATGCTAATGAGCTGATTCGAGTCCAGCGTGATGTCATTGAGTCCAGCATATATTTAATTCAGAGCTATAGCCACTCCCCTGCCCACCTGCTGCTGATTCCTATGGCAACAAACTGTCACTCAGCAGCAGGTGGGCAGAGAGAGTCAGGAGCTCATGAATATTCATGACTCATCATTATCAGCTGGAGCTTTTCAATATAAGATGTTGGCAGATTGACTGGGTCAATTAAAGAAAGTGACCCAGCATTTTGCTAAGAGAATCAGTCATTTATTTATGTTGCCCTTAGTTAGGACACCATAAAACTTGTGACAGGTTCCCTTTAACATAAACAGAAAACCTGTAAAACTATGATAAATAGGTTGGATTTATGTGCAGTTTTTATTGTGTTTTTGTTGCAGTTTTGAAGCAGATTTTCTGTGCACTCAAAAGTGGTGGAATTTTCTGCCAGAAAATCTGCAGGTGCAAATTTTTGCAAAGTTGCAGATTTATAATTGTTGTGTATTTCCTGTATGAGAATTTCTCCATTCAACTCAATGAGAAACTGATTCAGCAGTGGAAAATGCTACAGAAAAATCTGCCACAAAATCCACACAGATTCCTCAAACCCGTTTTCCACAGCAGAATCAATTTCCCATTGAACTGAATAGAGAGATTTTCATACAGGAAATACGTAACAAAACATTATTTAAGCTATGGAACACAACGCTGGGATAGACAATTTTCAGCCCCATAGGATAACATGGAGAGGTCTTGATGTTGCGTGAGTGCACACGGTGCAGATTTGTGTGCAAATATCTACATTAAATCTGCACCAAAACTACACAAAAAACTCCCCAAAATATGTACTACTTATTGCATTTTTTTTATTGTGTTGAAAGGGTTAAATCTGCTCAAGACAAACAAACAAAGGTCTCTTCTTACAACAAGTCAATTTCCACACCTGAGGAAAAGGCAAAGTGCTGGCACTGTATCACATTGCAGTTTTTTCTGCTTAAAAATCCATGCAGAAATAAACGCATGTAATCCTCACCATATGCAGTTATTTTTTACGGGTTGGATACAGACAGGACACTGTGTGTCAGTTCTGTGGCATCCCCAAAAATATGGATTACATCCTATTCTTGTCCACATTACGGACCAGGATAAGACTGATCTATAATGGGCTGGACATTCTGTTCTGCAAAATACGGAACACACATGGCCAGTATCCGTGTTTTGCAAATCTGCAATTTGCAGACCGCAATAACGGCAACAGCCATGTGCATGAGCCCTTTTATATTGACTTGTATGATTGACAGAATAAACTGTGCTTCCGAAGACTTATGTGCTCTACTGGGAAATACAGGGAACCCTGCTGTACTACAACCTGGAATCTGCATTATACCGTACGTTATACCTCCCTCCCCCAAAGCTATAGGGTGGGGTTACACATTATTTCTGCATTACTGCCACTGTACAGTTTTACCACAGTTTTCTTAAATTGTGCTGAAACTGCAGAAAACCACAGCAAAAAATCGACTGTGACAAAAAAATAAAAAATACAACCGCAATGTGCACAACCTGTCATAGACGTTTAACAATAGAGACAAAGACAAAGGTAAATCATTGGTATGTCTCTAAGACAAGGTGAGCAGTCAGTGCACATGAACCTACACATGATATTCCAGCTTCCAGTGAAGGAAGCCAACAAATGGATTATGGCAGCAGAAGAAGAAATTAGGATAACTGTCATTTTTTATTTTATTTGCTAGTTTGTTAGAACTAAGCATGTATACCTGAGTTAGTCTGTCAATGATTGCCAAAATATCTGTAATTATATTATAATAACACCTTTCATTAATGTCTCCTGTCCCTTTCCACTGCTCCCTTAAAAGACCATTGCTAGGGCTCATCTGTCTCCAGCTAGGAAGACAGAGGGGCGGTCCTTCACACTGCATGCCTGCATTAGGCTTCAGAGTGAGGAGGCGTGTCTCTCAGTAATCCAATCTGATTGGCTGTCAGGAAGCTGCTGGCTACAGCAAGTATGTATGTGACCTGAGGGAATACAGTTTTGGCCTCAGAGAACTGGCAGAGGCAGTGGCATGCCCAGTGGCATGCCCGGCGGGTCCTTTCTCTCACCCCCCCCCCCCCTTCCCAATACTTGACCACATACAGTTGCAAGAAAAAGTATGTGAACCCTTTGGAATGATATGGATTTCTGCACAAATTGGTCATAAAATGTGATCTGATCTTCATCTAAGTCACAACAATAGACAATCACAGTCTGCTTAAACTAATAACACACAAAGAATTAAATGTTACCATGTTTTTATTGAACACACCACGAAAACATTCACAGTGCAGGTGGAAAAAGTATGTGAACCCTTGGATTTAATAACTGGTTGAACCTCCTTTGGCAGCAATAACTTCAACCAAATGTTTCCTGTAGTTGCAGATCAGACGTGCACAACGGTCAGGAGTAATTCTTGACCATTTACAGAACTGTTTCAGTTCAGCAATATTCTTGAAATGTCTGGTGTGAATCGCTTTCTTGAGGTCATGCCACAGCATCTCAATCGGGTTGAGGTCAGGACTCTGACTGGGCAACTCCAAAAGGCGTATTTTCTTCTGTTTAAGCCATTCTGTTGTTAATTTACTTCTATGCTTTGGGTCGTTGTCCTGTTGCAGCACCCATCTTCTGTTGAGCTTCAGCTGGTGGACAGATGGCCTTAACTTCTCCTGCAAAATGTCTTGATAAACTTGGAAATTCATTTTTCCTTCGATGATAGCAATCCGTCTACGCCTTGACGCAGCAAAGCAGCCCCAAACCATGATGACCAGACCACCATACTTCACAGTTGGAATGATGTTTTGATGTTGGTGTGCTGTGCCTCTTTTTCTCCACACAGTGTTGTGTGTTTCTTCCAATCAACTCAACTTTGGTTTCATCTGTCCACAGAATATTTTGCCACTGCTGCTGTGGAACATCCAGGTGCTCTTGTGCAAACTGTAAACGTGCAGCAATGTTTTTTTTGGACAGCAGTGGCTTCCTCTGTGGTATCCTCCCATGAAATCTATTCTTGTTTAGTGTTTTACGTATTGTAGATTCTCTAACAGGGATGTTAGCATATGCCAGAGACTTTTGTAATTCTTTAGCTGACACTCTAGGATTCTTCTTCACCTCATTAAGCCGTCTGAGCTGTGCTCTTGCAGTCATCTTTACAGGACGGCCACTCCCAGGGAGAGTAGCAGCAGTGCTGAACTTTCCCCATTTATAGACAATTTGTCTTACTGTGGACTGATGAACAGCAAGGCTTTTGAAGATACTTTTATAACCCTTTCCAGCTTTATGCAAGTCAACAATTCTTAATCGTAGGTCTTCTGAGAGCTTGTTTGTGCGAGGCATCATTTACATCAGGCAATGCTTCTTGTGAAAAGCAAACCCAGAACTGGTGTGTGTTTTTTATAGGGCAAGGCAGCTGTAACCAACACCTCCAATCTCATCTCATTGATTGGACTCCAGTTGGCTGACACCTCACTCCAATTAGCTCTTGGAGATGTCATTAGTCTAGGGGCTTCACATACTTTTTCAACCTACACTGTGAATGTTTACATGGTGTGTTCAATAAAAACATGGTAACATTTAATTCTTTGTGTGTTATTAGTTTAAGCAGACTGTGATTGTCTATTGTTATGACTTAGATGAAAATCAGATCATATTTTATGACCAATTTGTGCAGAAATCCATATCATAGAAACATAGAATGTGTCGGCAGATAAGAACCATTTGGCCCATCTAGTCTGCCCAATATATCTGAATCCTATGAATAGTTCCTGGCCCTATCTTATATGAAGGATAGCCTTATGCCTATCCCATGCATGCTTAAACTCCTTCACTGTATTTGCCGCTACCACTTCTGCAGGAAGGCTATTCCATGCATCCACTACTCTCTCAGTAAAGTAATACTTCCTTATATTACTTTTAAACCTTTGCCCCTCTAATTTAAAACTGTGTCCTCTTGTGGTAGTTTTTCTTCTTTTAAATATGTTTTCTTCTTTTAAATATATCATTCCAAAGGGTTCACATACTTTTTATTGCAACTGTACCTGTACCTGTTTCCTCTTCTCCTCCGTTAGACCTCCATGACAAATTCTTTCAGTCACATCTCGTCTCTACAGAGTTTGTAACACAGACACGTTAGATTTCTAAATTTTTCCATCAACCTCCCCATCCTGGTGTCCCCACAGTGTCATCCTACTGCCACCCCAAATACTGTGCCCGTTGTGCCCCCCAATGACCCCAGTAGACATAATTGGGGTAATTTATCAAACTGGTGTAAAGTAGAACTGGATTTCCAAAAGAGCTGTCAAATATGAAAAGTGAGATCTGACTGGCTGCTATGGGCAACTAAGCCAGTTCTACTTTACACCAGTTTGATAAATTACCCCAAATTTCCCTATAGTGTCCACAGCAGCTATAATGTCCTCTAGAGTGCCCCCAGTAATAATAACACCATATATTGTGCTCCAGGTAATAATCCCTGTATAGTGTCCACAGAAATAATAGAATTGCCCCTACAGTGCCTCCCCAATAGCAAGGCCCCCCACGCTGCCCCCATATAGCAATGTCCCCCACACTGCTCCTATACAGTAATTTTCCCCACACTGCCCCTATAAAGTAATTTCCCCTCACACTGCCCCTGCACAGTAATTTCCCCTCACACTGCCCCCACAGTAATTTCCCCTCACACTGCCCCCACAGTAATTTCCCCCACACTGCCCCTGCACAGTAGTGTCCCCCACACAGTAGTGTCCCCCACACTACCCCCCACACAGTAGTGTCCCCCACACTGGCCCCACACAGTAGTGTCCCCCGCACAGTAGTTTCCCCCACACTGCCCTCCAGACAGTAGTGTCCCCCAAACTGCCCCCACACAGTAGTGTCCCCTACATTGGCCAATTAAGTAATTTCAATCTCCCCCATAATAATTTGCCCCCACACAGTATCCCACCATATTCCCCCCCCCCCCCCCATCCTCCTGTGTGCACCCCCCTCATGTCCCCCAAAGTTGGCACATAAAATAAAAAATTTTGCCCCCACACAGTATCCCACCATATTTTCCCCCACACGTCCTCCTGTGTACACCCCGGCCCCCTCATGTCCCCCAAAGTTGGCACATAAAATAAAAAAGTAAATAAATAAAAAACTAAAAGCTAAATGCTCACCTGCTCTTGATCGTAGAGTCCCGACACTGTGCTGCTGAGTCCCGGCACAGGCACACGTGAAGACGTCATGACGCGTGCCTGCGACTGGATTTCACTATCGCATAGGCCTGAAGCCTATGGTGGTTATCTGCGGCGGGGCAGGGAACTATGCGCTCTGCTCCTGTGCCCAACCGCAGTATGTGGGTGTCAGCGCTTCAGCAATGAGAGCTTCCATCTGTATTGATGGAAGCGCTCATTGCTTCTGGGCCTGCTGGCACCCCCGTGAGAACCGGCACCCGGGGCGGACCGCCACTGGGCAGAGGAGCCATATTGAGAAGATTCTCATAATGTAGGATTCAAAACAGCCATAACTAAGGGGAAAACTCAAGGAAAACAGTAATTTCCCCCACACTGCCCCCAAACAGTAATTTCCCCCACATTGCCCCATATAGTAATTTGACCCCCACATACTAATCCCTCACATAATTGTTGTCCCTCATAGTAATCCCTCCCATAATAATGAATATGGCCAACCAATCTATTTTGGTTCGTTACCCTGCCTCCCCTAAACTTTCTTGCTCACATGCACTAACATCAGAAGTGGTGAGGACGGGGGAAGAAGACATGGCTTCAGGCTGAGAGAACAATGCACTGCTGTTCTAGATTATTTTTCATGGTCTGTATTTATGATATCTGAATAACAAAGACATTTAAGGAGATTGTTAGGCTGAGGTCAGTGTCTGCCGCTGTCCTGCTGTACCAGACAGGTGCAGGCTTCACTCTACTCTCCCTGTGTGTATTGGGACTAGGACTCAGTGAACTTATTTACAACATTGATAGACTTAGGGCTCTTTCACACTTGCGTTCTTTTGTTCCGGCATAGAGTTCCGTCGTCGGGCCTCCATGCTGGAAGAATCCTGATCAGGATTATCCCCATGCATTCTGAATGGAGAGAAATCCGTTCAGGATGCATCAGCATGTCTTCAGTTCAGGACCGGAACATTTTTTGGCCGGAGAAAATACCGCAGCATGCTGCGCTTTTTGCTCCAGCCAAAAATCTTGAACACTTGCCGCAAGGCCGGATCCGGAATTAATGCCCAATTGATCCGGCCTTAAGCTAAACGTCGTTTCGGCGCATTACCGGATCCGACGTTTAGCTTTTTCAGAGTGGTTACCATGGCTGCCAGGACGCTAAAGTCCTGGCAGCCATGGTAAAGTGTAGTGGGGAGCGGGGGAGCAGTATACTTACCGTGCGTGCGGCTCCCGGGGCGCTCCAGAGTGACGTCAGGGCGCCCCACACGCATGGATGACGTGATCGCATGGACACGTCATCCATGCGCATGGGGCGCTCTGACTTCACTCTGGAGCGCCCCGGGAGCCGCACGGATGGTAAGTATGCTGCTCCCCCGCTCCCCACTACTGCTATGGCAACCAGGACTTTAATAGCGTCCTGGGTGCCATAGTAACACTGAACGCATTTTGAAGATGGATCCGTCTTCAAATGCTTTCAGTTCACTTGCGTTTTTCCAGGTCCGGCGTGTAATTCCGGCAAATGGAGTACACGATGGATCTGGACAACGCAAGTGTGAATGAGGCCTTAGGCTTGGTCTACACGACGACATGTGTCGCACGACAGATAGGGCACAACTACACTGCAACATTTGTTGCGTGACATTGGTGCAACAATTTTTATAATGATAGTCTATGGTGTCGCAATGCGATATGCTGCGAATGCGATGTGACAGTCGCAAAAAAATCCATCTCGTCGCAGCATGTCGCAGTGCGACACCAAAATGTTGCGCGACAAATGTCGTCATATAGACCTAGCCTTAATCCTTTCCTCTTGCTCTCTGTCCAGCTGCTAATCAGCTACCCTATTTAGCTGGGCTGTGGAACTACCTCCATGCCTGAGCTTTAAGGTTTTCTAGCCTTTAGTAAACCAGCGAAGGTGTGGTCTGACTATTCCTGTACTGTACCTTGCTGCCCTCCTCAACCGTGGAACTGCTACCTGGAATACGCACATGCTCAGCCTGCTCTGATCTTGGACTGTGCTCAGACTATGCCTTTTGCCTGAGTCCTTGGTACTTTGCACCAGTATCTCCGACCCCCATGGGTCAACAGCTAGCTACACCAGGACTACTCCAGGAGGTAGTAGGGTTGAGCGATATACACCGGTATACATCCACGATATACCGCAATATTAAAACACGGCGATATCACAGTTTCCGAAAAACCGCTGTATTTAATGACGTCATAGGAGTGGTCGCATGTGTGCTGACCTACTTCTAAAATGTCCGATTCCACCTGCTTATGTTCCCCGGCCACTGGCCTCTCCCTCCTGCATTACTACAAGTACGCGGAGGGCTGAACCTGGCTGCAGGGACGAGCAGGTTTTTTTTTTTTTTCTTCACTTTATATAAACCAGTGCTCCTGAGCAAGAAAATGGCTGTGCTGTGCTGTGCGGCCTGTGTCTTCTAGTGAAGTGACCACCTCACCAGTGTTGTGTGTGTCACAGTGTGTGTCTGCAGATACACTGCCACCGAGCTGAGCCTGCAAAAAGCACTGTGTTGTGTGGCAGTTAGGAGTGGTGCAGACAGTCACAGTGGCACTGTGGTGTGTGGCTGTTAGGAGTGGTTCAGACAGTTACAGTGGCACTGTGGCAGAACAGTGTACAGGCAAGAGGCAGCAGACTAGACAGACTAGAGAGGTCGTTTTTCAGTTAAGGGCCTTGCTGCATTGTATTTTCAATGGGGGGGAGGGGGCGGGTGTTGAGGAGTCACAAGGCTGCTGCCAGCCAGTGCCAGGGCAGAAATTTACAAGGGGCCCAAATATGGATAGGAAAGACATATTGCAACACATTTTACGGGGAAAACCCTTAAATTTGTACGAGAATATGAAACCCTTAAACTTGTACGAGAATATGAAAAGACAGCAAGAAAACTGACTGGCAGACTATAGAAACCACCTGCGTTTCAACCTAAGATGCCGAAAACAGGGGCTGGTACCATGCATCGTGTATTTATGGACTTCCTAAGATACATAAGGGTGGGACCCCTCTCAGGCCAATTGTCAGCAGCATCAACTCTGTGACCTACAATGTGGCAAAATACTTAGCCAGAATCCTAGCGCCCTTGGTTGGAAACACACAACATCACATACAGAACTCTCAGGATTTCACCACCAAAATCCAGAACTTGGTATTGGGCACAGAAGAAACACTGGTCTCCTATGATGTTACATCCCTCTTCACCTACATACCCACTACAGAGGCAATTGAAACAGTCAGGAAACAGTTGCTACTAGAGAACACCTTAGGCTGCAGAACAGAACTTAGCCCAGACCAAGTGCCTTACTGGACCTTTGTCTGAGTACCACCTACTTCAAGTATAAGGACAAGTTCTACAAGCAAAAACATGGCTGTGCTATGGGATCGCCAGTCTCACCTATTGTAGCGAACCTGTATATGGAGGAAGTAGAAAGAAAAGCCCTGACCACTTTCAAGGGAATTACACCAAGTCATTGGTTCAGATATGTGGATGACACTTGGGTTAAAATTCATAAACAAGAGTTACAGGCTTTTACCGACCACATCAACTCAGTGGATCATAACATCAATTTCACACGGGAAGATATGCAGAACAACAAACTGGTGTTTCTGGACTGAACAGTGGAAGAGGGAAGGAAGCTGGGAATAGAGGTCTATTGAAAACCAACACACACAGACCAGTACCTGCTATTTGATTCCCACCATCCTCTCTAGACCACAAACTGGGAGTCATCCAGACTCTACACCACTGGGCAGAGAAAATCCCCACCAGCACAGAGGCCAAGGCGAAGGAATTCAAACACCTCAGAGAGGTACTTAAAACTTGTGGGTATCCAGTTTGGGCCTTTGTCAAAACAGAAGGAAGGAGAAGAAAGAGCACCAAGACTACCAGTGAGGGCGAGAAGCATGACAGACGCAAGAATATGGTTATACCATACGTAGCTGGGGTGTCTGAGAAACTCAAAAGGATTTTTAATAAGCATCACATCGCTGTCTGCTTTAAACCCAGCAACACACTGAGGCAACAACTGGTTCACCCCAAAGACCCAACGCCTAAACATAAGATGGACAACATCTTTACTCACCTAGGCTGCAAAAAAGTGTCACACGTGGTATCGCCGTACTCAGGAGAAGTAGGGCAATGTGTTTTCGGGTGTATTTTTACATATACCCATGCTGGGTGAGAGAAATATCTCAGTAAATTGACAACTTTGTATAATTATTTTTTTTAAGTTGTCATTTACAGAGATATTTCTCACACACAGTATAGGTATATGTAAAAATACACCCCAAAACACATTGCCCTACTTCTCCTGAGTACAGCGATACCACATGTGTGACACTTTTTTGCAGCCTAGGTGTGCAAAGGGGCCCAAATTCCAATGAGTACCTTTTAGGAGGGCATTTTTAGGCATTTGGATTCCAGACTTCTTCTCACGCTTTAGGGCTCCTAAAATACCAGGGCAGCATAAATACCCCACATGTGACCCCATTTTGGAAAGAATACACCACAAGGTATTCCGTGAGGGGCATGGCGAGTTCCTCGAATTTTTTTTTGCCACGAGTTAGCGGAAATGATTTTGTAAGAGAAAAAAAATAATTCCGCTAACTTGTGCCAAAAAAAAAATATTCTAGGAACTCGGCATGCCCCTCACGGAATACCTTGGGGTGTCTGCTTTCCAAAATGGGGTCACTTATGGGGTATTTATACTGCCCTGGCATTTTAGGGGCCCTAAAGCGTGAGAAGAAGTCTGGAATAAAAATGTCTACAAAATTTTACGCATTTGGATTCCGTGAGGGGTATGGTGAGTTCATGTGAGATTTTATTTTTTGTCACAAGTTAGTGGAATATGAGACTTTGTAAGAAAAAAAAAATATATATATAAATTCCGCTAACTTGTGCCAAAAAAAAATCTTCTATGAACTCAAAAGTGATCTTTATAGCGCCACAGCGATTTTACTGTGTTTTTGCAGTGATCAGAAGAAAAAAAAATCTGTCACTGCGGCGGGGCACACTGAACACAAGTGTGCGCACAAGATCAGGCCTACTCGGGCAAACACTGCGTTTCTTGTAGAGCCTATGGAACATGTCCTTTTCTTGTCCGCAATTGCGGACAAGAAAAGGCATTTTCTATATAGTCCTGGCAATGTGCGGATCCGCAAAATGCTGAAAGCACATTGCCGGTGTCCGTGTTTTGCGGATCTGTGGATCCATGGATCCGCGGACCCGCAAAACAGATACGGACGTCTGAATGGAGCCTTATCAATGACAGGGTGGGGATCAGGGGCTAATAAGTGACAGGGGGGGTGTAGTGTAGTGTAGTGTGGTGCTTGGTGCTACTTATTACAGAGCTGCCTGTGTCCTCTGGTGGTCGATCCAAGCAAAAGGGACCACCAGAGGACCAGGTAGCAGGTATATCAGACACTGTTAACAAAACAGCGTCTGATATACCTTTCAAGGGTTAAAAAAATCGCATCTACAGCCTGCCAGAGAATGATCGCCACTGGCACGCTGTAGATCCACTTGTTTACCGTCCGATCCTGTGTGCGCATGCCTCACGCGAGATGACGCGCCGGCACGTCCAGGAGGAACAACAGGGCCGCAGCCAGGACATAATCCTGCGTGCGGCAGTCCTGAGAAGGTTAAGTGTTGCGTTTGTTATATTCCCTGTTGTTTGTATCTGGGCCTGAGGCAGAGACTTCCTTTCGTCCATCTGCAAATAGTGGCAGTGCCGAGAGAAGGGCGCTCATAGGGTGAGTATGTAAAAAAAACCACTATATCCACAATGGTGGGAAATGGTTTGCTCACCTATTTGGGTTGCACCAAATTGGGCGCAACCACAATGTAGGCCTAGTGGAAACGGTTAATGGTTGGTGCAGCCTGAACTCGTCCAATCACCTTGGGCGGTGGCCACACCACCAATCAGGTACACAGTAGAAATAAAAAAAACACCGGACCATAGGAGTCGAGCTTGTGGAGAGGGCACACATTCACAACCAGTTGTTTAACACATTTTTATTTATTCAATGACCATGCATTTCGGGGTACCGCTGACCCCTTTATTAAGTCTGCTTGGAATGGGTTGTCTTTGGTCCTAACCTTTTTCCAGGGCATTATAGGGAATAAAGGGTCTAGGTATCCTGCATATGAATATTCCTACCTTCAAGGTCTATTCATATTGATAGGTAGTTAGGGCCCGGATCAGGGTTGTTTAGGAGATGTCCTGTTCCTTCCCTAGTTTCCAGGCCCAGTTACTGTTCCCCTTCCCTCCTGTGTTCAGTGTGGAAGATTTCCCCCACACTGATCGTGACAATGAGGTGACAACCTACCTATATCTTTGGAGCTATGGATGTAAACTGTGCTACTTAGGATTGACATTTGTTTCAATAAATGTTAGGTAGAAAACAGTTATGAAAATATGGAACATAATGCAGACAGCATTGGAATGGTGTAAGCTGATTCATGTCTCAAATAAAATGTTGGAAATAGTCTTTACTTTTTACTAGGACATCAGTATAATTTTACATGGCAAAAATGATGTTGTGTTCTCACAACCCTTATCTCATGGCCACCTAAAGTTCAGTTATGGAAAGAATAACAGGGAGGACTGGGGTGCAGAGTGACAAACCAGGACAATAGACTGGAAATACAATAAATATGGCTCTGTTGTATAATGGTCATTGCTGTAAAATATGTATTTATTCCAAAACATGACGCATTAACATCCAGGGTACACCCAGATGGGAACCCACTGACACATACATTCTACAAAATATCCTGGCAGGCCCTAATGATCAGACAGTTATCACATTTCCAATAGATATGTCATAAATGTTTGAGTGAGAAACTGCTTTTTAAAGTATAACTGTCATATATTATTTTTTTATTTTGAGTATTGGATTGTGGTGATTAATATCTCCTTGGTGGCCCTATTTATACTTTTCACTGTGTATTCAATTACCCCTTAATTCCACAGTTTTTCTCCCTGTACTGCCTACTTTTACCTCTGCTTAAAATAGGGTTGCTAGGCATGGTCCGTCTATGTGTTGAAGGACGGAGGACACAGAAGCATGCTGCGTGCAAGGTCATATTACTGACAGCCAGGGGCTGTAAGTAAATGATTAAAGCCAGGTCCTCCCCAGCAGCTGATACCAGTGCCTGGGCTGTGTGCACTTCTCCATGTCCCTGCGCTTGGCAGACGCTCCCTCACTCAGCAGACTGGGACAATGCAGAGCTGAAGCAGCGCAGACCAGGGAAGGGAGATCTGCCGTCTGCTCAGTGTATAAATGACAGCAACATGTGGTAAGAGGACCCCTTTGTGCTGCAGGAGATTAACCCTTTAGGGGGGAGGGCTCTGGTTACTGACACTTTTGGGGGGCTATTGTTACTGGCTAGTGAGGGCAGGGGGGATTAGCCTCAGGGTGAGGGCAGTGGCGGCCATCTTAACTGAATAGTGAAATTGCAGTTTTATGCAGACTGGTTGCTAAGGGCTGAATCTTATTAAATATGGGGTAAGTCAGTCTAATAGTAACTGATTCTGGAATATCATGTTATTAGTAACTACATATATGAAAATTGAAATTAGGGTCTAAGTGTGACAGTTATCCTTTAAATCTGGAAACAGGAAAGGAGTAGCATCCAATTAACTTCTCCGCCATATTCTGCGGTGCAGGTCACTGATTGTCCCTAAGACAGTTACTAATTTTATGCAAAGCTAATATACCGAACGGAGCACCGTTTATCAGTGCTCAGCATTCCCTTGCAGGACTGACATTCTGAGTTTAAGGCCGAATGCACACATATTACTGTACTGTGGCGGCAGCAGGGAGCGCACGGCGTCATAGCAACCAATGGCGCTGTGCGCTCCTGCTCTCAGCAGGAATCCAAGCCGCGGTTCCACGGACCGCTCACGGCCGTGAAAAACGTCTGTGTGTATTCGGCCTAAGGGTACAGCTACACAGTGACATATGTCATGCGACATTTCAAGTAATGATTGTCAATTGTGTGTATCTTCTTCTTAGTAAAGGAGGCACTATAAAATATAAGTCCCAGTTCTAAGGATTTTGGGCCTTTTTTTGGATCTGATGAGGTTTTAAGACTAAAAGTCTTCAGTTGTCATCTGTGTGGAGCGGTTTTCCAGTGAATGACGCAAACTAGGTTTATTACCGTCTACTTGCTTAGGCTACTTTCACACTAGCGTTCGTCGGTCCGCTCGTGAGCTCCGTTTGAAGGAGCTCACGAGCGGACCCGAACGCAGCCGTCCAGCACTGATGCAGTCTGAATGGAGCGGATCCGCTCAGACTGCATCAGTCTGGCGGCGTTCAGCCTCCGCTCCGCTCGCCTCCGCACGGACAGGCGGACAGCTGAACGCTGCTTGCAGCGTTCGGGTGTCCGCCTCGCCGTGCGGAGGCGTGCGGATCCGTGCGGATCCGTCCAGACTTACAATGTAAGTCAATGGGGACGGATCCGTTTGAAGATGCCACAATATGGCTCAATCTTCAGGCGGATCCGTCCCCCATTGACTTTACATTGAAAGTCTGGACGGATCCGTACGAGGCTATTTTCACACTTAGCTTTTATATGCTAAAATAATGCAGACGGATCCGTTCTGAACGGAGCCTCCGTCTGCATTATTATGATCGGATCCGTTCAGAACGGATCCGATCGAACGCTAGTGTGAAAGTAGCCTTACTTGTCTTTTACTAAACAGGACAATGTAAGCATCTCTTCACTGCCGGTCATTGAGGTATAGTCACTTGAGTCAGAAGTTCTGGATGCGGCACATAACTGAAACAAATTGAGCCGAAGAGATTCAATTGACTATAATGGGAACCATTTGGTTTGCTTTCAGGTGTCCATTTTTTTAATTTTTTTTTAAGTCCTATATAAAACCCAGCCAGCAGTCTCAGCTGAGGGTGGTTTATCCTGCATCTGACAGAGAAGCTGGGGAGGCTCTGTGAATTTGTGCCATGCTAAAGGGCTGAGAGCCACATGCTGGGAAGCAGGCCCCTAATGCCTGCTGTGGACTGCGGGTGGAAAACTGCTAACCAGGTGACGATTTTGTTTTATGGACATTGCATGGTGTGAACAAACACCAAGACTGTGAACAGTCATTTTGTTTTTCCTTATGTGTGAATAAACACCGAACTGTTTAAGTTAAAGACTTTGTGATTGCCTCTATACTGCGTCCGCTAGCCTGTCTACCAGAGAAAAACCCCACAGCACTTAATTTTGCACAAGATTTTCTAACATGTTAAACACCTTTTAAAGTAAACTTGTTGTTTTGAAAAATCGAGTGGTCTTACAAACTGTGGATACTGGTCACCAGATACAGACACGCACGTATACTCATGACATGAAATAGACAAGCAGTTTTTCTACAAGAATCAGTCCAGAAGCCCAGTACTCCACCAGGTCTATGTGTTTACTGACTACACCGGAAACACACGATTACAAGTAACAACCCACAGTAGAAACAAGCAGTAATTCACAAGAACTGCCTGTAACTTTTATATAGGCTCTATGATAGCACACATCCAAGTTTTAAAAGGGAAAACTAATCTGCCATTTTTATATTCTGAATTTTTCAAAAATAGCACTAGTTTCAGCAATGCAAGGACTCTTTACCTCTCAGATTCAGTCTTGATCATATGATTGGGGAAGATCTAATCTCTAGCTACCATAACTTTGTGCTCATTAAGCATTAATTTATTGTTTTTGCTAGGATTGAATACTTTCATATATTTACTAAGGCTACTTTCACATAATGGATCTGTAAAAACTGATCCGTTACAATAATACAACCGCATGCATCCGTCATGAATGGATCCATTTGTATTATCTGTAACATAGCCAGGATGGGTCCATCATGAACTCCATTGAAAGTCAATGGGAGACGGATCCGTTTTCTATTGTGCCAGATTGTGTCATAGAAAACTGATCCGTCCCCATTGACTTACATTGTGTGCCAGAACAGATCCGTTTCGCTCAGTTTCATCAAGCGTTTTGGTGTCCGCCTCCAGAGCGGAATGGAGACTGAACGGAACGAAAAAACGGCAGCATTCTGAGCAGATTCTTTTCCATTCAGAATGCATTAGGGCAAAACTGATCCATTTTGGACCGCTTGTGAGAGCCTATGAGGGATCTCCTAAACGGAAAGCCAAAACAAGAGTGTGAAAGTAGCCTTAGTACAGTGGCGTTTGAAGGGCCATAAAGCTTCTGCCACAGTAATGATGGCAACATAGGGGCACATTTATTAAGATCTGCATTTTAGAGCAGGCTTCTTCATAACTTTGGCGCATCCAGCGCCAGTTTCAAATGTAAGTCTACTTTCACACTCACGTTTTGTGTGGATCCGTCATGGATGGATCCGTTCAGATAATACAACCGTCATCCATTGAGAAAGAATCCGTTTGTATTATCTTTAACATAGCCAAGACGGATCCGTCTTGAACACCATTGAAAGTAAATGGGGGACGGATCCATTTTCTATTGTGCCAGATTTCGTCAGTGAAAACGGATCCGTCCCCATTGACTTACATTGTGTGTCAGGACGGATCCGTTTGGCTCAGTTTCATCAGACGGACGCAGCAGCGTTTCGGTGTCAGTCTCCAAAGCGGAATGGAGACGGAACAGAGGCAAACTGAGGCATTCTGAGCGGATCCTTATCCATTCAGAATGCATTAGGGCAAAACTGATCCGTTTTTGAGCACTTGTGAGAGCCCTAAGACAGATTCCTCGCTGGCTTACATTTAGACCATTTTCTACACAAAACAGGCCTGTCCCTTTCCCCGCTCACGCCACACCCACTTATTTAGATCTTTATCACTTATTTACAGGTGAAACTTGAAAAATTAGAATATCGTGCAAAAGTCCATTTATTTCAGTAATGCAAGTTAAAAGGAATTGCATTAATGCAGCTTAAAATTAGAATTTTGTCACACTAGTCAGCTAATTAATCCATACCCCCTGAGCAAAGGGTACCGGAGATTCTGACTTTGTGGTTTTATAAGCTGTAAGCCAGAATCATCCAAATTATAACAAATAGAGGAATGAAATATCTCGCTTTGCATGTAATGAGTCTATCTCATATGTTAGTTTCACCTTTTAAGTTGCATTACTGAAATAAATGAACTTTGCACAATATTCTAATTTTTAGCGTTTCACCTGTAGATTTAGACCTGGCGTGAGCGGGGAGAAGTTGCAGATTGCTGCTGAAATACACCTAATTTAGGTATATTTCAGAATGATAAATGACCCTATAGTGTTCATTATGGAGCACAAAGTGTACATGCATGCTGGCTCTATGCCATGATTTTCGATAGTTATACTGAATTATATGTACACATTTCTGGATGGTCAACATCTTATGATTTGGGGGATTCTCTCCTTGTACAGTAGATAGCATGATAGCACCTAATCAGTGTGAGGAGTCTTATAGATCAGGCAATGCTCCTTTGGAATTCATCTTATGAATAACCTGTTTTATTGTGTTTCAAAGTATACATTTAATTTCACAACTACTCATGACCCGAGCACTCTTAGCTATATTGGGTGTGTGAATATTTTTGGCCTATGCTGGACCAACAGAACTTCTTCACCCTCACTGATGCATTTTGTTTTCATAGTCATGCAAAGACTACAGATGTGTATGTTATTGGTGTATCTGTATACAGTAAGTAGATACAGGTAATTCCTAAAGAAATAGGGGCATTCTGAAACCCCTGACTTGATTAGCAAGAACTGACCTTTACTGTGATTTTAATTTTCATTATTGTACAACTTTATTAAATATGTATATATGACGGCAGATTACCGCAAAGGTGTTCGCCTCCTCATTTTCTTGTTGGATGCTAGGAACCAGAAGGACACAGAGCAGTATGAAGAAATACATCATCTGTAAGAACCAGAAAAAGAAGATGAAAATTAACGAGAGAAGCATTCCTGAATACAACCATGCTCATCTACATCTATATATTTATATATATATCTTAATATAGTGGATGTTTCTTCTTCTACAAGCTAAAGAGTGGAGATTTATCAAAGCCCAGCATTTTATGGAAGTATTTGAAATCTCCTGTGCTGCCGAAAGATGCCTCTAAATTAGGAGCAACCTCTGGCAGTCCTCATGCCAGAATGAAATATACGGTAGCTCGGAGCTGCCATGGATTTCTGTTTACATTTGCTCCAGAAAACTGTTGAAAATGAAGATAAATACTTTGGGCCCCATCCCATCCTTGTCCCCCTTTGGGAAAGTGGTGAGGGTGGCGCAAAAATGACACTTGCAACAAAATTTAAAAAATTGCTGACATAAGGTTTGCACCTTTTTAATGCAAAGAAAAAGTGGTGCATTGAGATACATCTGCCCCTGGAAATATATGAAGTTGCTGTGGGAAACTGACTTGATCTGAAACCCTCTGCTATTTATATGTGAGCACTTTCTGTACAGTAGCTCAAATCTAAGCATACTTTCAGTCTACAAATCTGTTGGGGCTCTCATTGAAGAAAATAAACTTTTTTAAAACAATGTCTTCAATACAGCGATGGACAGTGGGCATCCAAGACAATTCCTACTGATAAGACTGTGGTCACTTGCCAAGAATTTCAATGTCTTGTTAGACATCTGATACTTCACCAGTTATGAAACTGGACCAACACATGCACTATGTTCAGTTTTATGGAGATTTCACACTGAAGACTCTATTATGGCTTACCCTTATGTAGGAAGGCAATTTATCGGGCAATAACCCATATATAGTATGCATTAGGAGCCTCAGTTCATCCATATGTGGATAGTTTGACCTAGTCAACTTTTAGCGACACTGCCTGATATATACATCAAAACAAACTGCTTTGAGACTGAGCATCCTCTGCTAGATGACACAAATTTAATTTTACACAATAGTCAGGTTCTAGATACTTTAAGTATATGATATTGGGAAATTACTATGAAATTCTTAAAAGTGGTTTTAAGACTAGATGAGCTGAATCAAGTGTTTCCATTGCATTTACTTTACTTATTCTGGTATATTTTAATCTCAGTTATTCCAGGTATAATTCAGTTTATACACTGTTTTTCACTGGAGATATAACTGGAGTTATCACAGAAGGTATCAGAGACTTTCTGCTAAAAGTGAAGTCTAGTTTACTAACTCTAAGAGCAAGCTGCTAAGATAGATACTGTATATTGCATGAGTTGATCTGCTGGAGAAGTCAAAACAGATATAATGTATTATATGGGAAGAGCAGGAATATGTACATAGATGTAGACAGAGAAACATGCGTACTTACAGTTCTTTATGATGAATGAAAGCAGCCGGTTCACTTTCTTGCACACTTTTTCCTTCTCTCCTGTATACCGACACTCCCCCCTCTTCAGTCTTCTCCACTAAATGTCTCCCTTGTTCACGTCCTCTTTGTGCGCCAGTCTCCCCTCCTTCTCTAACACTATGCCAGGAGTTGTCTCCTTCTGCTCTAACTTCTTACATCTAGTGAGCAAGTTCCACCCTGTGTGTTTAAGCTCTCACAGTTTCTATCTGTTTCTCTTTTTCTCCCTCTCTCCAAATTCCTGAATTTCTGCCAATCCCTCCCTGCTTTCCAGTAACCCCCCCCCCCACACCTGGTTTTACTTAAACACAGACACATAGCTCTTTTATGTCCAGCTGTTCGCCCCCATCTGGGTCCCCACCTCTTACACACCCCTAGAGACCTGTGTCACAACTTCTTCCCCTAGAGACTCCACGACTCCTAATTTTTGTTCCTTACATAGACACACTCATAAGCTGTAGCCTCTGCGTTTACCAAATTCTATGCTCATCCTCCCTCCCACACATTACCACCACCACTAAACTAGTGTTACACACACCAGTCACCTTTCACCTAGCTGCGCAAATAAAAGTTGTCCTGTAAGAGACCCAAAAATCTAAAGCTTAAGACCTTCCATTGGTCTTGCATTATACATAACTATCACAATCTGTATAACTTACAAATACAGATTTACATGACACCTATAGTGCCACTGTGTTCTTCTTAAAGGGCCAAAGCATGCTAGACCCTGTCTGTCACACATGACAATAGTTATATCAGTGGATTTCTCTTTGATTTAATTTCTGGGAGCATTTAAGATAAACTTCCAGTCAGCTTTCTCATTTTCTGTGTCTCACAGATGTATCTTATGAGACAGGCCCTTAGGCTCTGTATATATGGAGTAGGTCCCACTGGATATGAATTTGATTTCCTGCCCTTCCCTGGGGCAATTTTAGATGCACATGTTAACCACATATGCTCATAGATCGCTTTAGCTATTTCTCAGCCTTGCTTTGAATATTTCCAACAGGTCGATTTTTCATAGTTGGGAAGAAGGAATCTAAAATTATAACCAATAAAATTGAATTGGATAGTATCCATGTTGAAAAGTTAATTCATTTAACACGTGTTGCACTCATTCAGAATTAGCCTACGTATTTTGATTACTTTAACATAGATTGTATATATCTCCTGCTTTCTGTCGGCAAATTTGCGTTGCATAAATGCATACCCAAAGCCTACGGCTAAGCATCAGAAATAAATTGAATTTTTATGTGTGTGGAGATGAAAGTACCATATCAGATATTTATTTTTTTTGCCATTGTTCCTGTCCAGTTTTTATTACACATTCCCTTTCTTTTTTTTGCTGTTCGAAGATTGGGTTAAATGCACTCTTCAGATATCTGCCCCCTCTTCTTTTTTTTTTGTATAATTGTCTTTTCATTAAAGTATCTTTTGCAAAAAAAACATACAAATGCATTATTCTTTTTTATTTTATTTTTTTTAAAAATTCTTTATTTTCTATACAAAAATCAATACAGTTAACCCCATCCCCCCCCCCTTTAGTTCACTGCTGCATGGCCCGACTGCACCATTATGCCCACCTGATCTCCATTTCCCATACTGCATATGGTTGAAATCCTAGGGGCAAAGTCAAAAAAACACTCTCTCAAACATTACTCTGATTTTGTTGCTATTATTCTGTAGGCGTCTATGATATCAATCCGAGCCTTCCACTCGGGGAAACAGGGGCTGTTTTTTGTATCCCAGTGTTTAATAATCAAGGCCATGAAGCCCTCCAAACACACTTGTTTCTGATAGGGCATTAAATTCGTGGGGGGAAAAAAGGCCTAGTATTGCCTGCATAAAACAACAATTCAATGTAATCTTATATCTTCTATGTAGTTCTTCATAGATGCTGGCCCAAAACCCACCTATTTCTGGGCAATTCCATAACAAGTGACTTAGACCCGCATTTTCTGCCGAACACTTCCAGCATGTACCCTTCTTTTCTTTATATATTTTTGCGAGGAAGGCGGGGGAGTAGTATAGGCGATGTACAATTTTAAACTGCATCAATCTATATTTTTTGGAAATCGATACTTTTCTTATATTTTGATAAACTACGTCCCAATCCAAATTACTCCTGTCGCCTAATTCAGTTTCCCCAGCCTCCCTCGCTTTTGAATGTTGTTATTTCCCCTAGGCAGTCCTGAAGCCTGTGATATATCTGTGAGAGAGTGAGTTCTGTGTCCTTAAATCTAATGCAATAATCCAAAAACGAGTTTGCCCTTATAATCAAGAGACTTTTATCCTGAGTGCTCATAAATGCATGACTAATTTGAGTATCTAAGTCTATCTAAGAAGATAACCTTTATATCCTTCATCATTTCATCTATAGGGGTAATACTACCATGTGAAATTATATGAGTTAAGCGGTTAATACCGCGTGAATTCCAATATTTATAATCTTCAATTAACATAAACTCTTTCAAATTATAATTGTGCCAGAGTGGGGTGAAATAAATGGGACTTCTTACACACAATATTTTTTAATCTTCTTCCATACCCTATCTAAAGTATCACTAATTAAACACAGTTTTTTCCTTTTCCCCGGGTATCCACTCTCCAAGATAGAGAAGATATCTCCATATGGCCCCTGAAAATTCCTTGATATGATACTCATCAATGTCGCTGATTGGTGGTCTCCCCCCGGTCCAACCCACCACATTATCTGAGCTGCGATATAGTATCCCTGAAGATATGGAAGGGAAAGACCGCCATCTCTCTCCGAGAGCCAAAGATACTTTTGCTTAATCCTAACCCTTCCCCTCCCCCAGATTAACTCATTCAGTAATCTATCCAGCAGTCCAAAAAAAGAATCGTCAATCCATATCGGGCAAGCTGTCAAGGGGTATAGAGCGATGGGGAGAACAACCATCCTAACCAGTGCTATCCTTTCTACCTGTGACAGGGGCAACTTCTGCCAGGTACGGATCTTCTCCCTCAGCTTATTAATCATAGGGGTTATATTTAAAAGATTATATCTGGTCAGATCTGCGCTGATTCTGATACCCAAATATCGTAAAGAATCGGTGAGACTAAGTAGTCTGATACCCGAAACGCCATCAGGAGGTGGTCGAACTAGGGGTAGAAGTTCGGACTTGTCCCAATTTACTTTATAGCCTGATAATAAACCGTATTCTTCCAAGATATTCATAACGGATGGAACGGCTTTCCATCCCTGCCTCAAAAGCACAAGGATATCATCCGCATACAGACTAATTTTATCCTCCTCTCCCCTCCCTCCAAAGCCAACAATCTCCCCAGACTGTCGAATTCTACATGCAAGGGGTTCCAGCGCCAGGGCAAATATCAAGGGAGAGAGGGGGCATCCCTGCCTGGTACCTCGCTGTAAGGGGAACTGTTCAGAGTCGATGCCATTTATCTTTACACTGGCGGTAGGACCACAATAAAGTAGCTGAATCCATTTAATAAAATGTTCACCCAGATTCATTCTATTCAGGGTGCCCCATAAGAAGGGCCACTCCACCCTGTCGAAGGCCTTCTCAGCATCCAAAGACAGGATGGAGCGGTCCTCCCCCTCTCCAACATATATATTAAGAAAGGCTCGGCGGATATTAGATTGTATATTTTGTTTGAAAATAAAACCCGTCTGATCCGGATCAGACAGTGTATGACCCCCTTCAGCCTATGAGCGAGCACTTTAGCCAATATCTTGCAGTCAGTATTAAGTAATGAAATTGGACGGTACGATCCAACCTCTGTCCCCTCTTTATCCTTTTTCAAAACTAGAGAGATAGAAGCTTCCCTCAAAGATGGAGGGAGTAAACCACTCCTCCATGATTCATTAAACATTTGGAGAAGGAGGGGCAATACCGTTTTACCATGTGCTCTATATAGTTCAAAAGGCAATCCATCTCGCCCTGGGGCCGTGTTGCCCTTTATGCTATCTACAGCAGATTCCAATTCTTCAAGAGTGATTGGCAAGTTCAATTTCAAATGATCTTGATTGGAGAGGCAAGGAAGTGCCACGCTGTCCAAAAATGCGGAAGCGGAGGCTCCCTCCTCCACCCCAAGATCGGACTGATACAGTTTGGTGAAATATTCTATAAAGGTAGTTTTAATGGTTAAATAATCATTAGTTAGCACACCAGTAGGTAATTTAATTTGCTTTATTGGGATTTGGGTCCTCTGATTGGCCACTACAGATGCCAACATTCTACCCGTTTTCCCTTTTTCAAAGAAGGCCTGTTGTCCCGCAAAGAAAGATTTGTGTTGCGCTTTTTTGTATAAGAAGATCTGATACTCTTTCTTAGCCTCCATTAATAATACTCTATCATCTGTCTGGCCAGATCTACCTCCAGGGCTCCTACCCTCTCTGCCAATTCCTTTTCCGTCTTAGCATACTCCGCCCTTTTTTTCCCTGATTCTCTTCCAATATATCCCTCTTATCATGGCCTTCAGGGAGTCCCACACAAAATGTATATGAGTGGTGCCATAGTTTAATGCCCAAAACTCTAAAATATCTTCCCTGATTCTTTCTTGGTCACCTACCACTTGGATCCAATGTGGGTTTAACCTAAAGGGTTTTCTTCCCATTAAGGACGCAGTATCAACCATTGACAGTAACATTGGAGTATGGTCAGATATGCCATGTGTCTCATACTTCATTTTTTGCATCCGTACCAAAAATTCGGGGCTTGCCAAGGATAAATCAACCCTTGACATGACCCTGCAGGATCTACTAAAACATGAGAAAACAATTTTCTCTCCATATAAAGTCCGCCACAAATCCATAAGACCCAACTCCTGACAGGGCCTGCTAAGGGTCATAAACTGACCGTTAACATCCCCCCCTCCACTAATCATAGATACTCTATCCTTATTATCCATGCCGGAATTAATATCTCCCATCACTAATATGGGGCACGAGTCCCTCTTGCATACATATTCCGCCAGTTTTCTCAGTACCTCAGAAGAAAAAGGGGGAGGGATATATTCAAACGCGAGCACGCATACCAGTCCCATCCACCGGCCATATAAAAATATAAATCTTCCCTCTTTATCAACCCATTGATCATATGGTTCGTAATCTACACTTCTATGAATGAATACACTTACTCCTCGTGAGTAGGCCGAGTAGTGGGAGTGGTACTCGTACCGCGTCCAGGGTTTACGCATATAATATATTTTTTCCGCGGTCAAATGGGTCTCAAGTAACGCCACAATGGCAGGTAAATGTTTAGAGATGGTATCATAGACCACCCTTCGTTTAAACTTATCCGCCAATCCGCGGACATTCCATGTAAAAATCTGTGACATTTACTTAACCATGGTGGGTGATCGAAATTATCCACTCCTTTTCTGGTTCTACATCGGGTCCCGCAGCAGTGAATGAAAAAATCTCTTCCCCCCCCCCCTCCCCATGGTGCACAGGACGCATTATTCATTTTTTGTATAACAGACAAAAAATATCTGCAAGATTAAATCAAGTGAAGAATAATTGTCCACTTACTAAGGGTGGCTTAACATATACATTAGGTTATATAGATGTCCAACATCTACCATGGACTATATAATGTGGTATCAACTTTTGCCAATCAATAAAGTATTGATAGTACAATCAATGACATGCTTATCCTTCACTAAGAATGAGCTAATATAAAGGGGCAAATACCCTAAGACGAGACAAGACACACAAGGGAGGGGTAAGCTAGGAAAGTAATAATTTATTCCCTAGGTACGTGCTTCTATATATTCATCCCATAACTGCTAGGCTCGATCAAATTGTTTAATGTGGTTGGACATGAGGGCTATAAGCTGTTCCATCTTTCTAATGTCCATAACACGGTTATAAGATCTAGTTGGGTTGGGGGATCTGTTCTCTTCCAAAAGCTAGCCACAAGGCGTCTGCCCGCTGTCAGTATCTGTAGTGTTAATAGTAACGTATATTTTTTTAAAGGCACAGGTGGCATATTCAGTAGATAAAAGTAGGGGTCTAGAGGAAATTCAATATCTAACAGTTGGAGAAGGGTATCCTGAGTTGTTCTCCAGAATGGGCGTATTAAGGGGCATTCCCCCAAAAAATGAATATGAGATCCCACTCCTGTCCTGCACCTCCAACACCTGTCCTATATTTTGGGATCCAGGTGCTTTAGTAATTGGGGGGTATGGTACCAAAACATCAATATTTTGTATGAGTTCTCTCTATGAGAGTAATACAAGTAGAGGTCAATGTGGCCCTTTTTCAAATGAATTTCCACTCATCTGAGGAGATTCTACGATATAGAAGTGTTTCCCATTTGGACATATATGAGTGCCTTGTAGATGCGGGAGGACGAGGATGATAGAATGACATAAATTTCTGAAATTAGTCCCCTGGTCAAATCTGAAAGCTTGCATAATGTTTTAAATTGTGTTGGGGTGGAGACCTGGGAAGAGTTAAACTGACTAGTAAGCAGGTATCTGTAGGTATTGATATCTAGAAGATTCTGGCAATAGAAATTTGGATTTGAGGGTATCGAATGGTAAAAGTTTTAAGGTTTTATAGTCTACTATATCTGCAAAGCGAAATATCCTCTTAGAGAACCAAGGCCCCAAGAAGATGTGTTTCATACCAGGCTGGAACAATGGATTACATAAGAACAAAGTTATAGAGGACCTACAGATGCTAGGGAGAATCTCCGCATACATGTCCTCCAGATATTATATGTGAGAGACATTGATCCTAGTAATTTAGGCATCGGTGTGAGCGGTGTCTGGGACCACAATAATGAGTTAGGATGCACTGGTGCAATCCATTATTTTTCTATTTCCATCCACCTGGAATACCCATAAAGGCTGGACCATGCTGGAAGGCGCCTAAGGTGTGTAGCCCATAAATATCTGGTGACATCTGGAACTGCCAGCCCCCCTTGTGTCTTGAGGGCTGTAAGAGTGCTACATGCTATTCTATGCCTTTTCTCATTCCATATGAACTTTTAGAATGGAGGATTGGAGGGCTCGTAATTCTTTTCCCGGTATAGGAACCTGGAGAGTTTCGAGTAAATATAATTTAGGCAGAATAGAGAAATTGGCAAGGACATCCATTTATTCATAAGAATTGTAAGTTCTTGAAAAAGAGGGGGAGAATTAAAGGTATATATCTAAGAATATGCCTGAGTTAATTTCACTCCTAAATATCCTTTTCATTCCAGTGGAAATAGAAATTGGTCTTAAATATGGCTAGTCTATCTGATGGGATGTTTAGTGGCAGAGCTTCAGTTTTGTTGACTTTATATCCTGATAACCCACTATATCTCTACAGCAGCTGAAAGAGATTTGGAAGAGTGACATGTAGGTCTGTCAGTATAAGGCCGAATGCACACGGCCGTGGAACACGGATGTGAATGGTCTGTGGTATCCTGGCCTGACATCCTGCTGAGAGCAGGAGCGCACGGCATCATTGTTTGCTATGACGCCGTGCGCTTCGTGCCGCCGCTGCAGTACAGTAATACACTTGTATGTTCTATACGAGTGCATTACTGTACTGCAGCGGCAGCACAAAGCGCACAGCGTCATAGCAAATAATGACGCCGTGCGCTCCTGCTCTCTGCAGGATGCGAGGCCGGGATACCACGGACCACCCACATCCGTGTTCCACAGCCGTGTGCATTCGGCCTAAGGAGGATGTCGTCTGCAAATAAATAAAGTTTAAATTCCACGTGATTAACTGTGACCCCATTTATATGAGGGTGGGATCTAATGGCTGCAAGGGGTTCAATATATAGCACAAAAAGGAGAGGACACAGCGGGCATCCCTGACGTGTGCCGTTATGAATATGGATTATATCAGATTGAGCATGGGTCATTTTGATGGTGGCTGTAGGTTGGGAGTAGAGTGTTCAAAGCGCTCCAAGGAAGGGACCTATAATTCCAAAGGCTTGTAAGTTAGACAACATAAAGGGCCAATTCAAGCGATCAAACGCTTTTTCTGCATCAAGGCTTAATGATTTTGCTTATTAATTATATCTATTTTCCTACCTTGACGGACGGTCACAAAGCCCACTTGATTCTTATGTATCAATTAAGGAAGCCAATATGAGAGCCGGTTAGCAAGAAGTTTGGTATAGATTTCTAAATCAGAATTAAGGAGAGCAATAGGTAGCTTGAACAATCCAATGGATCTTTACCCGGTTTTGGGATGACGGATATGTAAGAATGTAACATTGTGGGAGGTATTTGTGAGCCTTGCTGGAATGAATTGAATAATGCTAACATATGCGGCTCAAGAGTAGCAGAGAAAGTTTTGTAGTAAAGGTAAGGTAAACCATCTGGTCCAGGAGCTTTGCTGTTAGGAATCTCGTCAACTGTAATCTGAGCGTTAAGGGAAGCTAAATTCTATTTTGATACCTTAGGTAGGTTGCATTGGTTCAAAAAGGAGGTGAATAAATTCCTATTCTCCACCGGATCAGAAGGCCCTTGCTGCGGGAGTGAATAGAGAGAGGCATAAAACTTTTGGAATAGATTTGAGATAATATTAGGGGCGTATACCATACTCCCATCTGACTGTCTCAAAGCTGTTGGCGTCCCTGTAACATTAGAGTTGTGTAACTGACATGCTAAAATCGTATGCGACTTTTTACCCCATGCATAGAAGCGTTGTCTCGGGTACAAGAGTAATTTTTCAGTTTAAAAAAATGCCATTTTACGGAGTCTGGCTGGTAAATGAGTAAAATGATTATGCGCCACAATAGATGTCGTGAGGGATGCGTCTCCAATTGGAGTTCCAGATTTTTCAATTGTTCAGTAAAGGTAGCATATTGTAAATTACGGTCTTTTTTCAATCTGCAACTTATTGCAATACAATTGCCTCTAGAAACTGCTTTGTGCGCCTCCCACAGCGTAGAAATAGAAAAAACAGAGGGGTGATTGATAGAGAAATATTTGGAAAGATTGTCCTGAGGTTCTTCCCTGGGTATAGGTCTAGTAAGAAGAGTATAATTTAGTCTCCAATGGCAGACCTTAGTATAGTTGCTGGCTGTTTTAATGAAAATGGAGATTGGAGCATGATCAGACCATGTGATACTACCCACCTTTGCTTCACTCAACATTCTAAGAATGGAGATTTTACAAAATAAATTATCATTACATGTATGTGTACTATGAGGGTTAGAGTAGAAGGTATAAGATCTAGATGTTGGGTAATTTATTCTCCAAAGATCGTACAATGCAAACTTTCGGATCAAGCGTCTAAACAGACGTGAGAGCCGACGTCAGCCCCAGTAAGGGACATTCTATCTAAGCGCTCAGAAAAAGAGACATTAAAGTCATTGCCTACTATTAATGCTGCTGGAAGGGAGTGGGTAAGTTTCAGAAATACCTTGTTTAAGAAAGAAATTTGAGCAGAGTTTGGAGCATATAGATTACACAATATAAGTGGATTACCCTGAAAGATAGTTTTAGGGATAACATATCTATCATCTACATATGTGATGCATGACTCAACCTGTAAGGGACCACTTGCAGATAGTAGGATGGCCATCCCTGCTACCTTTCTGTCCGATGATGCAGAATAAACTCTCGGGTATGATATAGTTGCAAACTTAAAGGAACCACTGCGGTTGAAGAATACTAGGTATGCTTTCTGAGAGCGACATTCGTTTAAGGCCAATCTCCGTTTAGTATTTTAATTGAGGCCCTTAACATTCAATGAAACACACTTAATCATCTTATCAGTGTGAGAAAGGTGTTATACTTGCTATTAATTGCATGATGAGTGTTCTTCCAGGAGAACTGAAACCAAGGGGGCCAACCATGCCTCAACCATGTATTGCTAGCAAGCCTAGGGTTCGTATTAATGGGAGAGGTTGGAGGAAAACACATAAGGGAAGGGGGGAACACACACGATTGCAAACATATAACAATAAACAATGGAACTATCCAATCATTGGGTACCTGTACCCAGATAGGGGTCAATAGGATGCACCAAACATTTCTAAGGTAACCCCGTCGCTCTTTAAAGATAAGGGAGAGGAAAAGGGCAAGAGGATGAACTAGGGTTGAGTGGTATATCAGTGGCTACGATATACAGCGGTATTAAAGAACAGCGATATGACGATATCTAATTACTGCAGTATTTTGTGAGGTCATAGGAGCGGTCATGTGCGCTGACCGCTTCTAAATCTGCGTCCGCCCACCCCTGCACCTTGCATAGCGCTGAGAAGTACAACACATTACTTCCCTTCTGGCCACTGGCTCCTTCTTGCTTCGCCTCCCATATTCAAGTCTCCAGACTCCACCCACAATCTGACATCACCGTCCGTGACCCACCCGGCCCGGTTCTATTGTATGTGGTGAACTCTGTGTGAGTACCGTGTCTTTGGAGAGACTTTTCCCGCGGCTGCCTCGCTAGTGTGCTCTGATGACGAAATTACAAACGTATTACTTCCCGCAGCGGCCGCCCCGGCTCTCCCTCCTCCTTGCTCCCATATTCAAATCTGTGCCCACCGACATGTGATGTCAGAATTGGAACACACAAGCAAGGCAGCTGCGGGAAAAGTCTCTCAAGACTCGCTCCGCACAAGAGTTCGCCACTTCGCCCGACTCCTGGCCTGCAAGGAGTGTCCAGGCAGAGGAACAGGAGTGACCCTAAAAATCATAGAATAGTGTCATAAATAAAGGGGGTATGTCAGATTGTCTATGTCTTCTGTGGCCCTGTCCTGGTCCTTCCCTTCCTGACTGCAAGCTGCAGTTAGTGTCAGCACATTGATCTATAATAGCAGGCATTAGGGAATAATGAGTCACATGAGTCCCCCAAACATGAGCAACAAGAAGACATTACTGTATGTATGGTGGCCAGTGGCCACAAGACTTTATTATAATGTCTCCTTGTGGCTGCCCCCATACAGTATAACGTCTCCTTGTGGCTTCCCCCATACAGTATAATGTCTCCTTGTGGCTGCCCCCATACAGTATAACGTTTCCTTGTGGCTGCCCCCATACAGTATAATGTCTCCTTGTGGCTGCCCCCATACAGTATAACGTCTCCTTGTGGCTGCCCCCATACAGTATAATGTCTCCTTGTGTCTGCCCCCATACAGTATAACATCTCCTTGTGGCTGCCTCCATACAGTATAATGTCTCCTTGTGGCTGCCCCCATACAGTATAACGTCTTCTTGTGGCTGCCCCCATACAGTATAATGTCTCCTTGTGGCTGCCCCCATACAGTATAATGTCTCCTTGTGGCTGCCCCCATACAGTATAACGTCTCCTTGAGGCTGCCCCCATACAGTATAATGTCTCCTTGTGGCTGCCCCCATACAGTATAACGTCTCCTTGTGGCTGCCCCCATACAGTATAACGTCTCCTTGTGGCTGCCTCCATACAGTATAATGTCTCCTTGTGGCTGCCCCCATACAGTATAACGTCTTCTTGTGGCTGCCCCCATACAGTATAATGTCTCCTTGTGGCTGCCCCCATACAGTATAACGTCTCCTTGTGGCTGCCCCCATACAGTATAACGTCTCCTTGTGTCTTTTTTCTTTTAAACGGGTATTTATCACAATATATATCGTTATCGCGATAAATTTCTTAATATCGTTATGGTCTGAATATTTTTGATATCGCCCAACCCTAGGATGAACCCCTGTTGTAGGAGCCTGACTGAACGCCCTCCGAGATGGAGAGTATTAGAGATGGCCTTGCGGTTCGCCCGGCGGTCGTTTCGCGGTGAACTTTGCGTGTTTGCGATTCGCCGAACATGCGAACATATGGAGATATTCGCGCCCGCCATATTCTTTTACATTGTGAAAAACTTTGACCCATGACACATCCATCAGTTGGTGCAGGACAGCCAATTGAGACATTTCAACACATGGACATACACCCTACCTTATAAATAAACCTGATCTTACCACCATCTTACATTCAGTGTTTTGCCAGTGTAGGGAGAGGTTGCTGTGTGGCGCAGTGATAGGCTGTTAGGGACACCAAACGCTAGCTAATAGGACCACAAAAGTCCTTTTAAGGACTGGTATAGGTGTGCTATCGATACATGTGATACACAGAGGGGTGCGATATACTTATAATATACTTTTATAATGAGTCAAAAACACATAGATCTATATAGTGATCACCTGGAAGTCAGGGGCCTAGGGGTTAGGGGCTTACTAGGGCCATTTTTATAAAAGGTAAGGTTCCGGACGGGGTTGTTCTTGTCAGGGCGGGTGGTCTGTGGTTAGGCTATCAAGGCCAGAATAGCACCCCCCTGTAGGGCAATATCAGGGTTAGTTCTTTGCCCACCCTGTCCTTCAATACCAGGGATAGATGTTTTTTGCTTTCCCTCCGGGATTCATGGATGTGCACTGGAACCCCCCGGATTGTGGTAGGACATATGGTTTCTGATTTGGTGCCTACCACATCTATGCTTTTTGCTTAACTTTAATAATTTTGCGGAACGGGTGCAGACCCATTCATTTTCGATGGGGCGAGAATGTGCTGTCCGAATCCGCATTTGCGGATCCGCACTTCCGCATCCATGCTTCCGTTTCCGCAAAAAAATAGAACATGTCCTATTCTTGTCGGCAATTGCAGAGAAGATTAGGCATTTTCTATCATAGTGCCGGTAATGTGCGGTCCGCAAATTGCGGAATGCACATTGCCGATGTCCGTGTTTTGCGGATCCACAAAACACTTACGGACGTGTGAATGGACCCTCATAGTAGCATTATTAAAGGTTACGTTATATCTTTATGTATATTCTAATGGATTGCCTTCCTTGTACAATGTTATAATATTCTTTCTATGTTAGAAAGTATATTATAGTGCATTTGTATTGTGCGGCAGCTGTGTGCGGTTCTGCTGCGATACTGCAGGTATATAGAGGGACAAGTGTTATTGGAACAAATAATTTCTACTGGTGTGATTTACCAGTCGCCCCCCAAAAAAACTGAACTGATTGAAGTGGGGTATTATATTCCAATATACTTTCTTTATAGTGCATTTGTGTATTGTATGGTGCATTTGTGCATGCGCGTACGTGAAAATTATATTGCCGATATTTTGCATTGATAAAAATTATGAATGGAGATCACAAATTCTAATAATACATCTGGTATGTCACTGTCCATGTTGTGGGACTATTTGTGCACTTCTAGTAATTATTTATTGGCTGCAAATATGAGCTGAAGGTTTTTTAGGTTCGCCTGCCATTAAAATGAATGGGACCCGCAGCAAACTTGCGAACCGTCCCGGCAGATGTTCGTCCATCACTAGAGCGTATATGGAAGAGCAAAAAAGATAAAAGAAAAAAAACATTATAAAACTATATCAAACTGTGTTGGTAGTGAGGCAGTCTGTGTAGACTTCAGTGCCATAATTCCTTGTGACAACTTTCGATAGGAAGCGGTCAGTGAGATTCTTCTCATCTGCAGATGTTTCAGGTGGGCGCATCTCGGGGCCTAGAACCAGACAGGCCCTCTTGTGGAGGGGATCGATGTCTCTTTGACCGAGTTGCTTGCCAGATCGGAACAGGAACCAGGGGGGCTCTGGAACTTCCCAATCATCAATAGGGGGGGAGGGGGGGGGGGGGCAGAAATGCCCATGGCTGAACAAAATGCTGGCAAGTCTGCATGTGATCTCAAGATATATTTTTCCATTCTTTGAGACTATTAATGCAAAGGGATATCCCCATCGGTATGGGGTATTTTCCCTCAGACAAAGCAAAAGGGGATGCAATGCTCTTCTCAAGTGTCAGCCAGGAGAGGTCTTGATATAGATGTATAGCTGAACCACGAAATTTAATGGACTGTAGCATCCTGGCTTTAGCCATGATGGATTCTTTAAGTTTAAAATCATCTGCCCCATCTTCTACTAGTCATCTTCAGGCATGCCAATCTCATATGAAGTTGTTTTGATATGATAGATAAATGATACATATATCAGATAAATGACCAAGTAGACTAAAAAGAGACAGAAGTATATAGGTAAAATCCCTGAGTTTATTCATCACAATGTAGACCCAGGGCCGGCTTCAGGTTCATGTGGGCCCTCGGACGATAAAGCCTCAGTGGGTCCCCCTGTGCTAAGGCCCCTTGCAGACGAGCGTTCCTCCAGCAGCGAGTACGCATTGCAGCACCTGGCCTGACCTCCCAGCACTGACGGGATTCACATAGCATTAAATTGATTTATGATGCTATGTAACCCTTACAGTCCTGGAATGTATTATATGACACTAACAGCATTATGCCAGTGTTAGCCAATACATTCCAGAACTTTAAGGGTTAGATCAATCAATATAATGCTATGTGACCTCCGGCAGCGCTGGGAGGTCAGGCCGGATGCTGCGATGTGGACTCGCTGCTAGAGGAACGCTAGTCTGCAAGGGGCCTAAGGGCTCTTTCATATGAGCAGATGCCGTGTAGGTAATCCGCTGCGTGAAAGAGTGCCAAGCCCCATCCCGGACAGCAGAGACATGGAGCATTAACATGATTGAAAATGTTCTTTGCCTCTCTGTGATCTTTTTGCTACAAAATCATGGTGACAACTGTATCTCACTGTGGTTTTGTTGTAAAAATGTCACAGAGAGGCACGGAGCATCATCAATCATGTTAATGCTCCGTGTCTCTGCTGTCCGGAGCGGGGCTTGGCTGTCTTTCACACAGCGGATTACCCGCACGGCATCCGCTCATACAGCCTTATGCACACGGCCATTGTGCATCCATTGCGGTCCCCAATGCACGGGCAATGTCCGTGCAGCGGCCGGGACGGATCTGGACTGAATTCTATTTTATTGGGGTGCGGAGGCACGGCCAGAAACACCACGAAAGCACTCCATAGTGCTTCCATGGGGTTCCGATCCATGCGTTCGTTCTGCATCTCTGTGATTGCTGACCCATTCAAGTGAACCCTGTGTATTGCGTTGCGGACCTGCCGTATGCGGGCCTCAATGCAGCCATGGGCAGTGGGCACACAACGGCCGTGTGCATGAGGACTAAAACATATGAATTTTTGCCACTAAACTGTATAAATGATTTCATGCGTTCTGGTATTTTCTTATGGGAGTTTATATTGTGTTTTGATATGTTTGCTGCTGAGCAAAGCAACACATGGTAATTTTCCTCTATTCAATTATTGGCTCCTTTGAGCCTTTATTTTGGTGTTCACTGACACTGTAGATATCCCCAGGTGGCAGGCTGGCCCCCATGTAACATACTACATGAACTGGTCTTGGTCTGTCTGTTGTAGTACCTGAATTCTACATTTAAACGAGTCCAGAAGCATTCAGCTTGAGCTTCAGCCAGGTTTCCTCTGGGCTCGACAGTCGGCTTTGCCAGGCTTTCTCTGGGCTCGGCTATGTGTCCTGTCTGAATCTTCTGCGCCAAGACGAGTCCTGCTGCTGGCTGAGGGCCGGCCTACACTGTACAGTCTGTGCCTGTGCGCTGTCAAAAATGTACTCCCGCCGTACGGCGCACAGACCTGCAGTCAGATCATGTGAGAGAGGGGCCGGGTGCTGCGCAGCATGAACTATCTACTAACTGAAGTATGTAAAAATGTTAAAGGGGCCACGCAGCGGAAATGAGTGGGCCCCCTAACTTACAGTGGGCCCCAGCACTTGCCCGTGTATGCCGGGTTCTGACGCCGGCCCTGTGTAGACCACCCCAGTATTTCAGACAAAAATGGCTGTTATGTTTTGCTATGAATCTGAAATCTTTAAATGTAATTCATGCTGCATAAAGTTTTTTTGTTATTACTCTCCCATCCCGTTAGGGAGTTTAACTACTTCATGAACACAAGGTTTTAAGCAAGTACTAACTGCTGACTAGTGTCACCGCGAGTTCTGTGAGAAGGTCTGGCAGACGTTCTTCTCTGCCTCTTGTATGATGTTCTTTTGTTTTGGTTTCACTTTGTCATCTCCTTTCCTTCTGCCAGGTGTCACTTATTTAGACTAATCGTCTTACTTTATATTCCCTCCCATACTGCCTCACTTTGCGGTTTATACTACTTCCTGGATGAAGGTTCACTGCTGGAGGCTGCTGCTGTTTGCTCAGATAAGTCTTTTACTTTATTGTGTTTCCTTGCTGGCTTGATTCTCGGTGACCCTGACTCCATCTGTATTAAGTGCAGTGAGCCGGTGGTCGTGTCCCCTCACTATTATATGGTTTTGAGGTGTCACACAGTCTTAGGTTCGTGGGCATGCAATCGTCTACCATTGAGACCCTTGCAGTCAGGGAGAGCTCTTAGGGTTTTATAGGGCTCATCTATATGCTCCTTAGTTTGTGATCAAGCCAGTCGGTCGTTTATTTATATGTTCCAGCTATCTGCAACTTCATCCGTGACAACTAGCTTCAGATGAGTGGATTAATTCCGGGAAACAAGCCTGGTGTGTAAGCGGTATTTCCCAGCATGAAAGCTGCTCCTGTGAAGTGAATTTGCAACATTATAGTGATTTATGATGTTGTGAATTCCAGCCTCACCACAGATCTACTGAACTGTAGTCCCATATTATATGATAACAGTTCAGTAGATCGATTGTGAGAATGGAATTCACAACATCATAGATAATTATAATGCAGCGAGTACACTTCACAGGAGCAGCATTCAAGCTGGAAAATACCACTCCCACACGGAGCGTGTTCCCCCCCCAAATGAAGACGCTTGTCTGAAACTAGCATAATACAGGCTCTGATTTGTGGCTGGGAACTAATTGTTCCCGCATGGAGATTTTCAGCAATGCTGTATGTGTAAACTGATTAAAATGGATCACCTTTGTGGCCTAAAGGTTCCCATACACAGCGAAAAATCAGACGACTGTCTAGTGTATATGGGCCTCTCTGGACTTTTCTCTAATAGCAGATGTTAGGGGATTGTGCTTTTGATGGTTATGGATATTGGTGATAAGCTGCTGTTAGAGGCATCAGATAGCAGCCTTCTCCCATTGAAAAAAAACATGCATGTTGGGGAAAAATTCCAAAACAAATACTCAATGTGTGAACTCTGCTACTTCAGATAAAGTGTGGAGGAAATCAGGAAAAACTAGGAACCTCTCCAGAACATGATGGATGCACATTAAGCTATGAAGCCATCCTATGCAGGCTTTGATTCCAAAATGATATCAACACATTTTGCATAAACATATAATGTACATATATTTAATAAATAAAACTTAAGGAATGTGAAGTATTTGAGATCAGCCACCTAGGGAATCTCATATAATTAAAAATAAACATACAGCAAACAGAATAAAAGGGGGCTAACAAAAACAGGTGACCATAACAAATGTGCATGCAAGCTGGGTGGTCTGAGAAATGGACAGCTGTCACACCATAAAAACCCCTATTACATTCCTTTGCTTATAGAAGAGCTGAACACAGTGATAATCTGTTATTTACATTTGGAGAGCAGAAGGGCCAAAAACACTGGATTGACAAAGAAAATAAGAAGCCACTGTGTTTAGTACGACACATCACTTCAGTCATGTTCACCAAGTGGAGTCGCATCTGCTCCCTTCACACATTTGTGGTGAAGGAGTCACTCACAAGCAAAACAGGAGAGGAGATTTTCTCATTTTATACTTTCTAGTTAATAAAAACTTCCTCAGAATTGAAGCACCTTCATTGAAAAATATTATAGAAAATGTATTATTTGTGTCACCCCAAAAATGTATGCCAGTTAATAGTACCATATAATGACACACATCCTTAATTCCAAATTGCTTTTATTTTCTGGTTGTAGATTTTTTTATTGGACTTTCAGAACATGATTATAGGGGCGGCCATCTTGGTGGAGGTGTTCTTAACAGCATTTAGAGAGCATTTAGACATATGTTTTACAGCAGCCACATGGGCTATAGACACAATGGTCTGGAGGGGACCTCATTGACATACCGTATTTTTCACCCTATAAGACGCACCTAGGTTTTTGAGGAGGAAAATAAGAAAAAAAAAATGTTTTAACCAAAAGGTGTGCTTTTGGTGGGTTTTGAATTAATGACACTATTATGGGGGATCTGTGGATGACGCACTGTCATGTGGTGGATCTGTGGATGGCACTGGTATGGGGGATCTGTGGATGGCACTGTTATGGGGGATCTGTGGATGGCACTGTTATGGGGAATCTGTGGACGGCACTGTTATGGGGGATCAGTGGACGGCACTGTTATGGGGAATCTGTGGACGGCGCTGTTATGGGGAATCTGTGGACGGCGCTGTTATGGGGAATCTGTGGACGGCGCTGTTATGGGGAATCTGTGGACGGCGCTGTTATGGGGAATCTGTGGACGGCGCTGTTATGGGGAATCTGTGGACGGCGCTGTTATGGGGAATCTGTGGACGGCGCTGTTATGGGGAATCTGTGGACGGTGCTGTTATGGGGAATCTGTGGACGGCGCTGTTATGGGGAATCTGTGGACGGCGCTGTTATGGGGAATCTGTGGACGGCGCTGTTATGGGGGTCTGTGGACGGCGCTGTTATGGGGGGTCTGTGGACGGCGCTGTTATGGGGGATCTGTGGACGGCGCTGTTATGGGGGATCTGTGGACGGCGCTGTTATGGGGGATCTGTGGACGGCGCTGTTATGGAGGATCTGTGGACGGCGCTGTTATGGGGGATCTGTGGACGGTGCTGTTATGGGGGATCTGTAGATGGCGCTGTTATGGGGGATCTGTGATTGGCACTGTTATGGGGGATCTGTGGATGGTACTGCTATGGTGTGGAAGATCTGTGGATGGCATTGTTATGGGGTGGGAGGATCTGTGGATGGCATTGTTATGGGGTGGGGGATCTGTGGATGGAACTGTTATGGGGGGGATCTGTGGATGACACTGCTATATGTACCCCAAAATACACCGGCCCTCTGCTTATCCTGTTATTAAGTTGAACTAACGCTGCGCTCTCCCATGTTTCCATGTTCCCCTGTATCCCCACAGCACTTACGAACAAGCTTCCATAGCAGGCAGAGCAGACGGCAGCAGTAACGTCACTCACTGACGTTGCGCGCCTGTTCCGCCTGCTTCATTCATAAAGTGGGCGGAGCAGGCGCTCAACTTCAGTGAGTTACGTTACTGCTGCCATCCGCTCTGCCTGCTATGGAAGCTTGTTCAAAGCTGGACTTCTCCAAAGCATTTGACACTGTACCACATAAAAGGTTAGTATATAAAATGAGAATGCTCGGACTGGGAGAAAACGTCTGTAAGTGGGTAAGTAACCGGCTCAATGATAGAAAACAGAGGGTGGTTATTAACGGTACACACTCAGATTGGGTCACTGTCACTAGTGGAGTACCTCAGGGGTCAGTATTGGGCCCTATTCTCTTCAATATATTTATTAATGATCTTGTAGAAGGCTTGCATAGTAAAATTTTCGCAGATGACACTAAACTGTGTAAAGTAATTAACACTGAAGAGGACAGTATACTACTACAGAGGGATCTGGATAGATTGGAGGCTTGGGCAGATAAGTGGCAGATGAGGTTTAACACTGACAAATGTAAAGTTATACACATGGGAAGGAATAATGCAAGTCACCCGTACTTATTAAATGGTAAAACACTCGGTAACACTCACATGGAAAAAGATCTAGGAATTTTAATAAACAGCAAACTAAGCTGCAAAAAACAGTGTCAGGCAGCTGTTGCCAAGGCCAATAAGATAATGGGTTGCATCAAAAGGGGCATAGATGCCCGTGATAAGAACATAGTCCTACCACTTTACAAATCATTAGTCAGACCACACATGGAGTACTGTGTACAGTTCTGGGCTCCAGTGAACAAAGCAGACATAGCAGAGCTGGAGAGGGTCCAGAGGAGGGCAACTAAAGTAATAACTGGAATGGGGCAACTACAGTACCCTGAAAGATTATCAAAATTAGGGTTATTCACTTTAGAAAAAAGACGACTGAGAGGAGATCTAATTAATATGTATAAATATATCAGGGGTCAGTACAGAGATCTATCCCATCATCTATTTATCCCCAGGACTGTGACTGTGACGAGGGGACATCCTCTGCGTCTGGAGGAAAGAAGGTTTGTACACAAACATAGAAGAGGATTCTATACGGTAAGAGCAGTGAGACTATGGAACTCTCTGCCTGAGGAGGTGGTGATGGTGAGTACAATAAAGGAATTCAAGAGGGGCCTGGATGTATTTCTGGAGCGTAATAATATTACAGGCTATAGCTACTAGAGAGGGGTCGTTGATCCAGGGAGTTATTCTGCCTGATTGGAGTCGGGAAGGAATTTTTATTCCCCTAAAGTGAGGAAAATTGGCTTCTACCTTACAGGGGTTTTTTGCCTTCCTCTGGATCAACTTGCAGGATGACAGGCCGAACTGGATGGACAAATGTCTTTTTTCGGCCTTATGTACTATTTTACTATGTTAAGTCCACAGGCCGTGAAATAAATCAGTGTGTGGTGCAAGACATTTAGGACAATTTGTCAGTCTATCAGGTTTATTAGAGGTTTGGGGGAGGTTAAAGGCGTATATAGCATTGTGCATTATCCGAAAGTGTGTATCCCTCCAAGTCTTATTCAAAATGAAGTTTCTCAGATACCCCCTGCCTTTCAATATTTTGTCGCCCGTGTCTTGATCTCCCAATAATCTGTTCCAAGAATTAAAAGTGTGCGGAGGTACTCCATCACCTAATACTTCTCTAATTTGAGAGTACAAGGTGGATATAGACTGTGATCCTGTTCCTTTTTGTAGAATTTTGTCAAAACTAGTTTGAATGGCCTCTTTCGATACGTCACCTAATCTATCAAAAAGGAATTTCTTGACCTGCATAAATTGAATTGTCTGAAAGGGACTCAAATTGTACCTGTCTCTAACCTCTTGTTGTGTCAGCCACCTTCTATCACCAATGTGCATCATGTGCTGAGTTAGCCAGATCTCTTTCGCCCTCCACTCCCTAAAGAGACTACTATTTCTACCTTGTTCAAATTCCGGATGTTCCCATAAAGGAAAGTATTTAGAGATTTTCTGATTAAGGCCAAAGTTCTTCCTAAGGGCCCTCCATGCCGCCCAAGTATGCCTGAACAATGCTGAGTTTCTAAGTAACATAGGTAATTTGCTCAAGCTTGTGTGTAACAGGGCGCAGGGCTCCCAAGGGGAACAAAGATTTTTCTTCAAATAGTAATCGGAGTGGAAACTGGATTTGCGTACCCAGTCTATAATATGTCGGAAGAGACCTGGTAGATTATATAGTCTGATATCCGGCAGATTCACACCTCTTTTAATTTTTAAAGCCATGAGTTTCCTCATACCTATTCTTGGACGTTTTCCTTGCCGTATAAAGTGGGCAATCTCACCATATAACCTATTGATATCAACATGTTTAAGTAAAAGGGGTAGTGTCTGCAGTGGGTATAGGTGTCTCGAGAAATTCATAATTTTTACAAGATGTATCCATCCCAAACGCGACAGTGGCAGGTTAGGCCATTTTCGGAGTTCCTGCAATATTTTACGGAAAAGGGGGGTATAGTTTAAATTGTATAAAGAGTCCGTCTTATGCCCTATTTTAATGCCCAGATATGCTATGTAGTCTTTTGCTATCGGTATTCCATACAGGGTAGACCCCGAAATGGGCTTGTCCTTCCCTCCCTTCAAGCTCAGTAATACACATTTAGGAACAGTATAGTGTGTCTGAATATTCTCTGTGTTCTTCTTGTTGTTTTTTTTCTTTTTCTTGCCACTACTTTCCTCAAGCAGATCATTCCCAAAAGCAAAGTTTTGGAAGTCCACCTTAGGCGATTCCAATAACCGGATTTCTTGTAACAACCCACCTCCATCTTCCTCACTGCCTTCTTCCTCCTCCATTGCTGAGGCCTCATCTGACGATGGTAAATGTACTTGTTCTGACGGAATGCCACTGTAACTCAAATTATGTTTTTGTTTCTTTTACCGGGGTTACAGGGGGGCTGGTTCAGGCTGTAAGGTTTGGGGGCCTGCCTGGGACGCTAGAGATTCAGAGTCTTCCAACTCCTCAATCTCACTCTCTGCGTCCCCGCACAGCTCCCCTCTCCTCACAGCCTCCATTTCACTGAACCGAGCCCCATTTAATAATTTTTCCTTGAAAGGACCGCTACCCTCCAGCAACTGTTCTTGCCGCCTCAAGGAGGCCTCCATCTCTTCCTTCAACCCCCTAATAAGGGGGGCCTTTTTTTCTTTGAAGAAATGGTAGCTTTCGCCCTTGTCTCCTTTTAGCTCTTTCCTCAGGGCTCTGAGGTGCCGTCCCAGCTCATCGTATTCACGTAGATGGGTGTCACGGAAGGTGTACAGGAAACAAGACAACACAAAATGAACATATGACTCACTGGATCCAAAACTAAGGAACAAAAAGGGAGACCCCTGCATCAGACCTGGCACTCTCCCTGACTGCTCAGCCTATGCGAAAATCCCAATGGTAGATGATCGCATATCCTCGTACCTCGACTGTATAACACCTGAACACCCTATAATAGTGAGGGGACACGACCACCGGCTCCCTACACTAGACACGGAGGGAGTCAGGGTCACCTGGGATCCAGCAAACAGAAAATCACAAATAAATGTACAGCACTTATCTTGTAGAAGACTGGAAAATAGGATAAGCATGCACACACACTCCAGGAAGTTGTATAAGCCGCACACTAATGCATTATGGGGAGGAATTTAAAGGGATGCAATCAGTCCAACTACATGACAGCTGAGAGAGGCTAACGAGATGAGGAACTGAAAACCAAAACAAAGAAAACTCAAGGAGGAGGTTCTGAAAGGCTTCTGTCAGAGCTTCTCAGCTGTCTGGTTGTGACAGTACCCCTCCCTCTACGAGTGGACTCCGGACACTCAGAGCCCACCTTCTCAGGATGGGACCTATGGAAAGCCCTGATGAGACGAGTGGCCTTAATATCCGTCACTGGGACCCACATCCTCTCCTCAGGACCATAACCCTCCCAATGAACGAGGTACTGGAGAGAACCGCGGACAAGACGAGAATCCACAATCCTAGAGACCTGAAATTCAAGATTCCCATCAACCATAATCGGAGGAGGAGGCAAAGGCGAGGGTACAATGGGTTGAACATAAGGTTTCAATAAGGACTTATGAAAAACATTATGGATCTTCCAAGTCTGAGGAAGATCAAGACGGTAGGCAACAGGATTGATGACAGACAGGATTTTGTAAGGCCCAATAAACCTAGGACCCAACTTCCAGGAGGAAACCTTCAATTTGATATTCTTGGTAGACAACCACACCAGATCACCAACATTCAGGTCCGGACCAGGCACACGTGTAATGACCGGTGTCACGCACAGGGAGGAAAACAGGGAAAGCCCTGCCCAAGGGAGAGGGAAAGGTGGTGACCCCTAACTCACCTTGCGGCTGGCACCTGACTGCCCTGACGTCCCTAGACGGGTTCCTCACCCGTGCGGCGATCACTTGCCTAAACCCTGGCTTTCCCTGAAATGAGCCCTAGATAGTGAACGGGCCGGTGGGATCGCTAGTCCGCACCACTGCACTAAGAGGGAAACACCAGGGAGAGGACAGACAAATACAGACAAACACAAACACCCAGGTGGACAACCACAGCAGTCCACAAAGGTCCAACAGGGATCCGTAGGGTAGCGTTCTGAATCAACAGTCAGAGAACGCAGCAACACAGCTCCAGTGGGTCAGGATAGATGTCCAGGCAGGAAGCTCTATCTCTGGCAACCAGAGAAGTGTGAGAGGGGAATATAAGGAGGTTTGGGAGTGCTGGACAAGGAACAGCTGAGGAGAAGGAGCTACGGATCCCTGAGTGAGCCAAAAGGGTTTGCAAAGCAAACTCAGAAAGCTACCATAAGGAAAACAGCCCTATCTTAAATAGAGCGTGCAGCCAACCGCTGCGACTTCCTGACCCCGGGTATAACGGAGTCAGGCGTGGTTCTTGATACCCTCGTGACAGTACCCCCCTCTCATGAAAAACCCGAACTAACCTGTCGGCATTTACCTCAGACGCAGGAACCCACATTCTTTCCTCGGGACCGTAACCTCTCCAATGCACCAGATATTGAAGAGAGCGGCGGACCCGACGAGAATTAACAATTTTGGATATCTGAAATTCTAGATTACCATCCACGACAACAGGAGGGGGTGGCAGCGGTGATGGTTCTAGAGGTGGAACATATTTTTTGAGTAACGACTTATGAAAAACATTATGAATTTTAAAAGTCTGAGGTAACTCCAGGCGAAAAGCCACGGGGTTGATGATGGCTACAATTTTGTAAGGGCCAATAAACCTAGGACCCAGTTTCCAAGAGGGAACCTTCAATTTAATATTCCTAGTAGACAACCACACATAGTCATTCACTCCAAGGTCCGGACCTGGCGACCGTCTCTTATCAGCCATGCATTTGTATTTACCTCCCATATTTTTCAAGTTAGCTTGCACCTTCTGCCATACCGATGAAAGAGATGACGAAAAACGTTCCTCTTCGGGAACCCCAGAAGACCCCCCCTCTTTGAAAGTACAGAATTGGGGATGAAAACCATATGCACCAAGAAATGGTGACTTGCCAGTGGATTCCTGACGACGATTATTTATGGCAAACTCAGCTAACGGTAAATATGATGACCACAACTCTTGGTTTTCAGACACAAAACATCTTAGATATGTCTCAAGGTTTTGGTTGGTACGCTCAGTCTGTCCATTCGACTGAGGATGGAAAGCTGAGGAAAAGGACAAGTGTACCCCCAAACGGGAACAAAAAGCTTTCCAAAATTTAGAAATAAACTGGGTACCCCGATCCGAAACAACATCGGAGGGGACCCCGTGAAGATTCACGATTTCACTGACGAATACCTGAGCAAGAGTCTTAGCATTAGGTAGTGCGGGTAACGCAATGAAGTGTACCATTTTGCTAAACCTGTCCACTACTACCAAAATCACTGTTTTACCCGCAGACAAAGGTAAGTCAGTGATAAAATCCATTGACAGATGTGTCCACGGTCTATTGGGAATGACGAGTGGTAATAGAGACCCTGCAGGACGTGTATGTGAAACTTTTGCGCGCGCACAGGTAGAACAAGAAGACACAAAATCCAATACATCCTGACGCAACCTTGGCCACCAAAAACGATGAGACAATAGCTCCAAGGTTGCTTTACTACCCGGGTGCCCAGCAAGTGCCGAATTATGATGTTCCTTTAATAATTCGAAACGTAGGTTCAACGGTACAAACAATTTCTCTGAGGGGCAAGAGACCGGGGCGTCCCCCTGGGCCTCTAACACCTTCCCCTCCAAAACAGAGTGTACCGCAGAGACAACCACTCCTCTTTGTAGAATGGGCACCGGATCACTCACATTACCCCCTCCAGGGAAACAACGAGATAGTGCATCAGCCTTGGTGTTCTTTGCCCCAGGACGATAGGTAATCACAAAGTTAAACCTGGTAAAAAATAGCGACCACCTAGCCTGTCTAGGGGTGAGACGCTTAGCTGATTCGAGGTACAGGAGATTTTTGTGGTCCGTAATCAGTGACGGGGTGGACTGCCCCCTCTAAGAAGTGACGCCACTCCTCAAACGCAAGTTTAATAGCTAATAGTTCCCTATTGCCAATATCGTAGTTCTTTTCTGCTGCAGATAGTTTTTTCGAAAAGAAAGCACAAGGACGCCATTTGCCAGGAGACGGACCCTGAGACAGCACCGCCCCCACTCCCACCTCTGACGCATCGACTTCAACAATAAAAGGCTGAGAGACATCAGGTTGGACTAGTACAGGTGCTGAGGTAAACCTCTCTTTTAGAGAGGAAAAAGCAACTTTAGCGGCGTCAGACGATTTAGAAAAATCAGACCCCTTCCTAGTCATGTCAGTAAGCGGTTTTACAATAAGTGAATAATTTTTAATGAATTTCCTATAGAAATTCGCGAAGCCCAAGAACCGTTGTAGTGCTTTGAGGTTCTCAGGAAGATCCCAATCTAAAATTGCCTGGACCTTCCTAGGATCCATACGGAAACCTGAAGCAGATAAAAAATAACCCAGGAATTGTATTTCCTGAACGGCGAAGACACATTTTTCAATCTTAGCATATAATTCATTCGTCCGTAGGACCTGCAGTACTTGTCTGACATGCACCTCATGTGTTTTCAGATCAGACGAATAAATTAAAATATCATCTAGGTATATTACCACAAACCTGCCGATTAGATGATTAAAAATGTCATTAACGAAATGTTGAAAGACGGCAGGAGCATTGGTCAGACCGAAAGGCATAACTAGATTTTCATAATGCCCCTCAGGGGTGTTAAACGCTGTCTTCCACTCATCCCCCTCCTTAATACGAATCAGATTGTAGGCCCCCCTAAGATCAAGTTTGGAGAACCACCTAGCACCCGCAATCTGATTAAACAGGTCAGGAATGAGAGGAAGAGGGTATGGGTCTCGGATGGTTATCCGATTTAATTCGCGAAAATCCAAGCAAGGACGCAGGCCCCCATCTTTCTTTTTAACAAAGAAAAACCCTGCAGCCACGGGTGAAGAAGAGGGCCTGATGTGTACCTTAGCCAAGCTCTCGGAGATATAATCTTTCATGGCTTGTCTCTCTGGACCCGAAAGATTATATAACCTGGTCTTGGGTAATTTTGCGCCGGGAATAAGGTTAACCGGGCAATCATAAGGACGATGAGGTGGTAACTTCTGACAACCCTTTTCAGAAAAAACATCCTCAAAATCAGAAATAAATGTAGGTAGGGTAGTTATGGAGGCGACTAAGCAATTGCTATTTAAGCAATTTTCTCTGCACTGCTCACTCCACTCCAATATCTCCCTGGCCTGCCAATCCACTACTGGATTGTGCGCTACCAACCAGGGAAGACCCAGCACCACCGGAGTGGGAAGCCCCTCCAGAACATAACCTGAAAGCATCTAGTTATGGTGGTCCCCTACCCGAAGGTGTAAATTATGAACAATGTGGGTGAGGTTTCTCTGAGACAGGGGAGCAGAATCAATAGCGAATATGGGAATGGGTCTCTGTAACGTACAGAGAGACAAACCCAAAGTGCGGGCAAAATGGGCATCTATCAAATTTACCCCTGCTCCACTGTCTAAAAAGAAAGAAATAGTCTCCGTCTTATCACCAAAAATAATAACCGCTGGCAACACAAATTGCGATGTACGTATGGAGGAGACGTATACCCCCCGGCTGACATCCTCCACACAGCCTGGGGTTAGTAGTTTTTACGACGGTCTTTTGTTTCTGAGGAAAGAAGGACAGACATTAATGAAATGACCCCTCTCCCCACAAAAAAAACAAACCCCACGCCTACGGCGAGCCTCAGGAGGACAGACCTGACGAGTAGTTCCTCCTAGCTGCATAGGCTCGTCTAAGTCCGTACAGACTAACTGCTGCTTGGGAGGAATTACCAATTTCTCTGGTTCTTTCAACCTGTCCCTAAGGCGTCTCTCTATACGGATAGAAAGGGACATAACCGCATCAAGGGAAAAGGGGGTCTCATATAATGCAAGCGCATCCTTAACCCTTTCGGATAACCCAGAGCAGAACTGACTCCTGAGAGCCGGGTCGTTCCATTGGGTATCCGTAGCCCACCTACGGAATTCAGAGCAATACTCCTCTACCGGCCGTTCTCCTTGTAAGAGTCTCCGTAATCTTGATTCAGCCAGTGCTACTCGGGAAGGGTCGTCATATATGAGACCCAAGGCCCCGAAAAACTCATCCACTGACCGAAGAGCCTGGGAATCAGTAGGTAAAGAGAACGCCCAGGACTGCGGGTCCCCCTGCAGCAGGGAAATAACAACCCCCACCCGCTGATCTTCATTACCAGAGGAGTAAGGGCGCAGTTTAAAATATAACTTACAGGCCTCACGGAATGTCAAAAACTTGTCCCTTCCCCCAGAAAATCTGTCAGGGAGAGGGACCTTGGGTTCCGCAACAACCTGGTTACCAGTAGCAACCGCTGGGCTTGCGGTCAGTTGTAATTGCTGCTGTTGCTGGAGGTCCGACGCCTTCAATCCTACCACCTCCAAAGACAGGCCATGAAATTGTTTGGACAGAGCAGCAATTTGATCCATACTGGATTCTAAGTAGGTAAAAAAATTTTTTTTTTTTTTTTTTAACCTACACAAAATAAGGGCCAGAGATAATGTAATGACCGGTGTCACGCACAGGGAGGAAAACAGGGAAAGCCCTGCCCAAGGGAGAGGGAAAGGTGGTGACCCCTAACTCACCTTGCGGCTGGCACCTGACGTCCCTAGACGGGTTCCTCACCCGTGCGGCGATCACGTGCCTAAACCCTGGCTTTCCCTGAAATGAGCCCTAGATAGTAAACGGGCCGGTGGGATCGCTAGTCCGCACCACTGCACTAAGAGGGAAACACCAGGGAGAGGACAGACAAATACAGACAAACACAAACAAACACAAACACCCAGGTGGACAACCACAGCAGTCCACAAAGGTCCAACAGGGATCCGGAGGGTAGCGTTCTGAATCAACAGTCAGAGAACGCAGCAACACAGCTCCAGTGGGTCAGGATAGATGTCCAGGCAGGAAGCTCTATCTCTGGCAACCAGAGAAGTGTGAGAGGGGAATATAAGGAGGTTTGGGAGTGCTGGACAAGGAACAGCTGAGGAGAAGGAGCTACGGATCCCTGAGTAAGCCAAAAGGGTTTGCAAAGCAAACTCAGAAAGCTACCATAAGGAAAACAGCCCTATCTTAAATAGAGCGTGCAGCCAACCGCTGCGACTTCCTGACCCCGGGTATAACGGAGTCAGGCGTGGTTCTCGATACCCTCGTGACACACGTCTCTTATCTGCCACACGCTTATATCTCTCACTCATGCTCTTTAGATTATCCTGAATCTTTTGCCAAATAGATGACAAAGACGAGGAGAATCTGTCCTCATCAGGTAAACCAGAAGACTCTCTCCCGAGAAAGTCCCAAACTGCGGATGGAACCCATATGCACCAAAAAATGGTGACTTATCTGAGGACTCCTGACGACGGTTATTTAAAGCAAACTCAGCAAGGGACAAAAAAGAACACCAATCCTCCTGATTCTCCGCCACAAAACAGCGCAGATATGTCTCCAGATTCTGATTGACGCGCTCTGTCTGGCCATTCGACTGCGGGTGGAAAGCAGAAGAGAATGACAACCGAACCCCCAAGCGAGAACAGAAAGCCTTCCAGAATCTGGAAACAAACTGCGTGCCCCTATCAGAGACTATGTCTGAAGGAATACCGTGCAATTTGACAATGTGATCAATAAATGCCTGCGCCAGCGTCTTAGCATTGGGCAAACCAGGAAAAGGGATGAAATGCACCATTTTGCTAAAACGGTCCACCACCACCAGAATCACAGTCTTCCCCGAGGAACGAGGCAGGTCCGTTATGAAGTCCAGGGACAGATGTGTCCAAGGACCGGAAGGAATGGGTAAGGGAAGGAGAGGACCTAATGGCCGTGAATGAGGGACTTTGGCACGAGCGCAAGTCTCGCAGGCTGCCACAAAACCCTCAACCGACTTACGAAGCGCAGGCCACCAGAATCTCTGAGCGATGAGATCCACTGTGGATCTTGCCCCCGGGTGCCCAGCAAGGACCGTATCGTGGTGTTCCTTAAAAATCTTGTCTTAAAGCGAGAGGCACAAACAACCTCCCAGGAGGACAAAGATCAGGAGCCTCTGACTGGGCTGCCTGCACCTCTGCCTCCAATTCAGGAAAAAGAGCAGAGACCACCACACCTTCAGCCAAAATGGGACCCGGGTCTTCAAAATTCCCACCTCCCGGAAAACAACGTGACAGGGCATCACTCACAATTAAACGAATATTATAAAAGGTAGTCGTATTGAACCCTTTTTTTGCGGCGCTGGAAACAGGAGGCGGATTTTCATAAAATACTTTCTTAGAGAATGAACGTAAAATAGCTTGTTTATTTTTTGTCAACGCGTTTCAAGGGCATCCAGCCCTCTTCGTCAGGACAATAAAAGCATATGTTGTACACATTAAAACATTGTCTTTTAAAAGGGGCATTTTGGCGCGCAGGCCAGTGGTTGGGCAAGAAGCAGATGTGTATGACGTCATTTGTGGCGTCACTTTGAGGAACGCCCCTCATTTTCTGGCTGTTGATAGAGATACTGTGAGCGCTAATTTTAATATTAATAGCGGTTGGTTGCTAGATATGTGATATTCATGTCTTTTTTGGTATTGGTATGTGTTGCCGATTTTTCATATTACGCTGGTGTGTGGCATATTCCGGTATCATGATCAGGTGTTTCGTGCGCATTATGAGCTGCTGTCGGCACTGTAAAGTAGGGGGGATAAGTGGCTCCGCAGAAGTCCGGATGCCCGTAGTTGTCAAGCACGGTAGAGCTGTGGGTTGTTGGGATCATTGCAAGCTGAGTGGGGGAAGAGGAGAGGTGGGAGAGGAGGAGAGGTGGTCCGTCCCGCCTGACCTCTCAGTGTGCTGTGAGCAAATGCCGGACTATGTTGGCGCTATGGTTTTTAAGTTTTGTAGGGAGTGGACTGCGGTCTGCTGTTGGTGTTTGGATGCTCCTTATGTGAGGGAATGTTGGACTATGTTGGTGCTATGGGTATTTTATTTTGTGTGTAGGAAGCGGACTGTGGTCTGTTGCTGGGATTATATGTTTATTCTGTAAGGGGATGCCGGACTATGTTAGCGCTATGGTTCTATCTTGTGTTGGTGTATAAGGGGCGGACGGTGTTCTACTGCGCGGTTTGGGTGTTCTTGTGGGTTAAGAGATATTCTGTTAGGAGGCAGCCACAGGGAGCACATTACAGATAGCCGTATTTTTGTGTGTGTGGATGCGGCGGGGTCCCTGTATTTGTTCTCCTTTGGTGCAAAGGTATGTCCTTTTTGAGTTATTTTCTGGCACTTTTGGCCAGGTGAAGAGGCAAGGGGTGTAGTAGTTCTACTTGGTTTCGGATTATGTTTATGTTTTTGTTTGTGATGTGGATGTACATATATGTGTATATATAGGCCGAAGATTATGTCTTAATGTATTTGTGTCTAGTGTAGGTACTGTCGATAAATTTATTATGTTTTTGTGTATTGATGTTAATATTTTTATTTATTTGTTACATTTTTTTTTTTTTTTTTTTGTAGGTTGCCTTATTTATTTTGATGCCCGGTTGGAGATGGTCACATCATCCGCAGGTGATATCACTGTATTTGTCATTTGTTTTTTAGCAAACTATGCTGTAGCAAGAAAGGAAGGATGTTGTGTCTTTGTGTATATATATATTTTTTCATGTGGCAACATTTTGAAAAAATGTTACCATATTGAACGCTTGGAGCAGGGGTCAGATGTCTTATTGGTTGTGTTTTGGTTATTGGATGGAGAAGGTAGTGGGAAGGGGAGAATGGTAGAGTGTTCTGTGTATTAGAGAATATTTTTTGGTGGATGAGTTGGAAGATGTGTGTTTACAGTATGGTTTCTGAAATTGCGTTGAGTCCATATGGTGCAAGGGTGTCCAGCTGGTATATCCAGTATACTTCTCTCTTTTGCAGGGCATTAAATCTGTTGAAGGGGTTTTCAGGTATAAAATCAATTGGGTGATGGTTAGGGGGTGTTTGTCTTTGTCAATTGTGGATGCACAGTGTCTGGATAGGCTGTGTTTGAGGTATTGTCTGCGTATATTGTATCTGTGTTGGTTTAGACGGTTGTGTAGGGCCTGGGTTGTGCGTCCTACATACTGGAGGCCACATTTACACTCGATTAGGTATATTACGTAGCAGAATTGACATGTCATATGGTGTTTAATCATGAATGTGGATCCATTTTTGTTGGAGGAGAAATGTGTACGGTTGTGTGTGATGACCTTACAGCATAGACAGGTTTTTGTTCCACATTTGAAACTGCCTTTTTGGTCTGGCTTATCTCTTTCTGCAGTTTTTTCATGTTGTTTTGGTTTGCTGGGGGCTAGCATATTTTTTATAGTGGGGGCTCTTCTGTGAATAATTCTAGGTTGTGTTGAAAGGTATTTAATGAGGTAAGGGTCTTGTTGTAAAATATGCCAGTGCTTGGCTAGTATTGAGCGGATGGTTTTATTGGATGTGTTGTATTGGGTGATTAGGCTTAAGTGCATCTCTGATTTTTGTTCGTTCTTAGTGCTTTTTTGTAGGCAGGTTTTTTTGTGATATTTGTGCAGTTTTTTCGTATGCGTCCTTTATTAGTTTTTTAGGGTACCCTTTTTCATTGAATCTTTTTTGTATTATTTTTGCTTGTAGAATGAAATCCTCCCCTTGTGTGCAGTTCCGTCTGATTCGTTTATATTGGCTGTAGGGGATGTTTTTGAGCCATTTTTTATGATGGAAGCTTGTGAAATGTATGTAGCTGTTCGTGTCAACTGTTTTGAAGTATGTTTTGGTTGTCAGATGGTTATTAGCACTGGTGATTGTGATGTCGAGGAAATCTATTGTTGTCTTGTTAAAATTTGGGGTGAAAGAGATGCCCCAGTCTGTGGTGTTTAGCTGGGTGCAGAAATCTTGGGCTTGTTTATAACTACCGTCCCAGATGATGAACAGGTCATCTATATATCTCCTATAGTAGATGATGTGTTTGTTTGGTTTGGAGATGTTTAAGATGTGTTCCTTCTCGAATTCGCCCATAAAGAGATTTGCGAACGACGGTGCCACCTTCGTCCCCATCGCGGTCCCCCTGCATTGGTGGTATGTGGTGTGGTTATAAATGAAAAAATTATTTTCTAGGATGAATTTTAGACTTTCTAAAAGGAAGGTTATCTGTTGTGGTTTTAATGTTTTGTCGTTTGATAATACTTGATTTATACACTTTATCCCTAGCTTGTGTTGTATGTTTGAATATAAAGCAGTGACGTCCATAGTGAACAGGGCGTATGTGTCTTTGTATGGGAGGTTACTTAGTTCGCGGATGAGTTGACAGGAGTCGTGTAGATAGCTGGGGAGTGTGCGGACATACGGTTGTAGGAAAAGGTCTAGATAATGGGACAGGTTGCTGGTAGCTGATTTCGTGTTGGATACAATTGGTCTACCTGGAGGTTTTTCTGTATTTTTGTGGATTTTTGGAAGGTGATAGAAGTATGGTATACATGGGGATTTTGGTGTTAGGAAGTTTTTTTCTTTCTTGTTTATGAGCAGCTGCTCGTATGCATTTTTGATTCTGGTGGTCAATTCCTTGTTTTGGGCTGGGAAGGGGTTTCCTTGGACTGTCTCATAGTAAATTGGGTCTTTTAAGATGTTTTGTGCCTCTTTTTCGTAATCTGTATAGTTTTGCAGAACGATGCCACCTCCTTTGTCGGCTGGACGGATTATTATCTTAGTGTTTTCTTTTAGTTTTTTCAGGGCCATCTTTTCTTGGCTGTTTAGATTCTCTCTAAGTGTAGATTTTTTTGTTTTTGTTTTTACCGTCATCTTTTTTATATCTGTTGATATCATGTCGAAGAAGGTTGGTATAAAATGTCCCTGACTTTGTAGGGGGAAGAAATTTGACTTTGGATGAACTTCCTGATGTGTGTAGATCTGGGGGTCGTTGGTGGTTTCAGGGTTTGGTAGCGGGGTTTCTGTGTTCCTTGTGTTCTGGGATTCAAAGTGTCAAAGTATAGTTCAAAAGGGTCGACCGGATTGTAGGGACAGAAAGAGAGTCCTTTCTGTAGTAGTCTATGTTCAGGTGTGGAAAGGGTATGTGATGAAAGGTTGAATATTTTAACTGTGGATGTTTGGTGTTTTTTGGGGGGGGGGTGGTATTTTCTTCAGAGGAGGGTTTTTCTCTATCTGCTGGATCTAGAATGGCTTTCCTTTTTTGTTGTTTGCCTCCCCTGCATCCTCGTGTTCTAACTTTCTTTTTCCAGGGTTGGGTTTGTAGTACTGTGTGATGAGGGATGGGGTGATTTTTTGGGGGGGTTTTATTGGGGTCTCTGGTTTGGTTAGTGTATGTGTTTGAAGTGGTATTCTTGCAGAGCCTAAAAAAGGAACCAGGGCAGTGGCTCCCGGGGTGGTGTTGTCAATTATGGTATGGCCAGGTGTGCTGATGGTATCGTATGATGATGTTTCGTGTACCGTTATGTTGGTAATTGTGGTGTCTAATAGAAGATTGGTTTCTTCTATAGCTGGGTTTGTAGTGTATGGTTCTTTTTTGTTGGTTGTGTTGTCGCAAGAAGTGCTTGTTTCATCAGGTGGATTACTTGGGAGAGGGGGTACACTTATATTATCAGGGGGAATCCTGGGTGGTATATTGTGTTTGGATTTGAAATCAAGATATTTTGTTCTAAGGGCTCTGAATTTCGTTAGGAATTCATCCGGGGATAAGTGGTCAGTAGTGTCAGGTGGCATGGAGGGTGTGGGAACTATGCCCTTTAATGATTTCTGAGAAAGTGGAGCGGAATCAATAGCAAAAACAGGAATATCCTTCCCCAAAGTGCACACCTGGAAACCATGAGTTATCGCAAAATGATCATCAATGAGATTGACAGCTGCTCCACTATCTACAAAAATCTCACAAAAAATGTTCTTGCTCTCTAGCGCCACCCTGGCAGGCAGGACAAAACGGGAACTACAAGCAAACGGAAAACCTTCAATTTCCGCCTCAACCCTGCCAATAGTAACAGATGGAACATTTTTAAAAGATTTTTTCCTTTTTGTTTCTTTATTACTCCCAGAAAACTGCCTGAATCTCCTAGAGGGACAAACATTTGCCAAATGATTTATACCTCCACAACAAAAACAAACCTTCCCATGCGGGCTGAATCTTCTATTGTCAGAGGCAATCAACCCCAGCTGCATGGGCTCCTGCTCAGAGGGGGCTGACAGCAACTGAGACCCCTGCGCACAGAATGAGACCGCTGCACTGTCCTGGGACTGAGTATGACAGGAAGGAGAGATCTCTCCTCTCTCTCTAAGATGCCTGTCAATACGAAGGGCCTGAGACATAGCAGAGTCCAAGGAGATAGGCCTCTCATGAAAGGCAAATGCATCTTTCAATCCCTCAGAAAGACCATGGCAAAATTGACTTCGGAGTGCAGCATCATTCCAACCAGTATCAGCTGCCCATCTCCGAAATTCTGAGCAGTATATCTCTGCGGATTGTTTACCCTGGCATAACAGACGTAGTCTAGACTCAGCCAAAGCAACACGATCCAGATCATCATATATCTGACCCAGGGCTAAAAAGAATTCATCCACTGAACGGAGGGGCCGTGCCCCCACTGGCAGCGAAAAGGCCCACGACTGAGCGTTACCCCTGAGCAGCGATATAATGATCCCCACCCTCCGTTCCTCATCACCAGAGGAATGGGGAAGAAGGCGAAAATGGAGTTTGCATGCCTCTCTGAAACGCACAAAATTCTCACTACCCCCGGAGAACGTATCCGGGAGCTAGATCTTAGGCTAAGAACAAACTCCATGAACGCAAGCTGAACCGGTCACTAGAAACTGAGAAAGAGTCTTACGGAGATCAGCTACCTCCAATGAAAGACCCTGGAAGCGTTCAGTCAAAAGTGAAACCGGATCCATGCTTGAGACGGTTTTGGCGGCTTATAATGTCACGGAAGGTGTACAGGAAACAAGACAACACAAAATGAACATATGACTCACTGGATCCAAAACTAAGGAACAAAAAGGGAGACCCCTGCATCAGACCTGGCACTCTCCCTGACTGCTCAGCCTATGCGAAAATCCCAATGGTAGATGATCGCATATCCTCGTACCTCGACTATATAACACCTGAACACCCTATAATAGTGAGGGGACACGACCACCGGCTCCCTACACTAGACACGGAGGGAGTCAGGGTCACCTGGGATCCAGCAAACAGATAAACACAAATAAATGTACAGCACTTATCTTGCAGAAGACTGGAAAATAGGATCAGCATGCACACACACTCCAGGAAGTTGTATAAGCTGCACACTAATGCATTATGGGGAGGAATTTAAAAGGATGCAATCAGTCCAACTACATGACAGCTGAGAGAGGCTAACGAGATGAGGAACTGAAAACCAAAACAAAGAAAACTCAAGGAGGAGGTTCTGAAAGGCTTCTGTCAGAGCTTCTCAGCTGTCTGGTTGTGACAATGGGTGGCCAAGCGAAAGCTGTAGGTGGAGGTACTCTCTCCCTCCCACCGAGACCCCCAACCTACCTGGGACGACACCTCCCGGCCCACCGCAAGCTGGCTTCTTCCTCCTGACGTCTTTGGGTCTTCAGGGGGGACTTGGCTGCCTCTGCCACATCCTGATGGTATTACCCCCTCGCCGTCGTCACTCCTGGCTGGTCGCTGTAGCTCCCTACTCCCTGCCGACCCAGGCCAGGGAGCAGGGGCACCCTTCCTGGATGCTATTGCCACAGGACCCTACCAGCTCCCAAGGGAGAGGCAGGGCCTGGGCTGGGGAGAGATGGAAAAAACTCCCCGCAAGTCTGGATCTAATCACAGGGGAAGCAGATGGAAAAATCACCCTAGAAGTCTCTGGAAGTTCAGGAGCTCTCCTAGCACACGTCTGATCACCTCAGCTGCAGGCACCAGACACACCCAAGCCTGAATCTCTGCTATGGGACCTCTCTCCTATGTCTGGGTGCCAGGGCCTAAATATCTGACAATGGACTGTTCCAATTTTGGCTGATGTGAAGCCTGATTCTCTGCTATGACATGAAGCCTGATTCTCTGCTGTCATGAAGCCTGATTCTCTGCTGGCATGAAGCCTGATTCTCTGCTGTCATGAAGCCTGAATCTCTGCTATGGGACCTCTCTCCTCTGTCTGGGTGCCGGGGCCTAAATATCTGACAATGGCCTGTTCCAGTGGTGGGTGACGTGAAGCCTGATTCTCTGCTATGACATGAAGCCTGATTCTCTGCTGACATGAAGCCTGATTCTCTGCTGACATGAAGCCTGAATCTCTGCTATGGGACCTCTCTCCTCTGTCAGGGTGCCGGGGCCTAAATATCTGACAATGGACTGTTCCAGTTTTGGCTGACGTGAAGCCTGATTCTCTGCTATGACATGAAGCCTGATTCTCTGCTGACATGAAACCTGATTCTCTGCTGACATGAAGCCTGAATCTCTGCTATGGGACCTCTCTCCTCTGTCTGGGTGCCGGGGCCTAAATATCTGACAATGGACTGCTCCAGTTTTGGCTGACGTGAAGCCTGATTCTCTGCTTTGACATGAAGACTGATTCTCTGCTGACCTGAAGCCTGAATCTCTGCTATGGGACCTCTCTCCTCTGTCTGGGTGCCGGGGCCTAAATATCTGACAATGGACTGTTCCAGTTTTGGCTGACGTGAAGCCTGATTCTCTGCTATGACATGAAGCCTAATTCTCTGCTGACATGAAGCCTAATTCTCTGCTGACATGAAGCCTGAATCTCTGCTATGGGACCTCTCTCCTCTGTCTGGGTGCCAGGGCCTAAATATCTGACAATGGACTGTTCCAGTTTTGGCTGACGTGAAGCCTGATTCTCTGCTATGACATGAAGCCTAATTCTCTGCTGACATGAAGCCTGAATCTCTGCTATGGGACCTCTCTCCTCTGTCTGGGTGCCAGGGCCTAAATATCTGACAATAGACTGTTCCAGTTTTGGCTGACGTGAAGCCTGATTCTCTGCTATGACATGAAAACTGATTCTCTGCTGACATGAAGCCTGAATCTCTGCTATGGGACCTCTCTCCTCTGTCTGGGTGCCGGGGCCTAAATATCTGACAATGGACTGTTCCAATTTTGGCTGACGTGAAGCCTGATTCTCTGCTATGACATGAAGCCTGAATCTCTGCTATGGGACCTCTCTCCTCTGTCTCAGTGCCGGGGCCTAAAAATATCTGCTATGGGACCTCTCTCCAATTGATATTGGTTAATTTTTATTTATTTTTATTTTTATTCATTTCCCTATCCACATTTGTTTGCAGGGGATTTAACTACATTTTGCTGCCTTTTGCAGCCCTCTAGCCTTTTCCTGGTCTGTTTTACAGCCTTTTTAGTGCCAAAAAGTTCGGGTCCCCATTGACTTCAATGGGGTTCGGGGCGAAGTTCGGGTCGGGTTCGGATCCCGAACATTTCCGGGAAGTTCGCCGGAACTTCTCGAACCCGAATATCCAGGTGTTCGCTCAACTCTACTCACGGACTTTAGACCCTCCCATTTGCTTACGATCCTCTGCTGGAGATGTCACAGCATTAAAATACCCACCTATAAGTTTGTCTCTAACCGGGTCTTGTAGTAGCCTAAGAAGGGTCTCTGGGACACATTAGGTGCATATATATATTATTCTACCTTCAGTATCATTTGCTTGGCCTTATACCTTAAATGCCTAAAGTTCTTGTGAACCAAAGTTCTAAAACTCCTACCTTGCCTTGAACTGCTGGTGAGCCATATACCTCCTCCACCCACATTTTAGCCATTCTGTGGAAGTCAGATTCCTCAAGTTGCGTTTCCTGCAGAAGAGTAATGTCAGCGCCAAGGCACTAAAGATGGTGGCGCTGACATTGCTCTCTCGTAGTGCTGAACCTTGAAGTGTTCTCGGTGGTGTACTACGTGTAGATCTCGTTCCCTCTCTGTCATGCTCTTCAGACACCTCACTATCCAGGAGATAGGGCCCTTGCGCAAAGAAAATCTCTGCATTCGTGGGCGAATTAAAGGTTTTATATGATCCATCGGCACATTTTTTAGCGCGTAGAATTGTGGTCCTAGATGAACGTTTATTGGCTCTGTGACAAAAAGGGAGTAGTTTACTAACTTTATTCCTGAGTTTGATTGGCACATTTGAAACTAGCAACTTAACTCCTCCTATCTTTCACTAATGATCTTAGAACAAAGAAAATGTGCACGAGGCACTTAATTGATTTCTAGTGGAGAATAATGTGTACTACAGCAGAGAGAGACAAAATAAAATCCTGTCTCTCACACTAGGGACAGACAGAACAAACGCTCTTGGTAAATCCGATTGACAGATATGTCGCAACTCAGACACTGGGCTCTCCTCAGGTAGTCCCACTATGCGGAGATTCCTGCGGCATGAGCGATTTTCTAGATAATTGATCTTATCTTTTAGTTCTCCAATCTCTCGTTGCAAGCCCCCAGTTTGCTGTTAGCACCATTTAGGCCGTCCTCCATGTCAGAGGTTCTTTGTTCGAGTTCCTCAATGCGGCACTTCTGCTGCTTAAAGGCATCCTGGAGTTCATTGAGGGCTGATTGGATCGTCTGTGATAGCGTGGCTTTACGGTCCGGGGCTAAATGATTGGCCACTTCAATAGCCAGCCGATTCAGATCTGCGGTCGGGAGTGGACTGGAGTTGAACATGTAAGTCCTGCGACTCTTTATTCAGAGTCCCGTCCGATTCATCCGCCGCCATCTTGGACACGTTGCTGCATATGTCAGCCATCTGTTCCTCACCTTCCCCAGGGTTCTTCCCGCTTCTTAATAGGTACCGCTCCATGTGCTGTGGGGTAAAATGCAGGGCTGCACCTCACCTTAGTGGGGATAGATGAGCCTTTCGGTGGTCTGCAGAGGGTATCGGCGCTCAGAGGGTAGCGGAACTCTGATGGACACGTCACTCCATACCAGCGCCTGAACCGGAAGTCCTCAAATCTCTTTTTTCATAATACACTCTCTATGGGACTGCTGTATTGTGCTGCATTGAAAATGTCAGTTTCACCCTGACTGTTGCCTATGAGTCTGGAGGCTCGGTCTCATAAACTTCCATACATGGCAGGCTTGGAGGTCTTTGTATGGCTTCCAGGGGCCATGTCAACCACTGGCACTTGCAATTGCATCGCAGGGAGCCGCTGGGGGTCATAGAGGAAGCCCCTTAGCTCTGTAAACCCCTTAAATGTGGTGGTCAGCATTGACTATAGTATCTAAGGTGTTAATCTGCCGGCAACAGAGTTTTCACTGAGGTGTGTAATATGAAGCTCTGCAGCAGCGGAAGTGTGTATTATGAGGTTATGCAGCAGTTGAAATGTGTATAGTGAAGTTCTGCAGCAGCTGAGATGTGTATTATGAGGTTCTGTAGCTGATGAGGTGTGTATTATGATGTTCTGCAGAAGCGGAGGTGTGTATTAAGTAGTTGTGTAACTGCTGAGGTGTGCACTTTGAGGTTCTGCAGCAGCTGAGGTGTGTATTATGTGTTTCTGGAGTTGTTGTGCTATGTATTATAATATTCTGCAGCAGCTGAGGTGTGTATTGTGATGTTCTACAGCTAAAAATTATACTGTATTGTGCTTCTACTGATAGGACTCCTGACAGGTATATTCCCCATCTCCTGTGCAGGAGCCTCTGATGAGCCTGAGTGGATCTAGACAGGAAGAGAGGACCACCTTTATTCATCGTACACAAGTCCACTGCTTCCCCCACCTTGGACAAGGGCAGGCTAAGACCAGGAGACCTCCCTGAGAGAGACTGGCTTTGCCTCTCTCACTGGCTGGTGTCCGTCTGGCTCATGTGTGCGGCCATTTCCTGACATCAGACATCTGTGGGCAGGGTCATGGGAAAATAGGAGTGAGGAGGACGCGTCTGCTGCAGGAACTAACATGTAATGTATGCAGGTGACTGATATGGACATTTTAGAAGCAGCACACATGAGACTGCTCCTATGACGTCATTACAGACAGCGGTTATTAGGAAACTGTCATATCGCCATATCGCAGTTTCTTAATACCGCAGTATATTGCGGACACCGGTATATCGCTCGACCCTAGTTGAAGTATGTATTATAAGGTTCTGCAGCAGCTGAGGTGTGTATTATAAGGTTCTACAGCAGCTGAGATGTGTATTATGAGGTTTTGCAGCAGCTGAGCTGTGTATTATGAGGTTCTGCAGCAGCTGAGATGTGTATTATTAGTTTCTGCAGCAGCTCATGTGTGTATTATGAGGTTCTGCAGCTGAGGGGTGTGTTATGAGGTTCTGCAGCAGCTGAGGTGTGTTATATGAGGTTCTGCAACAGCTGAGATAAGTGTTTTGAGGTTCTGCAGCAATAGAGGTGTGTATGAAGTTATAAAAGGCCTCCAAAGTATTGTTATAATACTGGTGTCTTGTTATGTGGCAGAAAGGTCTTTGCATCCATAGGCCCAGATGTGATTGCCACTGTTAACCCTTAGGCCCCTTTCACACGGGCGAGTATTCCGCGCGAGTGGGATGCGTGAGTTGAACGCATTGCACCCGCACTGAATCTGGACCCATTCATTTCTATGGGGCTGTTCACATGAGCGTGATTTTCACGCATCACTTATGCCGTTGCCTGAAAATCACAGTATGTTCTATATTCTGCATTTTTCACGTAACGCAGGCCCCATAGAAATGAATGGGGTTGCGTGAAAATCGCAAGCATCTGCAAGCAAGTGCGGATGCGGTGCGATTTTCACGGATGGGTTCTAGGTGACAGTCTATTCACTGTATTATTTTCCCTTATAACATGGTTATAAGGGAAAATAATAGCATTCTGAATACAGAATGCATAGTAAAATAGTGCTGGAGGGGTTAAAAAAAAGTTAGCTCACCTTCTCCTCTTGATCGCGTAGTTCCCGGTCTCTTTACTTCTTTAATGATGAGCTGTGGGCTAAAGGACCTGTGGTGACGTCAGATCACCGTGTGTACGGTGATGGACCATCTGATTGGAGCATGTGATCTGACGTCACCACAGGTCATTTAGCCCATGACAATGTTTTGCACTCGCGCGGAAAAATCGCGCGTGTTCCCGCAACGCACCCGCCTCTTATCCGGGCCAAAAATAAGATGCCCGTGTGAAAGAGGCCTTAGAGGACCTTGTGATTTTCCATTTTGTTTCCTTTTATTCTTCTGTTCACGTAGCCTTATGGGGCTTATTTTTTGCGGGACAAGTTGTACTTTCTAATGACACCATTTACGGTTGCATACAATCTAGTGGGGAGCGAGCAAACAATTCCAAATGGGGTGGAATCGAAAATAAAAAGCAATTCTGTCACAGTGTTAGGCCTCTTTCATACTACTATTTTTTTTTCCGTTTTGCGGTCCGTTTTTTGCATTCCGTATACGGTCCGTATACGGAACCATTAATTTCAATGGTTCCGCAAAAAAAACGGAATGTGTTCCGTATGCATTCCGTTTCCTTATTTCCGTTTTTTTGTTCCGTTGAAAGATAGAACATGTCCTATTATTGCCCGCAAATCACGGTCCGTGGCTCCATTCAAGTCAATGGGTCCGCCCAAAAAATGGAACACATACGGAAATGCATCCGTATGTCTTCCGTTTCCGTTCCGTTTTTTCTGAACCATCTATTGAAAATTTTATTGTATACTGTATACTGTATATGCCATACGGAAAAACGGAACGGAACAACGGAACGGAAACGGAACCACAACAGAAGCAAAAAAACGGAACAACGGATCCGTGAAAAACGGACCGCAAAACACCGAAATGGACATACTGTAGTGTGAAAGAGGCCTTACTGTTTTCTTTTTTTTTTTTTTTACAGCGTTCATTATGCGGTACATTTGGCCTGTTACCTATATTCTCCAGGTCAGTACGATTACAATGATACTTGTATAGTTTTTCTTGCGTTTTAATACTGAAAAAAATATTTTGGTTTCATAATATTTTGACCTCTATAACTTTTTTGTAGTTATGTGTATGAAGCTTTTTGTCAAGCGATCTGTGGAGTTCGGGACCCGAACTTGAACCGAACTTGACCCCAAACCCCATTGAAGTCAATGGGGACCTGAACTTTTGAGCACTAAAATGGCTGTAAAAATGTCATGGAAAGGGCTAGAGGGCTGCAAATGGCGTCAAAATGTGGTTAAGAGCATGGCAAGTGCTCTGCAAACAAATGTGGATAGGGAAATGACTTTAAATAACAACATAAAATATGTAAAAAAAATATATAATCCTTGATCTAGGAGGACCAGGTCCATATGGAGTAGGAGGTTGAGGAGGCAGTGGATATGGCGGTGTCGGTGGAAGTGGCGGTGGAGGAGGAGGTAGCCTACACTGGTTTTTGGTTTTAAATTTTATTTTTAAAATGAGAGTACACCCCAAAACATTGGGAAATATAACCTGTGATAACCCCCTCCAGTCATGCTAAACACACGTTCAGACAATACACAGGCTGCAGGGCAGGCCAGCACCTCCAAGGGGTAAAGGGCAAGCTCAGGCCATGTGCCCAATTTGGAGACCTGGAAGTTGCAGGGGCTGACACCATGTCGCATGTCCCCGTGATGTTCATGATCCAATTTGGTATCTGCGCTATCAACTTTCGATGTTCTTTTATGCGCCTACCATGGTGATCACTTGTGGCGGGGAATCAGGGTTCCAGGCCAGAGAGGGAGCGTGAGAAAGAGAGACCACATCCAAGGGAGGATTCTTTTTTTCAAACTTCAAATTAGACTTGAAATATGGGAGAAATTATTAAAGCATAAAAGTGTGACAACTTTTCAAACTTTAAGCATTGAATGAAAGGATGTGGTGTGCATCAATTACTGAATAATTAATAAAATTTTATTCCCTGTCACCTATGCATAGCAGGTGTTTATTCACGTCTAAAATTCTATAATGTCAACCCAAGAATGTAACAGAAAAATTATTGAAATTTATTAAGCTGTCAACTAGGTAGAGGAGGGGTATATTACACCCCAAAAATTGGTGAATTTCACCCAAAAATATAACTGACAATTTTCATTTTTTTCGGTTTACTAGGTATAGGAGTGCTAAATCACACCCAAAAATGTGTTTATTTCGCCAGAAATAGCAGTGGTACTATACACACTAAAATTGGTGAATTTCATTCTAAAATGTAAATTACAATATATTTTTTTAACCTGTCTACTAGGTATAGAAGTGGTACTATACACCCAAAAACTGGTTAATTTCACCCGAAAAAATAAATGACAATTATTTCTTTTTTTACCGGTGTACTAGGTATAGCAGTGGTACTATACACAGCAAAACTGGTGAATTTCATCCTAAAATGTAAATGACAAATATTTTTTTTTGTTTAACCTGTCTACTAGGTATAGCAGTGGTACAATACACCTCAAAATTTGTTAATTTTACCATAAAATGTAACTGACAATTTTTTTTATTTTTTTTTTTTATTTTTACCGGTCTACTAGGTATAGTAATTGGTTCATTTCACCTAAAAAAGTAAATGACTATTTTTTTGTTTAACCTGTCTACCAGGTACAGTAGTGGTACTATACACCCAAAAATTTGTTAATTTCACCATAAAATGTAATTGACTTTTTTTTTTTACCGGTCTTCTAGGTATAGCAGTGGTACTATACACCCAAACATTTGTGAATTTCACCCAAAAATGTAAATTAAAAAGTAGTGAAATTATATAAAATAAAACACGTACAAAAAAATGGATTTATGAGGTGGAGTGCCATATGGAGTAGGAGTTTGAGGAGGCGGTGGACGTAGCGGAGTAGGTGGAAGCAGCGGTGGAGGAAGAGATAGCCAACACAGGTTTTTGGTTTTAATTTAATTTTGTAAAATTAAGGTACACTCCAAAAGAGTGTGAAATATCCAAAATACAAACATGAGCACTGCAGTATAACAATGGCTGCTTAGTGCCGGTATACATGTCTATTCTGCACAAGGTACTTTTGATAGGAGACTTTCCCAGTCAGTACTGTGAAGGACAATATCGTCCAGGTAAGCCGAAGCGTACCGACGATGTGGACGCAGCACAATGTCCATGAGCCGTTGAAAAGTGGCAGGGGTGCCATGAAGACCAAAGGGTAATACCTTATATTGGTACAGCCTCTCTGGTGTGTTGAAGGCAGTTTTCTCTTTGGCAGCCTTCATCAAGGTTACCTGCTAGTACCCTTTGGTGAGGTCCAAAAGAAAAAAATACCGGGCTTGGCCGAACCTCTCAATAAACCCATCCACCCGAGGCATGGGATACACATCAAATTTTAAACTCTCATTTAGTTCGCGGAAATCATTACAGAACCGTAACGTCCCGTCCGGCTTGGGTATTAAGACTATCGGACTGGCCCATTCACTTTTCGACTCCTCAATGACGTCTAGTTGTAGCATTAGCTGCACTTCTTCGGAGATGGCTTGTCGCCGAGACTCGGGTACCTGGTATGTTTTCAACAGGACTCTGGCCTGAGACTCAGTGACAATGTCATGTTGGAGGGTAGAAGTGTGCCCAGGGAGGTCCGAGAACACATCTGTGTTCCTGCTGACGAACTTCCTGGCCTCCTGAGTCTGTTTAGAGGAAAGGCTGCCAGCAATCTTCACTGTGGTAACTGCTTCCCTTGTATCAGACCATGGGGCTGGAAACTCTTCCCCTAGAAAACTCAGCCACGGGCTGTAGTCCGTACTAGTCTTCCTATGTTTCCAAGGTTTAAGTAAATTTGCATGGTACACCTGCTCCGGCTTTCGCCACCCTGGCTGGTGTACCTTGTAATTTACCTCACCAACTTTTTTGAGTACTTCGTAGGGTCCCTGCCACCTAGCCAGGAACTTACTGTCCACTCTTGGTACCAGAACCAAACCCCAATCTCCCGAGTTAAAGATCTGGACCTGAGCCTACCGTTTATAGACCCTACTCTGGGCTCGCTGGGCTGCCTCCATATGTTCCCTAACAAGCAGCAACACTGTCTCCATCCGCTCTTGCATCTGAGTGACATATTTAATTACACTTTATATGGTGTGTGTTGTTGTTCCCACGCCTCTTTGGCTATGTCCAACAGACCGCGATGATGTCGCCCATATAGCAGTTCGAAGGGCGAGAACCCAGTAGAGGCCTGGGGCACCTCTCGCACTGTGAACATGCGATAGGACAGATGAAGGTCCCAATCCCTCCCATCCTTAGAAACCACTCTTTTTAACATGTTTTTTTAATGTTTGATTAAACCTCTCTACCAGGCCGTTCATTTGCGGATGATAAACAGACATCTGTAGCTGTTTTATGTGCAGTAACTTACAGAGTTCCTTCATGACCCTTGACATAAAAGGGGTCCCCTGGTCGGTCAGAACCTCTTTAGGTAGTCCCACTGAGGAAAACATCTCCATTAACTCCTTAGGTATGAGTTTGGCCGATGGCATAGTCTAGGACGACCAAGATGTGTTGATGCTCTCTAGCAGACTTCGGTACTGGGCCTATGAGATCCATAGTGATTTGCTTGAACGGAACCTCGATAATCGGGAGAGGTACCAGGGGACTATGGAAATGTGGCTGGGGGCTAGTTATCTGGCAGGTTGAGCAAGACTTACAATATTCTTCGACCTCTCTGAACACACTGGGCCAGTAAAACTGCTGTAGAATCCGGTCCTGCGTTTTCTGCCATCTCAGGTGTCCCCCAAGAACATGTTGGTGGGCTAGCTCCAACACAAGCTTGCAATATGCCTTGGACACCACCAGCTGTTCAATATGCTAACCCCTTAGTTGGTTTACCCGATACAGCATCTTCTGATGAACCACAAACCGGGGAAACATCCACTTGGCCCCCAGTTGTTGATGTTCATCATCAACTATTACATTTTCCCCAGAGATAATGTTGGGTCCCGGTGCTATGCTGTACCGAAATTTTCCCCGGAGACATTGAGGTCTACCAACTTGGTACCCAGCAACAAATCCTCCACGTCTCCCACCATTACACTCAGCAGGGTTGCCTCCCTCTCTTCCACCGCAGTGGCGGCCACCCCTACCGCTGGCCCTTCGGTCTCAGGTTCCCCGGGTTCCAGTTTCCCCCCTGAGCAAGGCCACTTTACTGGGGTTACACCCATCTCACGGGTATTGGTAACTTTCATATCAGGCCACAGTGCCGGGAAACCCGAGAAGTCTCTCCCAATTATAAGTTCATAATGTAAATTGGTGGCGTTGGGATAGTCCTTTAAGTCTCCATGAATGCACAAGACCCCGACTTTTCGGACAGTATACTCGGCGGGCAGCACAAGGGCAGCTCTTACCAGGGACACCAGACTCCCTGAGTCCAGCAGAGCTGCCGCCAGAGTGTCTCCCACTTCCACCTGGTACAGGTGGCTATTGTCTATATTCTCGGGAGTACCTGTTAAACATAGCTTCCTGGCATACAATGAGTGGCGGTAGCCATAGTTAAGATTCATGGGTTCGCCCGATGGGGACAGTCGGCCCTTATGTGGCCAGGCTCCTGACACTGCTAGCATACCATCGGAGCTGGGTCTGCAGGGGGTACATCCTGGTCGGGTTGCAGCGCAGGGGTGGAGATTTCTGGGGTTTGACTGCCCTCCTCCCAAAAGAACCCCCCTGTAGATTCCTGGTAACCTCATAGTGCTCCATCAGGTAGACCATCTCAAGGGCATTACCAGGAGACACCTGGCCGATCCAGTGCTGGAGAGGGTATGGCAAAGCTCTCCAGAATACATCAGCCAACAGACAGTCCAGAATAGCAGGGAACTCAGCACTTCAGGCCGCCACCATTTTTGCAACCGGTGCAAAAGATTATAATTGTGGGTTCAGCAGGGTTAAACTCCCACTGATGCACCCGCTGGGCCCAGACCATCACATTCACCCCCAGTCTTGCCAGAATCTTACCCTTTACTGTCATGTTATCGTCCGCTTGATCATCTGGTAAGTCGAAAAACACCTGCTAGGGTTCGGGTGCCAGGAATGGAGCGATGTTAGAAGGTCTGAAAGACTGACTGCACATGAGCGATCTGACAGCCTCTTTTGGTTTCACTTTGTCTGTGTATTGCTGGTATGTACACACCTCCTGTTCAGGTGTTGATGATGTGACCTTTACCTCTCCCTATTTAGTTTGACTTTACCCATCACTCCTTGCTCTGGATAGCTGAATTTGGTTTTGGAAGAGCTGGAGTGTGGTTCTTGTTGAAGTCCTGTTCATCCATCATCCTCAGAAGTTTAGTGTTCCTTCTTGTTGTCTTTTGGTGTTCTCCCCCACTACATCCATGACACCTCAGCCCATTGTTCTCGGGGTAGCTTCTCCCTCACGGTCACCTTTATGAACACCGCCAGAGAGGTCTCAACGTCGTCCGAGGGGGTCATTTTGGGGATCACCGCACAGACTGCTTTCTGGGCATCGTGGATGTAGTGGGTTGGTTGGTTTTCTGCGGCTGCTTATTAGCCTTCCACTGCTGCAAGTTAGCCTCCACGAGGGCTTTCACGACAGCTTCCATATTGTCAAGGGACACGGGTTGTAATCTCGCTGGTTTGATGTAAGACATACAACTGTGCCCGGGAAAACAAAAAGTTTTCTGGCTTCAGGCCAGCTTCACTGCGTTTTCCCGCATCCTCCACCAATTGTGGGGATTCGTTCTATTAGGCAGGTTAGCGGACGCAGTATAGAGGCAAAGGCTATGAATCACTATTCACACTTAGAACATAACACAACAGTCACTTTTCAGGCTTAGTGCTTGTTCACACACAGAAAAACAAAATAAAGTTCATCTGGTATCCTGGGTGTCAGTTCACACCCTGCTGAGTGCTCAGCCTCAGAAAGTCCACTTGCAGGATTTAAGGCACAGAGATCTCCAGAGATCCACTGTCAGAGGGAGGTAATCCACACAACCTGACAGTGCTGGCTGTTTTTTTTATAAGCCTGCCAAGACCCGGCCTGGAACTTGGGGAGTAGCCACCCACCCAGCACATTGACTACTCCCAGTAAGAGCAGTCCCGGATCAGCTACTTCCAGCCATACTAAAATAGCAAAGTGTCAATCAGCATTAGCTGCTGCTGCCACATGAAAATACAGACTCTTACTTCACTGAGGCCAGGAACCTCGGTGACACATACCTACCATCAATGGCGTCCCCTTGTACCTTCCTACACCACATACAGACATTTTCTCCCAGTCCAAGCATTCTTATTTTGTATACTAACCTTTTATGCGGTACAGTGTCAAATACTTTGGAGAAGTCCAGATATACGATATCCATTGATTCGCCGCGGTTAAGTCTAGAACTTACCTCCTCATAGAAACTGACTAAATTAGTTTGACATGACCGATCCCTCATAAAGCCATGCTGATATGCCGTTATTTTTTTTTTCATTGAGGTACTCCAAGATAGCATCTCTTAGAAAACCTTCAAACAGTTTACCCACGACAGATGTTAAACTTACCGGCCTATAGTTCCCGGGCTCTGTTTTTGGACCCTTTTGGAATATTGGCACCACATTTGCTATGCGCCAATCCTTTGGAACACTCCCTGAGAGTATAGAGTACTTAAATATCAGAAATAAGGGTCTGGCTATGACATTACTTAATTCTCTTAGGATACGGGGGTGTATGCCATCTGGTCCTGGCGATTTGTCTATTTTAATCTTTTTAAGACGACGCTGTACTTCTTCCTGGGTCAGACAGGGCACTTTTAATGGAGAATTTACTTTTACATTCTGCATATCATTTGACAGTTTATTTTCCTTAGGGAATACAGTGGAGAAAAAAATATTTAATAGCTTTGCTTTCTCCACATCGCTCTCTTCATTACTCTGTAAAGGGCCGACACCTTCAGATTTATACTTTTTTACCATTTATATAATTGAAGAACATTTTAGGGTTAGTTTTGCTCTCTTTGGCAATTAATCTCTCAGTCTCTAGTTTGGCTGCATATATTTGTTTTTTTACACATTTTATGATTTAGTGATTTAAACGCTTTCATTTTGTCATTTATTGCTGTCTTTACATTTCTATTTATCCACATTGTTTTTTTCTTGTTACTTAATCTTTTATTCCCATAAGGTATGTACCTCTCACAGTTAGCTTTTAGAATGCTTTTAAAAATATCCCATTTAGTATCTGTATTTTTTATTTTTGAGGACTTTTTCCCAGTTAGTTAGGCCTATGGCCTCTCTTAATTGGTTAAATTTAGCTTTTTTGAAGTTTGGTATTTTTGTTCCTCCCTGAAGAAACGCTCTTTTGAATTACAATTGGAAGGTTATTACTTTATGGTCACTATTTCCCAGGTGTCCCCCAACCTGTACATCTGTTGCTCCGTCAGGTCTATTGGTTAATACTAAGTCCAGTATGGCCGTCCCTCTAGTCGTGTCCTGAATATGTAGTGGTTGGTGAAAAGTGGATCTGTAAGCTATGCGGACTAAATCAGAGATATAAAGGTGGTAAAACTACAGGGTACATTATGGAGGAAATTAAATTAATATTGAGTGGTAGATTCTGAAACAATCTTTGATGCACATGCCAGGTTTTGCAATGGTAAATGGTGTCTTTCCTTATCCCCCCCCCCTTTTGGAACACACCCTGCATCTTTTTGGGGTCCTTCCCTTCCTCGCTGTTTCACAAGAGAAATGTTGCCCTGGTACAACTCGGGCACCTTAACCTGCAGAAGTACTTTGGGGCCCTCCATTGCTTGGTTTGGAAGAATTAGGTCCTTTATCACCATCTCTTGAAATTGTAGGAATGTTCTTCTCTGGCCTCTAGATCTAAAAAGTATGTACACATTGTACAGTCACCATCTGTACAATGTGCACGGCCAGCTTTTTCTACCACACCTTTGTTTTTCGTGTAGCACTGTAGGGCTTCAGAAAGATCAATCCCGCCCATGTGCCTGTTGTAGTCCAGAATGCAGTCTGGTTTGGGGACAGTGGTAGTGGTACCACGTACAGAGGCAGGGGAGCTGGTGTTACTGTGAATGGTGGTCAGCAAAAGGACATCCCTCTTGTCCTTGTACTTAACCACCAACATGTTCTCATTGAGGAGAGCTTGGCTGTCTCCTTTCCTTTTCTTAGTGGTTACCCTACCAGGGAACTAGGGAGGCCTCTCTGATTTCTGCGTACTGTGCCTTACGCCGCAGTACCTCTGGAACTTAGTGACTGGAACAGTGATAGACTCGTGTAGTAATTATCCATGTATAGATGGCTTTTAATAAATTTGAAATCAAATTTAGGAGAAAGAAAGGAGAAAAAAAGTTTATGCAAAAAAAAGTTGTAACGGACCGTTTCAGCAGACAAGGGGTTAAAATCCGTTTAGGCGATATGCCCCTTTCCGAGAGACAGGCACAGCTACTGCAGAACACCAACCTCCCGAACTGGATACAAAATAGCACTCCAAACTGGAACCTCGCAAATAGCTGTCAGTCAGACGAACAGGAAAAGCGTACAGTCAGCTTACACTCCTGGCAATCAGTCTCCAACAGCATACAGGGAATCCCCCCAATAACGAGACAAGGCTCAGTCTTGAGGGTCAAGCAGTGGTCTGATGTGCTGGCACACACAGCCTGGTTTTTATTACAGTTTTGCAAATACAGAACAGATACAACACATCCCCACAATGCATCATGGTTTTTTCCTCTCTGCCTGGGAGACAACCGAGGGCAATCCAATTATCTCTCAGGACAAAGGGGAGATCGCCAATACACATGTGGAGACAACAGGACAGACATCACCATTTAAACACACAATGGGACAATAGAAACACACCCACACAAAATCCTCCCCTCTGCCGATGATGATTATTGAACACAAGGGGGAATATAATTATCAAAGGCAGAGAAATACAGTTTTATAAAACATATCACAGGAACCCCAAAACATGCAATAACCCCATAACCAATATATCCTCGGAACCGGGATCTGGGTGAAGCACATGTCCAAAATTCACCCACATCTGTTCAGTAGTTTGGAAGATACAGTTACACTGAAAATATACAAGTTATACCGAAAATAGTCACTAATAAATGTGTCCCCTGTTTGGTAGTTTCAAACTACTGAATGATGTCTCTGTGCACCAAATACAGGCAAGATAGCACCGTGTTGAAAAGTCAGAACAGTGTCTGTGAGCTAAAATGGCCGCTATCTATTGTTCTCACCATGTGCTTCATCCAAGCAAGTAAGGCAAAGGATGCAATCCAGGGACAGAGGGCTCCGTCCCAAGTGCCTTAAGACCCAATAACTTAACGGACCATAATCCCAGGGCAGGAGGCTGGTAAACAGCCCCCTCCAAAACACAGTGGCGAGGTTGGTTTCGCCACACATCTCCCCCCCCCCCAGGGAAGACTAACCAGATACCTGACCTCACGCCGGTCGGTACCTGAGTTAGTCTGGCAGCCCACCCACAACCCAATACTGGACCTGCTGAATTTCGTAGCCTGTCTCTGTCCAGTGAATCCACCAAGATTACATTTGTAGCTGGTACTCCCGGTCTCTGAGTTGCTCCCTGGCTTGGAGTGGAGGTTGCTTTGTGGGCAGGGATCAGCGGTACTCTGCCCTGGTGCCAGCGTTACCACGGAAGAAGCCTGGTTGGAGTCTGGTTGTTGGAGGGGGAAACCGACTGTCTCCCCTTTGGCTAAACAGCCCTGTTGCTGGGGGACAGGACCGACTGTCCCTACCCCCTGTGCTGTAAGTGCAGAGACCATGGTCCCATCTGCACTGTTGTGGGGCTTACTGTCTCCCCCTGGTGCGTTAAGCTGCCGCTGGGAAGAGGGGGTAACGTGCTCCTCTCCCATACATACTTCCAGCCGCTGGGGTGGGCGACCGACCGCCTCCGCTCCCAATACAGTGTCCTGCTGCTGGGGAAAGGAGACTGGGCTCTCTATTCCCTGTAGGACACTCTGCCGCTGGGGGACAGGACCGACTGTCTCTGCCCCCTGTAACTCCGCCTGCCGCTGGGGAATGGAGACTGGGCTCCCAATTCCCCAAAAATCATGCTGCTGCTGGGGGGCAGGAACAACTACCTCTGCCCTCTGTAACTCAGCCTGCCGCTGGGGAGGGAGGACGTTGCTCTCCTCTCCCTGCACTTCACACTGCCTTCCCGGCATATAACTCTGCTGCTGGGGGGCAGGAACAACTACCTCTGCCTCCTGTAACTCAGCCTGCCGCTGGGGAGGGAGGCCGCTGCTCTTCCCTCCCTGCACTTCACACTGCTGCTGGGGAATGGAGACTGGGCTCCCACTGTCCCGCAACCGTAACTTCCGATGGAGGTCCACCCAACGTGGCAGCTGACCGTCACCTTCTGCCCGGTATAGTAGGGTCTTAGGCACTAGACTCCTCACAAACTTCACGTATTTCTCAGCTGGATTGGGTCCGAAGAAGTTCAGCCGCAACCACATCATACGGTCAAATTCCTCAACAGAGTATCTGTACTCCACTGCTGGTTCCATCCTGGTGCTTTTAGGGTCGCTGTACTGGGACATGCGTTGCCCTTAAATTGTAGAATACACAGAAATGGTGTCTCCTGTAGCTGTCCTTCTGGCTGTAGGAACGATCCCACTGCTGCCACCAATGTAACGGACCGTTTTAGCAGACAAGGGGTTAAAATCCGTTTAGGCGATATGCCCCTTTCCGAGATGCAGGCACAGCTACTGCAGAACACCAACCTCCCGAACTGGATACAAAATAGCACTCCAAACTGGAACCTCGCAAATAGCTGTCAGCAGACGAACAGGAAAAGCATCCAATCGGCTTACACTCCTGGCAATCAGTCTCCAACAGCATATAGGGAATCCCCCCAATAACGAGACAAGGCTCCGTCTTGAGGGTCAAGCAGTGGTCTGATGTGCTGGCACACACAGCCTGGTTTTTATTACAGTTTTGCAAATACAGAACAGATACAACACATCCCCACAATGCATCATGGTTTTTTCCTCTCTGCCTGGGAGACAACCGAGGGCAATCCAATTATCTCTCAGGACAAAGGGGAGATCGCCAATACACATGTGGAGACAACAGGACAGACATCACCATTTAAACACACAATGGGACAATAGAAACACACCCACACAAAATCCTCCCCTCTGCCGATGATGATTATTGAACACAAGGGGGAATATAATTATCAAAGGCACAGAAATACAGTTTTATAAAACATATCACAGGAACCCTAAAACATGCAATAACCCCATAACCAATATGGGGTTATATCTTGGCAAAAGACAACTTTTCCAATTTTTTTATACAAAGTTGGCATTTGACCAAGATATTTCTCTCACCCAGCAAGGGTATATGTAAAATGACACCCCAAAACACATTCCCCAACTTCTCCTGAGTACGGCGATACCAGATGTGTGACACTTTTTTGCAGCCTAGGTGGGCAAAGGGGCACACATTCCAAAGAGCACCTTTCGGATTTCACCGGTCATTTTTACAGATTTTGATTGCAAACTACTTCTCACGCATATGGGCCCCTAAAATGCCAGGGCAGTATAACTACCCCACAAGTGACCCCATTTTGGAAAGAAGATACCCCAGGGTGTTCCGTGAGGGGCATGGCGAGTTCCTCTAATTTTTTATTTTTTGTCGCAAGTTAGCGGAATATGAGACTTTGTAAGAAAAAGAAAAAATCATCATTTTCCGCTAACTTGTGACAAAAAAAAAATTCTAGGAACTCGCTATGCCCCTCACGGAATACCTTGGGGTGTCTTCTTTCCAAAATGGGGTCACTTGTGGGGTAGTTATACTGCCCTGGCATTCTAGGGGCCCTAATGTGTGGTAAGTAGTTTGAAATCAAAATGTGTAAAAAAATGACCTGTAAAATCCTAAAGGTGCTCTTTGGAATGTGTGCCCCTTTGCCCACCTAGGCGGCAAAAAAGTGTCACACATGTGGTATCGCCATACTCAGGAGAAGTTGGGGAATGTGTTTTGGGGATTTTACATATACCCATGCTGGGTGAGAGAAATATCTTGGCAAAAGACAACTTTTCCCATTTTTTTATACAAAGTTGGCATTTGACCAAGATATTTATCTCACCCTGCATGGGTATATGTAAAATGACACCCCAAAACACATTGCCCAACTTCTCCTGAGTACGGCGATACCACATGTGTGACACTTTTTTGCAGCCTAGATGCGCAAAGCGGCCCAAATTCCTTTTAGGAGGGCATTTTTAGACATTTGGATCCCAGACTTCTTCTCATGCTTTCGGGCCCCTAAAATGCCAGGGCAGTATAAATACCCCACATGTGACCCCATTTTGGAAAGAAGACACCCAATTCTATGGCGAGTTCATAGAATTTTTTTTTGGCACAAGTTAGCGGAAATTGATTTTTTTTGTATTTTTTCAAAAAGTCTCCCTTTCTGCTAACTTTGGACAAAAATTTCAATCTTTTATGGACTCAATATGCCCCTCACGGAATACCTTGGGGTGTATTTTTTGACACAAGTTAGTGGAATATGAGACTTTTTTTTTTTTCTTACAATTTCCGCTAATTTGGGCCAAAAAAATGTCTGGAGACTTACGGGGGGGGGGGGGGGGGGGGGGGGGTGATCAATGACAGGGGGGGTGATCACCCATATTGACTCCCTGATCACCCCCCTGTCATTGATCACCCCCCTGTAAGGCTCCATTCAGACGTCCGTATGATTTTTACGGATCCACGGATACATTGATCGGATCCGCAAAACACATACGGACGTTTGAATGGAGCCTTACAGGGGGGTGATCAATGACAGGGGGTGATCAGGGAGTGTATATGAGGTGATCATTCCCCTGTCATTGATCACCCCCCTGTAAGGCTCCATTCAGACGTCCATATGTGTTTTGCGGATCCGATCCATGTATCCGTGGATCCGTAAAAATCATACGGACGTCTGAATGGAGCCTTACAGGGGGATGATCAATGACAGGGGTGTGATCAGGGTGTCTATATGGGTGATCACCCCCCTGTAAGGCTCCATTCAGACGTCCGTATGCATTTTGCGGATCCGATCCATGTATCCGTGGATCCGTAAAAATCATACGGACGTCTGAATGGAGCCTTACAGAGGGGGTGATCAATGACAGGGGGGTGATCAGGGAGTCTATATGGGGTGATCAAGGGTTCATAAGGGGTTAATAAGTGACAGGGGGGGGTGTAGTGTAGTGTAGTGGTGTTTGGTGCTACTTTACTGAGCTGCCTGTGTCCTCTGGTGGTCGATCCAAACAAAAGGAACCACCAGAGAACCAGGTAGCAGGTATATTAGACGCTGTTATCAAAACAGCGTCTAATATACCTGTTAGGGGTTAAAAAAATCACATCACCAGCCTGCCAGCAAACGATCTGGCTGGGGATCCACTCGCTTACCTTCCGTTCCTGTGAACGTGCATGCCTGTGTGCGCGCGTTCACAGGAAATCTCGGCTATCGCGAGATGACGCACGGATGCGTCCAGGAGGAATAAATCAACCACCTTCCGGACGCATCCGTGTGTTAGGCGGTCCGGAGGTGGTTAATAATGACCTCCACAGTGCCTGCCCCTTTAACAATGAACTCCACAGTGCCAGCCCCTTTAACATTGACCACCCCTTTAACAGTGAACTTCATAATGGCAGCCCCTTTAACAGTGATATCCACAGTGCCTGCCCCTTGAACAGTGACTTCCACAGTGCCCACCCCTTTAATAGAGACCTCCACAGTGCCCATCCCTTTAACAGTTTCCTCCACAGTACCCGCCCCTTTAACAGTGACCTCCACAGTGCCCGCCCTTTCACAGTGACCACCAGTGTCCGCCCCTTTAATAGTGACCTCCACAGTGCCCGCCCCTTTAACAATGAACTCCACAGTGCCCGCCCCTTTAACATTGGACACCCCTTTAACATTGGACACTCCTTTAACAGTGACTTTCATAATGGCCGCCCCTTTAACAGTGATATCCACAGTGCCCGCCCCTTTAACATTGATCACCCCTTTAACAGTGACCTCCACAGTGCCCGCCCCTTTGAACAGTGAACTCCACAGCGCCCGTCCATTTAATAGTGACCCCCTGCCCCCCATGCATGCAGCAGTGTAGTTGTGCCGTCATATGTCATTTGACAAAATATTTAGGGACCTGCAAACTGCTAAAACCTGTTATCAGTTGTTATGGCAACCTGGAGTAACACCTGCGAGCTTTTATTGGCTAATAAGGGACATGTGACCGTGTAAATGGCAGTTTGGATTTAAGTAAAAGGCTTGCTGGCTAATGCAGGTCATTGTTTGGGAATATCTCAGGAACAGTAAGTCCTAGAGAGCGGACACGTTGTGTACCTGTGTGTCAAATTTGGTGAAGTTTGGTCGCACATAAGGAACGTAGACTCTAGACAGACAGAAACTCATTTAGCAGAAGGACCCATCTTCACACGGGTATATGTCACGGCCTATGGTGTACGCTGTGACACTGTTGCCACACTTGCGTTGCCCGCGACGTGTTGCTGTGAGAGCATGCAGTGGCAGTGTCTCGGCCTTCTGGGTGGTTGCCACGCATGCTGCTGTTGCCAGTGGTTACGTTTTTGTATGGTTGTGTGTGCACTTCCCCTTTTAGTTGTAGCCTCCCTCTGTCTGGTGCTGTAAGGGTTAACTCCCTGACTGGGTGTGGTCACTTGGCTTATATCTTCTGTGGTTTGCTGGCTGGAGTCAGTGGTACTTCAGCTGTTGTTAGTGCTGGAGCTCTGCTCCAGTCCAGGGTGTTCCATCTGTCCAGTGAGGGCCATCCTTGTGGTCATCAATGTTATCCTGGTGTCTCCTTCTCTTCCTGTCCCTATTTGTATGGAGTGGGTTATGTTCAGGGTGTTTGTATGTCTAGTTTGGTGTTACATGTCTGGTGGTGTTTGGTGTCCAGCATGTATACTAGACATTTTCCTGTCTCATGTTATTGCAGCTATGGTGTCCTGGGTTCCTGTGTGGTTTGTGGTGTGTGTTGTGTCCTTTAATGTTAGTGTGGACAGCAGCACTAGTGCACAGGTTCCAGTCAGTGTGTCTGTGGCAGGCAAGTGTGTTATTGGTTTCACTTACCTGCCATCTCTTTATGCTGTATGCGTTCACCTCTCCTTGCAGCCTGGCCTCAAATAGAGACTCCTGTTCCTCCATTACTGGGATGAACAGGTTGTCTCTTCCCTGCTCCTTGGTGAGGGATTACCAGGGCGACTTAGGGTCTCTAGGAATCCTGAGTATGAGTCGTCCTACCATCGGGGTCCGCTCATACGGTGAGGAGTCAGGGATAGGATTAAGGAAGCTGTAGGAGGTGACCTGCTCCCTTATTTCTCCTTTTGGCCAGGCTGATTCCCTTATACCCTTTGACACAGCACGGTGGGGGGTTTCCCCCACTCCCCGCCAAAACAGTATATTTCATCTATTTCATTTTATGTTTCCGTGTGTCATAAAAAGATTTCGATTTCCCCCATAACAGTGATCTCCATAGTGGCCGCCTCTTTAAACAGTAAACTCCAGTGTCCGCCCCTTTAACCGTGACCTCCACAGTTCCCGCCCCTTTAACCCCTTAAGGTCTTAGGGCGTTACAGTACGCCCTATTTCCCGAATCCTTAAGGACTCAGGGCGTACCGGTACGTACTAAGTTTAAATCGCGATTGCGGCGCCGCGGGGGTTAATCGGAATGACTTCAGCCGGCATCCTGTCACAACGCCGGGGGGGTCATATGACCCCCCGTATCAGCGATCTCAGAAAACAGCAGGTCAATTCAGACCTGCGGTTTGCTGCGTTTCCGGTCCATTCGAGTCTCCGGTGACCCGATGAACCGGAAAAAGACTGCGATCGGTGGCGTGATTACACACCACCAATCACAGTCCGAAGATTTGGAGAGGCGGTGCTGGCCCTGGTGCTGAATGCTGCTGTCCAGTTATGTTATGGGATTCCCTAATGTTTTTAGCCATATGTTTCCATTTTAGCTGCTCAGCTAGATGCTTTTCACTCAGAAGCAAGGGTGTGCACTGTGACCTTTCCTTTAATTCCCACTGTATTCTAGGGAGCTCAGAAAACTGATAAAGAGTTATACATCACATTTAGGGCTCATGCACACGAACGTATATTCTTTCCATGTCCGTTGCAGGTTTTTTTTAGGACCGTATACGGAACCATTCATTTCAATGGGTCCACAAAAAACGCTCAGGTGTGAACCTAGCCTCAATCATGATTTTTTTTCTTTGTTTCAAAAATTATATCATTGTGTAAAATTTACATTAAAAAAAGTATACATATTAGGTATTTCCATGTCAGTGACGACCTGCAAAAATGAAAACTGCAAAAAAAAAATTTTTGGGGTCACCTTACATCACTAAAAGTGCAACACCAAGCGATCAAAAAGGCGTATGCCCGCCAAAATAGTACCAATCTAACAGTCAACTCATCCTGCAAAAATGAGCCCCTACCAAAGACAACCGCTCAAAAAAACAAAAACAAAAAACTATGGCTCTCAGAATATGGAGACACTAAAACATCATTTTTTTTTTGTTTCAAAAATATTATTGTGTAAAACTTAAATAAATAAAAAATGTAGACATATTAGGTATTTCCGTGTCCGTAAGAACATGCTGTATAAAAATATCACATGACCTAACCCCTCAGGTGAACACAGTCAAAATTATTTTATAAAAAGTGTCAAAAAAGCCATTTTTTGTCACCTTACATCACAAAAAGTGTAATACCAAGCGATCAAAAAGTACTATGCACCCTAAAATAGTAACAATCAGTCATCTCATACCGAAAAAAATGAGCCCCTACATAAGACAGTCGCCCAAAAAATTAAAAGAATGCTTTCAGAATGTGGAGACACTAAAAAAAAAAAAAAATTTTTTCAAAAATGCTTTATTATGTAAAACTGAAACAAACAACCCAAAAAGTTGTCATATTTGGTATTGTCGCATCCATAACAACCTGCTTTATAAAAATAGCACATGATCTAACCCGTCAGATGAACGTTGTAAATAACTAAAAATAAAAATGGTGTCAAAGCTATTTTTGTTACCTTGCCTCACAAAAACTGTAATATACAGTAACCAAAAAACACATATACCTTAAATTAGTACCTACAAAACTGTCACCTTATCCTGTAGTTTCCAAAATGGTATCACCTTTTTGGAGTTTCTACTCTTGGGGGGCATCAGGGGGTCTTCAAATGTGACATGGCAGCTTAAAATTATCCCAGTGAAATCTGCCTTCCAAAAACCATATGGTGTTCCTTTCCTTCTGCGCCCTGCCGTGTGCCCGTACAGGAGTTTACGACCACATATGGAGTGTTTCTGTAAACTACAGAATCATGGCAATAAATATTGAGTTTAGTTTGGCTGTTAACCCTTGATTTGTTACTGGAAAGAAATGGATTAAAGTGGAAAATCTGCCCAAAAACTGAAATTTTGAAATTTCATCCCTATTTTCCATTCACTCTTGTGGAACACCTAAAGGGTTAACAACGTTTCTAAAATCAGTTTTGAATACCTTGAGGGGTGTAGTTTCTATTATGTAAGCCTCACAAAGTGACTTTAGGCCTGAACTGGTTCTTAAAAAGTGGGTTTTGTAAACTTACTGAACAATTTAAAGATTTGCTTCTAAATTTCTAAGCCTTCTAAGGTGTCCCCCCCCCCCCCCCAAAAAAAAAATGGCATTTACAAAATGATCGAAACATGAAGTAGACATATGGGGAGTGTAAAGTAATAACTATTTTTGGAGGTATTACTATCTATTATAAAAGTAGAGAAATTGATTTGCAAAAAATGTCCGCGTCCTTAAGGTGAAATATGGCAAACTCCTTAAGGGGTTAAATGAAGTGATTAATTGAAATTAAATTGTATGGAAGTACAATGACTCTTTGAAGAAAAATAAATCAATTGTAACCATATTACTCCCTGTCCAAAAAGGGGTGTGGCGTCATAGGGAAAAGGAGTGGCCTATATGTTGCTCTATGCACCAAAATTCTGGCACCTTTTCGGAGTGAAACTACGCCAACTTATAGGTGGTGTAAACTTAGACTACACAGTTTGTTTTTGCGCACACACAAAATGTTTGGTGCCCAAACAATTCTGGGACATGGACAAATGGTGCATAAACAGAATTCTAGTGTAAAGCTGGTGTAGGATTTGCTATACTCCAAAGTTACACTATACTCAAAGGTCCACGTGCCAGAATAGTACATTTGTCTAATATAAAGCTCCTGGATCTGAATACTTTTGTAATTGCATGTAATTAAACATTTAGTGTTTCCGCTGAGTTATTCAATGAAATCTATCTGTATAGCGCCACTTCCTGTTTGTCCTTCGCTTAAATTCTCTGTCCAGCTCACTGAGGTTGACATACATGCTCAGTTCCATCTTTCAGCTGCCACCAGTTGCAGCAGAAAGTGCAAGTCCCCTGAGCTTCCAGCTCAAAATAAATCTAGCAGAGCAATTGTAGCAATTAAAGGGGTTGTTCAAGGTATTTTTTTTCTTTGTATGTTTCTAACTAAGGAAATGTAAGGGGTTTACAATTCACTTACTTCAGGGATGCCCAACCTGTGGCCCTCCAACTGTTGCAAAAAGGAGATTTTTGTGAAACTCACCTGTAAAATCTTTTTCTCGTCTTTTCCATTGGGGGACACAGCTCCCGCCTGCTTTTTTTGTTTAGTTGGTGTGTTGGTTTCCATTGTGGTTTTTTCAGTTCTCCTTCTCCTACTGCTTTTGCAACGACTGAAGTCCTCCTGGAGGTGTCTGGGGGTATAGCCCGAGGAGGAGGAGCTTCGTTTTTGCATAGTGTCCCTCCTAGTAATACCTCTAAGCTATACCCATGGTCTGTGTCCCCCAATGGAAAAGACGAGAAAAAGATTTTACAGGTGAGTTTCACAAAAATCTCCTTTTCTCGTACATTCCATTGGGGGACACAGACCATGGGACGTCCAAAAGCAGTCCATGGGGTGGGAAAAACCAACACCGCCAGGAGAAAAAAACGTCCAACCGTTAAACGGGCACCACGGCCTGCAATACCCTGCGCCCGAGGACAGCATCAGCCGAAGCCAGCGAGTGCAACTGATAAAACTTTGTGAACGTATGCAAGGACGACCAAGTGGCAGCCTTACACAACTGGGAGGCGGAGGCGCGATTGCGTCTGGCCCAGGAAGCTCCCACTGGCCTTGTGGAGTGAGCGGTAATCCGCGACGGGGGAACCTGACCACGAGTGCGATAGGCCGCAGCAATAGCGGAACGGATCCACCGCACCACAGTAACCTTGGAAGCCGCCAGACCCTTACGAGACCCCTCGGGAACCACAAAGAGGGAGTCCGAACGACGAAAGGAGGCGGTGGCCCCCAGATACACTTTCAGGGCCCTGACGACGTCCAGGGAGTGGAGAGCACGTTCCCTGGGGCTCGCCGGAGAAGGACAAAAAGAGGGCAGGACAAGATCCTCGTTAAGGTGGAACGGGGAAACCACCTTGGGCAAAAAAGAAGGAACCGGCCGTAGCACCACCTTATCCTGGTGGAAGACCAGAAAAGGCTCCTGACAGGAAAGCGCGGCCAGCTCCGAAACCCTCCTGATGGAGGTAATGGCCACCAGAAAAACCACCTTCCAGGTGAGGAAGACTAGGGAGACCTCCCTCAGAGGCTCAAAAGGCGCATCCTGAAGGGCGCGCAGGACCAGGTTAAGATCCCAGGGGGGTAAGGGAGGAACATACAGAGGAACTGAATGCGCCACCCCCTGCAGGAAGGTTCTCACAGGCCCCAAAAAGGCAATAGACCGTTGAAAAAAGACCGCCAAGGCCGAAACCTGACCCTTCAAAGAACTGAGCGACAGCCCCACCTCAACGCTGGACTGTAGAAAGGCCAGCACCACCGGAACAGAGAAACGAAGCAGCGGAAAACCCGACTTCTCACAAAAGGTTAGATAGGCCCTCCAGGTGCGATAATAGATCCGCGAAGAAGCCGGCTTTCGAGCTCTGATCATGGTTCTCACCACTGCATCAGAGAAGCCTCTCTTCCTCAGGATGTAGGTCTCAATAGCCACGCCGTTAAACGCAACTGACGTGAATTCTGGTGGAAGAGCGGTCCCTGAGATAGAAGATCCTCTCTGTCGGGAAGAGGCCACGGAACGTCCACTAACATTCGGACGACGTTGGAGAACCAGGCGCGGCGAGGCCAATCCGGAGCGATAAGAATGGTTAATATCCCCTCCGCCTCGATCTTGCGCAGCACCTTCGGCAACAGAGGAAGTGGAGGAAAGACAGAGGAGGTCGAATCGCTGCCAAGGAGACACCAGCGCGTCCACTCCGCACGCCCTTGGGTCCCGAGCGCGGGCCAGGAACACCGGCACCTTGTTGTTTAGCCGGGACGCCATTAAATCCACGTCCGGACGGCCCCATCGGCGGCAGATGTCCTCGAACACCTCCGGATGTAGGGACCATTCTCCCGGATCCACCTTGGTGCGGCTCAGAAAATCTGCCGTCCAGTTGTCGACGCCCGGAATGTACACCGCCGACAACACTGGAACATGAGACTCCGCCCATAGGAGGATCCTCGCCACCTCCTGCATCACTGCCCGACTGCGCGTTCCGCCCTGATGATTGACGTAGGCCACAGCCGTGGCATTGTCCGACTGAACACGCACCGGCCGAGCCGCAAGGAGGGAAGTCCAGTGGGAGAGGGAGTTGAAGATCGCCCTTAGTTCCAAAACGTTTATCGGAAGATGGGATTCCTCCGTCGACCAGACCCCCTGAACTGTGAGGTTCCGGAGAACGCCTCCCCAACCGATGAGGCTGGCATCGGTGGTGACTATCGTCCAGGAGAACGGAAGGAAGGACCTCCCTGATGAGAGATTCGGGGAGGCCTGCCACCAGGGGAGAGACAACCGAACGTGCCGGGACAGGTGGACGGGAGCGTCCAGACCACGAGAGGTCTTGTCCCATAGGGCAAGAATCCACTGTTGTAACGGTCGAGTGTGGAACTGGGCATACGGAATCGCCTCGAAGGAGGCGACCATAAGGCCCAGAACCCGCATGCACTCCCGAATGGTGGGACGAGGAGCTTGTAGAAGGAGCGACACCGCCCTCCGAATCTGAGAGGACTTAGAATCCGGAAGAAACACCCGAGAACTCGAGGTGTCCAAAATCATCCCCAGGAAGGAGAGTCTCTGGGAAGGGTGCAGAGAGGATTTTGGTAGATTGATCAGCCACCCGAACCGTTCTAGAGATTGAACGGTAATTCGGACGCTGTCCTCGGCCTGTGGAAGAGACGGGGCTTTTATCAAGATGTCGTCCAGGTAGGGCAACAACGAGATGCCCCTGGTGCGAAGAAGCGCCATGAGAGGCGCCAAAACCTTGGTGAAAACGCGAGGGGCGGTCGCCAACCCAAAAGGCAGGGCGACAAACTGGTAATGACGACCCCAGATGGCAAAACGCAGAAAGCGATGGTGAGACTTCACAATCGGGACGTGTAAGTAGGTGTCTTGAATGTCCACAGACGCGAGAAATTCCCCCGAAAGCAGAGAAGCAATAACGGAGCGAAGGGACTCCATGCGAAACTTCCGCACCCTTAGAAACTTGTTCAGAAGCTTCAGATCCAGTATCGGGTGCACCGATCCCTCCTTCTTCGGAACGACGAACAGGTCTGAGTAAAAACCTGTTCCCTGTTCCTCCGGGGGAACGGGAAAAATGACACCCCGGTCCAGAAGAGAGGAGACCGCCAAAAGGAGGTCCGAGGCCCTGGCTGGATCCCCCGGAACGCGAGACGGGAAAAAGCGTTCCGGCGGGCTGGACGCGAACTCCAATTTGTAACCGGACGTCACAATCTCCAGAGCCCAGGCGTCCTGAACATGAGCCCTCCAGACCTGCTGAAAGGAGCGCAAACGGCCCCCCACCACGAGGGGTGGGGGCACCCCTTCATGCGGAGGGCTGCTTGGGAGCAGGGGGACAGGTTGACTGTGCCCGTGGTCGCCAAGAGGGCTGGGGTTTGAAGAAAGGCTTCTTGCGGGATTCCTGGGATCCCCCAGCCGACGAGGACGAAGACGTCCTGGCTGTGGAGAAGCGACGAAAGGACTGGCCCCAGAACCCTGAAGCCCGAGATCGAAAGGGCCGTTTGGATCTGGGTTGAGGCAGATGAGTACTCTTGCCCCCCGTTGCGGCAGAAATGAATTCGTCCAACTGGGCTCCAAAGAGTCTAGATCCTTCAAAGGGAAGGTTAGCGAGGGAACGCTTGGAAGAAGCATCAGCATCCCACACCTTCAACCAAACCTCTCTACGCTGAATGACCGAGAGGGCCGAAATACGGGCAAATAGGGAACTGATATCCATTGAAGCCTCACAGAGATATTTAGAAGCCTGAGACATTTGGAGAATAAATTCCAAAGTGTCTGCAGGGGCGCCCTGTTCCGTCAGATCCTGGTGGTGGCGCCGCAACCACGCCGTAAGGGCTCTGGCAACCCAAGCCGACGCAAAAGACGGTCACAGGGAAGTGCCCGCCAGAGAGAAGATGGACTTGGAAAGTGAATCCAGGCGTCTGTCCACCGCATCCTGCAGGGAGGAACCATCTAGGACAGGAAGGGCCGTGTTCTTGGCCAACCTGGCCACCGGAGGATCTACCTTAGGGGAAGAAGTCCACTTTTCCACCGAGTCAGAGGGGAAAGGGTAAAGCATATCCATGCGCTTGGTGGCCGAAAATTTCTGATTGGGTCGGTCCCAAGCCTTTGATATGACCGCTGTGAATTCCTCATGAACGGGGAACACCGCGGATTCGGGCCTTTTGGGCGGAAAGAGGAAGAACTCCCGACTAGTGGAGGGAGTGGAATCTCCGTGGATATTAAAAGTGTCACGGACAGCCTCCACCAATTCGGATACCATGGTGGAAAGCTTAGGCAGGGGTTCCCGCTCCGTGGCCTCGTCCGATCCGGACAATTCCCCTTCGGATTTGCGCTCCCCACGAGAGGGAGAGTCAACCGGGCATGCCTCAAGGTGTGGGGGAGAAGCGGAGTCATCCAATGAGGAATGCTGCCGCTCACGCTGCCTCTTAGACGTCAGACGCCCCCTGTGAGAATCACTGAGAGGAGATGGAGCGGTGGACGCCACTGGAGTAGTAGCTGCCATACGCTCCATGAAGGACATGGCTGCCTTGGCAACTAGGGCCAGATCCGCTGCCGCACTAGACATGGCGGAAGCCCAGGCGGGTACCGCCGGTTCCGCAGGGGCAGAGGGAGGACTGGGCTGAGCAAGAGAAGGAGGCTGATCCTGTCCAGGAGCAGGGCACGAGTCACAGGTGCCAGAGGCAGAAAAAGGCAGAAGGCACACCTTGCATGACCCCAAAAGAGCCTGAGAGGAGGCCTTGGCAGATTTAAGTGCCCCAGGCTTTGGCATGATGGAACCCCACAGTAAAAGATCTCCTACCAGTTGCTGCAAAGATCAGGAGCAGAGCAAGCTGTTCTCCTACCACCCAGGCAACGCTAGCAGAAGTCTCCGGTGTAGAGAGATGAGGAGCTGCACGGCCGTGAGCAAACAGAGTCTCCGGTGTAAGGAGAGTCAGAGCGGCATGCCGAGGCTCCGCCCCCCCAAACGCGTCACTATGGCGCGAAAAAAGCGCGCGAAAATAAGCGCACGCGCAAAAATATGCGCGCGATTTAAACAAACACGTGGTGCAGCAGGGGTTAACGAGGCCATAGAGTAGCGGCCTGCCGGCGGGCGCTGAGAGAGCGCAGCAGCCAAGGCCCGACGAGAGAAGCGCTGAAGCCCACAATTTAAGGGGGAAGAGATGCCAGTACTCCAGTTCAGGATCCTTCTTCAAGCTCACCCAGGTAGCCACAGACAAACAGACACAGAGGGAGGGGGAGGGACTGGGCAATACTTATCTGCTCAGCATGCTCCCTCGATGTCCAGACCAGCAGGGATGCGCCTCTTCAGACTTCTGACTCCAATTCAGGAGAACAGTGCTCTGGAGGAGGGTAGGCAGCAGGCGTCCCAGCAGCTGGTGGGATGCCAGAGCTGACATGTTGAGCCTGGATCCACTTTTCTTCTGTGGGGGGATGGGAGGTAGCCAGGACACGTCGAAAGACGGTGGCAGACACTCCACGGGGGCCAGGAAAGCGCAATGCTGACCTGCGTCCCCATCTGAAAACAGAAAAAAAAAAATAACAAACAGGAGAAGAGTAAGCGTCACCTCCTTGGACAGACACTAAGCAAAGACTGAAGTCCTCCTGGAGGTGTCTGGGGGTATAGCCCAAGGAGGAGGAGCTACGTTTTTGCATAGTGTCCCTCCTAGTAATACCTCTAAGCTATACCCATGGTCTGTGTCCCCCAATGGAATGTACGAGAAACTACAATGACCAGCAAACCCAGACAGCCTACAGCTATCAGCATACAGTAGGGCATGCTGGGAGGTGTAGTTTTACAACAGCTGGAGGGCTGCAGGTTGAGCATCCACAGTAACATAGTACATAAGGTCGAAAAAAGACATTTGTCCCTCCAGTTCGGCCTGCTATCCTGCAAGTTGATCCAGAGGAAGGCAGAAAAAAAAAAACCTGTGAGGTAGAAGCCAATTTTACCCACTTTAGGGGAATAAAAAATTCCTTCCCGACTCCAATCAGGCAATCAGAATAACTCCCTGGATCAACAATCTCTCTCTAGTATCTATATCCTGTAATATTATTACACTCCAGAAATACATCCAGGCCCCTCTTGAATTCCTTTATTGTAGTCACCATCACCACCTCCTCCGGCAGAGAGTTCCATAGTCTCACTGCTCTTACCGTAAAGAATCCTCTTCTATGTTTGTGTACAAACCTTCTTTCCTCCAGACGCAGAGGATGTCCCCTCGTCACAATCACAGTCCTGGGGATAAATAGATGATGGGATAGATCTCTGTACTGACCCCTGATATATTATACATATTAATTAGATCTCCCCTCAGTCTTTTTTCTAAAGTGAATAACCCTTCTGATGCAACCCATTATCTTATTGGCCTTGGCAGCAGCTGCCTGACACTGGTTTTTGCAGCTTAGTTTGCTGTTTATTAAAATTCCTAGATCCTTTTCCATGTCACTTACCGAGTGTTTTACCATTTAGTGTGTACGGGTGACTTGCATTATTCCTTCGCATGTGCATAACTTTACATTTGTCAGTGTTAAACCTCATCTGCCACTTATCTGCCCAAGCCTCCAATCTATCCATGACTTAGGCTACTTTCACATTAGCATTTTTAATTCCGCTATTGAGATCCATCATAGAATTCCGATTTAAATTCAATTTGGTTGCGCTCCCATCATGGACAGAATAACACGGCAAGCAGCGTTTTTTTGGTCCGGGATGTGGTGCGGAGCAAGACAGATCTGTCCTAACACACAATGTAAGTCAATGGGGGCGAATCCGTTTTCTCTGACACAATAGAAAATGGATCTGTCCCCCATCGACTTTTAATGGTGTTCATGACGGATCCGTCATGGCTATAGAAGACATAATACAACTGAATCCGTTCATGAAGGATACATGCGGTTGTATTAAGGTAACGGAAATGTTTTTGCAGATCCATGACGGATTTGCATAAAACGATAATGTGAAAGTAGCCTTACTTCATCTGCAGTGGCTCCTTTCTCAGATTTCACTGAGGATCACATGACCTCTTCTGCTCTGATGATGTTTCATGTAGATTCCTGGGGAGCAGATCTGTGTCTGTGCATGAGACTGTGCTGGCCATGCCCCCTTGCACTGCCATCTGCTGCTGTCTACCCTCTCCCTGGATTCTTCAGGAATGTTTAACCCCTTCTACCATTAGCAGCACAGACTCAGGGCTGGAGTCTTTGCTGAGCAGCTGCAGGCAGTGAAGAGACAGAGGATCTCCCATCCTCATCCTGCAGACACAGAACTGACGGACTGGAGGAGTTCTGCAGGACATTGCACAAGAACAGGTAGGAGGAAGATCCTGTGTGCATCAGCAGTGTCATTGTACTGTAGATCTGGGACTTGTAGTCGTACACATACAACATTCTGATGAGTATCCCAGCAGTCAGACATGTCATTTAGGGCAGCAGTGCACAAATATTCATGAGGAGAGGAAAGCCTCAGGCATTGTTGTAATTGCAGGTAAACAGAGGCCAAAAGAGAACCAGGGAAATATATATATATATATATATATATATATATATATATATATATATATATATATTTATTTATTTTTTTGCCTAAAACTTGCTTAGCTTAATTACCGTATTTTTCGCTTTATGGGGGGGAAATGGCAGTGCATCCCCCCCCAAAGTGGGGCGGAAATGGCAGTGCGTCTTATAAAGCGAATACTTCGCTGGCCGCTATGATGCACAGCGCGGCCAGCAAAGTATCAGTGTGGAGGGAGGAGGCGGGGACACTCATGGCGGGGCCCGGTGCAGTGACTCTACTCTAATACACCGAGCTCCGCAACTGTTAAACATTCAATCTGATCTATATCTAATTGTATATGCTCTGTACGGTACTTACTGTAGTACCGTAAGTATAGCATTAAGACGGCGCAGACCGGCATCTCCTTCGGTCATGCACCGCCTGCCGCAGCTCCCTCCTCATGTGCCGCCTGCCCCAGCTCCCTCTGTCATGCGCCGCCTGTTCATTCATAAAGTGAGATAAGCAGGCAGGCGGCGCATGAGGAGGGAGCTGGGGCAGGTGGCGCATGACCGAGGAAGCTGCCGGTCTGCACCGTCTTACTGTAGTACCGTAAGTATAGCATTAAGTACCGTACAGAGCATATACACTGCACCGGGCCCCGTCATGAGTGTCCCCGCCTTCTCCCTCCACACTGATGCATCTGATGGGGGATCTATAGATGACATTTATGGGGATTTGTGGATGACATAAGTGTCATCCACAGATCCCCCATCAGTGTCATTCACAGATTCCCCATCAGTGTCATTCACAGATCCCCTCCCTCAGTGTCGTTCACAGATCCCCCCCTCAGTGTCGTTCACAGATCCCCCCCCCCTCAGTGTCATTCACAGATCCCCTCCCTCAGTGTCGTTCACAGATCCCCCCCCCTCAGTGTCGTTCACAGATCCCCCCCCTCCTCAGTGTCGTTCACAGATCCCCCCCCCCTCAGTGTCGTCCACAGACCCCCCCCCCCCCCTCAGTGTCGTTCACAGATCCCCCCCCTCAGTGTCGTTCACAGATTCCCCCCCCTCAGTGTCGTTCACAGATTCCCCCCCCCTCAGTGTCGTTCACAGATTCCCCCCCCTCAGTGTCGTTCACAGATCCCCCCCCCTCAGTGTCGTTCACAGATCCCCCCCCTCAGTGTCGTTCACAGATCCCCCCCCTCAGTGTTGTTCACAGATCCCCCCCCTCAGTGTCATTCACAGAAACCCCAATAACAGTGCGTCATCCACAGATCCCCATAACAGTGCGTCATCCACAGACCACCATTAGTTAAAAACCTACCAAAAGCACACCTTTTGGTTCAAATTTTTTTTTCTTATTTTCCTCCTCCAAAACCTTGGTGCGTCTTATAAAGCGAAAAATACGGTATATATTGCTGAACATCCGATTTACACTGCTATATTTTTTTTTCATAACTCTGACAACCCCTTTAATGGGCAGATATCTGGATCCATGCATGTGAGGTACAGGGCTGGTTCTAAGCTTCTTAGAAAGAGATTGTCATGTACTATATGATGTCTGATTTTCATTGTTTACATTACACCTGGGATATCCCCTTTAAGTTAACCTGTCAGTAGAATCATGCTGCCAACCTCATTGCAAAGAACTAACTGTAGGGAGCGACCTGACAATCAAGCGGAGCCAGGCAGAGGGAAGCAAGAAACACCTAGTGGGCACTCTCTGTGAGCCTGGCTCTCCCTGTTTTCTCTGAAACACCCCAGGGTGAAATATAGTTCTTTGTAATGAGAGAGCCTGCTAGTTCACATGTTGACAGGTTCCATATAAAGGTTAATTTGCAGCAAATAATATTAAATGTCCAGAGAGGTGAAAAATGATTGTGTATCATTGTCAAATGCTGAATATACACCGAAGAACAAACAGATGTAAGGAAATTTATTAAAAAACATCTCTATACATTCCATATGTACATACAGTATATACAAAAAAAATTAAAGACATTAGCGGGGGACTGTGAAGATTGGCCTATCCTATCTATTGCTGTGATATTTGTGAGACGTGATGGTATTAGACGACTATGAATTTCTTCAGGGTTGGCCATGAATTTACTCAGGAAAACAATCAGCTGTGATACATTTTCAGTAGACAGCTTCGTAAGGTGCCCATGTATCTCTCCCAAAGAGCCTGCTGCCTGAAAAGAACAAAGCAGTAAGCACGGTCAAAAGTGAAATAAACTATACATTTCAGTAAACCTTGCACCTAGACATAACTCTATGTGCAATTGAATTCAGGTTATAAACAAAGATCATATACTTACCAGCTTTGTGCTACGAATAATAAAATCAGAACTTTTATTAAATAGGATAAGGCCTCTTTCACACTTGCGTTGTCCGGATCCGGCGTGTACTCCACTTGCCGGAATTACACGCCGGATCCGGAAAAACGCAAGTGTACTGAAAGCATTTGAAGACTGATCCGTCTTCAAAATGCTTTCAGTGTTACTATGGCACCCAGGACGCTATTAAAGTCCTGGTTGCCATAGTAGGAGCGGCGAGCGGGGGAGCGGTATACTTACAGTCCGCGCGGCTCCCGGGGCGCTCCAGAGTGACGTCAGAGCGCCCCATGCGCATGGATGACGTGCCATGTAATCACGTCATCCATGTGCGTGGGGCGTCCTGACACCACTCTGAAGCGCCCCGGGAGCCGCACGGACGGTAAGTACCGTATGCAGCTCCCCCGCTCCCCACTACACTTTACCATGGCTGCCAGGACTTTAGCGTCCTGGCAGCCATAGTAACCATTCAGAAAAAGCTAAACGTCGGATCCGGCAATGCGCCGAAACGACGTTTAGCTTAAAGGGACACTGACAGGCCCAATTAGCATATTTAGGTATATATACGTCAGTACAGGTCTTATAAAGTCTATTAAAATGATCTAAGTATCCCCCCTGTCCACTTTATAAATACCGAAATATAAAGTTATATAACCTGCTTGTCCGGTCACCAATCTGCCCAAGGGGCGGCGTTTCATCACAAAATGCGCCCAGCCAGCCGCTCCCAACTGCCGTTCTGAAGCCCCGCCCAGCTCATCAATATTCACTTCGCTGGGCGGCGGCTACAACTCTCCCGACAGCAGAGGCTGCAGCACTTGAGTCCGGAGAGTTGTAGCCGTCGCCCAGCTATGGAAAGCTATGGAAATGTAAATAGAGTGATTCCCTGTCCCTTATGTTTGTCAATCCCTCATGACCACAGGAAGGGAGTACTCATTTTTAGGATCCCAGCGCTGGTACAGTTTCAGACCCTCCGCTATATGCATTTACCATGTACAGCGGAGAAGAACTGTGTGAAACGCATATTCTGTCGATGCGTTCCACTGCTGAGTCAGGCGCATGGGCAGTAGCAAGGAATAGGCGGACCGTAAGCCTGTGCGCTCCACGCCTGCGTTCCACCTACAGGAAGTGGACGCGGGCCGGCGCCCCATGTGATCCTAGCTTCCAGAAGCGATATTCAGGTGCCGCCCATCAATTCGCTGGGCGGCGGCTACAACTCTCCTGACTCAAGTGCCCGGCGCATGCGCATAAACAGAGGCTGCAGCACTTGAGTCCGGAGAGTTTTAGCCGCTGCCCAGCGAAGTGAATATTGATGAGCTGGGCGGGGCTTCAGAACGGCAGTTGGGAGCGGCTGGCTGGGCGCATTTTGTGATGAAACGCCGCCCCTTAGGCAGATTGGTGACCGGACAAGCAGGTTATATAACTTTATATTTCGGTATTTATAAGGTGGACAGGGGGGATACTTAGATCATTTTAATAGACTTTATAAGACCTGTACTGACGTATATATACCTAAATATGCTAATTGGGCCTGTCAGTGTCCCTTTAAGGCCGGATCCGGGTCAATGCCTTTCAATGGGCGTTAATTCCGGATCCGGCCTTGCGTCAAGTCTTCAGGATTTTTGGCCGGAGCAAAAAGCGCAGCATGCTGAGGTATTTTCTCCGGCCAAAAAACGTTCAGTTCTGGAACTGAAGACATCCTGATGCATCCTGAACGGATTTCACTCCATTCAGAATGCGTTAGGATAAAACTGATCAGGATTCTTCCGGCATAGATCCCCGACGACGGAACTCTATGCCGGAAGAAAAGAACGCAAGTGTGAAAGAGCCCTAAGTCTGTTTGCTGGTGTAAAAATGTTGCAAGTCATGGCATTTGCAATTTTTTAATTTTTTTTGCAACAATTAGAGAGCCACGCCAGTGGTGTACATTTAGGCAGAAAATTTAGATTCAACATGAATTATCGCACAGCTATTTTCTGCAATACTTGGAAATGTCACAAAAAACTTGCAACCTACACCAGGCCCCCTGGCCAATTTTTAAAGACTAAGGCTAGTTTCACACTAGCGTTAAAATCTTTCAGAGGAATATTCATATGTTCAGAGGAATAGCATGCAGGAGTTTATTGTATCTGACAGGTCTGAGTACCGCCAGGCACCATTGGCTATAATAGGAATGTTTTCAGCATTAGTGGTGGATTCCAGCAGACAAAATACGGTGCTTGAAGTGTTTTTTGTCTGGCCAAATCCCCGCCAGGTCCCATTATTGTGTATGGGCTCTGGCGGGGAAAGGTAGAAACCTGGCTCAACAACACAAAGCAAAACCACAGTTAAAAGTGACACAAAAACAATCTCAAATGATAAACGTCCCATCTTGTCTTTGTATTGGAGAGTACAGTCGTGGTCAAAAGTTTTGAGAATGACACAAATATTAGTTTTCACAGTTTGCTACTAAACTGCTTTTAGATCTTTGTTTCAGTTGTTTCTGTGATGTAGTGAAATATAATTACACGCACTTCATACATTTCAAAGGCTTTTATCGACAATTACATGACATTTATGCAGAGTCAGTATTTGCAGTGTTGGCCCTTCTTTTTCAGGACCTCTGCAATTCGACTGGGCATGCTCTCAATCAACTTCTGGGCCAATTCCTGACTGATAGCAACCCATTCTTTCATAATCACTTCTTGGAGTTTGTCAGAATTAGGCTACTTTCACACTTGCGTTCGAAGCAGATCCGTCTGGTGTCTGCACAGACGGATCCGCTCCTATAATGCAGACGATGGAATCCGTTCAGAACGGATCCGTCTGCATTATATTTCAGAAAAATGTTTTAAGTGTGAAAGTTAGTCAGACAGATCCGTCCAGACTTTACATTGAAAGTCAATGAGGGACGGATCCGTTTGAAATTGAGCCATATTGTGTCAACTTCAAACGGATCCGTCCCCATTGACTTACATTGTAAGTCTGGACGGTTCCGTTTGGCTCCGCACGGCCAGGCGGACACCCGAACGCTGCAATCAGAGTTCAGGTGTCCGCCTGCGGAGCGGAGGTCAAACGGTGCCAGACTGAGGCATTCTGAGCAGATCCGCATCCACTCAGAATGCATTGGGGCCATACGGATGTGTTCGGAGCCGCTTGTGAGAGCCTTCAAACGGAACTCACAAGCGGAGCCCCGAACGCTAGTGTGAAAGTAGCCTTAGTGGGTTTTTGTTTGTCCACAAGTTCTCAATGGCATTAAGATCTGGGGAGTTTCCAGGCCATGGACCCAAAATGTCAACGTTTTGGTCCCTGAGCCACTTAGTTATCACTTTTGCCTTATGGCACGGTGCTCCATCGTGCTGGAAAATGCATTGTTCTTCACCAAACTGTTGTTGGATTGTTGTAAGAAGTTGCTGTTGGAGGGTGTTTTGGTACCATTCTTTATTCATGGCTGTGTTTTTGGGCAAAATTGTGAGTGAGCCCACTCCCTTGGATGAGAAGCAACCCCACACATGAAAGGTCTCAGGATGGTTTACTGTTGGCATGACACAGGACTGATGGTAGCGCTCGCCTTTTCTTCTCCGGACAAGCCTTTTTCCTGATGCCCCAAACAATCAGAAAGAGGCTTCATCGGAGAATATGACTTTGCCCCAGTCCTCAGCAGTCCATTCACCATATTTTCTGCAGAAGATCAATCTGTCCCTGATGATTTTTTGGGAGAGAAGTGGCTTCTTTGCTGCCCTTCTTGACACCAGGCCATCTTCCAAAAGTCTTCACCTCACTGTGCGTGCAGATGCGCTCACACCTGCCTGCTGCCATTCCTGAGCAAGCTCTGCACTGGTGGCACTCCGATCCCGCAGCTGAATCCTCTTTAGGAGACGATCCTGGCGCTTGCTGGACTTTCTTGGACGCCCTGAAGCCTTCTTAACAAGAATTGAACCTCTTTCCTTGAAGTTCTTGATGATCCTATAAATTGTTGATTGAGGTGCAATCTTAGTAGCCACAATATCCTTGCCTGTGAAGCCATTTTTATGCAACGCAATGATGGATGCACGCGTTTCTTTGCAGGGCACCATGGTTAACAATGGAAGAACAATGAGTTCAAGCATCACCCTCCTTTTAACAGGTCAAGTCTGCCATTTTAACCCAATCAGCCTGACATAATGATTGCCAGCCTTGTGCTTGTCAACATTCTCACCTGAGTTAACAAGACTATTACTGAAATGATCTCAGCAAGGCCCTTAATGACAGCAATAAAATGCAGTGGAAAGTTTTTTTTGATTAGGTTAATTTTCATGGCATAGAAGGACTATGCAATTCTTCTGATCCCTCTTCATAACATTATGGAGTATATGCAAATTGCTACTATAAAAACTTAAGCAGCGACTTTTCCAATATTTATGTAATTCTCAAAACTTTTGGCCACAACTGTAGTATTGACCATACCCTATGGCTCATCTTGCATTGATTTACTGTGTTGCAAGAAACAGTAAACACAGTAAGAAACACGGTCAGTTTTTAGTGCGTCTTCACAGTTATGTACACAGAAGACAGAGGAGCGTTGCTTAGGCTCAATATGGGCCACTTTAGAGATATTTTTCTGATAGAAATGTATGATATCAGTAATTAAAGTGTATTACAAAAATGGTCAGTATCACAGCCCCTACACACTACAAAAATAAAAACACTGCAAAAATAAAAATAAAGAATGTCAGTCACACTTTAAAGTGAACTCTTACAAGCAGCAATGTCCTGGCCTGTGAAGCCCTTTTGAAGCAAAGTAATGATGACTGCATGCATTTCCTTGGAAGAAACATGGTTAACAGAAGAGGACAATGATTTCAAGCACCAACCACCTTTTAAAGCATACAGTCTGCTCTTCTAATTCAATGACAGGGTGCTACTGTATAAGCTGCCTTGACCTCGTTAACACTTTCTCGCTAACAAGCAAATCACTGAAATAACGTTAGCAGGGCACTTTGTGGCACGGATAAAATGCTGTGAAAATGGGTATTTCTCATAAATAAATTTTTCATGGCAAGGAATGATTTTGAAATAAATTACAAATCATCTGATTAGTCTTCATAACAATGTAGATGTAATGCAAATTGCCACCATAAAAACCAAAGCAGCAAACTTTGTGAAAACCAAAATTTGTCTCCAAACTTATTTGGCCCTCTCTGGCAGTCCCATACAGTTGAATGGATCTGCAGTGCGCATATGTGACTGCCGCTCCATTCGAAGGAGGAAAACAAGGCTCCCTGTTCTTGTAATTAGCTGGGTCCCTAGCAGTCCCATGGACAGGGGATAAGTATTGGTCATGGAACAATCCCTTTAATATCTTCCTGGGCCATAATAAAATGTCTACAGGGAATAAGTCTCTGGGACTATATGCTAAGCTTGTAGGTGCAACTAACCCTACTAAAGATCATCCTAGAGTCACATATGCTAACGGTGTACTTCAATATTTCAATCTGCTTTTAACTAGTCTACAATGTATTCTGTAAAGCTCAATTTTAGCCCATAGATCATGATTTTACAGGTCCGATAAGTGGATACAATTAAACCCACTGATTTAGTTGTAGTGAACGACTGTAATGAAATGAGGGACAAGAAGATTTATCAAGTAGTATCTATATCAGAAACCAATGAAAGAATTTTAGGAAGGAAGGTACAAGGAAAACAATGACAACAGGCTAGAAAGAAAAGAGGCATTCCAGGGTTTTAATATTGATAGCCTATCTTTAGCACCGGACATCAATATCTGATTCACAAGGTGTCCTACATTCTGCACCCCTGTCCGTTACACAATGGAACTTCCACCTCTGATTTCAGGCAGGGAAACTACTCGGAAACAGCTGATCAGCAGGGGTGCATGGAGTCATACCCTTACCGTTCAGATAATAATGGCCTATTCTGTTGATAGAAAATTAAAATCTGGAATACCCCTTTAAGACAGTACAGGATGTGCTGCAGTTACATCAATGGAAGCAATAAAACACTCACTTGAAGGCATCAAGAGCACGAGCAGATGCTGTGTACTGAGTGAGAAACAGTTGAACATCTGAAGAAGACCAATTAGAAGCTTTACAAGGTTCTATAAACTGGAAGAGAAAAACAGTTCTCTGTTACTTATTACACCTCCCCATGATTAACACCTTCCCATCTGAATAAAAGACAAATCCGAGTTTGGTGTGTGACCATGATTTCATCAATTTAAGCCCTCATGCACACAACCGTTGTTGTGTTCCGTTCCGCAAAACTGGGTTCCGTTGTTCCATGATCCGTTTCCGTGTGTCTTCCTTTATTTTTGGAGGATCACCAGACATAAAGGATAGTAAAAAAAAATCTAATACAGGTTTGCCATGCAAATGATAGGAAAAAAACGGATGCGGATGACAATCTTGTGTGCCTCCGTGTTTTTTAGCGGTCCCATTGACTTTAATGGGTCCGCAAACCGTTTTTCGCGAAAATAATAGGACAGGTTATATTTTTTTGACGGACTGGAACCACGGATCACAGAGGCGGATGACAAACGGTGCATTAGCCGAGTTTTCAACGGACCCATTGAAAGTCAATGGGTCCGCAGAAAATCACGAAAAACGGCACAACGGACACGGAATAAAACAATGGTCGTGTCCATGAGGCCTTAAGTTGACGAAGAGTACAAATACAATTTAAAGAGCAGATATCCAATATAATCATAACATGTATCTAAAAGATTCCTCCAGTTGTAACTAGAGATGAGCGAAATTCATATTTTGAAATTTGTTCACACTTCGTTTGGTGGTAAAAGGTGAATTGAGTTACCACGCACCATAACGCAATTTCATGACGGAATGCATAACGGAATGCCTTTAGAGGCATTCCGTTATTCATTCTGTCATAATAGAAGTCTATAAACTGCTAAATGGATCCGTCCCGTTTCCGTTATGCAGGGGAGTCCTCTCCTGCATAACGGAAATGGGACGGATCCGTTTTGCAGCCCATAGACTTCTATTATGGCGGAATGAATAATGGAATGCCTCTAAAGTCATTCCGTTATGAAATTGCGTTATGGTGCGTGGTAACGGAATCCATAACACAATTCACCTTTTACCACCATACGAAGTGTGAACGAATTTGAAAGAATATGAAATTCGCTCATCTCTAGTTGTAACATTACCAAAATGATTCTTCTATAAAGGCATACTACTTACATGCCCTCTACTATCCCTGCAACAAACAGTCTGCTGTAAAACAGAGGGGAGCAACACTATATACGATCCCTAAGAATGATAATAAGAGTAACATCCTCAGTCTTGTTTGCTCCATGTACATTACAGATTATTGCTATGTAAAATGTATTATTAGCATACAGCACCAGTGAAAAGTTTGGACACACCTGTTCATTCCATGTTTTTTTTCTTCTTTTTCCATTTTCTACATAGTAGATTCATATTGAAGACATGAAAACGATGAAGGAACATATGATATTAAGTAGTAAACAAAAAGTGTTAAATCAGAATATGTTTTATATTTTACATTCTTCAAAGTAGCCCCCTTTATTTTTACGACAGTTATACACACTCTTGGCATTCTCTCAATCAACTTCAGGAGGTAGTCACATGGAATAGTTTCCAACAGTCAAGAATGGATTTCCAGAAGTGCTGAGAACTCTGTGGTCCAAGTCATCCCAAGAAATCTCAGTTACAGTTGGGTGACTATGGAGGCCATGTCATCTGATGCAGCACTCCATCACTCTCCTGCTCGGTCAAATAGCCCTTACATAGCATGGAGGTATGTTTAGGGTCATTGTCCTGTTGAAAACACAAATGATGGTCCCATAATAAAGTCATCAACAAAGCTGTCATTAAAGCAAAAGTGGGCTACTTAAGAATCTAAAATATAAAACGGATTCTGGTCTAACACATTTTGTTTACTACTCGATAGGTGTTCCTTCATTGTTTTCATTTCTTCAATATACATTTATAAGTTAGAAAAAAAAAGAAAAAGCATGGCGTGTGTCCAAACTTTTGACTGGTACTGTACTTGTATCATTAATTTCATTTGGCACAATAGAATAAAATCATATTTATTTTATATTTGTCTACTTACTGAGGGTAATATAAGAGGGCTTAGTAGTTCCTGCATCACATCGATACATATTTTACCATGAAAGTCAAATGCAACGATGGTGTCAGGTGAGTGAAGCAAAAATGGGAGACAAATAAATTATTAAAGGTCCTTTTACATGGGCTAAGGATCAGGTGAATTATAGCGAATGAGCGTTTGTACAAATGGTCTTTCCCATTTGCCTGTGAAAATGGTTTCATTGATTACTTGATGAGCGAGCGCATCTTTTACGTGGCACATAAAATCACCATTTGCTGGCATGGATGTGCTATCAGCAAACAATGAATCTATACGAGGATGAACTATTGTAGCAGCGATTTCTCTTTCCTACACAGAGAGGATGAATGTTTAGTAAATGTAAAAGGGATTCAAGGGAGGGATGCTAAAAGGAAGGACATCGCTCAGAGGACAGTGGCCAGCTTCTAATAAGCAATTAGGTTAAACCTTTCGGGACAAGTCAATTTTCAACTTTTGGATGGATCCGTTTGGCTTAGACTTACCGTTCTGGTGTCCGCCTCCAGAGCGGAATGGAGACTGAACGGAGCCAAACTGATGCATTCTGAACGTATCCTTATCTATTCAGAATAAATTGGGGCTAAACTGATCAGTTTTGGGCCGCTTGTGAGAGCCTTGAAAGGGATCTCACAAGCGGATCCAGAAACGGCAGTGTGAAAGTAGCCTTAATTCTGGAAAAAAAAAACTTTTGAAAAACTATGGAGCTGTGTATGGGAGGCGGCTCATTTTTTTGAAGGGTGATCTATACTTTTTATTGATACCATTTTGGGACACATGGAAAATGTATTTATTTTTTTTATTCACTTTTTAGTTCCAAAAAATCATTTATTTAAAGTTTTGTGATTCAAGCAAGAGAGATTACAGTAAGGAAATACATTACAAATCAATACTGCATTAGAGATTAGTAGCAGAATGTTTTGTCAGAGAAAATCTAACAATAAAAACAATTCGGATCAATCATTATCAAAGACAGACAAGTACAATGAGTGTCTGTACAATCTTGTAAGCATCGCGTTATAGCGTGAAGGTGTATCTGAGGTCCACAGAGAAAGTAGAGGACATCCAAGGTTCCCAAACCTTCTCAAAGATAGTGACCGTATCTGACCTGATTGCTGCGAATCTTTCACAAAGGAGCAATTTGTTAACCCTATCTACAACCGCTTGTCTGCTGAGTGAGGGTGAGCGCCATTTGAAAGCGATGTGGATTCTTGCAGATAGCAAGATAAATTGCGACAATTTGAAATTGGGCATGGACAACCCTGAGGGCTTGTCACCTAATAAACAATGAGGGATCGTAGCCGAATATCTACAACCTAAGGCGGTGGCAATCAGTGAACAGATCTGATCCCAGAAACGCCTCACCACAGGGCAGCTCCACCAAATGTGTAGCATCGTACCATCCGCATCACATCCCCTAAAACATCTCTGGGAGACCTCAGGGTACACAAGATGTAGCCTGGTCGGTACCGTGTATGTCCTATGTAGAATTTTTACAGAGGTTTCTGCCAGGGTGACTTGCCAGGAACCCTTCGTAAGTGTTTGTGAACGTTGAAACCATGTGGGAACAGAGGATTCTAGTCCCATGTCATTTTCCCAAGCCAAAATATAAGGAAGTTTTACCCCTTCCGGGTGAACATCAAGAAATCCATATATTCTAGAAAGAAGACCCTGCTTATATAGGGAAAACGTGAGCATTCTCTCAAAAGGGGCAAAGTCTAGCTTCTGGGTTGACCCGACCAATGACCTCAAGAAGGAGAAAATCCTATTAACATTAAAATGTTCTCCAACAGGAGGAGAATGTTTCCCCAAAAAGTCGCCTTTGGATTCTAGGGTACCCCCTACAAAGGAATTTATGTAAAGAGCAAAGATTCTTGCTAATCCACCAGTGGAAGGACGGGGAATGCAAACCCGGGCGAAACAACGGATTACCAAAAATCAGGGTCAGCGGAGATGGTATAGATTGCAGCTTATATTTGAAACGCACTGACCTCCAGAGTATCAATGAGTAATGTGATAGAAGGGATGTGGTGCGAATGGTCGACGGCAGGGAGGGAGCCATCCATATCAAGGCCGTCCAAGTATAAGGGGCCATGTTAGACATCTCTAGAGAAACCCATAGTGCCTGTTTTTTCTTATCTAAGTGTGTTAGAAAGAGTTGGGCCAGTCTAGCTGCTCTGTAATATTTCAGGATGTCTGGGACAGATAAACCCCCCTGGGACTTGTGTTTACACATAGTGGACTTAGAGATGCGTGGTCTTTTGTTAGCCCATATAAACTTCATGACGTCCCTCTGTAGGGATTTTAGGTCAGCCGAGGGGACTGGGAGGGTCCTAAATAGGTACAAAAGTCTTGGAAGTACCACCATTTTAATTATATGGATCCTGCCCACCCATGAAACCGGTAAAGAGGCCCAGGATTTCAAATCTTGTCTAATTTTACTGTACATCGGGGGGAAATTAAATTTGTAGACTAGATCAGTTTTGGTCGGCAATAACGTCCCTAGATAGGAAATGTATTGTGGTTTATACTGGAAGGGAAAATTATAGAACAGTTGATCTTTCAGTTGGGGGGGGAACATTGCAGGGGAGGAGTTCTGACTTTTTGGGGATGAGGCGATTGAAAAAAAAAATAAAAAAAAAATACAATTCTGTAATTTGGGATTTTTTTTATTTATTTACAGCAATCACTGTTCAGGTTAAATAATGGGATATCTTAACAGATTGGGTTGTTGCAATGGGAAATGTATATATATATTTTTTTGGAGTTGTGTATGATTTTTATTATTTTTTTTTTTAGGGAAGTGAAGATGAATTGGAATTGGCCATTTTGATTTTTTTTTTTCCATTATGGGATAAGTATGTTCATATTTTAATAGTACGAGCATTTTAGAAAAAGGTGATGCCTATGAATATTTATTTTTATTGTTTATCTATTTGCATTATGGAAAAAGGGGGTTGATTTCAATATATATATATATATTATTTTTCAGAGCGTTATTAAACTTTTTTTTTTATACTTTTATTAAGCCCCCTCAGGGGCATTGTGAAGGACTTTTTCTATTTTCCTATTGAGCACTGCCACCTGCCAACTACACATCTAATTAGGCTAGAACTCTTCAGCGAGATCCTGCCTAAGGCCTCATTCACACAGCCGTAGCAATTTTGTCGGTCTGCAAAACACTGTTACCGGCTGTGTGCATTCCGCATTTTGCGCATCGCTACATCCTGCCCTCTGTTAGAACTGCCTATTCATGTCTGCTAAACAGTCAAAAATAGGACATGTTCTATTTATTTATTTTTGCAGGACCTCAGAATGGAAATGTCAACAGCACATTGTGTGCTGTCTGCATCTTTTGTGGCTCCATTGAAATGAATGGGTCCGCATCCGATCCACAAAAAATACAGTCATGTGCACAAGGCCTAACAGAAACAACGAACACCTTCCATGATCTTTGCACGGGAAATCCTTTCCACCCCCAGGGACACAGTGTTCCCAGGGAAAGCAGCCTCAGATGCAGTAGTCACAACTGACCACGGCATCTGAGGGACCAAGAGGGTCATTTATTATCAGATACACGCCAATTTTTGGCATATATCTGGCGCATATTGCAGCACAAAGGTTAATCTGCGACTTTTTCGCAGGGTCTAAAAGAGGGGAGTGTTGGCAGGCCTGTCTAATTTATCATTTTCTACACCTATATTTAGGCGTAGAAAATGGTCTAAATCTACGCCAGCCGGTCTTAATAAATTACCCCCTAAATGTCTGAAATTGGCATTATCATTTGTGAACCCATAAGAATGTTCTATCTTTCTGCACATTTTTGAAAACTACATCAGATTTTCACATAAGTTCTAAAAGTAGATAAAGATGTCCCACAAAATAAATTTTTTTAATATTTTCACTCATTTGTTTGAATTGGTTAAGTTGTGTTTTTTTGGCACCATTTTGGGGCACTCATAACTGATAAGCTTTCATTAACTCTTTCTGGGGGAGGGTAGAAAAAAAAAAAACAGCAAGACTGCCTCTGAGATATTACGTTATAAGTTTTGTGGCATTGCTTTTTTTTTTTTTTTTTTAGAATAAGTAAAATGCTAACTATATTTTGTGGGTCAGTACAATTTGAGTGATGCAAAATATTGACACCGGTTTCTACAGCTGATTGACACTGGTTTCTACAGTTAAATTTGCTGTCCACTGAAATTCCTTTCTATGTCAGTGTTACCCAGTGTTTTACCATTTAGCATGTACTGGTGACATGTATTTTTCCTTCCCATGTGCATAATAATGTGTCAGTGTGAAACCTCATCTGCCACTTATCTGCCCAAGCCTGCAATCTATCCAGATCCCTCTGTAGCAGTATACTGTCCTCTTCTGTGTTAATTACTTTACACAGTTTAGTGTCATCTTCAAAAATTGATATTTTACTATGCAAGCCTCCTACAAGATAATTAATAAATATATTAAAGAGAATAGGACCCAATACTGACCCCTGAGGTACCCCACTAGTGACAGTGACCCAATCTGAGTGTGTACCGTTAATAACTATTCTTTTTACATTTAGTACTAGACTACTGATTGCCTATTCTTGACATGTGCGTGTTTTATTTTGTATTAAAATGTAACTTTTATTATTCACTTTTTATATAAATATTTGATGCTAATTCCTATCTAACCTACTACTTTAAAACTATCTACTGAGACTCCTTGTGTGCTGTGCTTGCTTTCTTTCTGTAGCTATTATTCTGGTAACGGCGCGATATAAAAAAAAAAACATGATATAAAAACTAAGTGCCTGAACATACGCAAAAGAAGAGGGACAAAAGAATTAAAGCAGAGACCAACATTAGTCGAAAATTCATCTAAGTACCAGAACATGCGCAGAACAGCAGACCGGCAACTTCTCAGGCAAAGTGCTAAAACATGCGCGAGAATAAGGCATTCATCGCGAGATTTAGCCTTTGAATATTAGAGAAAAAAAGATAAAACTATCTGAATAAATAATAATTCTGAAAGAAGGGGCCAAAAACAGAGCCTGGAAACTATAGGCCGGTAAGTTTAACATCTGTTGTGGGTAAACTGTTTGAAGGTTTTCTGAGAGATGCTATATTAGAGCATATCAACGGAAATAAGCAAATAACGCCATATCAGCATGGCTTCGTGAGGGATCGGTCATGTCAGACTAATTTAATCAGTTTCTATGAGGAGGTAAGTTCTAGACTCGACAGTGGCGAATCAATGGATGTCGTATATCTGGACTTCTCCAAAGCATTTGACACTGTACCACATAAAAGGTTAGTATATAAAATGAGAATGCTCGGACTGGGAGAAAACATCTGTATGTGGGTAAGTAACTGGCTCAGTAATAGAAAACAGAGGGTGGTTATTAACGGTACACACTCAGATTGGGTCACTGTCACTAGTGGGGCACCTCAGGGGTCAGTATTGGGCCCTATTCTCTTCAATATATTTATTAATGATCTTGTAGAAGGCTTGCATAGTAAAGTATCAATTTTCGCAGATGACACTAAACTGTGCAAAGTAATTAACACTGAAGAGGACAGTATACTACTACAGAGGGATCTGGATAGATTGGAGGCTTAGGCAGATAAGTGGCAGATGAGGTTTAACACTGATAAATGTAAAGTTATGCACATGGGAAGGAAAAATGCAAGTCACCCGTACATACTAAATGGTAAAACACTCGGTAACACTGACATGGAAAAGGATCTAGGAATTTTAATAAACAGCAAACTAAGCAGCAAAAACCAGTGTCAGGCAGCTGCTGCCAAGGCCAATAAGATAATGGGTTGCATCAAAAGGGGCATAGATGCCCGTGATAAGAACATAGTCCTACCACTTTACAAATCGCTAGTCAGACCACACATGGAGTACTGTGTACAGTTCTGGGCTCCTGTAAACAAGGCAGACATAGCAGAGCTGGAGAAGGTCCAGAGGAGGGCATCTAAAGTAATAACTGGAATGGGGCAACTACAGTACCCTGAAAGATGATCAAAATTAGGGTTATTCACTTTAGAAAAAAGACGACTGAGGGGGAGATCTAATTAATATGTATAAATATATCAGGGGTCAGTACAGACATCTATCCCATCAGCTATTTATTCCCAGGACGGTGACTGTGACGAGTGAACATCCTCTGCGTCTGGAGGAAAGAAGGTTTGTACACAAACATAGAAGAGGATTCTTTACAGTAAGAGCAGTGAGAATATGGAACTCTCTGCCTGAGGAGGTGGTGATGGTGAGTACAATAAAGGAATTCAAGAGGGGCCTGGATGTATTTCTGGAGCTTAATAATATTACAGGCTATAGCTACTAGAGAGGGGTCGTTGATCCAGGGAGTTATTCTGATTTCCTGATTGGAGTCGGGAAGGAAGTTTATATTCCCCTAAAGTGGAGAAAATTGGCTTCTACCTCACAGGTTTTTTTTTTTGCCTTCCTCTGGATCAACTTGCAGGATAACAGGCCGAACTGGATGGACAAATGTCTTTTTTCGGCCTTATGTACTATGTTACTAGGACCGTAAGCACTTAAGTCAATACTGAAATGTAAGATTAGTCGACAGTTACAATTTGGAGAAACTATCGATAGGAACCTGGAAAAATTTCTAAGTGCAGTGACATGCGCGGGACCTGAGATTAGATCGCGAGAATAGGTACGTCATGCAAAAAGGAGGATCTAATGGAAAAATATTCCGTTACCAGAATAATAGCTACAGAAAGAAAGCAAGCACAGCACACAAGGAGTCTCAGTAGATAGTTTTAAAGTAGTAGGTTAGATAGGAATTAGCATCAAATATTTATATAAAAAGTGAATAATAAAAGTTTAATTTTAATACAAAATAAAACATGCACATGTCAAGAGTAGGCAATCAGTAGTCTAGTACTAAATGTAAAAAGAATATAAGTGCCTCTACATGTGCAGGGTATATATATGTAACATACCATTAATAACTACCCTCTGTTTTCTATCACTGACTCTAATGCAGTTTTGACTAGTCCACCATCAGATGGTCAGATAAACATATAGTGGAGAAAAAAGCTAAGTATCACAGACCAACACCACTAGAACGTAACTTTTATATAAATTCTAAAAAAGTAACATAGTATCACCTCCTATAACCCAGAGGGAATTCAGTACTGTGTATAAGAGGAGGAAATATGTATCCTTATTCCTATTGGGTCCCTACCTAAGAACAGAACAGCCACCCCGGTAGGGACGATCCCGTGTCAGGAACCTCCTGGTCACTTTATTAAGTCAATGATACAAAAAAGAATACAATCACCATAGTACCAGATGCTAGTAGATGTTGTCTGGTAATCAAGTCCAGGTCATAAGGTCCTATTAGATAGAGTGGATCGCAGTTTGAGGTGCAGAAACACCGGACAGGACAGATAGTGTTATGAAAAAAAACGTCTTCTTTATTAGGTATTGCTCAGCAGGTGAAGTGGATAAAACAATGCATTTTGGGAAAGTGTAGGTCCCCATCATCAGGTTAAAAAGCTTCAATACACTTTATATATCGATGCAAATTAAAGATTGGGGTAGTTACCCTCCCCATCTTTCTAACACCGAGAGTGGCTTCACTGAGCCTCGCCTATGATGTACAGTGTATATAGGCCAGTTTTAAATGAAGTATGCAAAGTAAATGTTTTTATTTAAAGGGAACCTGTCACTGGGATTTTGTGTATAGAGCTGAGGACATGGGTTGTTAGATGGCCGCTAGCACATCCGCAATACCCAGTCCCCATAGCTCTGTGTGCTTTTATTGTGTAAAGAAACTGATTTGATACATATGCAAATTAACCTGATTGGAGTCCTGTACCTGAGATGAAATATAAAAAAGTCTCGTCTGCACTGGATACGTGCGGCGAGCAAATGGACTTAAGGCGCAAATCACAACCCGAGCTTGGATACGAGAATTTTTTTATTTTGAAAAGACGACGCGTTTCGGGGTACTCAGGACCCCTTTATCAAGTCTAAAAAAACATATATGGTTGTTACAGCGGTCTGTAGTGAATCAAAGGTGTAAATAATGTAAAAGTATAAATATACAAAAATTCATATTAATATTTGAACAGTAGCTGAAACTGTGTGTGTACATACGTGCGTACAAGCACACATACACGCATTTATATCTGTATATATAGAAAATTGTTTAGATGCGTGGATGGATCAATGGATGAAGATGAAAACATAAACATAAACACAAGCATAAATGTAATATGTATCCATAAGTAATAGATTGGTTCAGTGTTTTGGCTGAATGATTGTTTACACAAGTGATAAAATAGAGGATAAAAAAGAAATATAGAAAATAGATAAAAAATGGCTAAAGGATATGGGTAAAATGGGTTATATATCTAAAAAATAATAAAATAAAAAGCTGACACAGACCCTGTTTGGGGTATATATAGCTATATGGGACTGTTTCCTGGTTGTGTACGGGTCTATATGTACGCAAGAACAGATAGGTAAAGGTACATGGTTTAGAGTGTAGATGAAGGGAGTCCCTTGAAAGGGGGAGAATGATAATATTTTCTCTTTTTTCTAAAGGAACAATTATTTGAGAGTTTCAACTCAAAGTAAAATGCTATCGTCTGGATAGGGTTGCTAGACTTTGCTGTTCTTCTTGTTTGAAACTGGAAGTTGTACTGTACATGAGTGTTTAGTAGTGAGACGGAATGCCTGCAGTACCTGTATCCTTGGCAACGTGAGTCCGCTGGTGCCCTCTCCTGGAGGTCCCTTTCAGAAGGAATGCTAGTCAGCGTTAATGTGGTCAATGAACGAAGGTGGTGGGGATAATATGGAAATAAAATTAAAATGAATATAAAATTAAAATGTAAATAATGTTTGGTGAGGTTTGGTGGGTCAAATGAATTGAACTTTTTTTGGGGAGTATATTTCATTTTGTGTTGGGGTTTTATTGTTGTTTGCTTGTTGACTGGTGTGTAAGGAGCTGTGTGTCTGTGGTTGTGAGCAATCAGTTGAAAGTATATAGCATATGCATGTGTATACACACACACGCCCATAATTACATGCATATACATATATATATATATATATATATACATACACACATATACATATATATATATTGTGGGGATGTGCTCGTGGTAGGCTACGGTAGCGGCGGCAGTATTGAGGCAATCACAGACAGTCTTTGTGATACACCGTGACTTTATTCACACCAACGGCATAACAGGCAATGTGCAGACCACACAGGGGCATATTCACATAGTGCATAAAACAAAAGTCCTTCCATAGAAAATAAACAGCAGGTTTGAGTCACCTTGGTTTGGACAGACCACAGCAGTTCTGCAGGCTTGTAAGCTACCTGCCTTTGTCTCCCTCAGGCCAGAGCCCCTTCGGCTCGTAGCACCACAGGTCCCAGGCTATCCTTCAATGTGTGCTGCGCCCAGACTCTCCTTCACCAGCACTGACTCTGTCTGTGGAAATCTCCAGCACAGCAAGACACACCCCACCCCCATCATCAGCAGGCTGGGTTCTTAAAGGCCCAGCTCCACCAAAAACCTGGGCTGGCCGTGGGGAACAGGCACCCCCCCACTCTTTACCTGTTCCCAGTAAGAACCGGCCCGGACACGCTGCGCCAGCAGCATTCGCCGCTGTAACCGCAATGATCCGGTTCTTACTCCACCGAGGCCAGGACCTCTGGTGGCACGTATCGTCCATCCATTATTATTCCGGGGACTCTCCTACAATATATATATATACAATATATATATATATACACACATACACATACACAATCCCAACAGCACACAACATGAACATGTATCTGCTTCTATACCTTCTGGTCAGCATTGGTGTAGAAGTTTGATATATAGTGATGGAAGGTATAGGTAACCTGATAATGGGGCGTCTGGATGCTGTTTGTGGCCAGTGTTCTGGTGTTGTAGTGGCTGCTGGCATAGGAGGAGGATCGGTGCTTACCTGATGGGGATTGCTGGAGAGTGTCCTGCTGTTGCAGCGCTGTTGTGCTTGCTGCATGTGTAGTGTGCAGTGTGAGGGAGCGCGCGCTTTCCGGAGTTATGAGGCGGGGCTGGTGGGCGGGGGCGTGGCAGGGGTGTGTCTGTGAGGGGGGTGGTCATAGGTGCCGGAGGCTGGGGAGCCCGGCTGATGTAGATGATGTGTGTTTCGCTAATGCTGCGGCTAGTGTGCAGGGAGGGCGGTGTCACAGGAGTAGTTGATGCTGCGATAAGAAGAGTGTATTTTTGGCTGGATGTACTGATGTTGGGGCTGTGTGATGGTGGTGACCGGAATTGGGCAGATGCCTGGGGCTGGTGGGATGTGAAGGTGATGGGAGGGGTGTGTGTTGTGAACTGATTTGATGGGTATTCTTATGAGGAGTCACAGAAGGTGGGGATGGGAAACGATGGGAATGGTAGTATGTCAGTAAATAGAGGTGTAATGTAAAAAAGAAGAAATGAACATACAATAATAAAAAAAAAAAAAAAAAAAAAATATATATATAAATATAACATTCTAACCAACGATCCGTACCTCAAACCAAAAATACCGCAAAAACCAAAAATCACGTTCAGAAAAGCGAAATCCCTAAAAAACATTCTAGCCCCAAGTAAACTAAAAAAGAAGAAACCAACCCCCACCAGCAGAATCAGCTGGTGCCCTGATCCCGTGGGCAGCTTCAAGTCAAGTGTAAATGCTGCAGCAACATTTCAAACAAAATCCAAACTTTCAGAAGCAACCATACCGGGGAGGAATTCCATATCAAAAGTTTCATAAACTGTTCCACTTCATACGTGATATACCTCCTGGAATGCGAATGTGGCCTGCAGTATGTCGGCCGGACCATCCAGACCTTAAGAGAACGCACTAATAAACATCGGTCAAACATCACCAAAGGATATCTAAAACACAGCGTCTCTAGACATTACCTAGCCACCCATAACCAGGATCCCTCAAAATTGTCCATCACTCCATTGGAACATATTGAGGCCAATCGCCCGGACAGATACAGAACCCTCCAAAGACGCGAGATGTTCTGGATCTTCAAGCTCAACACGCTTGAACCCAACGGACTCAATGAAAGCATAGAAAACCAGTGCTTCTAATATCACCATCCCGTGCATATACGACCCTTACAGCTCTACCCACCCGAACCAATCAACCTATCACGCCTCATCACTTACCCTCATTTAAGATTTTCTCTATCATTCTCCATTATCATTTTTATGTTTACTATTATTTCAAATTTTATATAATTTTATTTCTACATTTATTTATTTATAATTTTTTATTATATTTATATATATATATATTTTTTTTTTTTTATTGTATGTTAATTTCTTCTTTTTTACATTACACCTCTATTTACTGACATACTACCATTCCCATCGTTTCCCATCCCCACCTTCTGTGACTCCTCATAAGAATACCCATCAAATCAGTTCACAACACACACCCCTCCCATCACCTTCACATCCCACCAGCCCCAGGCATCTGCCCAATTCCGGTCACCACCATCACACAGCCCCAACATCAGTACATCCAGCCAAAAATACACTCTTCTTATCGCATCATCAACTACTCCTGTGACACCGCCCTCCCTGCACACTAGCCGCAGCATTAGCGAAACACACATCATCTACATCAGCCGGGCTCCCCAGCCTCCGGCACCTATGACCACCCCCCTCACAGACACACCCCTGCCACGCCCCCGCCCACCAGCCCCGCCTCATAACTCCGGAAAGCGCGCGCTCCCTCACACTGCACACTACACGTGCAGCAAGCACAACAGCGCCGCAACAGCAGGACACTCTCCAGCAATCCCCATCAGGTAAGCACCGATCCTCCTCCTATACCAGCAGCCACTACAACACCAGAACACTGGCCACAAACAGCATCCAGACGCCCCATTATCAGGTTACCTATACCTTCCATCACTATATATCAAACTTCTACACCAATGCTGACCACAAGGTATAGAAGCAGATAACTATATGACGTGGCAAGAAGCCAACAATACATGTTCATGTTGTGTGCTGTTGGGATTGTGTATGTGTGTATATATATATATATATATATATATATATATATATGTGTGTATGTATATATATATATATATATATATATATATATGTATATGCATGTAATTATGGGCGTGTGTGTGTATACACATGCATATGCTATATACTTTCAACTGATTGCTCACAACCACAGACACACAGCTCCTTACACACCAGTCAACAAGCAAACAACAATAAAACCCCAACACAAAATGAAATATACTCCCCAAAAAAAGTTCAATTCATTTGACCCACCAAACCTCACCAAACATTATTTACATTTTAATTTTATATTCATTTTAATTTTATTTCCATATTATCCCCACCACCTTCGTTCATTGACCACATTAACGCTGACTAGCATTCCTTCTGAAAGGGACCTCCAGGAGAGGGCACCAGCGGACTCACGTTGCCAAGGATACAGGTACTGCAGGCATTCCGTCTCACTACTAAACACTCATGTACAGTACAACTTCCAGTTTCAAACAAGAAGAACAGCAAAGTCTAGCAACCCTATCCAGACGATAGCATTTTACTTTGAGTTGAAACTCTCAAATAATTGTTCCTTTAGAAAAAAGAGAAAATATTATCATTCTCCCCCTTTCAAGGGACTCCCTTCATCTACACTCTAAACCATGTACCTTTACCTATCTGTTCTTGCGTACATATAGACCCGTACACAACCAGGAAACAGTCCCATATAGCTATTTATACCCCAAACAGGGTCTGTGTCAGCTTTTTATTATTTTTTAGATATATAACCCATTTTACCCATATCCTTTAGCCATTTTTTATCTATTTTCTATATTTCTTTTTTATCCTCTAATTTATCACTTGTGTAAACAATCATTCAGCCAAAACACTGAACCAATCTATTACTTATGGATACATATTACGTTTATGCTTGTGTTTATGTTTTCATCTTCATCCATTGATCCATCCACGCATCTAAACAATTTTCTATATATACAGATATAAACGCGTGTATGTGTGCTTGTACGCACGTATGTACACACACAGTTTCAGCTACTGTTCAATTATTAATATGAATTTTTGTATATTTATACTTTTACATTATTTACACCTTTGATTCACTACAGACCGCTGTAACAACCATATATGTTTTTTTAGACTTGATAAAGGGGTCCTGAGTACCCCGAAACGCGTTGTCTTTTCAAAATAAAAAAATTCTCGTATCCAAGCTCGGGTTGTGATTTGCGCCTTAAGTCCATTGGCTCGCCGCACGTATCCAGTGCAGACGAGACTTTTTTATATCCCAATACCCACCCAAGTGGCGGTCTGGCCCCCGCGCAGGGTTACTTCGGACACCATCCGGCAGCACCAACCCAGACAACCTCAACTCTTCAAACTTCCCTCCACCAAGGTTGCACCACAATCAGTGCAAACCAAACCAGGTGAGTAAATTCACTCATCTTGGTTAGGGGGAAGGGACATCTATCTGTTTACCCTCACCTATGAGCGCCTTCTCTCCTCTCTTGGCCATCTGATCACTGTACCTGAGATGAGTCAGGGACAGGACTCATCTCAGGTTAATTTGCATATGTATCAAATCGTTTTTTTTTTCACACAACAAAAGCACACAGAGCTATGAGGACTGGGTATTGCGGAGTGCGGATGTGCTAGTGGCCATCTAGCAACCCATGTCCTCAGATCTATACCCAAAATCCCGGTGACAGGTTCCCTTTAATGCTGCAGGTGAAACAGTATTTAACCCCTTCAGGACCCTGAAATTTTTCACCTTAAAAGGGGTTGTCCAAGTTATGGAAAAAAAATAATAATATAGCACTGTAAATCTAATGGTCAGCAATATATAACTAAGCTAAGCAAGTTTTTGGCAAAAAAAAAATATCTATTTCCATGGTTCTTTTCTGGCCCTTTGTTTACTTGCAAAAACAACAATCTCTGCCCCTCCCCCTGCTCTGCAAAGGAAGTGAATACAAGTGCTGCCCTGAGTGACATGTCTGCCTGCTGGGAGACTCAGCAGCATGTTGTATGTGTATGACTACAAGTCCCAGCTGTACAATGACACTGTTGATACACACAGGATCTTCCCCCTACTTGCAATGCTCTTCTCTTTCAGCTCCTGTGCCCAGCATTTGTCTCTTCACTGCCTGCAGCTACAACGCAAACACTTTAGTCCTGAGTCTGTGCAGCTGAAGGGGTTAAGAATCCTGGGAGAGAGCAATAAACAGCAGCAGTGCAGGGGGGCGTGGCCAGCACAGTGACCACTCCTATACAGATCTCTCAGACTTGTGCACCAACATTATCAGAGCAGGGAGAGAAGCGAACATCACAGGTCATGTGACCCTCAGTAAAATCTGAGAAACCAACAACTGGAGATAAAGTAAGTTAATTGGAAAGCTGTTACATTTGCCTAATTAGAAACATAGAAAGAACAAAAATATAACTCGGACAACCCCTTTAACCGCTTGCCGTCACGGTAACGCCAAGCGGCGTCCAGACGGCAGCGCTCTCAGGTCTCAGTGACGCCTATTGGCGTCATCTCGTGAGACCTGAGATTTCCTGTGAACGCGCGCTCACAGGAGCGCGTGTTCACAGGATTGCGCAGTTCACAAGTTGAACTACAGCCTGCCAGCACTGATCATTGGCTGGCAGGCTGTAGATTTTTAAAATGACCAATCAAATAGGTATATCAGACACTATTTTGTAAATAGCGTCTGATATACCTGCTACCTGCTCCTCTGGTGGTCCCTTTTGCTTGGATCGACCACCAGAGGACACAGGCAGCTCTGTAAGTAGCACCAAACACCGCACACACATTACACCCCCCCCCCCGTCGCTTATTAACCCCTGATCACCCCATATAGACTCCCTGATCACCACCCTGTCATTGATCACCCCCCTGTGAGGGTCCCTTATCACCGCCAGTTACTTAGCTACTTGTTAGGTAGTTAGCGCCCAGCCCACCGCACTGCAGTCACTGATTAGTCGCTAATTAGAGTCGTCGCTAATCAGCACTAGTACTATATAGTATCTGTAAGTGATCAAGACTGATCGCAATCAGATCTATATCAGTACATTAGGGTCACTTTAGGCTCTACAAAAAACGCCTACACTTGCGTTCAGTCCGCCCCACCGCAGTGACAGAATTTTTTTTTCCTGATCACTGCAAAAACACCGTAAAATCGCTGCGGCGCTATAAAGATCACTTTTGAGCTTTCCGGATCTTTATTAGCGATCGCAGCTTTACTTCGCAAGCACTTACTAGGCAGGTGTGCTCTTTTTCCTGGGTAGTCTCAGAGGAATACCCCCTAAATTTAGTTAGCCCAAAATGTCAAAAAAGGGGTATTCCGCTGAAGAGGCCTACAGGATTCTGGCCCTGATGGATGAAAGCGATGGGGATGCCTCACCCGCTGAATCCAGTGGTTCAGAATATGAACCTGTAGACAGCAGTGGCACTCTAACCGCTAGTGAAGATGACGAGGTTGAGGTCCCTGCTATGGTCAGGTGTACCCGACCCCATGTCAGTGTTTTGCATACCCCACGTGATGAGACTCATTTGCAGCAGAGTGGTGCTAGCGCTGATCTTTTTTATGGTGCGGCATACACCAGCAGCGCAGCACATCCTGGACCTTCTCAAGGTACTGGAGAGAACCGCGGACAAGCCGAGAATCCACAATCCTAGAGACCTGAAATTCAAGATTCCCATCAACGATAATCGGAGGAGGAGGCAAAGGCGAGGGTACAATGGGTTGAACATAAGGTTTCAATAAGGACTTATGAAAAACATTATGGATCTTCCAAGTCTGAGGAAGATCAAGACGGTAGGCAACAGGATTGATGACAGACAGGATTTTGTAAGGCCCAATAAACCTAGGACCCAACTTCCAGGAGGGAACCTTCAATTTGATATTCTTGGTAGACAACCACACCAGATCACCAACATTCAGGCCGGACCAAGCACACGTCTCTTATCTGCCACACGCTTATATCTCTCACTCATGCTCTTTAGATTATCCTGAATCTTTTGCCAAATAGATGACAAAGACGAGGAGAATCTGACCTCATCAGGTAAACCAGAAGACCCCTCTCCCGAGAAAGTCCCAAACTGCGGATGAAACCCATATGCACCAAAAAATGGTGACTCAGCAAGGGACAAAAAAGAACACCAATCCTCTTGATTCTCTGCCACAAAACAGCGCAGATATGTCTCCAGATTCTGATTGACGCGCTCTGTCTGGCCATTCGACTGCGGGTGGAAAGCAGAAGAGAATGACAACCGAACCCCCAAGCGAGAACAGAAAGCCTTCCAGAATCTGGAAACAAACTGCGTGCCCCTATCAGAGACTATGTCTGAAGGAATACCGTGCAATTTGACAATGTGATCAATAAATGCCTGCGCCAGCGTCTTAGCATTGGGCAAACCAGGAAAAGGGATGAAATGCACCATTTTGCTAAAACGGTCCACCACCACCAGAATCACAGTCTTCCCTGAGGAACGAGGCAGGTCCGTTATGAAGTCCATGGACAGATGTGTCCAAGGACGGGAAGGAATGGGTAAGGGAAGGAGAGGACCTGATGGCCGTGAATGAGGGACTTTGGCACGAGCGCAAGTCTCGCAGGCTGCCACAAAACCCTCAACCGACTTACGAAGCGCAGGCCACCAGAATCTCAGAGCGATGAGATCCAGTGTGGCTCTTGCCCCCGGGTGCCCAGCAAGGACCGTATCGTGGTGTTCCTTAAAAATCTTGTGTCTTAAAGCGATAGGCACAAACAACCTCCCAGGAGGACAAAGATCAGGAGCCTCTGACTGGGCTGCCTGCACCTCTGCCTCCAATTCAGAAAAAAGAGCAGAGACCACCACACCTTCAGCCAAAATGGGACCCGGGTCTTCAAAATTCCCGCCTCCCGGAAAACAACGTGACAGGGCATCTGCCTTCACATTCTTAACTCCAGGGCGGAACGTGACAACAAAATTAAACCTAGAAAAGAACAAAGACCATCTGGCCTGTCTCGGGTTCAGACGCTTGGCTGACTCCAAGTAGGCCAGATTTTTATGGTCAGTAAATACAGTAATAGGGTGTCTGGCTCCCTCTAGCCAATGGCGCCATTCCTCAAAAGCCAACTTGATGGCCAACAATTCCCTATCTCCCACATCGTAATTTCTCTCTGCGGAGGAGAGTTTTTTCGAGAAAAAGGTACACGGTGGCCATTTGGCAGGAGAGGAACCCTGAGACAAGACCGCCCCCACACCCACCTCAGAAGCATCAACCTCAACTATGAAGGGTAAAGAAATATCAGGTTGTACCAAGATTGGAGCGGAAGCAAAACTCTCCTTGATATTAGAAAAAGCCTTACGCGCCTCTACTGACCAAGAAGAAAAATCTACCCCCTTTCTGGTCATATCAGTGAGTGGTTTAACAATAGAGGAATAATTCAAAATAAACTTCCTGTAATAATTGGCAAAGCCCAAAAAATGCATCAGCGCCTTCTGATTCTCAGGAAGCTCCCACTCAAGCACAGCGCGGACCTTCTCGGGGTCCATGCGAAAACCAGAAGCGGACAGAAGAAACCCCAGAAATTGAATTTCTGGAACCGCAAACACACATTTTTCCAGTTTCGCATATAATTTATTCTCCCGCAGGATGAGCAAGACCTGACGTAAATGTTCCTTATGAGTTTTGAAATCGGGAGAAAAAAATCAAAATGTCATCCAAATACACTGATCCAAATTTTCCCATCAAATGATAAAAAATGCTGTTCACGAAATGCTGAAAAACGGCTGGGGCATTCATCAAACCAAAAGGCATAACCAAATTCTCAAAATGGCCCTCAGGGGTATTGAATGCCGTCTTCCATTCGTCTCCTTCTCTGACCCTGACCAGGTTGCATGCCCCTCTTAGATCTAATTTGGAAAAGACTTTAGCCCCAACAACCTGGTTAAACAGGTCCGGGATCAGAGGAAGCGGATAAGGGTCACGAATAGTGATACTGTTCAGCTCCCTGAAATCCAGACAAGGTCTTAAAGAACCATCTTTTTTCTTAACAAAGAAAAAACCAGCGGCAACAGGTGACTTCGAGGGTCGTATGTGTCCTTTTCTCAGACTCTCAGAGATATAAGCACGCATAGCGATCCTCTCAGGTTGGGAAAGATTGTATAAACGAGATTTAGGCAGTTTGGCGCCTGGGATGAGATTAATAGGGCAATCGTACTCCCTGTGCGGGGGCAAATCCTGAACTCCACTCTCAGAGAAGACATCCGAAAATTCAGAGAGAAAAGATGGTACAGTCTTAGTAGCAACCTCAGAAACAGATGTCGTGAGGCAATTCTCTCTGAAAAAGTAACTCCAACCATTTATTTGCCTCGCTTGCCAATCAATGGTGGGGTTATGTTTAGTGAGCCAGGGTAGCCCCAACACTAGAGGAGTAGGCAAACCGCTAAGGACGAAACATGACACATCCTCAACATGAGCATCACTCACAATTAAACGGATATTGTGAACTATGCCCTTTAATGATTTCTGAGAAAGTGGAGCGGAATCAATAGCAAAAACAGGAATATCCTTTCCCAAAGTGCGCACCTGGAAACCATGAGTTATTGCAAATTGATTATCAATGAGATTGACAGCTGCTCCACTATCCACAAAAATCTCACAAAAAATGTTCTTGCTCTCTAGCGCCACCCTAGCCGGCAGGACAAAATGGGAACTACAAGCAAACGGAAAACCTTCAATCTCCGCCTCAACCCTGACAATAGTAACAGACGGAAAATTTTTAAAAGATTTTTTCCTGTTTGTTTCTTTATTACTCCCAGAAAACTGCCTGAATCTCCTAGAAGGACAAACATTTGCCAAATGATTTATACCTCCACAACAAAAACAAACCCTCCCATGCGAGCTGAATATTCTATTGTCAAAAGCAATCAACCCCAGCTGCATGGGCTCCTGCTCAGAAGGTGCTGACGGCGACTGAGACCCCTGCGCACAGAATGAGACCGCTGCACTGTCCTGGGACTGAGTATGACAGGAAGGGGACATCTCTCCACTGAACGGAGAGGCCGTGCCCCCTCCGGCAGCGAAAAGACCCAAGACTGAGCGTTACCCCTGAGCAGCGATATAATGATCCCCACCCATCATAACCCCTGAACACCCTACAATAGTGAGGGGACACGACCACCGGCTCCCTACACCAGACACGGAGGGAGTCAGGGTCACCTGGGATCCAGCAAACAGAAAATAACAGATAAATGTTCAGCACTTAACTTTGTAGCAGACTGGAAAACAAGATCAGCATGCACACATACTCCAGGAAGTAGTATAAGCCGCCCAGTAATGCATTATGGGGCGGAATTTAAAGGGATGCAATCAGTCCAACCACATGACAGCTGAGAGAGGCTAACGAGATGAGGAACTGAACATCACAACAAAGAAACTCAAGGAGGAGGTTCTGAAAGGCTTCTGTCAGAGCTTCTCAGCTGTCTGGTTGTGACACTGGGACAAAGTGCATAATGTACTTCGCCACATCTCTGGGCGATTTGCGCTTTGCACATTGTCCCATGGGGAAGGAGAGGTTCTGTCCTCTAAAGGTAAAAAAATAAAAATAAAAAATAAATCACAGGTAAGCAAGGTAAGGTTCTGTTTCAAATGTTATATAAAGTTTATAAAAGTTGATGTTAATAAATGTATTGCGTTGCTGCCTGTTTTTTTTTTATTTTTTTTTAGCTTCTAGGTGGACCAAGCGATCAACCAGCTGCAGCACTGATGTGCATTCTGACAAAAGCATTGCGCTGCTGTCAGATTACACAGTCGGTGTATGTGGCGCTGCAAGACGAGATTTCTCCTTTGCAGTAAAAAAGATACGTTTGCCGAGGCTTATGAGCTGAGGGGCGGTGTTCATATGCTTTGGCAAACACTTTGTATAAAAAAATAAAAATAATTCTGGCAATGATTTATTCATCCACATCGATTGATGTGAATGGAGAAATAGGGTTTGCCAGGGCATACAAGCTGAGTGGGTTTGGATGTTGGGCGGAGCTCCTGTGTCCTGGGAGACGCCTTTCCCCTCTGAGGGGCATGGCGAGTTCATGTAAAATTTTATTTTTTGTCACAAGTTAGTGGAATATGAGACTTTGTAAGAAAAATAAAAATAAAAATAATCATTTTCCGCTAACTTGTGCCAAAAAAAAATTCTATGAACTCGCCATGCCCCTCATGGAATTCCTTGGGGTGTCTTCTTTCCAAAATGGGGTCACTTGTGGGGTATTTATACTGCCCTGGCATTTTAGGGGCCCTAAAGCGTGAGAAGTGGTTTGGAATCCAAATGTGTAAAAAATGCCCTGTGAAATCCTAAAGGTACTCACTGGAATTTGGGCCCCTTTGTGCACTTAGGCTGCAAAAAAGTGTCACACATGTGGTATCGCCGTACTCCGAAGAAGTAGGGCAATGTGTTTCGGGGTGTATTTTTACATATACCCATACTGTGTGTGAGAAATATCTCTGTAAATGACAACTTTTTAATTTTTTTTATACAAAGTTGTCAATTTACAGAGATATTTCTCTCACCCACCATGGGTATATGTAAAAATCCACCCCAAAACACATTGCCCTACTTCTTCTGAGTACGGCTATACCACATGTGTGACACTTTTTTGCAGCCTAGGTGCGTAAAGGGGCCGAAAGTCCAACGAGTACCTTTAGGCATTACAGGGTTGCTCACAATTTAGCCCCACCCAAAATGCCAGAACAGTAAACACACCCCACAAATGACCCCATTTCGGAAAGTAGACACCCCAAAGTATTCACTGAGGGGCATAGTGAGTCTGCGGGAGATTTTTTTTTTGCCAGAAGTTAGCAGAAATGGAAACTTTATTATTATTTTTTTTTCCTCAGAAAGTGTAATTTTCCGCTAACTTGTGAAAAAAAATTAAATCATACATGAACTCACCATGCCCCTCCGCGAATAGGACCAGGCCATTTTTTGAAAATCTGACATGTGTCACTTTATGTGGTGATAACTTTAAAACACTTTTACTTATGCAAGTCATATTGAGATTGTTTTCTCGTCACATATTGTACTTCATGACAGTGGTAAATTTGAGTCAAAATATTTCATTTTTATTTATAAAAAAAATACAAAAATTTACCATAAATTTCTAAAAAGTCACAATTTTGTACATTTCTATTTCTCTGCTTTTAAAACCGATAGTGATGCCTCCTAAAAGAGGTATTACTTTACATTTCCCATATATCTACTTCATGTTTGGAAAATGACATTTTCTTTTTTTGGGATGTTTAGAAGGCTTAAAAGTTTAAAAGCAAATCTTGTTATTTTCAGAACATTTCCAAAACCCACTTTTTAAGGACCAGTTCAGGTCTGAAGTCACTTTGTGAGGCTTACATAATAGAAACCACCCATAAACGGCCCCATTTTAGAAACTACACCCCTCAAGGTATTCAAAACTGATTTTACAAATTTTGTTAACCCTTTAGGTGTTCCACAAGAATTAAAGGGATTCTGTCACCTCCCCTAACCCAAAAAACGATTTTAAAGCAGCCATGAAGCACAGCTTACCTTGATTAGGCTGTGCTCTTTGATCTTGTAATCCGTCCAGCAGTTTCTGCAAAAAACGACTTTTATTGATTTTACGGTGTTCACCTTAGGGGTTAGGTCATGTGATATTTTTATAGAGCAGGTTGTTACGGAAGTGGCAATACCTAATATGTATACTTTTTTTATTTAAGTTTTACACAATATCATTTTTGAAACAAATAAAAATTATGTTTTAGTGTCACCATAGTCTGAGAGCCATAGTTTTTTTTATTTTTGGGGCGATTGTCTTAGGTAGGGGCTAATTTTTTGCGGGGTGAGGCGACAGTTAGATTGGTACTATTTTGGGGGCCTACGACATTTTGATCGCTTGGTGTTGCACTTTTAGTGATGTAAGGTGACAAAAAATGTTTTTTTTTAGCACAGTTTTTATGTTATTTTTTTGATGGTGTTCACATGAGGGGCAAGGTCATGTGATATTTTTATTGAGCCGGTCGTCATGGATGTGTCGATACCTAATATGTCTACTTTTCTATTTTTCCCAATTTTTCTTTATTTTGGGAAACACTTCTTTTTTTTTTTTTACTTGAAACTTTAAAAAAAAAATTGTTAAACTTTATTTTTTTTACTTCTTTTTCTCTTAATTTTTTGTCCCACTCTGGGACTTCAACTTTTGGGGATCTGATCCCCTTTACAATGCATTACAATACTTCTGTATTGTAATGCATTGGCTGTAAGTGTATTACAGACTGTAATACACTTACAGATTCCTCCCTGTGAAGGGCATCGGGCTGCCTTCCCTGCCATCAGGTCCCCGTCACAGCAGCGATGGCCACTCCGCACCCGGCAGGATCCCGCACGTTCCACAGTCAGCGCTGTGGAAAACACTAATGCACCGGCATCAGTGTTTTCACTGATGCCAGTGCATACAGCAGGGGTCCGGCTATCAGTGACTGCCGGAACCCTGCCACTGATCTGGTGGGCACAGCTCCTGCACCCGCCTAATCAGCTTGCCGCACATGTACTGCACTGGTCCTTAAAGGAGTTCTGCAGTTTTTTTAAACTGATGATTTATCCTCTTGAATGGAGCTTAGCACCACCCAGGCCATTGATGCTAGTCATGATGTCACTGGGCCTGCGGTAAACAGCGAGAAGGCCGCGGCACTACTGCCAGCGCCACTGCCTTCTCAAACAGCTGATCAGCAGGGCTGCCGGGTGTCGGATACCCGCCGATGAGATGCTGATGATCAATTCAGAGGATAGATCATCAGTTAAAAAAAAAATCAAAACCCCATTAAGTCACGTCAACCAGCGCCGTACATGTACAGCGTGGGTCCTTATGGGATTAATCGGTATATCTAACGTGATTGCCGTGGTTGAAAAAGTGCCGCTCGATTACATTCACATGCAAACTTCCAGGCCTCTTTTAGACACTGATCAGGATAACCTCTCTGTCTGAATCTATAAAACAGTTGTGATGTTTCTTGTTCAAATTCTTTTAAGTTAGAGCAATTGTGCCGAATTCTTAAAAACTGACCCCCGGGAATGCCCCACCTAAGGGGTTTAGGATGGAAGCTTTCCCACCTCAGTAGACTATTTGTTGCCGTTTGCTTGCGGTGAAGTGTAGTCCTTATCTGTTACTGTTCTCCCTTGCTGACCAATCACTGATTTTAAATCTTTCAGGGTTGAGATTATGAGAGGCAGAATTATCTATTATCTCTAAGGGTTTGACATTTGTCCCTACAAACCGGTTCAATTGTTTTGAATAGATTAAAGACATCCATCTGTTTGTGCGAAAAGTGAAGGCATTCGCACACACATATAAACAGAGATGTGTTGAAATGGGACTAGATCTGATGGACCTTCTTGGTTTTGATAATCTTATGGAACTCCTTAATGATAATGAAAAACCAAGGGGACAGGGAAAATTTACAAACCTCAGTAACAAGAGTACCAAGAACCCACCAAAAGGAGAGCTATTTTTGAACTCTGTTATTAGAGATCTTTGTAATCTGATGAAGACACCCATGCATAAAACTATACATATGAGAAAATAGAAGGCCTTAGAACTCTAGGCAAAAGGGGTGAATACGGTAATCCTCAATTATCAGCAATATAGGAATGTGTGCATGGCTCTACTGTCGGACAAGACAAATTATGAGGTTTTGGAATATGATCCAACTAAACAATATAAATCTGAGTTGTCTACATTATTACAAGAGGCATTGTAATACAAATTGATTAAGTCGGAGAGAGATGGAATATTTATTACCAATGCATTCCAGGATAGCAACATTTTACTATCTACCAAAGATTCATAAGGGTCTTGACCCCCCTCAAGGGTAATCCCATTGTCTCAGGAATTGGTAATCTTACTCAACATATAGGGACATATGTTGACCGCATATTACGCCCTTTTCTTTTCACACTGCCATCATATCTCCGTTATACAACTGATTTACTTAAAAGACTGGAGGGTATCAGCATCGGGGCCAACACCTTTTTAGCATCAATAGATGTTGAATTCTTGTATACATCTATAACTCACACAAAGGGCTTGGCTGAAGTGAAATATTATCTTTACTCCAGGAGTAATGAGTTGAGAAGTCACAATAACTTTGTGTTGCGTCTTCTCAGCTATATACTTACACACAATTACTTTTTGTTTGACTCTACGTTTTACCACCAGCTCAGGGGAACCGCTATGGGGAGGCCCTGTGCGCCTACCTATGCGAATTTGCTCCTGGGCTGGTGGGAAGACACAATTGTTTCTCAGAGGAGATGTCACTATGGACCCAGTTTATTCCAATATGGGTCCGTTATATAGATGACATTTTGCTTTTTTGGACGGGCTCCATCAGTGACTTTGAACAGTTTTTGGTCAAGCCTAATGTGAACCATATTGGTCTACATTTTACATTTGAAATAGATAGTACCTCAATTACCTTTTTAGATACCAGAATTAGCAAGAGAGAACAGCGACAGATAAGGACTACACTTCACTGTAAGCAAAGGGGAAACAAATAGTCTACTGAGGTGGGAAAGCTTCCATCCTAAACCCCTCAGGCGGGGCATTCCCAAGGGTCAGTTTATAAGAATTTGCCGCAATTGCTCTAACTTGGAGGAATTTGAACAAGAAGCATCATAACTGTTTTATAGATTCAGACAGAAAGGTTATCCTGATCAGTGTCTCAAAGAGGCCTGGAAGTTTGCAATTGAGAGTAATCGAGCGGCACTTTTTCAACCATGGGTGGAAAAGGAGGACAACTTACTTTGCATAATTGGGACTTTTGATTCCAAGTTAGGGATATTTTGAATCGTTATTGGTTCCTCATCAAAACAGATCCTAACCTCAAGGAGTATCCATCTGAAACTCCCTCTACCACATTTCGAAGAGGTCAGAATATTGGTGATGCCCTTGTGCCATTTTGAACCACAAAGGAAAGAGCTGGCTTTAGAACTGTAAAAATGGTACGTTTAAATGTGCTCACTGCAAAGCTTGTCCGTTTATAGAAGTTGGTGACACTTTTAGGGACAGTTCAGGAATAAAAGTTTATCAGGCCTGGAACTTTGCGAATTGCAACACTAGAGGTGTGATATATCTGATGCAGTCCCAATGTGGGTCCCTATATGTGGGTAAAACATGTAGGGAGTTCAAAATACGAATTTTGGAACATTTAGGTGATATTAGAAATAAACGAGATAAACCGATTATGAGACATAGGCCTCATGCACACGACCGTTGTGTGCATCCGCGTCCGTTCCGTCATTTTTCACAGTTTAGCGGAGGTCCCATTCATTTCTATGGAGCTGTGAAAAAAAACTGATAGTCCTCCGTTTTTTCTCCGCATCCGTGATTCCAGTCCATCAAAAAAATATAACCTGTCCTATTCTTGTCAGTGGAAAACGGACGACGGACCCATTCAAGTCAATGCGTCCGTCAAAAAAAACGGATGCACAACTGGTATGTCATCTGTGTCCGCGTCCATTTTTTTCTACAAGACCTTGGTGCAATAAAATTACACTTTTCATTAGCCTTCCTTTTTTTCCCGTCAGACAAAAAAAAGGAAGGCACAAGGAAACACAACTGAAGCAAAATCGGACACGGACCACTGAAGCCAAATCATTGACAGTGAAAAAACACTGTCGTGTGCATGAGGCCATATTCACTTACAGCATGATGGAAATTTTGCATGTATCTCCTTCTCGATGATAGAAGTTGTTCGCACATCGATCAGATATTAAAACAAAAGGAATCACGTTGCATATACCGATAAAATACTGTTTCACCATCTGTCTTAAAAGCAGAGGAACTGAAATTTAGAAAATTGCAAATCTTTCAAAATTTGGGGTCAATTTGGTATTTTTTTATAAATAGAAATGAAATATTTTGACTAAAATTTTCCACTGTTATGAAGTACAATATGTGACGAGAAAACAATCTCAGAATGGCTTGGATAAGTAAAAGCGTTTTAAAGTTATCACCACATAAAGTGACATGTCAGATTTGCAAAACAATGGCCTAGTTCTTAAGGTGAAAAATGGCAGGGTCCTGAAGGGGTTAAATACTGTTTCACCTGCAGCATTAAATGAGAACATTGACTTTGCATGCTTCATTTAAAACTGGCCTATATACACTGTACATCATAGTGGAGGCTCAGTGAAGCCCCTCTCGATGGGAGAGGGTTACTACCCGAATTTCTTATTTGCATCAATATATATAGTGTATTGACTCCCCTTAAAGATAGGGCATTGTATAATATTCTGTTCACTGACAAATACTTAGTGGTTTACGTTTCACCCTTTTCAAATATAATTCACTGACCAAAGAAACGTTGTGAAGGAAATAGTAAAACTACGTCTTTATTGAAACTTGATTAAAATGTGAAGAGGTGGGAAAACTCTTACCTAATATAAAAACCTCCCAATTTACTAACATATAGCCACACCAATACAGGCAGCAGATAACATGGCACCAGATGGTCTAATGCAATTGCGCAAGACCCAGCCTGCCCTGTCGCTCAGGTGTGAATACAAGTCAATTTGGGAAACCACGTAAGTGGAACCAACTACAAATGTGTATTGGTCCACGAATACATCCCACAGCAGTATGACACTAGGTAGTAAACAGTGCTCTATTATCCTGAGCGGTATTAAACCACTCTTGTGCATACAAGGCGGGTGTATTCACCGTGGTGTAAATGGCAATGAATGCCAATACTAAATTGTTCGGCTGTGCCACTAAATTACTTGCCCTATAAATGTTTAACCCCTTGATAAACATCTGCCCATGCGAAGCAGTTGCGACCTGTGAATCAACGCACATGCTCACTGTGACGTGTGGTACAAGTGCCGTCATCCACTGCCGTATGAGCACGAATCAAGGGAGGTATTTACTAGGCAGTCCTATGACACTTGTGATGCCTGGATGTGAGCACACCGTTTGATAAACATCTGCCCACACTCATTAGAGGGATGAAATTGCAGGCCACTGCTATGGTGTGAACACGAATCAAACATACTAAACCTGGCTGTATTCGAGAGGGGTTGAATGTTTATCAAGGGGTTAAACATTTCTAGGGCAAGTAATTTAGTGGCAGAGCCGGACAACTGAGCATTGGCATTCATTGCCACTTACACCACTGTGAATACACCCGCCTTGTATGCACAAGAGTGGTTTAATACCGCTCAGGATCATAGAGCAGTGTTTACTGCCTAGTGTCATACTGCTGTGGGATGTATTCGTGGACCAACACACGTTTGTAGTTGGTTCCACTTACGTGGTTTCCCAAATTGACTTGTGTTCACACCTGAATGACAGGGCAGGCTGGGTCTTGCGCAACTGCATTAGACCATCTGGTGCAGTGTTATCTGGAGCCTGTATTGGTGTAGAAATACAGTCAGGTCCATCAATATTAGGACATTGACACAATTCTAACATTTAACTGCAAACCGTCAGATTTAATTTAAGGGTATTTACATCCAAATCTGGTGAATGGTGTAGGAATTACAACAGTTTGCATGTGTGCCTCCCACTTATTAAGGGACCAAAAGTAATGGGACAAGGTTTCAGGTGTGCTATTTGCGTTTGGAATCTGTTGCTGTCAACTCTCAAGATGAGATCCAAAGAGCTGTCACTATCAGTGAAGCAAGCTATCATTAGGCTGCAAAAACACAACAAACCCATCAGAGAGATAGCAAAAACATTAGGCGTGGACAAAACAACTGTTTAGAACATTGTTCTGTGGTGGATGACCTTAGAATTCTTTCCCTGGTGAAGAAAACACCCTTCACAACAGTTGGCCAGATTAAGAACACCTCTCCAGGAGGTAGGTGTATGTGTGTCAAAGTCCACAATCAAGAGAAGACTTCACCAGAGTGACTACAGAGGGTTCACCCCAAGATGTAAAACATTGGTGAGTCTCAAAAACAGGAAGGCCAGATTAGAGTTTGCCAAACGACATCTAAAAAAGCCTTCCACAGTTCTGGAACAACATCCTATGGACAGATGAGACCAAGATCAACTTGTACCAGAGTGATGGGAAGAGAAGAGTATGGAGAAGGAAAGAAACTTCTCATGATCCTAAGCATACTACCTCATCAGTGAAGCATGGTGGTAGTGGTAGTGTCATGGCGTGGGCATGTATGGCTGCCAATGGAACTGGTTCTCTTGTATTTATTGATGATGTGACTGCTGACAAAAGCAGCAGGATGAATTCTGAAGTGTTTCGGGCAATATTATCTGCACATATTCAGCCAAATGCTTCAGAACTCATTGGACGACGCTTCACAGTGCAGATGGACAATGACTCAAAGCATACTGCAAAAGCAACCAAAGAGTTTTTTAAGGGTAAGAAGTGGAAAGCTATGCAATGGCCAAGTCAATCACCTGACCTGAATCCGATTGAGCGTGCATTTCACTTGCTGAAGACAAAACTGAAGGGAAAATGCCCCAAGAACAAGCAGGAACTGAAGACAGTTGCAGTAGAGGCCCGGCAGAGCATCCCCAGGGAGGAAACCCAGCATCTGGTGATGTCTATGCGTTCCAGACTGCTGGCTGTAATTGACTTAAAGGATTTGCAACCAAGTGTTAAAAAGTGAAAGTTTGATTTATGATTATTATTCTGTCTTGGTCCCTTAACAAGTGGGAGGCACATATGCAAACTGTTGTAATTCCTACACTGTTCACTTGATTTGGATGTAAACACCCTAAAATTAAAGCCGACAGTTAACCTCTTCCAGACACAGGGTGTACAGGGCCGGTTTGCGGCTTTTCATGTTGCGGGTGGCGGCGGTGCCATCGGGTCTCCATGGGGCTGTAGGGGGGACCCGATGGCATGGAAGGCAGTGCGATGCTTTCCTGAGGTATCGGCGCTGCCGTCCTGTGACGAGCCTGTGAGATCCAGCCCCCTGGATGTCCCAATATTTATGGTCCTGACTGTATGTTTGCCAATTGGGAGGTTTTTTATATTAGGTAACAGTTCGCCCTCCTGTTCACATTATATTCTATAATATTCTGCCCTGAATATAAATATAAAAAAAATACAAAAAGTAACCTTCTATAAATTATTTATTTATTTTTTCCCTTTAAGTGTGTGTTTTTTTGTGTGCACCATTCTTCTTTGGCGTACCTTATATCTCTGGTATGCAAAGAGTGCTGTTTGGTATGGAATATAACCGCTATGGAACTGACCAAGATAATAATCGCTGTAGTTTTAAATAAAGTTGCTGTTGTTTTCTATACAGCATAGTACTGACAGCCCGAGCAGTGGAACACATCGCTGCATGCGCCGTGACGCCAGGTGACACCGATGTGCGTGCTGACATCGCTACGCAACACTGTGAGATGTGGTCTTCTCTTTAAAAGGCACACTGACATACCAAAACACCAACGCGTACCGAGGATCGGCGTTTACATCTGCTACAGTGCTGTAACTCCATTTTTGTGCTACTGGGGCCCCCCCTAGGACTACCGAAGTACCATCAGCCTATATGTTGGGACGGCGATCTGACCATAAGAATCCCTACATCTATATGCTACAAATGCGCAAGTATATGGCCTTAGTGGCCAGGCTCAAAATATGCATATTTGTTTATTAACATATCTGGCGCTATTTAGGGGGACTCCTGATGAGGATGACATGGCCATTTTAGGGTTACTTATATCGTAGGCTGTCGACATCCTATGAGTGGTCACACTCCACCGTTTGATTATTTTGGCTTTATTTTCTAACCACAGTATTATATTCATCTATATGGGCATATTCCCATCTGGACTTTGTTCCCTGATGATCTAGTGCCGGAAGTGCAAAATTAGGGTCATTTGGTCTAGAAAAAAGACGACTCAGGGGAGATCTAATAACTATGTAAAAATATATGAGGGGTCAGTACAGAGATCTCTCCCATCATCTATTTATTCCCAGGACGGTGACTGTGACGAGGGGACATCCTCTGCGTCTGGAGGAAAGAAGGTTTGTACACAAACATAGAAGAGGATTCTTTACAGTAAGAGCAGTGAGACTATGGAACTCTCTGCCTGAGGAGGTGGTGATGGTGAGTACAATAAAGGAATTCAAGAGGGGCCTGGATGTATTTCTGGAATGTAATAGCTAGGTGTTACAGGCTATAGCTACTAGAAAGGGGTCGTTGATTCAGAGAGTTATTCTGATTCGGATTCCCCCCTAAAATGAGGAAAATTGGCTTCTACTTTATGGGGTTTCTGCCTTCATCTGGATCAACTTTGCAGGACAATAGGCTGAACTGGATGGACATATGTGTTTTTTTAGCCTTACAAACTATGTTACTATGATTATATTTCAGCTTGTAAATGTAGTGCACTGACACATTACAACCTGTATTCTGCACACAGGACTGCAGTGAATTTTACATAAAGGTCATTATTAGAGGGTTCCTGCAGCTAATTCTGATAAGGGGAATTGCTATCAATGCTGGTCTCTGGACTTTCACCTCTTGTCGCTGTGATAGATATAGAGGCCTCAACAAGTAAATGGGTAAACATTTTACCAACCTACCCCCCACCTCCCTGGGGGCCGAGATATGCGCAGTTAAATCAGCCCCACCCCCCCATTCCTTCAGTCAGGAGGAGAATGAGAGATTAGGTTCAGAGCTCACAGCTGCAGGAGGAGAGAAAAAAAACGTAAATATATATATATAAATGTGACATTATGATCGTTGTAGTGACCCAGATAATAAAATTATATTATTTTTACCACACAGCAAACACCATAAAAACAATCCACAAAATAATGTAAAAATGTATGTTCTTTTTATCAATCCCCCTAAAAATAAAATAAAAGTTATTTAATACACTATATATACCCCAAAAAACTACAACTAATCCCGCAAAATAAAAATAAATGTAGAAGAAAAAATTAAAAAGTTAGGACTGCTAGAACACAAAGGGGGGCAGTGGCTTTTGTGACTTTTAAAAAGTTGCATTTCATTAGTGTTTCTAAATCCTGGAAGCACAGTAAACTATAGACTCTTTTACAAACTTCCATGTCCGACCAGCGCCGTAATAGTACGGCTGTGGTCGGGCATTTAAAGATGGCGCTCGCCCCTGACCTGCGGGTGGCCGCCTGCTTCTTCTAGCAGACACCTGCGGCTCATGTCCACAACCGGCAGTAATGCCGAGGTCAATCCTGACCATGGCCTCTGAGCGCGTTAAACACCGGAAGTGCACACTTCCGGTGATGCTCTGGCTCCCTCGTGTGGCGATCGGAGGAGCTGAAGCGTGTATGCAGCAGCCCCTGTCTGCTACATTGTATTTCCTATGGAGCCCTTGCCTGTACTAGGGCTCCATAGAAAACAAGCAATTTTCTCATAGACGCTAATGCTAGTGCATTTGGGTCAATGAGAATAGCAATCTAATAATTGCATGTTATAGTTCCCTATGGGAACCATAAAAAAGTGTAAAAAAAGAATTTTTATAAAAAAAAAAAAAACACAAAAATTCAAATCACACCCCCCTTTTGCAAAAATTAAAATAAAAGAACTAAAAAAAATACACATCATGGGTGTCGCGATGTGCGAAAATGCCCATAATATAAAAATATTAAAATATATTCCCCATATGGCAAACAACAAAACGTAAAAAAGCGTCCAAATGGCCGATTCGCCGTTTTTGGTCTCTTCATTCTCTACAAAAAAAAAAATGTAATAAAAAGTTATACACACCCCAGAATGGTATCAATAAAAAGTTCAGATCGCCCCCGCAAAAAATGAGCCCCCATACAGCTCCGTACACATAATTGCAAAAAAGTTATAGGGGTCAAAATATGGCGACAAAAAATTAAAACTGATTTATTTTCCCATTTTTTATTTTTTTTATCACTATCAAAACACTAGAAAAACTATACATATAAGGTATCGCCGGATTCGTACTGATCTGTAGAATAAAAGTAACCGGTCATTTTTATCGCACATCGTAAATAAAAAACCTGTAAACTGTGGTGGAATTGCTTTTTTTTTGCAATTTCATACCATTCGGATTTTCTTCCTGCTTCCCACTACAGCATATGCAATATTAAATGTTGGCGTTGAAAAGTAGATCTTGTCCCGCAAAAACAAACCCTATATGGCTATGTGAACAAACAAATAAAAAAGTTATGGCTCTGGGAAGGCAGGGAGCGCAAAACGAAAAAGCAAAAAAAGTAAGTAAAATCTGTGTCTCAGTAAATCTTGTTGGCACACAATTCAGGAGACAATATTGCATTTTTAACCCCTTAGTGACATAATTAATTTTAGCCTTAAAGAGGACCTTTCACCACTCCTGACATGTCTGTTTTAATAGCTTCCCCACGTACCAACAATTCTGGAGCATCTATTTTTATGTCTCTATGTTATGCCGTTCCTTTATTATTTCTACTAGAAGTTATGAATAAATTGCTATTAGTAATGGTACAGAGGGGAGGTAACCAGTTGGGGGTGTACCTGCACAGACTTACTCTATCCAATCAGTGCTGCCATTTTCAGACTGTGCAGGTACACCCCTCCAACTGGTTACCTCCCCTCTGTACCCTTACTGAAGGCTAATAGCAATTCCTTCATAACTTTTAGTAGAAATAATAAAGGAATGGCACAACATACAGCCATAAGAATAGATGCTCCAGAATCGTTATTACATAGGGAATGCATGAAGTTATTAAAACAGACATGTCAGGAGTGGTGAAAGATCCTCTTTAAGGCTAAAATTAATGATTTCACTAAGGGGTTAAAAATGCAATATTGGCCCTTGAATTGTGTGCCAAGAAGATTAACTGCAGACACACACAAAAAAAAAATCTATAATAAAACAAGTGAAATTTTTGGAGGGCTTTTCCAATTTTAACATGACTGTTAAGAAGTTAATGCAAAAATATCAATCAAAATTTTATTTTTAATTGTTACATTAACTGAACAAAAAATAAGTAGTCTGTACGTGAATACCTTTTCCACGAGATCAATAAAGAAATCTCTCACATCTTTGTTATGGGTAAGACTTGTTCCAATATTCACCAAGGCCCTAGAGAGTGTCTGTATGAAGATAAAAATATGTCTTATAATCAGAATATACATTATTGGTTTATAAAACAATAACACTAGACCTACCTTAAAATTTGCTTCCATTTCATGAAATACTGCGATTTTTCCTCTAAGTGATGTACAGACTAAACTAAAAGAAAAAAATAAGAATAAGAGAAAATAAAAACCAACACTAAAAAAAGATTGAAAAAGATAAAAAAAAAGAAAACCAGCACCACTTCTATAAACCGACTTCAATTGCCTCCTGCTGTAGAGAAATGATGTGTTATGTCAAATGTTGAAGGCAAAACACTGATAAAACAGTAGGTTTCTCAAAAGTTCACCAGACTTTTGTCAACGCAATCCTGACATTATATATTACCATTTCATTACATTGAGATAATCCCATATTTGACATTTTATCTGCCATTGCCGTATGACCTGACTTGGGTCCTCACATTATTTGTGGGTAAAAATGGATGATTGCAAAAACATTCACATTTTCCATTAGGCCTCTTTCACACGGCCGTTGCGGAAACATGTGCGGGTGCGTTGTGGGAAACGCATCCGCACTTGCTTGCGGATGCTTGCGATTTTCACGCAACCCCATTCATTTATATGGGGCCTGCGTTATGTGAAAAACGTAGAATAAAGAGCATGCTGCGATTTTCACGCAACGCACAAGTGATGCGTGAAAATCACCGCTCATGTGAACAGCCCCATAGAAATGAATGGGTCGGTATTTAGTGCGGGTACAATGTGTTCAACTCACGCATCGCATCCGCGCGGAATACCCGCCCGTGTGAAAGGGGCCTTATTGTTCTATGATCCTCACTTCTACATCTGTAGAGTGGTTTTACCCATAAGGCGATTTTCACACTAGCTTAACTCCTTAAGGACTCAGCCTTATTTCACCTTAAGGACCAGGCCATTTTTTGCAAATATGACCAGTTATCACTTTAAGTTCTGATAACTTTAAAACGCTTTCACTTATCCAAGCCGTTCTGAGATTGTTATTTCGTCACATATTGTACTTCATGACACTGGTAAAATGAAGTAAAAAAAATCTTTTTTATTTATAAAAAATAAATAAAAAATTACCAAAAATTAGAAAAAAAATGCTAATTTCAAGTTTCAATTTCTCTACTATAACACATAGTAATACCTACAAAAATAGTTATTACTTTACATTCCCCATATGTCTACTTCATGTTTGGATCATTTGGGGAATGATATTTTATATTTTGGGGATGTTACAAGGCTTAGAAGTTTGGAAGCAAATCTTGAAATTTCTCTGAAATTTTCAAAAACCGAAATTATAGGGACCAGTTCAGGTCTGAAGTCACTTTGTGAGGCTTATATAATAGAAACCACCCAAAAATGAGCGCATTCTAGAAACTACACCCCTCAAGGTATTCAAAACTGATTTTGCACAAGAGTTATTGGCAAATGGGGATGAAATTAGAAAATTTCATTTTTTTGCCACATTTTATGAGGTTTATTTATGCGGTTTATTTACACTGTGTCCTGTTTCAACCCCCCTGATGCACCCCTGGAGTAGAAACTCCCTAAAAGTGATCCCATTTTGGAAACTACGGGATTACATTTTTGTGAGGTAAGGTTACGAAAAATTGAAATTCTGAAATGTCATCTCCATTAACTGTTGAGGAACACCTAAAGGGTTAATAACGTTTGTAAAATCCGTTTTTAATACCTTGAGAGGGGTAGTTTCTTAGATGCGGTAACTTTTAGGGAGTTTTTACTCTAGGGGGGCATCAGGGGGGCTTCAAAAGGGACATGGTGTCAATAAAAAAAAGCCATCAAAATCGGCCTTCCAGAAACCATGTCGGTTCTTTCCTTTTGCGCCCTGCCTTTTAGTGATACAGCAGTTTACGACCACAAATGTGGCGTTTCTGTAAACTGCAGTGTCAGGGTAATAAATATTAAGTTTTGTTTGGTTGTTAACCCTTGCTTTGTTACTGGAAAACACAGATTGAAATGGAAAAGTGCCCAAAATAGCTGTTTTGGCACCGTTTTTTTTTTGGGACCGTGTTAATCGGGGGGGTTAGATCATGGGGTATTTTTATAGAGGAGATCCTTACGGATGCGGCGATACCTAATAAGTCTACTTTTTTACAATTATTTAGGTTTTAGACTATATTATCCTTTTTGATATACAAAAATTTTTTGGGGTATATCTCTAAGGTCTAAGAGTCATTATTTTTTTTATTTTTTAGCCGGTTATCTTATGTAGGGGCTCATTTTTTGCGGGATGAGAGGACGGTTTTATTGGCACTATTTGGGGGCTATATGACTTTTTGATCGCTTGCTATTAAAAATTTTGTTATGTAAGGTGACAAAAAAAGTTTTTTGTTTTTTTTTTGCACCTTTTTTTGGGACCATTTTAATCTGGGGGCTTAGGTCATGGGGTATTTTTTATAGAGGAGATTATTACCGACGCAGCGATACCTAATTTGTATACTTTTTTTTAATTATTTTAGTTTTTCCAAATTTTATGGTGTCTCAAGTCTGAGAACCATTTTTTTTAATCCGATCTCAGTGCTAAATTGGGATATAAATTTAGTACTCCATGGAAGTGTGATACTCCCTGAAGCAACTGTCAATGCAGAGGCATGGATGATCGGGGCATGTGTTGCACTGAGTGGTGGTGTTCTTCCGTATCCCCTCCTGCGACACACTCTGCACTTTTTGGGGGTTCGTCCCTTCTTTCCAGTATGGGGGACCACACCTGGAAAGTGTTGGCCAGGGACAATCCGGGCGCCTCCAGTTCCCGAGGTACTCCAGCCTGCTCTTTCCCGGTCCGAAAAAGATCAGGGCCCTTGAGGACTGCCTCATAGAACTGAAGGAATGTCCCTGTGTTGTCAGCGCTCCAGGACAGCACAAAAGAGTTGTACAAGGCATCCTGTATCAAGTAGACCACAACTTTTTTGTACTATACCCGGGTTTAGCGCATGGTATATGGCTTGAGGACTTGATCAGAGAGATCAACTCCTCCCATATACCGATTGTAGTCGACGATACAATCGGGCTTGAGAACCGTTGCCGCGGTACCTCGCACAGGGACAGGGGTGATGCCGTTACCATGAATTGTGGACAGTACAAGGACATCCTTCTTGTCCTTATATCTGACCAGCAACAGGTTTTCACTGGTAAGGGCACGGGTCGCACCCCTGGGGATAGGTACCTGGAGGGGGTGGGCAGGGAGGCCACGTTGATTTTTCTGCACGGTCCCACCCACAAGTGGACTTGGATCTGGTGGCGAGGGACTGGAACAAGGGGATACTAGTATAAAAGTTATTCACGTAAAGGTGGTAACCCTTATCTAGCAGTGGGTACATAAGGTCCCACACAAGTTTCCCGCTAACACCCAGAGTGGGGGGACATTCTGGTGGTTGAATACGGGAATATCGCCCCTCGTACACACGAAACTTATAAGTGTACCCTGAGGTTCTCTCACAAAGTTTGTACAGCTTCACGCCATACCTCGCCCGCTTTGAGGGAACATACTGGCGCAAAATGAGTCTCCCCTTGAACGCAATGAGAGACTCATCAACCGCGACCTCCCTTCCAGGTAAATAGGCCTGTACAAATTTTGCCACAAAATGATCGATGACCGGCCGTATCTTATAGGATCACCTTGGGGGGGACATGCTGCATTATCTGAATAATGCAGACATTTCCGGATGGCCTTAAAGCGGGAGCATGTCATGGCCGTACTGTAAAGTACGGCCATGACATGCTCCCGCACTCCAGTACGTCCCCACTCCAGTACGATGACCAGGCCCATATGCAGCACGAGGCCCCAAAATATCCTCATCTTGGGTGCACTGACCGGCGTCCAGCCACCAGGCCTAGCCAAAAAGGAGCCGGGTGTTGAGCAATTATTTATTCAACAAACTTTTGGGTCCTTCAGGAGGTGGTCACACTATATTTCTATATATATATGAAGTTCAGTGGTCACTAGGACCGAAGTGTGACTTTTTCTCACCTCACTGACTAATTGTTTTCATAAAACATACATTTTAATGGTTCATTTTAAAATATTTATTTATTTCCACTCTAAATTTAAAATTCCTCAAATATTGGAGAGATGGGAATTATGTATAGTACTGACATACGGACTTATTCCTTATCGGGGTGCCTGATATCTTCTCAGGGCTGTCTCCCTTCTCTTCATGTATCCTACTCCTATCTGTCAGTCTATTTAATATCTCGGCTCTTATTTTACTATATAAACTTTCTCCCCTGTTGGGGTTCCCCTCTCTCCAATATTGAACTAAAAATCAATGTTACTCCTGCATCCCTACATGTTTCGCCGTACAAACGGCTTCTTCAGGGGATGGCGTGCAGGGGATGGCGTGTTGAGCAACGAACTGTTGGGCGTACAGATTTGCCTGCTCCACCATCAGATTTACCAGTGGGTCACTGGAAAAATGCCCAAAAAAGCCATATTCAGTGTAGCCCACAGTGGAAATCTAGATTCCTGATTGGCCTACAAAATCAGGAATCACGGGCTCATATCGCTCTGGGGTACACCAGACAAGTTCACCGGCAGGGTGCTCCGGTGCATTTAACTGGTGGGCGAAAACTAGTACGAGCCCCAGAGCTGCTCATACTAGGCTGAGCCACAGGGTCCCTAGCATGTCGGTCCCCTTGCTCCACCTGGCGGCGTCTCCGCCGCCTTGGGAACTCATCATCATCGCTAGATGATGAAGAGGACGCGGATGACAACAGGAAATTGGGTTCATCCTCACCCTCACTGGGACTCTCTGAGTCGGAGGCAAGCTGGGCGTATGCCTCCTCGGCCGAGAACGTCTGGCGGGCCATAGGGGAGTGTGTGTCTGCGTGTGTATGTGTGTGTGTGTAAATATTTATTTGGTGTGTGTGTGTGTGTGTGTGTGTGTGTGTGGGGGGGGGGGGGGGGGGGGCACGGGTGTCTGCGTACTTTATCCCTAAAACTAACAGAAAAAAAAAAAAGACTAACTAAAAAAAGGGTAAAAAAAAAAATCTAAACCGCTGATCAACCGGCCGAAGTTGATCAGCGGTGGGGTGTGCAATGCGCTAACAGTGGCCGGGACGCTAAGAGTGCCGGCCACAGTCAGCGTATGCACAAAAAAATAAAATAAAAATGCCTGCGCCCAAAAAAAGTTGTGGGGGGGGGGGGGGGTGTAAGCAGCAGCACCCCTGGGGGTTTTAGGGTCACACAGGGTTACCACTAACTTTCCCTTTTATATCCCTGCCTAGCCCAACCTTTCCCTATACTTTCCCTAATTACCTGGTGATAAAGATGGGGGTGGCACAGGATGGGTGCTGGGGCACAGATGCTGGCTCAGATGCGACATGTGCAGGCAGCGCTCCTCTCTCCTCGGGCTCCGGACACAAAAGGAGGAGGAGAGGAGCGCTGCTATGATTTGAATATGCCGCCGGCCCGCCCTCCTACCAATCAGAAGCGATCCTGAGTGGGTACGCCTTTTGTCCTTAAGTACCAGGACATGAGGGCGTACCTGTACGCCCTGTGTCTGGAAGAGATTAAAGGCTATGTACACCTTTGGGAGCATTTTTTTTTTTTTATTATTGCATTTTAGTCATTTGGAGCTAAAAATCTTTTTGTCAATTGGTCTTTATTAAAAGTTTTGAGTGCTTTTGCCTGCACAGCTTTGAGCTTATCTAGTAGCAGGATCTGAATTGTATCTCTGCTTGAGCTCCTTATCTTTGATCTCTGACTTTAAAAACACTCATTACAGCTCAGTTCTTATTTTACTGATAAAAATGTGGCTTAAAGGGGTTGTCTCACTTCAGCAAGTGACATTTATCATGTAGAGAAAGTTAATACAAGGCACTTACTAATGTATTATGATTGTCCATATTGCATCCTTTGCTGGTTGAATTCATTTTTCCATCACATTATACACTCCTCGTTTCCAAGGTTACATACCACCCTGCAATACATCAGTGGTGGTCATGCTTACACACTACAGAAAATAGTGTCAGCCTCTCTGGTGGCCGGGACCATGGGAGCGCACATAGGCTAGTGCTTTTTCCTATATTGTGCAAGCACGACCACCACTGATGGATTGCAGGGTGGGCGTAACCATGGAATCAAGCAGTGTAAAATGTGATCCAGCCAGCAATATGAATAACAATATATTAGTAAGTGCCTTGTATTAACTTTACCTACATAATAAATGCCACTTACTAAAGTAAGACAACCCCTTTAAGTGTTTATGACCTCTTAGTAATTTAGAGATAAGGGTTATTAGATGACTGGCACAAAGTGAAAGTACCATTCACATAGCTAGAAAAACAGTTAACCCTTTGTGCCAGAAAGGATCAATATATTTAATATAGACCAATAGACAAAAAAAAGATTTTTAGTCCAAAATGAGTAAAATACAGTCATAAAAAATAATTACACATGAAGGTGTACATAGCCTTTAAAACCATCCAGCTGGCTGCTCTGGCAGAGGAACAGCCTGCCGGAGTTCATCGTATCCAAAACAGTCGTTTTTTGTCCATCCAAGTCCTGCACCGGAAACAGGTGAGACCTCATGATAGTCAACGGGCTCAGGTGGAGAACGGCAGTATCTGGCTATGGATTGTTTTAAGACTAGTGTAAAACTAGCCTAAGCTGCCTACTAAGGTCTATATGTTCCAGATGAATACTATGATTCTTGAAATGTGGGTACACTTAAATCAACTTTTAACACATTAACCACCTACAGTATATGGGACTATATCAAATTTATGTCAGCGGCTCACCTATTTCAGACCGTTGGATATAGGTACTCAATCTTAGGCGTACTCATCGCCTATACAATTAGCAAATAATAAAAGGTTAAAATAATGGATGGCACTCTAATATCGGATGTCGCATGGACTACATAAGAATGAGGAATTATAAACAAATTTATTCACACATTATGTAGCAAAAAAAACACACAAAAAAAGTTCAAGATTAAAAAAAAAAAAAATCGCACGTGTACACGTCATAGGTCTTACCCTTTGTAAAATAATAGACAATAAAAAGTCAAAAAAAATAAAATCATTAATAGTAAAACCTAACAGCTTTAGCGTCAGCAGATAATATTAGCTGCAGTACATAATAAGCAGCAGCAGTAGATATTATAAGCAGCAGTAAATAATTAGTGAGTGATAGTAATAGCTGAAAAGAAATAGTAATAGTACCAATAGAGAGCAGTAGAAATACTATAGGATGTGCATCTGAAATAAATACTAAGATAAATAATGAACTGCATTGTTTATTTAGTGAGATATCTCTCTTATGTCTTTTGTATACGTGAGGTGTCTTACATAGATTGGAGGTTTGGAAATGGGGGTGGGGCCCTCCAAGGAGAGGAGATCGAGGTGCTGGTAAACAGCCGGACACTCGATGTCCCGTCCTCAAAGGGCACCCATCCCAGTTCTACCGGAAACCAAAAAGTTCCATCTCTGCATTCACCTCTGGGGATCATGGTGTCGAACTCAAAGATTCTCCTAGATTCCATTCTCGACATCTTCGCTAAATGATTCCCACCTCTCCAATGTCTTCTAATTATTTTAAAGGCCACAAATGTAAGTAATGATGGGTCTTTATTGTGGTGGTCCTTAAAATGCTTCGATACTGAATGTTGTACATAACCTTTTGCAATATTCAAGATATGTTCAGCTATTCTTTTTATAACCCTTGAAGGACCAATGATGTAGCTGTACGTCATAGCTCCGTTCCCTAAACATAAAATAACGAAGCGGGCGCCTCAGCCGCGGGGTTTCTGCTATTTTAAATAGCAGAGACCCGCGGCACATGTATGCGATCAGCCATAAGGCTGATCGCATACATCTTACCTTTCAGATGAACAGGCTGCTCTGTTTTCAACAGAGAGGTATCCAGATGCAGTACTCAGACCCGCATACAGAGCAGCCTTGACCCAGCACAGATCCTCCTTACTTACCCCCAATCAGTCCAGAAACCAAGCCCCAGAGCGATACGCATTATCACATCTTTTGATAGGGAGTCACAACAGGTCAGACCAATTTTCCAACGTCATTGGGAGATTTTAAAAATGGATCCTGACTTAGGGGAAGTAATAGGTGATTACCCCCAGGTTACATACAGACGCGGTTGGAGTCTGCGTGACAGTTTGGTCCACAGCCATTTCACGTCTATCAATATTCAACCTGGCTGCGTTCCAATGTCATAGGATGCTACAGATGCGGTAACTGCATTGCCTGTAAACATAAACAGGTCACAAAAACCTTTACCAAGATTACATGGGTATCCAGGCAACCATCTAATGCTACCTCCCTACCACTGCTAGGCTGCAGTGGTTCCTTTGTACATTATATCCCTTAAAGAGTTGACACAGACAGAAACGTGCCACATTGGGATGTTATTAGGAGCTCAATAAGGTGTTTATTAGCATCTAGAACCAGGGACTAGGCCCGAGCAGGGACATCTATCCAGACGCGGTTTGCCCCTTTTGGGGCAGGTTGTTCTGTATAGACAGGTAGGACTTTAATAGACCCCTTCCCCTCAAGTAGGGCATAATAGGGCCCACAGGTACAGAGCTCCTCCACTTGCACTGACCCTGTCCTATACCCCTGGCTTGTTCCACCAGACTGATACCACATCTCCATCTAGGATTGCCACCACCGATACCTCCAGGAGAATCTGGTCCCACTACATGTATTGGTTCTAGTAAGACTGCTCGCACCTATCCCTAAGTGGAGCAGGATACATTTATTCTACTTTTCTACCAGTGTTGGGCTACCAGTATTGAATCCTTGGTTTTTATCATTGATGCATCACAAAGTGGTTTTGTTTTCTTTTTAATATTCATCAGTAAAAGTTATGTTTTAAGTAATTGTCACTTCCCCCTCTGGGTTACATGGTTCTTTTGATTTTTGGAGTGCTTACTGAGCCAGTACACTACATTGCTCTCATTAGTGATTTTTACCTAAAATTCATAAAAATCAGGGGTCTGTATTGGGCCCTATTCTCTTTAATATGATCTTGTAGAAGGCTTGCACAGTAAAATATCAATTTTTGCAGTTGACACTAAACTGTGTAAAGTAATTAACACTGAAGAGGACACTGTACAGCTACAGATGGATCTGGATAGATTAGAGGCTTGGGCAGAGAAGTGGCAGATGAGGTTTAACACTGACAAATGTAAGGTTATGCACATGGGAAGGAATAATGCAAGTCACCAGTACATACTAAATGGTAAAACACTCGGTAACACTGACATGGAAAAGGACCTAGAAATTTTAATAGCAAACTAAGCAGTAAAAACCAGTGTCAGGCAGCTGCTGCCAAGGCCAATAAGATAATGGGTTGCATCAAAAGGGGCATAGATCCCCGTGATGAGAACATAGTCCTACCACTTTACAAATCACCAGACCACACATGGAGTACTGTGTAAAGTTCTGGGCTCCTGTGAACAAGGCAGACATTTCAGAGCTGGAGAGGGTTCAGAGGAGGGCAACTAAAGTAATAACTAGAATAGGGCAACTACAGTACCCTGAAAGATTATCAACATTAGGGTTATTCACTTTAGAAAAAAAGATGACTGAGGGGAGATCTAATAACAATGTATAAACATATCGCAGGTCAGTACAGAGATCTCTCCCATCATCTATTTATCCTTAGGACTGTGACGAGGGGATACCCTCTGCGTCTGGAGAAAAGAAGGTTTGTACACAAACATAGAAAAGGATTCTTTACGGTAAGAGCCGTGAGACTATGGAACTCTCTGCCTGAGGAGGTGGTGATGGTGAGTACAATAAAAGATTTCAACAGGGGCCTGGATGAATTTCTGGAGTGTAATAATATTACAGGCTATAGCTACTAGAGAGGGGTTGTTGATCCAGGGAGTTATTCTGATTGCCTTATTGGAGTCGGGAAGGAATTCCGCCCCCCCCCCCCCTTAAGTGGGGAAAATTGGCTTGTACCTCACATTTTTTTTTTTTTTTTTTTTGCCTTCCTCTGGATCAACTTGCAGGATAACAGGCTGAACTGGATGGACAGATGTATTTTTTCGGCCTTATATACTATGTTACTATGTATCCAATAAATCCACCAGGTAGACCGATTATCTCAGGTATCGGATCAGTCACTTCTAATTTATCTCAATATATAGACCGTATTCTACAACCAACAGTCAAACAACTACCATCCTACATAAAAGACACAACAGATATCTTAGCAACATTTGAACAAATAGAATACCAGAATCGGTTATTAGGCACGATGGATGTGAATTCCCTATATACCATCATTGATCACAGCCAGGGAATGGATGCATTAAGGAAACAGTTGAATTACAATGAGGCTTTACATAAGGATCAAATTGAATTTGTCATAGAGGGCATTAACTTTATTCTAACACATAATTATTTCATATTTGAATCAGATTATTTTTTACAAAAGCGGGGTACCGCTATGGGAACCATTTTCGCCCCCAGCTATGAAAACATCTTTATGGCACAGTGGGAATGGGAGGTCATTGGGCCTAAGCTGGGAAAGAGCCTGGTGCTATGGCGCCGTTACATAGACAATATTATATTTATATGGCAGAATATGGAGAACATACAAAATTTTCTTAAAGAAATTAAAGATAATGATGGGAACTTGAGAATTTCTACAAACATAAGCCGTACTCATGTAGAATTTTTGGATTTAACAGTGAAGATCTATGGGAATGAACTAATTAGTAATACAGATCAGAAACCGGTTATGAAAAACATTTACATTCTATATTCTAGTTGCCACCTTCCCAGATGGCTAAACAATATTCCAACCAGTCAATTTAGAACACGAAGCCAACGATTTAAAACAACAGTTTCTTGTAAAGGACTACTTAACCACCTCAGCTCCCCTAGCTTAAACCCCCTTAATGACCAGACCACTTTTTACAATTCTGCACTACACTACTTTCACGGTTTATTGCTCAGTCATACAACTTACCACCCAAATGAATTTTACCTCCTTTTCTTCTCCCAAATAGAGCTTTCATTTGGTGGTATTTCATTGCTGCTGACATTTGAACTTTTTTTGTTATTAATCAAAATTTACCTTTTTTTTTTTAATGCAATTTTTCAATTTCAGTTGTAATTTTTTTTTTTTACTACATTTCTATATAATTTTTTCTCAAAATTTATTGTTCTACATGTCAAAAATGCAATAAGTTTATATTTATTGGTTTGCGCAAAAGTTATAGCGTTTACAAACTATGGTACAAAAATGTGAATTTCCGCATTTTGAATCAGGTCTGACTTTCTGAGCACCTGTCATGTTTCCTGAGGTTCTACAATGGCCAGACAGTACAAACACCCCACAAATGACCCCATTTCAGAAAGTAGACACCCTAAGGTATTTGCTGATGGGCATAGTGAGTTCATCGAACTTTTAATTTTTTTGTTAAGTTAGCGGAAAATGATGATTTTTTTGGGTGAGAGAAATATCTCGCTAAAAGACAACTTTTCCCATTTTTCTTATACAAAGTTGTCATTTGACAGAGATATTTATCTCACCCAGCATGGGTATATGTAAAAAGACACCCCAAAACACATTGCCCAACTTCTTCTGAGTATTCACGCATTAGGGCCCCTAAAATGCCAGGGCAGTATAAATACCCCACAAGTGACCCCATTTTGGCAAGAAGACACCCCAAGGTATTCCGTAAGGGGCATGGCGAGTTCCTAGAATTTTTTTATTTTTTTTGCACAAGTTAGTGGAAAATTATGATTTTTTATTTATTTTTTTCCTTACAAAGTCTCATTTTCCACTAACTTGTGACAAAAAATAAAAACTTCCATGAACTCACTATGCCCATCAAGAAATACCTTGGGGTGTCTTCTTTCCAAAATGGGGTCACTTGTGGGGTAGTTATACTGCCCTGGCATTTTAGGGGCCCTAATGCGTGAGAAGTAGTTTGAAATCCAAATGTGTTAAAAATGTCCTGTGAAATCCTAAAGGTGCTCTTTAGAATTTGGGCCCCTTTGCCCACCTTGGCTGCAAAAAAGTGTCACACATGTGGTATCGCCGTACTCAGAAGTAGGGCAATGTGTTTTGGGGTGTATTTTTACATATACCCATGCTGGGTGAGAGAAATATCTCTCTAAAAGTCAACTTTTCCCTTTTTTTTTTTTTTTTACAAAGTTGTCATTAGAGAGATATTTCTCTCACTCAGCATGGGTATATGTAAAAAGACACACCAAAACACATTGCCCAACTTCTCCTGAGTACGGCAATACCACATGTGTGACACTTTTTTGCAGCCTAGGTGTGCAAAGGGGCCCAAATTCCTTTTAGGAGGGCATTTTTAGACATTTGGACTCCAGACTTCTCACGCTTTAGGGCTCCTAAAATGCCAGGGCAGTATAAATACCCCACATGTGACCCCATTTTGGAAAGAAGACACCCCAAGGTATTCCGTGAGGGGCATGGCGAGTTCATAGAAGTTTTTTTTTTGGCACAAGTTAGCGGAAATTGATTTCCCTTTCCGCTAACTTGTGACAAAAATTTCAATCTTTCATGGACTCAATATGCCCCTCAGCGAATACCTTGGGGTGTCTACTTTCCGAAATGGGGTCATTTGTGGGATGTTTGTACTGCCCTGGCATTTTAGGGGCCCTAAAGCGTGAGAAGAAGTCTGGAATATAAATGTCTAAAAATTTTTACTCATTTAGACTCTGCGGATCCGTAAAACACATACGGACGTCTGAATGGAGCCTTACAGGGGGATGATCAATGACAGGGGGGTGATCAGGGAGTCTATATGGGGTGATCACCCCCCTGTCATTGATCACCCCCCTGTAAGGCTCCATTCAGACGTCCGTATGTGTTTTGCGGATCTGCGGATCCGCAAAACACGGACACCGCGGATCCACAAAACACATACGGACGTCTGATTGGAGCCTTACAGGGGGGTGATCAATGACAGGGGGGTGATCAGGGAGTCTATATGGGGTGATCAGGGGGTTAATAAGGGGTTAATAAGTGACGGGGGGTGTAGTGTAGTGGTGTTTGGTGCTACTTTACAGAGCTGCCTGTGTCCTCTGGTGGTCGATCCAAGCAAAAGGGACCACCAGAGGACCAGGTAGCAGGTATATTAGACGCTGTTATCAAAACAGTGTCTAATATACCTTTTAGGGGTTATAAAAAAAATAAAAAAAATAGCATCTACAGCCTGCCAGCGAACGATCGCCGCTGGCAGGCTGTAGATCAGCTCGTTTACCTGCAGTGCCTGTGTGCGCGCGTTCACAGGAAATCTCGCATCTCGTGAGATGACGCCCCGGCGCGTCCAGGAGGAATAACAGGGCCGCCGCCAGGACGCAATCCTGCGTGCGGCGGTCCTGTAGTGGTTAATAGAAATAGTAGAGGCTTCATTAAACAAAGTAAGAACGATGAATAGGGATGACTTTTTCATTTCCAACAAGAAGATAACTAAAAATGAGACTAAAAATGCGGCTAAGATATGTATAATATTACCATTTAATGCTCATTATAAGACTATAGAAAAGATCATTAGAAAACACTGTCATCACCTCCTGGGAGATAAATTGATAGGACCTTTACTATCAATAAGTCATCTAACTACATACATGAGAGCTACTAATCTGGGTTTACAAATAGCACCTTCAATTAAAAAGACACCTTTGCAAATCAAATCTAGTTGGCTATCACTCCAGGGATTTTATAGATGCCCTAGATGTAAGAACTGTAGGATCACAAATTTTTCTAAAAACCTTAAAGGGATTCTGTCACCTGCTTTTAGCATTTTAAGCTGGCACCATCGCTATGTTGACTAAAGTACCCTATTTCCAGCAGTCTTCTTTTTACTTATTTTCGTTTGGTAGTTTTGATATAAAAGCGATTTTTATGTTATGCCAATTAGGGTCCAAGGTGCGTTTTTTTCAATCTCCGGTGCCCAGTGACGCCCCCTGCAGTGCCCAAGACAGCCTCCTGATCATCAAAACACCTCCCACAGCCCGGCAAACGGTTCTGCCCCCTCCCCACGTCATAATCTACCTTATAGAAATGCCCCGTCCTCCTTCCTTTCTGCGGCCAGAAAACTCGCGCAGGCGCAGTACCGCCTGCGCGATCATCAACGTCCTGAGGGCAATAGCGCTCAGGTCACATCACTGGGCTCGGTGCATGCCCAGTGAGACTTTTGAGGCTGTTTCCCTCAGGAGGTTGATGATCGCGCAGGCGCAGGCCGTACTCTCCGTTTTCTCACCATTTGAAATGTCCTGGTAAACTTGATTGACATCCTTGGTCTCCTCCAACCCTGCAAATCCCGCGCCCTCGCCGTCCCGTTTAGTGTTCGGCGCAGGTGCAATGAGGAAGCCGGCAAGCTTTTTGGTTTCCTGTAGACCTGGGATGGGTGCCATTTGAGGATGGGACCCACCCCCATTTCCAAACCTCCAATCTATGTAAGACACCTCACATATACAAAAGACATAAGAGAGATATCTCACTAAATAAACAATGCAGTTCATTATTTATCTTAGTATTTATTTCAGGAGCACATCCTATTGTATTATATTATATCTTATTTTATGAAAAATGGTACCTACTAATTAGATCTTTTTAAAGCAGCAATATGTTCAAGGCAAATTTAGCACAAGTGCGATTTATTATTTATTTTTTGACTTTTATATTTGAAATCGATTTTTTTTTAAATTATTTCTATATGCTGGATATATATATTTCTCGCCCAATTTCCTTGGGGGACACAGAAGACCTTGGGTATAGCTCATCTCCCTAGGAGGCGTGACACTAAGTGAAAACTGTTAAGCCCCTCCTCCACAGCTATACCCTCAGCCTGGAGAGAGAGACTGCCAGTTTTTGCTTAGTGTCCAAGGAGGCAAGACACTCCCTGCTACTGCAGGGCTGTTTTCTCCTTGTTTAAATTTTGATTTTTACTTTTTTCTTTTCTTTTTGTTCCAGATCATCAGGGACAACAGAGTCGCACTAGACCTCTCTGTTTCTCCCGGGGTTGAGCTGCGCCAGTGCCGGTCATCCGCACTGCTGCCTCCCCCACAGAAGACAAGGTGGATCAGGGCAGCCCAGCTTCCCTACATCCCGCCAGCGCAAGGGTCGCCCGCACGCCAAGTCCCTCTCCCAGCGTCCTGCCACTGCGGTGCCAGTAGCTGAAGGGGCGACCCTGCTGGAATGGACTGAGGGTGAAGACGACTATGGTGAGAGAGTGGCTTCTCCAGCCCTACGTCCCCCACCCCCCACCCTGGTCTCCTGCGTGCCTGACCCCCCATACTTGGACCCTTCGGTCACTGCTGGACCTAGGCTGGCCCCTGGGGTGCTGCGGGGCGACATTCCACTCCCTGCTCCCTCTCCTCCCTTCTGGCCCTCATGGGACATTTTAGCAGCAGAATGCTGCGAATAGGCAGTCTCCCTTCACTTCTCAGCGTCCCTCCTGGAACGCTGTGCTCACATCCTCACGGGCACCCGGTCTCAGGGTCCCCCCATCCCCTCACCGATGCGCTGCTCTGGACCGGGGGCCTTTTCCTGAAGGCAGTGCTGCTTGGGCGCCCGCACCTCCGGCGCTTCTTCCCGGCCTGCTGGGCCGCACCTCCGAGCTGGGCCGCACTCTCCCGGCCCCCGACTGTTCCGGCCTGCGGGGTAGACTCCCGCGGCCGGCATTGGCTTGAGCACGATGCTCCAACGATTCCGGCCGGCCGTCGGCGACTTCCGGCCGGCCGGGCGCCGTAAATTTAGGTCCAGGCTCCGGGCCTACTGGGCCGCATTCCGGCGCTCCACCCGGGCCTCTGACGTCCGGTCCGCGGGGTGGGCTTCCGCGGCCGGTTTGTCCAGGCAGTCCGCTCCGGTTTCCTGTGCGGCCCCGGTCGGCCGGGTGCCGCAGAAAATTTAGGCCCCGGCTTCACGGCCTGCTAGGCCGCAAACTTCCGGCCTCTGTTGGAGGGGGCGGGAACTTCTCCGGGCGCGAATTCTTCCCGCCTGGAGGTTCCCCGCCCCCAGGGGATCGCGGCGCCGCCTCCTCCTCCCTTCCAGGTTGGTGGCTGTTAACCCTTCGGGTACCGGCCCCCGTGCTTTTGTTTGTTTTATTCGGCTGATGGGCCTATATGGCTGGCGCGCCCCCCCCCCCCCTCTACTTTATGCTGGGCACCTGTATGGTGGCACTTCTTTCTGCCTCAGTGAGGCTATTTTTTATTTGGGAATGCATGACATGGTTAAGTTAATGGATTTCTTGTGCGCTGCGCAGGACGCTGCAGCCTTATCTCAGTAGCGCCGCCTGTATGCGTGCTCCTTCCATGAGCGGCATGGTGTCGCACTCCCCGGCTGGTGCATGTTTCCCTTCTTTGGCCCTCTCCGGGATGCAGCGCTGGCCAAGTGCATGCGCCCTCCAGCTATGGTAATTGCCATGTGCAGACAACCCCTTCCTAGGCGGGAGGATACTGCACTCTCTCGGGCTGCAGGCTTGCCTGGTGTATGACCCCCCGCTTAGCTGGAATACTGCACTCTCACCAAATACGGTGTTGGCCATGTGCACGAGAACGCTGCACTCGTTGGATTCGCTGCAGGCCATGTGCACAACCCCCTTCCATAGGCGGAATGCTGCACTCATTGGATTCGTTGCCGGTCTTGTGCATGTCCTCCTTCCATAGGTGGACTCTGCACTCTCACCAGATACGGTGTTGGTCTGGTGCACGACCCCCTTCCATAGGGGACCGCTGCAATTTTACTGGATTCACTACCGGCCATGTGCGTGATTCCTTTCCATAGGCGAAATCGCTGCTCTCACTGGATTTGATACCGGCCATGTGCATGACCCCCTTCCATGGGCGGAATGCTGCACTCACTGGATTCGCTGCCGGTCTTGTGCATGACCCCCTTCCATAGGCGGAATGCTGCACTCACTGGATTCGCTGCCGGTCTTGTGCATGACCCCCTTCTATAGGCGGAATGCTGCACTCACTGGATTCGCTGCCGGTCTTGTGCATGACCCCCTTCCATAGGCGGAATGCTGCACTCACTGGATTCGCTGCCGGTCTTGTGCATGACCCCCTTCCATAGGCGGAATGCTGCACTCACTGGATTCGCTGCCGGTCTTGTGCATGACCCCCTTCCAGGGGCGGAATGCTGCACTAGCTGGATTCGCTGCGGTCTTGTGCATGACCCCCTTCCTCTAGGCGGAATACTGCACTTTATTGGTTATGGTGCTGGGCAGCCGGCCGTGTGCATTACCTCCTTCCATAGGCGGTATGCTGCATTCTCATTGGATTCGCTGCCGGCCTTGGGCATGCCTTCTTCCCTCAAGCGCCATGCATACTCCCTCACTGACTGGGGTCGTTCTCTCGCTGATAAGTTGCTGGCCGCGTGCAGGACCCCCTTCCATGGTGGGATGCTTGCAACTCACTAAATCCACTGCCGGCCGTGTACATGTTCCCCCTTCCGTGGGCGGTGTACGGCACTCTTACTGGATTCGCTGCCGGCCATGGACATGTCTCCTTTCCTCAGGCAAAATACACACGCTCTCACTGACCGTGTTTGTTCTCTCGCCAGTGTGCTGCTGGCCAGGTGCCTGACCCCCATCCATGGCGGGGTGCTCGCATTCTCCCTGGTTGCAATACTGGCCATGGGCATGGCTCCCCCTTCTGGGTAGCATACTGCACTCTCACCAGATACGTTGCTGGCCTCTAAGTGGGGTGAAATGCTTGCGCTCCCATTGGATACGGTGCTGGCCTTGTGCGTGACCACCCCTCATTCCATGGGTGGACTTTTTGTACGCTCACAGGACTCACACCTGTCCTTGTATGTGCTGTGCTGGACTTGTTCTTGTCCCCATTCATTGGCGAAGTAGTTGTACTCTCACAAAATTCGGTGTTTGGTGGATTATTGCACACTCACTTAATGCTAGGCTTACCCTGTGCATGTCCCCTTTTCTCTAGGTGGACGTCCTGCTGGATGCGGTGGGGCCATGTGCATGGCCCTCTTCTGGGCGGAATATGGTATGTCTTCCTTCTCTGAAGTAGGTGCTGGTCTTGGGCATCACCCCCTAGTTGGGCGGGCTTTGCACGCTTGCTGCCCGCACTGTTTGCCAAGTACATTGCCCTCTCTTCTGGGCAGACTGCTTGCGCTCCGTCGCATGCCATACTAGTCTTGTGTGTGTCCCCCCTTCCGGTTGCACTTTGCACTTCTGTGGGGCTCTGTGGCTGGCCCTCCTTGCTGTATGACTATTTCGCAGTGGGCGGACGCTCTTGGGGCTGCTACTCTGTACGTTGTTGGGCCGTGTATGCCTTCTCCTTCCGTAGGTGGGTTGGCTTTCTCACTGCTTATGGGGCTGCTTGTACATGTGCCTCCATTCTTCCTGCGACTTGTCGTTTTTTCTCTTGGGATACGGTGATTGCCGCCGGCCTGGCACTCTTCTCTGAGGAGATCTTTCTGTTCACCTGGCCTGGACGGGCTCTATTGTTCTCTACTGCAGCGAGCTGGGTGGTATCCGTTCTCTGTTCGGAGGGTATATTTGGTGTTTCCGTTGTGACGGTATCCACCATATTCGTTGGCCCTTCCGTCTGGGGAGTGTTTGTGGTTCCTGGATGCGTACCCATTAGTTACCCTGTGGCGTTGCTTCCCAGCGCAAGCGGTCACATGGTCGAGAGTGCTGTCTCCAGCGTCCCTCGCAGTCTACGTTGGCTCTGGCCGGATTACGGTTCCCTCGCCTGTTGCCATTCCTCCTCTTGGATGCGTTTTGGTTTGAGTCCTTCCTGTTGGCACCCTCCGTGCTTCAGTTTGTTTTGCTACCAGGTTCTAGCCGCTCTTTTTGAGCAGGTCACCCAACTTCTCTTGGTTGCTCGATTACCGAGGTCAGGGACCTCCACTTTCGATTCGTTAGGGTATTCGCCTTCTGCGAATTGGTGAGCCGGACATCTCGGAGTAGCGGAGTTCTGCTTTTTGAGCGGTCCTGTGGCTTCCCTGTTGCCCACTTCTCCTTGCGGTTGGAGGGTGTCATCCGTCTTCTCGGCTATATTTTCTCTCGACGGCTCTGTTTTGGCTTCTCCTGGGTCAGTTTCACTCCGATGTGGCTTCTGCCCGGCCAGGCTTCAGGGGCTGTTCCTTCACTGCCCTCCCCCCCTGGGGAGACCAAGGTTGTTCATATGGATGGTCCCGGTGTTCCTTATGACCTCGTACTGTCTCCATTGTTCACACTGGCTGTACTAGCTGTGTGCCTATTACTGGGTTTGCCGCATTCTGTCCTCCGGCTGGGTGCAGCTTGCTTTTACCATTCTGGGCGCTGGTCCTGCTTGGACTTTACCTTCTCGGTAACCTGGCGTGCCTACTTTCTTCTGTCAAGATTACCCTTCAAGCCCCCTCTTCGGGTCGGTAGAACACCTTCCTGTGGTGGCTACAACGACAAGGACTTTAGCCTGACTTGTCCTGGAGTCTGTTGGAAACTGGCCGGGTCCCTTTCGGTTCCTTCCGTTTGTCCATCTGCTCCCCCACTCCGCGTGGATTCGGGACGGCGTTGCTCGGGCCGACGGGACCAGTTTTCGCAACCTTTTTGCCGTGTCACTGATTTGCGCTTACTCGCATTGGATTTCCTTCCGTCTGCCCAGACGAGTCCAGCGAGCACACTAGTGTTCGCTCCCGGCCGTGCTTCGTCCAGGTTCTGTTGTCTGCCTTAGGGTCTTCCCTGGGGTTCTTTGGAAGCTGGGCATTCACCCAATTCTGCCTTTCTCTTCCCGTGATTCGGTCTTCTCCAGTCTGACCTGGACCTGCGACTGGGACTCTGTTACTTGAAGTGTCTGCAGTTTTTTGCTTGGACATCTCCGACTCTTGTCGACGCTCTGTCTCTTGTTTCCAGGAGGTCCGCGCCAAGGTTCACGGCTCCTGGGTGCTTTCCTCCGCTTAACCACGTGGCTATTGCTGTGGTTACTGCTCAAGGGCAGGGCTCTGTTTTTTATGGTGTCACCGTTCATTTCACCAGAGCGGTTGGTGCCTCCGGGGCGGGAGGCATGGGCTTCAGCCATGTCATTGTGCAGGGTGGCCACGGTCTTCCTTGCACTCTTTACCAGGTTTACCTGGGTGCGTACTCTGGCTTCGGCGGCGGTTGCTGCCTTGGGCCGCCTGGTTTTTTGCAGGTGGCATTTCCTTGCTGCCTTCGGGTGCTTCGCCTTGGTGCTGTGGTCCCTCCCCTCTTGGACTGCTTTTGAACGTCCCAAGGTCTTCTGTGTCCCCCAAGGAAATTGGGCGAGAAAACGAGATTTTTGTATAACTTACCAGTAAAATCTCTTTCTCGCTCTTTCCTTGGGGGACACAGCACCCACCCATTCATTGGTTTTTTTCTGCACGGTTTCCGAGTTTTGTTTACCCGTTGGGTTGTTGGCTTGTTGTTTCCACTGGTTGGACTTTGCCTTTTCTTACTACTTGGACACGCAACTGGCAGTCTCTCTCTCCAGGCTGAGGGTATAGCTGTGGAGGAGGGGCTTAACAGTTTTCACTTAGTGTCACGCCTCCTAGGGAGATGAGCTATACCCAAGGTCTTCTGTGTCCCCCAAGGAAAGAGCGAGAAAGAGATTTTACTGGTAAGTTATACAAAAATCTCGTTTTATATATTTTTATATTTCCATATGCTGAAGTATTATATATTTTTCTATCTCTTTATTTTTTTCTTCATTTATTTTTTCTTCATTTATTTTTTCTTCATATATTGTGGTATGTACCCACAACGATTATATGGCAAAAGATCTATCCCCATTTGGGAAATTATAGACATGACTATCTAGCCCACTAACTGGTTAAAGTTCAGTCCAGGTTTCTAACAATACTCATTATGGACTAATACTGCCCAGATTGTTGTATTGATAGTTCTATATAAACTTACCAAACAAGATGGCTATTAACACCCACGTGGCTCTGAAACCGCGTTTGGGGGAACTATATCAGCCAGCATACCATATATGACTAAGAGACATTGATTATATAGTGCATGCGTCACCTATAACCTGGAAGTTGACTCGATAAACCTACGCGCACTCTACCTATCTATAGCCTATCATAGAGAAGGCAGAGATCCACTGCAAGCCGGGCGTAATTTTGAGTTATAAACCACGTGGGACACCACGTGGGACACCAGGAAAAGCGAGACCCGTGATCCAGCCACATTGCTGATAGGAGAGGAGGCGACACAGAAGCTGGTGATAACAAACATATCGTGGAGTGGTAACGTATGATTTACAACGTTACAATCTGCTACATTATCAAGAGAACTACTACATTGCTAAGTTTTTTTAAGACTTTGTTATTCAAAGATCAAACAGCGCATTAAGCAACAGCCTACAAATGAGTTATTTGAGCAATCGTTAATTTCTAACGATAATTTGTTTTCCCTTAGCAGCACAGATGGGGGTTAACTACCTCCCATGGACTGGTAGGACCGGCGGAAGTTTAATGAGCCTAAGTACCAATAATAAACTCTACTCCCCTACAAAGGGAGGGAACCGCTCCCCAACCCACTGTGTTTATAGCAAGAATAACTTTACTAGGGTGGGATATTTGTGTGCTGCTGTTAGGACTAAGGGAAAACAAATTATCGTTAGAAATGAACGATTCCCTTACGTCCTACCAGCAGCACAGATGGGGATATAGCAAGAAGAACCCCTAGGGAGGGCCCTCATGCCTGTCAGAACTAAGAATAGTCTGCCCAAAGGCCGAAAACTTAGCTACCCTGGTGTCCAGTCTGTAGTGGGAGATGAAGGTAGATTCAGAGCTCCAGGAGGCAAAATTTACAGATTACATCCAGAGAAAGGAGACTTCTTTCAGCAAAAGAAGTAGAGGCGGCCCTAGTGGAATGGGCCTTCACAAACTCTGGAGGACCCAATGCCTGGGAAACGAAGGACTCTCTTATGGCCTCTTTAATCCAGCGACTAATAGAAGTCTTGGACGCCTTACGGCCTTTAGACTTACCGGCAAACAGGATAAAGAGGTTCTCATCTATCCTGAACTCCCTAGATCTATCCACATAGATCTGGAGGCATTTCGAGATATCCAACGGATGTTTGACTGGATCTCTGGAGGAGGTAGAAAGGGAATACAAAACTGGCAATAAAATAAGTTGGTTGATGTTTTGAAATGATGGAACCTTGGGCCTGAAGTATGGAAGAAATCTTAGGAGAACCCGGTCTTGTAGAAAAATGGTATAGGGTTCGTGGGCCGAAAAAGCTTGAAGCTCCGAGACCCTCTTGACCGAGGTTACCGCCAGTAGGAAGACCAACTTCAACGTCACAAATTTCAAATCTACCTCCTCCAAAGGCTCGAAAGGGGGAGATGCTAACCCCTTGAGTACAACTGGTAAATCCCACTGAGGGATGGGCTTCAGTACTGTAGGCTTCAATCTTTCAGCTCCTTTGAGGAACCGTTTGATGAGTGGGTCCAGAGAATAGAATCTGTTGAGGCAGGCCAAAATGGCAGAAATCTGGACCTTCAGAGTAGATGGAGTAAGGCCTTTGTCAAGGCCATCCTACAGGAATTGAAGTATCACAGAGAGGGGTGGATCTACAAACGCCACCTGTTTAGAGGCACACCAAGACGAGAAGATCCTCATGATTCTGGAGTAGGCTTTTTTTTGGTAGAGTCTGCTCTTGAATGTGACAATGTTCTCAGGACCGACTCTGAAAGCCCTTCTATTCTGGGAAGGGACTGATCAACCTCCAGGCTGTCAGGTTGAATCTGAGCAGAGATGAGTGTCCCACGACACCAGGGTCTGCTGAGGGGGGAGCCTCCAATAATGCCCTCGACTCATCTGAATGAGTTGGGTAAACCAGAATCTCTTGGACCAAAACGGTATGATGACTATCACTGATGCCTGATCCTGACAGATTTTCATCAATACCCTCGGTATCATGGAAAACGGAGGGAAGATGCAAGCCATCCTGAACGTCCACGGTATTGACAGAGCATCTATCGCCAGGGGGTTGTCATCCCTGTAGAGGGAGTAGACCCTCTCCACCTTGGCGTTGAACCTCGTTACCATGAGATCTACCTCTGGCAAACCCCACTTGAGGACAATCTGCCTGAACATCTCCAGATGCGAGGACCACTCCATCGTCGGTAGACCGCGACTCAGGCGATCCGCGATCATATTGAGGGTACCTCGAATGTGGATGTCAGGCAGGTGGGAAAGGTTCGACTCTGTCCACCGAAGAATCATCCCGATCTCCGAAAGGAGGGGTAGAGATCTTGTGCCACCATGCTTGTATATGCCCAGCTGCCACTAGGAGGCTGACACTAGAAAGGAAAAAAGTGTTGGCTCCACCCAGATGGGCTATACCCTCTGCACAGACACTAAACTAACCAGTTGGTACTAAAGCAGTAGGAGCACCAAAATCCAGAGCGAAAAAGGGAAGCCAACATGTCCTAAACCAGAAAGAGGACCAATATCGAAGAGTCCCTGGAAACCCGAACGAAGAAAAAACAACCAGGGTGGGATCTGTGTCCCCCAATGCATCCAACAAGAAATTGATTTTACGGTAAGTACAAAAATCTATTTTTCTAGTGAATGGCATTGGGGGACACAGCACCATGGGATGTCCCAAAGCAGTCTCTGAGGGTGGGAAGAAACAGCCATGCGAAAAACCTAATGTACCACTGCTTGCAGAACCTTGCGACCCAAACTGGCATCAGCAGAGGCCAAGGAATAGATGTGGTAAAACCTGGAGAAGGTGTGAACTGAGGCCGAGGTGGCAGCGTTGCAGACCTGGGAGGCAGAGGCCAGATGCCGGACCACCCAGGATGGCCCACCTGTGGCGAAACCAACCTCGCCACTGGGTTTTGGAGGGGCCTGTCTTGCCCCAGGATTATGGGCCCTCTCATCAGCCAGGCCTCATTTGTTCACAAAGGACTTGGACTAACTTGAACTCTCACCCCCACGAATTAGACCAGGGTTCAAGTTAGTCCATTACGTTTGGTAATTGTATTTTGTGGATTGCGTCTCAGACAATACTCATTGTGTTAGTTAATTGCGTCTCAGACAATGCTCATTGTATTTTGTTTATTGCGTTACAGACAGAGGGAAGGGGATTTTGTGTACAATTGCTGGGAAGGTTGAATACTGTAAATACATGTGATTGGCTGTTTTTACAAAACCCTGTGGGTGGTAACATTGTTGGAAGATGTGTATAAATCAATGCTTGTGTTAAAATAAAGGGAGTTCCTGTTTTATACCTTCATGAAGTCTTGGCTCATGTTTGGGGGATGGAATAACTACACTCTTGGGGATTGCTATATGACAATACTCCCCTGAGTATAAGCTCTTGTAAGAGCTTGCTCCTGGTTCCTGTCTCTGGATTTAGGAGAGGTTCACCCACTGAAGCCTGGAGCCTTGTCGTAGGTCCAGGGTGGGTAGGAGACGGCGAGACCTCCACCAAGCTTCGGCGGTTCGTGGGGTCTGCAGCGCTGACAGTGTCAAGTTGAGTGCTTGGAGTCCTCTGGAAGCACTAGGAGCATCTACTGACGGAGGTACCCGGTCGGGGTGCCAGGCGTTCCGTTACACCACCCAAGGGCTCGAAGGGAGAGGACTGAAGGGCATCTAAGACCAGATTGAAATCCCATCATTCCACTGGAGAATAGAAGGGAGTAACGTGATGAGCCATCCCCTGAAGGAAGGTTTTCACTTGGGAACGAGAAGCCAAGGGTCTTTGGAAAAGAACAGACAAGGCCGAGACCTGACCTTTGAGAGGCCAGCCTGCCTGAAGAAAGGCCGGCCTGAAGAAAGGTAAGAATCCTAGGGATGAAAAAAAGGAGAGGGTGAACCTCGCCAGATTCACACCAGACAAAATCAGCCTTCCAGGTACGATGGTACTCGGAGAGGCCGCGGAACCTCAGGACCGTGGCTTCAACAGCCACACCATGAAATGAAGCCGAGGTAAACTCGGGTGGAACAGCGGACCTTGTGAAAGGAGGTCGGGACGCAGTGGTAGCCGCCATGGAGCGTCGGCTAGCAGGAAGACGAGATCTGCGTACCATGCCCTGCAGGGCCAGCCTGGAGCCTCCAATGTCTCAGGGACCCGATCCATTTTTACCCGAGGAAGAATTGGAAGGGGAGGGAAGAGATGTGAGAGGCTTCCTTCAGGAACACCACGCTTATGGTGCCCCACTGGTGGTTCATATAAGCCACCACAGTGGAGTTGTCCATCTTAATCCGGACAGGATGACCGCAGAGGAGGGGAGTCCAACAGGAGAGAACTAGGTAAATGGCCCTGAGCTCCAGGATATTGATCTACAGGGATCTCTCCCGTATTGACCACTGACCCTGGGCTGTAAGAGACCCGAAGACTGCCCCCAACCTGCCAGGCTGGCATCGGTGAAGATCACCTGACAATGGGGGGGAAGGAAGGATCTGCCGAGGAAGACAGTTTGGGGGTTTAGCCATGCAAGTTCCGGCGGACCTGAGAGGAAAGGCAGATCGGGCAATCGAGGCCTGACAGAGACTTGTTCCACCAGGCAAGAATTGAGAGCTGAAGGGTCCGGGTGTGGAATTTGCATAAGGAATTGCCTCGAAGGCGGCAACCATCCGGCACAGAACACGCATACATGCTGTGATGGAAAGAGGAAACAGCTCGCGAAGACGAGCCACCCCTGACTGGAGTGTCTCTACCTTGTCCTGGGGAAGGAACACTCGTCTGAGGAGAGTGTCGAAGACCATGCCCAGGAAATCCATCATCTGGTTGGGAACACGGGAGTACTTGGAGTGGTTCACCAGCCACCCGAACAGGGATAGCACAGACAAGGTGATGTAGAGGCTAGACAGGTTGTCCTCCCGGGACAAAGCATTCACCAGAAGATCATCCAGGTATGGTATTACTGCAACTCCCCTGGCACAGAGTAGTGCGACAAGGGGAGCCAACACCTTTGTAAAAGACCCTCAGAGCAGACGCCCGGCCGAAGGGCAATGCCACGAATTAAAAATGTAGAGAACCTACAGCGAAGCGAAGGTACCTCTGATGAGACAGGGCTATGGGGACATGCAGATAAGCATCCCAGATATCGATGGATGACAGAAACTCGCCCACCTCGAGGGAAGCAATCACCGACCTGAGGGACTCCATGCGAAAGTGACGGACACGGACAAAATAATTGGGCGCCTTCAGATCCAAAATGGGGCGAAGAGAACCGTGCTTCTTAGGAACAGTGAAGAGGTTCAAGTAAAGCCCCTCAAAACGTTCTGATGTCTGGATAGGAACAATCATTCCATGCGCATGAAGGGAATGAATGTCCTGAAAAAAAAGCGGCCGCCCGAGAGGGGGACCTGTGCAGCGACATGTGGGAAGGGCATGCCTGGAGAGCCTGGACTTGAAGGAAGAACGAATAGTATTTTTGTCCTGACAGGAGGAGGAATCCCGAAAGGAGCGAAGATGCTGTGATGGCGATGCAGGTATAGGATGGCTGCGGCGGGAACGGTTCTGAGGCAGGAGAGAACTTTTCCCACCCCTGGCCTCAGAAATAAGCTCCTTCAAACACTTCCCAAAAAGCCTACTACCCAGGAAGGGGAGTGATATGAGCGCCTTTTTGAAGGCGGCATCCGCCGCCCAGGCATATAGCCAGACCGTGCGGTGGATGGCCACAGAGTTAGTGGCCACCCTGCTAGCGCGGGACATAGTTATGGCAACGCAAGGTCGTTTGTGGGACCTGTTGTCTGAACGTGAGCATGCCGCGTCCGCGGGGATGTCCCTGGGAGGGAGTTGGCAGGCAGGTGGTCCAGCGACTCGGCCATGGATTGGGAGAGTCGGGCAAGGTTCCCTATAGCTTGGGACAGGGAAGAGGCCCATTTAGGAGGGATGGACACAGGAGGGGTGGACAGGGCGTCCTGAGAGGGCCTGGGGCAAGACACTGCGCACAGACAGGGTCAGGCTGACTGCAACTTTTTATTCCAACGGGCGGACGTAAAATATATGGCGACCCCGAGGGGGGGGGCTGGGAATGGGAGTCTTCTCTGGAAGATGACATGAGGGTAGAGTGGGAGCCTGAAAAAAAGCTGAAAAGCAGCCAGCCAGAGGCTGTCCTACTGGACCCCAGGTGCTCTGTCCCCGAAGAGGTGCTGGATGGCTGCAGGAGAGATCCACAAGATGGAGGCCCAGAAGATAAGACCAAACTCCACCCACAAAGGGCAAACGCCTGCGCTTGACTGGGATAGGAGGGGAGGAGACAGGATGCGGCCTAGGCAAGGAAAAAGCCAGGGCCTTGATTACTGAAGTGGCTGGAAAAGGTGTGCCGTCGGCAGGTAGGAACCGCAAGAAACCAGAGGCCTTCCGGAAAAGAAAGCACAGGTGGGGGGGGCTCCTTAGAGGAAGCAACGCCCAGGGAGGGGAAAAATGGAGCAAAAGGTGCACCTGGGACCCGAGGACAGGGTAGAAAAGATGCGGCCTAGTTCTGGCAGAAGCCAGGGACTAAAGTAGAAAGGAAGGCCGGGGAGAGGTATGGGTGGCCGGGGAGGAGAAGGCAGCCAAAGTGTAGAGAAAATTTCACCCCCCCCCCCTGGAAAAACAGGGGGGGAAAGGTGAACTCCCCAGGCCCCCCGAATATCCCACCCCCTGGCCAGAAGAGGGGAACTAACCCAGGAGAGCATAAAAAAAGCAGCAAGCCCTATAATAAAAACAGAGCAGGTCATGTCTGCCTCCTACGGGCACTAGACTAAAGTTTAGTGTCTGTGCAGAGGTTATAGCCCATCTGGGTGGAGCCAACCCTTTTCCTTTCTAGTGTCAGCTGGGCATATACCCATGGTGCTGTGTCCCCCAATGCCATTCACGAGAAACTAGCCTTAACTTCCTCTGTGATTAGAGACTGCCACTTAATTAAAGAACAAGTACACAAAACACCTACAGGAACGTTCTCCATGCATTCCAGAGGGACAGGAAACAACTGGAGCAGGTAAAGGGGAAAGGGCTTTAAAATTACTGTTTCCTGTCCCAGGGGAGATCTCATATCATGTTATTCAACTAGTGGTGATGGTAGGCAAAATGACTGTGTAAGTTAGAGGACTGGACAATCACTTTAACTCTATATATGTTATAAGAGGCAGGGGATTTAGCCCTTCATAGCATAAAAACGAATCGCCAACCTATCGGGTTATCAACATTTATGGTCATGTTAAACACAGTTAGGTTTATGATCAGATAAAATTATTTTATCTACAATTCTTCTAATCCTAGTGACTGGTAAGATTTTGCAAAGTAAATAGTTGCGTGAGAATACTTAAGTACTTTCTCAGCCCTCAGCAAGACCTTCCAGTGACGGAGCATCTGAAGAAACAACATTTGCAAACATTTTGGAGGCATGGGAGGGTGAGAACAGCAGCCCTCTCTACAGCCAGACGTGTCAATCATTATGAAGGCTCAGGCACGCAGCCATAGCCATTTTTGCGGTTCGCAAATTGCGGATCTGCAAAACATGGACACTGGCCAAGTATGTTCCACATTTTTCAGAACGCAGCGTCCTGCTTTCTATAGAATAGTTCTATCCTTGTCCATAAAAGGGAAAAGAATAGGACTTGTTCTATTATTTTGCGGGCGCCGCGGGACAGACATATGGATGCGGACAGGACACGGTGTGCTGTATGCATCTGTTGTGGCCCCATTGAAGTGAATGGGTTCGCATCTGACTGCGGTTCAAATGTGGACTAAAAGCAAGGTCGAGTGCATGAGCCCTGAGATGGAGAGATGAGTGACCAAAATTATTGCCCTGAACGGATCAACTACAACCTTCAGGCTACATGCCTTCATCTCACACACGTTTAAATTTCTCACCTCTTATGTTGATCCAGAAGGTCTTTATCTGTTATTAGTATTTTCAGTTCCTTCAGATCCTGTAAAAATTCTTTATCCAAATCCATGTCCATGTCCTCGGCTACATCTGTATGAATTTAAAAAGTAAAACATTCTTTAAAGTAAGACCTGTAACCTGTGATTGCTTTTTCAGCTTTTAATTGCTACACTGCGGAATACAATTTGTTTGCGATTGTATATTAGGATGACTGTAAGGTCCATCAATGGCACCGCCACAGAAATTGCATTAAGTGCTTGCCCCATTTTTCCATAATTTATACTATGTTCAGATAATGAACTATTTTGCTTAATTAAAGGGTTGTTTGACCCCAAAAGCAAGTGTTTAACATGGGAAAAAAGGCAACCACCCATTTACTCCTCTTCCTGTCCCCGGCCGACAGGAAGTGTGACATTCTGACTGTGGTAACATTTACCTCTGCGACCTCTCACTGGCTTCAACAGTGATGTGTTTCCAAGCGGTATGTGATCACAGACACTCAGGTGACCATGACCATGGGTAGGACATCACACTTCAAGTCTGCCAGGGTTCATGAGAAGTAGGGGGTGGTGAGGGGATATATATCAGAATCTGTCTAACTTGCAGCTTTTTCCTTTTCTATACAGAATTTCTGTTATGTACATTTCTCTTTCTGAGTGGGCGCACTTGCCTCCATGACATCTATATTAACCAAAAGGGGATTATGCAGAGGGGTTGTCTTCATGAAGAAACTGCCTCAACACATTAACAGTTTTGCAGAGCTCAACATGCGGCTCTCCAGCTGCTGGAAAACTACTCCCACATGCCCTGCTGTAGGCTGATAGCTGTAGGTAGTCTTGGCATGCTGGGAGTTGTAGTTTTGCAACATCTGGGAGAGCCTCAGGTTGGCCATCCCTGCACTATAGGGTTAAAAATGCACTAGTATTTCTATTCTCACTCATCGAATTTCCGCACTTGCCCAGTTTACACACCCACGGCTCCTAATGTCCAGTTTTGGATTAGATGCTCGGCACAAGTTGCAAAATCCTCAAATGTCAAGTACTGGAGCTTTCTCTTGCCTGTTTCAAAACGACTGTTTGCAAAGAAAACTATTGCGGCATAATCTCTAAAAAGCAAGCACAAAGCATTTTGTTAAAAATATGAAATGGGAAATATATTCAGGCCAAAATTCACCACAATAGAATATATAAAGTGACTGTTAAGGTTCTCACTCATCCACATCATGGTACAGTATATCGGTACAAATGAGTCAAAGCAACTGGCTTTTTGACTGGTGTCGTCAAGAAAAAATAAAATACATCGAGTCCAGTTGCTCTGGACTTACCCCAATCAGCTAGGTGTATATTAAGATCAACCAAAACACAAGCCCCTATTTTAAGTAATTGGCCACAACGTCTTTTATCACTAATCATGATTTAATTGTAACCTTAATATTATTATGAGTTTGATTAAGTATTATGAATTGTACATTGATGTATTATTTTTTATTTATATATTAACACTAATCATGATTTAAATATATTTATTCTTAAAATGATCATGGTTTTCATCAAGTACCCATATATTACATATTAATCCGTTGGAGTTATTTGGGTGATTGGGTATTATTTGGTTTAGTAAGCCCTCTAGTGATTATTTTAAGTATTACATTTGTGTAGCCTACACACAAACACCTTAGGGTACTTTCACACTAATGGCAGGACGGATCTGACAGGCTGTTAGCCCCGTTGGATCCGTCCTGCCGCTATTTTTCCGTGCTGCCGGACCACCGCTCTGTCCCTATTGACTATAATGGGGATGGGGGTGGAGGTCCGGCGCAGCACGGCACTGCACGGCGAGAGGCCGTCGGACTAAAAAGTCGGACATGTCGTAGTTTTAGCCCTCCAGGCCTTTTGCCGTGCACTGCCGTGTTGTGCCGGAACTTCGCCCCTGTCCCCATTATAGTCAATGGGGACGGAGTGGCGGTCCGGCGAAATAGCAGCAGGTCAGATCCGACAGGGTGAACAGCCTGTCGGATCCATCCTGCCGCTAGTGTGAAAGGACCCTTAAACTGTGCATGCCTGCTATGATGTTGGGACGTTGTGTTGGGCATACTATGTGACCCTGCTCTAGACCTGACATATGCGCTGCACTTAGTGTTATGGAAGGTCCGGAGGAAGTAATGCACGTGTATTCTCACTGTACACACTTTAGTTGATGCTACTTTGTAAGTATTCCAGCACCATTTTATAACTTGGGGGATGAGAATTTTTTATATATTTACGACAATGAAAAATATTAACAACATGTGAAGACCAGTTTTTATTGTTTGTTGTCTATTTAAATGTGAACATGTCCAGCAACCAACCACCCCCAGACAAAACCGTTGGTGAAATGTGCATCGGGTGTGGTGGGTGAGCTCTGCTTTTGTACCTATGATGTAGGAGTTTAGAGTTGTGACTTATGAATGGCATGTAGCCTAATGAATGGCATGTTTACTGTATTAATGGATTGGTATGATGATACATGATTATTTTTAATGCAAGCTCACCCTATTATTTTACCTGTAACCATTTTTGGAGTTATTTTTTATATGGTATTCTAATAAAGATGTTTTTGTGTTTTTTTTAACTTATTTTATTGAACAAGTACGGTAAATAAAACATGTTATACAATTGGTGTACATATAATGCATTGCATAGTAATAAATTGCACTTCTTAGCATGACATTTGTTTACCAATATCAGTGGTCCATATAGTTGTAATTACAAAAATTATAATAAAAAAAGGGAAAAAGAAGAGAGAACAAAGCTTCATGGGTATACATATTCATATACATTAGTGAGCAGGGTGACAGCTAGATATTGCATTAGGCATTGCGTAAATGGAGAGAAACACCACAATCCCCAGACCTTGCCGAACTTGGACCCACATCCCCTATGTTTGTAAACGATGTGTTCATATGAAATTATGGCATTTATCAATGCCTTCCATTGGTTGATTGACGGGCACCTATCTCCCATCCATCTTAAAGCGATTGCTTTTCGTGCCATAGTGACTCCCATAAAAATATTCTAATGTGGTGGGAGTATATGGTGTCATCTAGTATACCAAAGAGACATTTCTTAGGATGGGCAGTGAGCGGAAGATTAGTCAAATCAGCAAGGAATCTACCCAGAACACTCTAATATTAGGAAAAGCCCACAAATGCCAGAAGTCCACAGTATCTCTGGCACAAGGATATCACCTGGTGTGAGACAGTCCCATCCTATGGAGTCTAACCGGCGATAGGTAACTCTGGTGAATAATACATAGTTGAACAAACCCGTTATTAATCGCCGGAGACATATACAGAAGTGACTCCAACAGTTCAGAGATGTCCTCATCCAACAGATCAGGGATTGCGGCCCTCCACCTATCCAATATAGTCAACTGTGTCAGCTGCATCCGAGTGTTAAGTAGGTAAGTGTATATGGTTGAGATAACACCTCGGGGGCCCCGAGATCAGAGAACTCCAATGAGAGGGTAATTAGATATAGATACTGTTGATCCAGGGAATTGAGCATTGAGCGCATGTCTAATCTGCAAGTAACAGTAGAAGGCTGTACAAGCCAGTTGGTACTGCATCTGAAAATGGCTAAATGGGTCAACCACATTGTCTTGGTATACATCCTTAAGGCAACATATATTGTGTGACTTCCAGTATTGGGAGTCGGAGAAGGTAGACAAAGTCGGGAACATAGGGTTATCCCAAAGGGGTAGCTCACCTATCACATAATTGAAAGTGTGTATTTTCTTTGTGGCTGACCATACCTGTATTGCAGTTCTATAAATGGAAAGTAGTTTTCGAGGAAACAATTTCGGCTTTTCCAGCACTGAGCACAGGGACCTTAAATTCAAAAAGAACGCCAGATGAGCCTCTGAGTTTGGCATCTGTTCATATGGCGTGAGACAATTTTTCAAGTAACGTAGCTGACCCGCCAAGCAGTAAAAGTAGAAGTCAGGTAGAGACATACCACCACTAGATCTAGGACGACAGAGGGTGGAGACAGAGAGTTTAGGCCCGGTAGATCCCCATATGAAAGGTGATAGGAGAGAATTGAGCTGACAGAAAAAAACTCAGGTATAATGTATGGAGAGTGCTCCAATATATATATATATATATATATATATATATATATATATATATATATATATATATAGGCATTTGGGGAGTACAATCATTTTAATCAGATTTATATGGCCTGCGACTGATAGGGGAAGCAAGCCACAAATTCTGAATTTGTCTTTGCAATAATTTAGAAGGGGGCGCACATTCATAGAACGGAAAGTATCAGAGTCTTTGGAAATAACAATACCTAGGTATTTAAAGTGGGAGACTATTGGTAGCCCATGAATAGTTCCAGGCCAATCTGTACCATATAATGGAAAAAGGGAGTACTTCGACCAATTAATGCACAGCCCCAAGCATCGACCAAAATCACTTATAAGTGCCATAACCTTCACACAAGACATAAACAGTACCATACCGTCGACATATAGTCCGACCCTCTCCTCTCTGTCTCCTATAGCTATGCCCCGATATATGTGGTCTTGCCGCAGGCTGATTGCAAGGGGTTCAATGGCCAGGGCGAACAACAGGGGAGATAATGGGCATCCCTGCCGAGTTCCCCTGCCCAGATTAAAATAGGGGGAGGTTATGCCATTAACCGACACGTTGGATCTGGGCTTCCCATAAAGAATGGACACCCACTTGATAAAGGCTGGCCCGAAACTGAAACGTCTGAGTGTACCCAATAGATAAGGCCACTCAACTGAGTCAAAAGCCTAAGCCACATCGAGCGACGCCATAGCCCACCACTGTTGCTGTCTAATTCCTATCTGTGTGATCACCTGTATCCGCCTAATATTTTCAGTTGTGGATTTGCCCGGCATGAATCCGGATTGATCTGAATGGATAATACTGAGGATGCATTTGTTTACTCGCATTACCAATATCTTAGCAAGAATCTTATTATCAAGATTTAGCAGGGAAATTGGACAGTATGACCCACAGTCCAATGGGTTCTTGTTGGTTTAAGAATGACCACAATTGTGGTGTCACTATCAGTGTGGGGGGGGGGGGGGGGAAACTCCACACTAAACACAGGAGGGAAGGGGAACAGTAACTGGGCCTGGAAACTAGGGAAGGAACAGGTCACCTCCTAAACAACCCTAATCCAGGCCCTAACTACCTATCAATATGAATAGACCTTGAAGGCAGGAATATTCATATACTGTATACCTAGGCCCTTATATCCCTATAAGGCACTGGAATGAGGTTAGGACCAGAGACAACCCATTTCTCCCCAGATGGACGAATGGAAGTCAGTGTCTCAGGCCAAGATACAAACAACAGGCAATATAACAAACACAAAACAATAAAAGACAAGACTTATCTGAAAGCAGAAAACTAGCAACTCCAAAAGCACCACAGAGTACAACCGACCAGCTAGTTAGAAGGCAGGAAAAAAAAAAAATCTATAAACCGCAACTCCAAGAGTGAAAAGCGGCTACTTATGGGAAAAGTAAATTACCAATAAGCAACACCTGAAGCAAGGGGTGTGACATTCACCAAAACACAGACACAATAAGATCCACAGTGAATTTGTCAATTTAACCCACGAGTTGCCAGTCTGTCCGATCTCCTGGTACCTGCCACGGGAACGTTTGTAAGATGATGGTAATGTGCCTGTGGAAAAGGCCGCTGTATACATTTTCCCCAGGGCGTCTATAAGAGAGTCTGAGTATTTGGCAAAGAACAAGATTTTTGTCTCTATAGGGCCCTCAAGAGATTGTAACAAAAATCAAACCATGGTCACCTGACCAAAAACTCCTTTTAGGGGTCCTATCTACAAACCGGATTCCAAAAAAGTTGGGACACTAAACAAATTGTGAATAAAAACTGAATGCAATGATGTGGAGATGACAAATGTCAATATTTTATTTGTAATAGAACGTAGATGACAGATCAAACGTTTAATCTGAATAAATGTATCATTTTAAAGGAAAATACGTTGATTCAAATTTTTACACGGTGTCAACAAATCCCAAAAAAGTTGGGACAAGTAGCAATAAGGCTGGAAAAAGTAAATTTGAGCATAAAGAAGAGCTGGAAGACCAATTAACACTAATTAGGTCAATTGGCAACATGATTGGGTATAAAAAGAGCTTCTCAGAGTGGCAGTGTCTCTCAGAAGCCAAGATGGGTAGAGGATCACCAATTCCCACAATGTTGCGCAGAAAGATAGCGGAGCAATATCAGAAAGGTGTTACCCAGCGAAAAATTGCAAAGACTTTGCATCTATCATCATCAACTGTGCATAACATCATCCAAAGATTCAGAGAATCTGGAACAATCTCTGTGCGTAAGGGTCAAGGCCGTAAAACCATACTGGATGCCCGTGATCTACGGGCCCTTAAACGACACTGCACCACAAACAGGAATGCTACTTTAAAGGAAATCACAGAATGGGCTCAGGAATACTTCCAGAAACCATTGTCAGTAAACACAATCCACCGAGCCATCCGCCGTTGCCAGCTGAAACTCTACAGTGCAAAGAAGAAGCCATTTCTAAGCAAGATCCACAAGCTCAGGCGTTTTCACTGGGCCAGGGATCATTTAAAATGGAGTGTGGCAAAATGGAAGACTGTTCTGTGATCAGACGAGTCACGATTCAAAGTTCTTTTTGAAAATCTGGGATGCCATGTCATCCGGACCAAAGAGGACAAGGACAACCCAAGTTGTTATCAACGCTCAGTTCAGAAGCCTGCATCTCTGATGGTATGGGGTTGCATGAGTGCGTGTGGCATGGGCAGCTTGCATGTCTGGAAAGGCACCATCAATGCAGAAAAATATATTCAGGTTCTAGAACAACATATGCTCCCATCCAGACGTCATCTCTTTCAGGGAAGACCCTGCATTTTTCAACAAGATGATGCCAGACCACATTCTGCATCAATCACAACATCATGGCTGCGTAGGAGAAGGATCCAAGTACTGAAATGGCCAGTCTGCAGTCCAGATCTTTCACCTATAGAGAACATTTGGCGCATCATAAAGAGGAAGGTACAACAAAGAAGGCCCAAGACGATTGAACAGTTAGAGGCCTGTATTAGACAAGAATGGGAGAGCATTCCTATTTCTAAACTTGAGAAACTGGTCTCCTCAGTCCCCAGACGTCTGTTGAGTGTTGTAAGAAGAAGGGGAGATGCCACACAGTGGTGAAAATGGCCTCGTCCCAACTTTTTGGGGATTTGTTGACACCTTGAAATTCAGATTCAACATATTTTTCCCTTAAAATGGTACATTTTCTCTGTTTAAACTTTTGTTCCGTGATTTATGTTCTATTCTGAATAAAATATTAGAAGTTGGCACCTCCACATCATTGAATTCAGTTTTTATTCACGATTTGTATAGTGTCCCAACTTTTTTGGAATCCGGTTTGTATATGTTAAAACTTGAACCTTTATTATTTACCTTTAAAACAAAAATACTCAGAGAAACCAATACTACAAAGGTAATGTAAAAATATTGGATTGCAGTTATGGGCTAAGTCAGTTAATGTATGTCTTTTTTTGGGCCGCAGTCGCTCTCTCTTCATTCTTTTTAAGAAGTGGTTAACCTCATGGATACTCTGTGGCCATGTATCACCATAGGTTAGCAGGTGTGTTTTCAATGGTGAATCATTTGGCGTCCCTATAGGCCCTAAGTATAGGAGTTTCTATTGCAAATAGATGAGATGTATTCCTATATGTGTCTGCTTACCCATCTCAAAGTAAGTCTGCTTAGTAAAAAATAAGAAGTTTACGCTGTGCCTTCAGGAAGGTAAGGTACCGACGACGCTTAGAGAGCCACTCCTGCTGCCTGGAATCTGTGGGGTTGGCAACATAAGCCGCTTCTAAGCGGGTACACTTACCAGCCACCACAGCTTCCTGACGAGCAGTGGCTCATTTAACATATGATATAGATGATTTCAGGCAACCCCTGAGGTAGGCTTTCAAAGATTCCCATAACAATAATGGATTCTCAAGAGACTCCTGGTAGGTTAGAAATATAGAGAGCTATTCAGGTATCCGGTCATTAGATGTCAGAAATGTCAACCAGAACAGGTATATTCTCATGGAGTCACTTGGGCGGTCCAAGGTAGAGATAGTTAGTTGCATGGGTGAATGATCAGATACTCCTCTCACCCCATAGTCAAAAGCTGAGACTTTAGTATACAACATAGGGTTGCCCAGAGCATAGTCAATACGTGGCTAGAGGAGTGAGAAGAATAGATTGCAGCATTGGGATTTCTATGTCTCCATATATCCACTCATCCTACCTCCTTTATTAGGTTGGCAAGAGGGGTAGATGCAGGAGAGGTGGGTCCTGAAATTCTTATTGGGGTGAATTTATCTATTAAGGGGTCCAATAGCATATTAATATTATAATCACCTATGCAGAGGATCATATCTTGGGAAAGGGTGGCAGCAAAAGCTGCAGCCTGATGCAATACAGTCATAGCTGCAGGATGGGGGGGGGGGGGGGGGACGACATAGATGGCCATTATAACATACAATACGCAAGTGATGTATGCCGCCACAAAAATATAACCAGACTGTCTACTTCCCACCTTACAGATTTATGGATCATAAGGGAGACACCTCTGGAATAGGATGTATGACAAGGATGTGGTGCCCATTGGACCCATGGCCTCTGCAGTCTGTTAGTGTGATCGGGGATTAGATGGGTTTCTTGGAGACATAGAAAGTGGGAGTTAAATCTCAGAATCCCCAAGAACACCATTGACCTTTTCCTCAGACTCCCCAGGCCTCTAACATTCCAGTATAGCACCCTTAAGTCAGCCATACTGATAGCCTGAGTATAGTATAGAAGGATGGGGCGTAACAGTAGGGGATGGGATAGATGAGATATCCCCGAGAAGGGTATAATGTCTGATAGTGTGACTATACATGTGCCTGAGAGTGCCAAAGTTATAAAGGAAAATAATAGAAAGATCTATCTTCAGCAGGACCTGAGCTGATGTCACCGCGCTCATTATGTCAAAGGTCCTTGTTTGCACAGACGATGCCGGCTGTGCAAACAAGTGGATGGGGTGAGTTAATATATATATTTTTTTTAACCCCTCAAGCAACATTTTAGTACGCATTCTGCATTAAGAATGCTATTATTTTCCTTTATAACCGTGTTATAAGGGAAAATAATACAGTAAATTGACTTTTATCAATTTACTAACATCATCTCCTAGCAACCATGCGTGAAAATCGCACCGCATCCGCACTTGCTTGCGGATGCTATGTGATTTTCACACATCCCCATTTATTTCTATTGGGCCTGCGTTGCGTGAAAAAACGCAACGCACAAGTGATGCATGAAAATCACCGCTCATTGGCACAGCGCCATTGAAGTGAATGGGTCCGGATTCAGTGCGGGTGCAATGCGTTCATGCATTGCAACAGCACGGAATTCTCACCCATGTGAAAGGGGCCTAAGGGTAAGAGCATTGCAAAATTAAAAATAAGAAGGCCAATATCAGACGTTATCAAGTATCGATGAAGCAGTGTGAAGAAGTCCAAAGACACCAAGGCGGCGGTCCCTGGGGTAATAACTCAGTTCAGAGGTCTGGCAGGTCTTCCCTTGCCGTCAATCCAGGCGCTGACTTCGGCAGAGGTAGTGAAGAATCTTGTTGTCTCGCCATCAACTACACGCAGTCTGGTGGGGTACGCCATGGAATATGGCATATTCAGCTAACGGAGTCTTCTTTTAACTAACTTCTTTGCTCTCCTCTTCTGACGTTCAGCTGAAAAGTCAGAAAACAGCTTGATGGTGGTGTTCTCGAACCGGATCTCTTGCTTCCGTCGAGCCAGCTGCAGAATATGGTCTCAGTCAGTAGAATTAAGGAGACAGACATGCATGGGGCGAGGAGAAGTGCCTGGTAGAGGAAGTTTAGCAGGAACACGGTGCACCCTCTCAATGGCAAGTGCAGAAGAGAATTTCGCTTCTGGAAAGGTGGTCGTCAGCCATTTAGTCATACATTTGCACGGGTTGGAGCCTTCGGCTCATTCAAGTAGACCAATGATTCTCAAGTTATTCCGCCTTAGGCGGTTTTCGTAGTCATCACATATTTGTTGCCAGAAATCGACCTTTTTTTAATGTATTTTTTATTGAATGCATCAATATAGAATACGAAGTACAAGTACAGTCAGTATGTGATAAAAGGCATATTCAGATGCTCTTAATTTTTTTTTTTCTTAAAAAAAAAAAATATATATATACAGGTCCTTCTCAGAAAATTAGCATATTGTGATAAAGTTCATTATTTTCTGTAATGTACTGATAAACATTAGACTTTTCATATATTTTAGATTCATTACACACCAACTGAAGTAGTTCCAGCCTTTTATTGTTTTAATATTGATGATTTTGGCATACAGCTCATGAAAACCCCAAATTCCTATCTAAAAAAAATTGCATATTTCATCCGACCAATAAAAGAAAAGTGTTTTTAATACAAAAAAAGTCAACCTTCAAATAATTATGTTCAGTTATGCACTCAATACTTGGTCGGGAATCCTTTTGCAGAAATGACTGCTTCAATGCGGCGTGGCATGGAGGCAATCAGCCTGTGGCACTGCTGAGGTGTTATGGAGGCCCAGGATGCTTCGATAGCGGCCTAAAGCTCATCCAGAGTGTTGGGTCTTGCGTCTCTCAACTTTCTCTTCCCAATATCCCACAGATTCTCTATGGGGTTCAGGTCAGGAGAGTTGGCAGGCCAATTGAGCACAGTAATACCATGGTCAGTAAACCATTTACCAGTGGTTTTGGCACTGTGAGCAGGTGCCAGGTCGTGCTGAAAAATGAAATCTTCATCTCCATAAAGCTTTTCAGCAGATGGAAGCATGAAGTGCTCCAAAATCTCCTGATAGCTAGCTGCATTGACCCTGCCCTTGATAAAACACAGTGGACCAACACCAGCAGCTGACATTGCACCCCAGACCATCACTGACTGTGGGTACTTGACACTGGACTTCAGGCATTTTGGCATTTCCCTCTCCCCAGTCTTCCTCCAGACTCTGGCACCTTGATTTCCGAATGACATGCAACAGTCCAGTGCTGCTTCTCTGTAGCCCAGGTCAGGCGCTTCTGCCTCTGTTTCTGGTTCAAAAGTGGCTTGACCTGGGGAATGCGGCACCTGTAGCCCATTTCCTGCACACGCCTGTACACGGTGGCTCTGGATGTTTCTACTCCAGACTCAGTCTACTGCTTCCGCAGGTCCCCCAAGGTCTGGAATCGGTCCTTCTCCACAATCTTCCTCAGGGTCCGGTCACCTCTTCTCGTTGTGCAGCGTTTTCTGCCACACTTTTTCCTTCCCACAGACTTCCCACTGAGGTGCCTTGATACAGCACTCTGGGAACAGCCTATTTGTTCAGAAATTTCTTTCTGTGTCTTACCCTCTTGCTTGAGGGTGTTAATGATGGCCTTCTGGACAGAAGTCAGGTAGGCAGTCTTACCCATGATTGCGGTTTTGAGTAATGAACCAGGCTGGGAGTTTTTAAAAGCCTCAGGAATCTTTTGCAGGTGTTTAGAGTTAATTAGTTGATTCAGATGATTAGGTTAACAGCTCGTTTAGAGAACCTTTTCATGATATGCTAATTTTTTTAGATAGGAATTTTGGGTTTTCATGAGCTGTATGCCAAAATCATCAATATTAAAACAATAAAAGGCTTGAACTACTTCAGTTGGTGTGTAATGAATCTAAAATATATGAAAGTCTAATGTTTATCAGTACATTACCGAAAAGAATGAACTTTATCACAATATGCTAATTTTTTTAGAAGGACCTGTATATATATATAAAGACAATATCAACTGGATGTCAAAACCATCCCGCCCCTCCCACCCTCCCCATAACTTAAAGCTTTAGTGTCGTGATCACCACCGTCCCTTGGATCCAACATTGTGACAACCTTAACTGTTGCGAGTCGTATTCCCGACAGATCTCAGAATTCTCAAGACACTACGTGTGATATTCTGATCCTACCCTTAGCTTCCCCAATTTTCCCCTCAGGTCTTCTCTCGCATACCATTTGGTGCATTGAAAGGTTTTCATGAGATTATTAATATCATGTTGTGTAAGGTGTATACATTACATGTAGTAATTGAGATTTGATCTCATTCACAGTTGGCACACTTCGTACTAGCCATTGTTGTAAAAGGCCTCTCAAAGCCACCAAGAGAGCCACATCTACCACCAGTGGAGTCGGAGAAGCACTGTCAAATATGTGGAATAGGAAAGTCTCTGGTGTTAAGTTTAATATCCCAGGTATCTGATATCCACCCCGAAATCCTACCCCAGAATTCCTGTGTATGTTTGCATTGCCAAATACAATGTGCCAAGTCCGCTCCCTCCAACCCACACTTCGGGCAAGCTGTTAAGTAGCTGGCGTCACCCCTCCCTCTAACAACTGAGAAAGCATAGATGGCTGAATGTATTAGTCGGAAGTGTGATTCTCTCCATTTTTCGCATGGTATTGCTTTACACACTCTATTCCAACCTGCTAATACTGCATCCACCAAGAGCTGGGTGCCCAGTTTCCTCTCCCATGTTTTAAAGAGGTGTGTCTCTATTTTCTTATCTCCGGTTTCCCTAATGGTATTATATAACTGCGCTAGGGAGTGTTTCGGTTCCCTATGGTTCAGGGAGAAAATCATTGAGGAGCTCTGGCATTCACCCGAGACATCCAGTAACCTCTGCCTGCAAAAGTAGAGAACCTGCTGATACGGTAGAGAGTGAGCTTTACTGATGTCAAATTTGGCACACAATTCCGAGAAGGTAAGGTACCTGTTCTCTGGAATATTTAGGAGATCTGCAAATGTTATCACTCCCTTGGATCTCCAGATTGCAAACAGCTTGTTCTGAGCTCCCTGAGGAAATTCCAGGTGACGCCAGAGCTCCATGTCTCTTGATGCCAAGTGGGATCTCCTGGCTAGCTTGCGCACCTCTTTCCATGCTACTTGCGTGTCCCTAATAACGAGTGAGTGTTTCAACTGTTAAGGTAGGGCACTCCTCCTAGAATGAAGTATATTGATTAATGGCCATTTAACAGATAATTGTTGTTCCAAGTGATGATAGTTTGAATAGTAGCTCGTGTGCTGTACCCAATCAATACAGTGCCTGAAAAGGCAGGCCAGGTTATATCATCTCAAATTAGGGACATTTAGACCTCCCCGAGAACTTGTTAACATTAGCTTAGATAGGGCAATGCGCGGTTCCTTCCCTGCCCACAGAAAAGAGACAAAAGCTGATTGAATGTGAGAAACGCCTGCTTTAGGAGAAGTGGGAGCTTTTTTAACGGATATAGTAGCCTTGAGAACAATTCATTTTGAGTAGGTGACTCCTGCCTGTCAATGATAGCGGAAGGTTATTCCACCTCTTAAGATCTTTAATGATGGACTGGAATAAAGGAATGTAATTTAGAGAGTGTTGGTTGTTTTCCCAATTTTTATGCCCAGGTAAGTAAGACAGGTATCAGAGACTGACAGTTGTGAGCAGGTGGAGGGTAATTTGCCTTTAACTCCTTAAGGACTTGGGGCATAACCCTATTTCCCGAGTCCTTAAGGACTCTGGGCGTAACGGTACGTCCCAAGTTGAAATCGCGATTGCGGCGCGGCGGGGGTTAATTGTGAAAGGATGCTCATCCTGTCACAATGCCGGGGGGGAAGGGGGGCGAGTGGATTGTCTTTTACCTGTGGTTGCGGTGGTGATCGGCGGTGCCATCAGGTCCCCATGAGGCTGTAGGGGGGACCCGATGGCATGGAAGGCAGTGCGATGTCTAAGGAAGGCATCGCGCTGCCTTCCGGTGACGAGCCTGTGAGATCCAGCCCCCTGGATCTCACTGGCAGGAAGCTGTATGAGTAATACACAGTGTATTACTCATACAGCCAATGCATTCCAATACAGAAGTATTGGAATGCATTGTAAAAGGGATTAGACCCCCAAAAGTTGAAATCCCAAAGTGGGACAAAAAATTAAGTAAAAAATAAAGTTTCCCTCCCAAAAAATGTAAAGTTTCAAGTAAAAATAAACAAAAACGTAATTTTCCCCAAATAAAGTTAAAAACAATTGGTAAAAAATAGGGGGGGGGGGGGGGGAGTATACATATTAGGTATCGACGCGTCCGTATCAACCGGCTCTATAAAAATATCACATGCCCTAACCCCTCAGATAAATACCGTAAAAAATAAAAAATAAAAACTGTGCTAAATAAACAATTGTTTGTCACCTTACATCACAAAAAGTGTAAATAGCAAGCGATCAAAAAGTCATATGCACCCCAAAATAGTGCCAATAAAACAGTCATCTCATACCGCAAAAATCATACCCTACCCAAAGTAATCACCCAAAAACTGAAATAATGATGGCTCAGACTATGGAAACACTAAAACATGATTTTTTTGTTTCAAAAAATAAATCATTGTGTAAAACTTACATAAATAAAAAAAAAGTATACATATTAGGTATCGCCACATCCGTGACAACCTGGTATATAAAAATATCACATGATCTAACCTGTCAGATGAATGTTGTAAATAACAAAAAATAAAAACGGTGCCAAAAGGTTAGGGTAAGGTTAGAGTAAGTATTAGGGTTAGGGCACATGGAGAGAAAAGGGGAGGGTTAGGGTCAGTATTAGACTTAGTGGCCAGTATTAACCCTTTCAAGACCAAGCCATTTTTCACCTTCGTGACCAGACTTAATTTAACAAATCTGACATGTGTCACTTTATGTGGTAATAACTTTGTTTTCCTGTGACGTCTTATACTTGATGTTAGGGGTAAATTTGGGTTGATAACTTTTACCTTTATATTATAAAAAATCCCAAATTTACAGAAAATTTAGAAAAAATGTAATTTTCTAAATTTGAATTTATACCCCTTAAAGTCAGATAATGATACCTCATTAGATAGTTTGTACTTAAGACTCCCTATATGTCTAATTTATGTTGGCATCATTTAAAAAATTAAATTTTATTTTTTTAGGACGTTAGAAGCAATTTTTCAAATTTTCTATAACATTTTCAAAACCGACTTTTTCAATGACCAGTTCAGTTCTGGAATCACTTCTGAGGTCCTTAAATAATAGAAACCACCCATAAATGACCCCATTTTAGAAAGTACTCCCCTCAAAGTGCTCAAAACTTGTTTTACAAACTATGTTAACCCTTTAGGTGTTCAGCAACAATTAAAGGAAAATGGAGGTGAAATTTACAGTTTTCGAGCGGATTTTTAATTTTAATCCAATTTTTCCTATAACATAGCAAGGGTTAACAGAAAAATGAACCTCAATATTTATTACTCTGATTCTGCAATTTACAGAAACACCCCATATGTGGTCGTAACCTGATGTATGGGCACATGGCAGGTCGCAGAAGGAAAGGAGCAACATATGGTTTTTGGGAGAGCAGATTTTGCTTAAATGGCTTTTGGGTGTCGTGTCATATTTGAACGCACACTAAGGCACCCCTACAGTACTAGAAACCCCACAAAAGTGACTCCATTTTGGAGACTACACCCCTCAAAGAATTTATTGAGGGGTTTACTGACCACTTTTACCTCAGAGGTGTTTTATAACGAAATCCGAGGTAAATAGATAGATAGATAGATAGATAAATAGATAGATTTCATATTGTCCTAAAAGTATTATCAATAGCTGATTGTATAGCAGTGGCTGTTGATCTATTAAGTAGCTGCAACTTGTACCTCCAGGTGCCATCCAGTCTGAAAACTAGGTGAGACACTCCACCTTCTCAGAGGAAGCTCTATTTAAAGGGGTTGTCCGGGTTCAGAGCTGAACCCGGACATACCCTTATTTTCACCCCGGCACCCCTCCTGAGCCTAGCATCGGAGCATCTCATGCTCCGATGCGCTCCAGTGCCCTGCGCTAGATCGCGCAGGGCATGGGCTCTTTTGTTTTCAATAACACACTGCTGGGCGGTAACTTCCGCCCGGCAGTGTGTTCGGTGACGTCACCGGCTCTGAGGGGCGGGCTTTAGCTCTGCCCTAGCCGTTTTACTGGCTAGGGCAGAGCCAAATCCCGCCCATCAGTGCCGGTGACGTCACCGGGGTTCCTGTCAGCCCCATGGAGAGCCCCGGTACGTCACCGGAACTCTGAAAAATACCTTTGCCCTGTGCAATTTAGCGCAGGGCAAAGGAGAGCATCAGGGCATGAACTGCTCCGATGCTCATGTCAGTGGGGCTGCCTGGGTGAAAATGGAGGGCTGTCCAGGTTCAGCTCTGAACCTGGACAACCCCTTTAACACTGGCCTGCTAATTACAAGGCATTTGAGCATACTAACGAGACCTGGACGGGAGATATTAACCTGTTGGGAACACATGATGTACCGGTACGTCATGATGTCCCGGTACTTAAGGACCCTTGACGTACCGGTACGTCATGTGTATTTCCGATCACTGCCGCGCGGCAGGCGGTTATCATAACTGGGTGCCTGCTGAAATCAATCAGCAGGCACCCTGGGACAATGCGCGGGGGGGGGGGGGTCATGTGACCTGTATCGGCAATTGCGGCAAACCGCAGATCAATTCAGACCTCAATTCAGTCTCTGGTGATCCGATAACACGGAACAGGATGGTGATTGGTGGTGTAGTATAACACCACCAATCACCATCCTGCGATCCGGAGAGGTGATTGTGACATCACCTCTCAGGATCGCTTCTGATTGGCTGCAGGGGCGGGCGGGAGGTTTAACTTGATGCAGCTCTCCTCCTCCTTTCTGTGTCCGGGAGCGAGGGGAGAGGAGCCTGCATCGCATCGGTGCCCAGCACCCCCTTCTGACCCTCCACAGTCCTTACACTGTTTTTGAGGGGGGCAAGCAGTTTATTTTTATTTTTTCTGTGTACGCTGACTGTGGCAGGCACTCTTAGCGTCCAGCCACTGTTAGCGCATCACACACCCCACCGCTGATCAGCTTCGGACGGCTGATCATCGATTTTTATTTTCATATTTTTAGGCCTGGGGCTCGTACTAGTTTTCCGGCCCACCAGTTACTCCGCCAGAGCCCCCTCCGGTGAACCCCAGAGCATTTTGAGCCTGTAATCCTTATTTTGTTGGCCAAGCAGGAATCCAGATTCCCACAGTGGGCTTCACTGAATATGACTATTTTATTCTTTTTTTCAGTGACCACTTTGTGAATCTGATGGTGGAGCAAACGAACGTGTTCGCCCACAAGTTCATTGCTCAACACCAGGGCTCCTTTGGGTGCCCCAGTTACAGTGGAAATAGTACAAAAAAAAAAGTCTCTCATTGTCTCCCAAAGGTCTTTCAGTAACCTCTTGTGGACAAATTATTTGGAAAAAATATATAAAAATAAGTTTAAAAAAAAAGAACTAAACAGAAAATAAAAGGAAAAAAAGAAATAAAATATTATGTGGCAATTTTTTTTAATAAAAAGTGCAAAATAAAACAGTGTTCACAGTTTTTATGACCATTTAGGGAACATATTATGTGTCAAAAATATATTAAAAAAATATAGAAAGTTATAAAAATAATAATAATAATAATAAAATACAAATAAAATAAAAAGGAATTAAAATTTTTTTTTTTATAAATAAAATACAAATAAAAAAGGAAAAATAAAAAGGAAAATGCGCAAAATAATAGATGTTCATTGTCACCCAACAGACTTTTTATGACCTCTTGGGGGACATATTATGTGGCAAAAATATACTTAAAAAAATAAGCAATAAACCAATTATAAAAAATAATACCATAAAATATTAATAAAATACAAATAAAAGTAAAAAATAAAATAAAAGGTGCAAAGAAAAAGAAAAAGGGTCAGTGTCCCCCAAAGGACTTTTTATCACCTCTTAGGGGACATATCATGTAGCAGAAATATATAAAAAATTAAGTCAAAAAAATATTTTAAAAAAATATTAAAATTCATTAAAAAAAAAAAAAAAACACCCACACCAACCAAAACCGTCACCATTACCACACCATTCACGTGAAACTATACATATTATATAACAAAATGGCCTACACAAAATAGGGAACTAATATTTTGGTGTCAGTTTGCATTTTTTTTAAATAAGGAGCTATAGTTTGAAAAAAAAAAAAAAATTTAAATGTTTTGTGCAGTTTCCCCCAAATACAACTACATTTTTTTTATTATAAAGCCCTATGTGTCACGCAAAAAATTGCTGCAAAAATGATTTTGGTAGTTCAACAAATAAAATAGTTACAGCCGTTTGAACCACTTGTGCTAAATCACAAAAAGTGTCTGGTCATTAAAGGGTTAACCAATGACCTCCTTCCCCACTAGTAAGTTAAAGCGCTTACTGGTTATTGCAGGGCCCCTATAACGGCAGGAGGTGGTAATAACCAGTGAGCGCAATCCTCCGTAGTGAAGGAAAGTGCTTACTGGTTATTGCAGGGCCCCTATAACTGGGGGCAGGAGGCGGTAATAACCAGTGAGCGCCGGTCTCTGCAGTGAAGGAAAACGCTAATTTATGAATAGGAGGCAGGATGGAAGCAAATGTTGCCACTTTTCCGGTAAAAATTTTTTTTTACCAGTTTCTGCAGCATGGCCCCTGAAACAAAAGGTTCATACTTACCTGCTCCCTGCCACTCCTCTGCGCTGCCCCCATCTTCTGGTCCCCACCCTGTTTACACCTGTCAGTGCATGGCCATGATCACATGCACCTCTCCAGACAATGACTGGCTTTAGCAGTGACATGCTGCTTGTGGTCACATCACCACTGAAACCAGTCATTGGCTGAAGAGGTGCATGTGACCATGCACTGCCAGTTGTAGACACTGCGGGGACCGGAAGATGGGGGTAGTGCAGAGGACCAGAGCGGCGGGGAGCAGGTAAGTATAACTTCGGTTTCAGGGGCTATACTGCAGGACGATTTTCTGGACAATTACTGGGAACAAGTGTTCATAGGAACGCTACTACCTTATATCTGGCCGGTATAATTGTGCCGCTGATCAGTCGATAAACAAGGAATCGTTCGTTTGTCAGCTGATTTGCAGATTTTATCAGGATGAAAGGTTTACAATTATCGGCAGCACATCTCTCTGTGTAATCAGGGATGGGCTACCAATAATCAATATAACTAAATGAAGGCGGAATGACAGTGGTAGTGTTCATTCCTCCCCAGTCACTTTGCATTGGCTTGTGTAATACGCTGATGCAAATGAGCGCCGATCGACATGTTTTTTATTTGCGGCCCCTTGAAATAGAGCGATGTGACAATGCGGCCCTCAGACCAAAAAAGGTTGTGCACCACTGCTTTAAAAAGAGGGTTTCTCTAAATTTTATTTTAAAGAAAAATTGTGATTACTTGGGTGTCTGACTGCAAGGCCGCCCACATATTGTCATAGAAATGAACAAAAGGTACAGAATCACTGAGTGATAGAATATATTACTTCTCCTAATGAACACAAAGAAAATGAAAGGTTGGGGGATGTACCTGGCAAGTCTGTCTGACAAAAGGAAATTCTGCTGAATATTTTCAACTAGAGCACCTCGCATTTCTTCTACCACCTTAAAGACTCGCTTAAAATTATCAAACTGCAGGGAAACAAAAATGTGAACAATACATTAAAGAGATTCTGTCATCAGATTGAACCCCTCTAGCCTAAACATATGCTAATGTCCAGACTAATAAGAAGAATCCTCTATTTGCCCAAAAAAACAGGTTTTTATAACCTGTCAATCGCTTACTTAAGGTGCCCAAGGGGAGGTCCGTTGATACAGGGTGCCCGGCCGCACCCCTCGCCATCCGGTGCCCAGCGCCGCCTTCCCTGTCTTCAGCTCCACCTTCTACAGCTAAGCGCCACCTCCGCAATCCTCCCCGTCCCTCTGCCATATCCCGCGCCTGTGCACTAGGCTCAGCCTGATGCACCCGTGCGGACTCCTGGCAGCGGCTTCCTTGAGCAAAGTGTGCATGCGTCGGCCTGATGCGCACTTTACTTAACCCTGATATGACCTGCAGATTGGCTGAGCCTAGTGTGCAGGCGTGGGATCTGGCAGAGGGACAGGGAGGATTGTGGAGGCGGCGCTGAGCTGTAGAAGGCGGCGCTGAAGACAGGGAAGGCGGCGCTGGGCACCGGACGGCGAGGGGTGCGGCCGGGCACCCTGTATTAACAGACCTCCCCTTGGGCACCTTAAGTAAGTGATTGACAGGTTATAAAAAACTGTTTTTTAGGCAAATAGAGCCACAGTGAGATTTAATAAGGCCAGCTTAGGATTCTTCTGAGTATATGTTTAGGTTAGAGGGGTTAAATCTGATGACAGAATCCCTTTAACAGTGCAGAATACAGTAAATATATGCAAGAGGATGTCATATAAGAAAGCTGGTGAATGCAATACTGACAAATACCTGTCTCCTGCAGCTCTTCAGGGTCACACCAGTCTTTGCACTTATGTCATCTAGATCTTTCTTAGTTCCTTTAGATAGTTTCTTTCCAAGAACCTCCCGAACAAATGCCTCATCAAAAGCATAGTACCTGGCGTAATACAGCAATATATAAGATCGCTACAAAATGGTATTTAAAAGGGTTTTCCGTTTACAAAAAAAAAGTTAACATAAAAGCAGCATTCAATCTTACAGCATTATAAGTCAGATGGTGAAGTTAATTTTGTGAGTGCTTTCGAGTGCATTTTGAGTCCCCCAGCATAATTGTAATCAGCGACCCAGTGCAAGACTCACATGGAGTGCCTGTAGCATCAGGTTTCTCTCTGCTTTTCCTCCCAGCTTGAACATCACAGACCCAAGCCTGCTTGAAGCCCTGCTGGAAGAACCCCACCCTAAGACACTTCATCATTGCTGACATCACATCTACAAGCATGACCCAGGAGAATGAGCAGAACGTGGCCCTCAGAGGCAAGGTCAATAGTGTTGTGTCTACAAGTTACAGCCTTACAAGCCTTGCACACCTTAAATGTAGATGTGATGTCATCAAGACATGGAATCAACACAGAGGAAAATGTAATCTGTGCAGGAAATTAAAACATTATAGATAAACAATCATTATTAGTAATTTGTAACATGTAAATATAAGTTACATAGACGTGCAACAATTTGTGTATCAAAATGGAGCCAAACAGAGACAAGAGGGGAAGTCCTCTTAGTCCACAGTTCACACTAGTAGAAAATGCAAAGAGTCTCCAGGCAATCACAATTGGATAACCGGAAGAGCAAGTGTCCCAGAATGACTCAACACTACCAGACTATTCAATAAACCATAAGCTAGGTCTTCTCTTTTAGCCATACGCACTCTCTCTTCTTGTGGACTTTCCCATTAGCGTCCACGCTATTAGAAAATCTCCTTGAAAGTGAAAGAGATGACCTAGCTCATCGTTTATTGTATGGTCACGTAGTCGCAAGTCATTCTGGAACACTTGCTCTCCCAGTTTTCCAGTTGGGATCGCCTGGAGATTCAGTGTGTTTTCTACAAGTGATATCGTGTTGTTTCCTGTCAAATAATGCTGAAATTTGCAAAACCAGAATACCCCTTTAACAAGTCATATATAGTAAAATGCCTTCCGCCTAGCATCCAGTGGTCTAGAAATTCCAACGGTCCAGTATATGCATCACAACTGTGTAATTGGAAATACATTTTCAGGTTTTCAATATATACACTAGCAGAAGGACCACAGGTATATTTCATTTAATGTTTTTGTGTGTCGTTAAAAAGATATCGACAGTATCCCCCATAACAGGCACCTCCACAGTGCCCGCCCCTTTATCACTGACCTCCACAGTGCCTGCCCCTTTAACAGTGACCTCCACAGTGCCCGCCCCCTTAACAGTACAAGAGAATTTAGACTAGAACCTTCAGAATCACAGATGCATATCCATGAAACAAACATGATTATAAAAAATAAAATGGCTGCACACCATTATACATACAAACAATAGATAGAGCTAAGAAATGGGGGTCATTCTAAATAAAAGTGGCACCACCTTGACGCCTGGTAGATGGGCCCGACACATGTTTGATCAAACATGTGCGCTAAGAGCTTCCATTGATCAAACGTGTGTCGGGCCCATCTACCAGGCATCAAGGTGGTACCAATTTTATTTAGAATGACCCCCATTTCTTAGCTCTATTGTTTGTATGTATAATGGTGAGCAGCCATTTTATTTTTTATAATTATGTTTGCTTCATGGATATGCACCTGTGATTCTGAAGGTTCTAGTCTAAATTCTCTTGTAGTATATATTGAGGGTAGTGCCTCTTTTAGACAGGACACGCCCATCTACCTGGGACTTCTGAGCAGAGTATGTATGTAGCTGGTTCCTACACTGCCCTGAATATTGTAGGCTTAGGCAAGTCCAAAGAGAGGCAGTATATTAGTGTTAGGGACTAGTGTTGAGCGAACTTGTGTTTTAAGTCTGGCGTCTAAAGTTCGGGTTATCGAAGTATCCCGTTATGGATTCTAAATTCCGTTATGGTTCGTGGTAGCGGAATCCATAACGGGATACTTCGATAACCCGAACTTTAGACGCTGAACTTAAAACACAAGTTCGCTCAACACTATAAGGGACCCATCTGCGGAAGCCACCTTGAGATGGGCCCGACACGTTTGATCAAATATGTGCGCTAAGAGCTTCCATTAACTCATTTATAGTCGGTATTGTCCCACTTTTATTTAGAATGACCCACATTTCTTAGCTCTATTGTTTGTATGTATAATGGTCTGCAGCCATTTTATTTTTTATAATCATGCCCCCATAACAGTGACCTCCACAGTTTCCGCCCCTTTAACAATGACCTCCACAGTGCCCACCCCTTTAACAGTGACCGCCCCCATAACAGTGACCTCCACAGTGAACCCCCTTTGAACAGTGACCTCCACAGTGACCGCCTCTTTAACAGTGACCTTCACAGCAGCCTGCCCCCTTAACAGTGACCTCCACAGTGCCCGCCCCTTTAACTGTGACCTCCAAAGTGCCCACCCCCTTAACAGTGATGTCTACAGTGCCCTCCCTTTTAACAGTGACCTACACAATGCCCGCCCCTTTAACAGTGACCTCTACAGTGCCCGTCCCTTTAACAGTGATCTCCACAGTGAACGCCACAACAATTTTTATAATGATAGGCTATGGTGTCGCACTGCGACATGTGACATGACACTCGCAAAAAATCCATGCAAGATGTCGCGCAACACATGTGGCAGTGTAGTTGTGCCCTATGTGTCGTGCAGCCCTAGCCTAAAGCTGACCTACAGCAGTGAAGAAAAATGCCTGGGTTGTTATGGAAACCTGGAGTAAAACTGTGTGTATGTGGAGACTAAGGACCTGTGAGCTTCTATTGGCTGATTAGGGAAATGTGACCGTGTGTATGACAGTTGGGATATGAAGAGAAAGACTTGCAGGCTTGTATTGGCTAATGCCCCCCACAAGATTTCTTTCCAGGTAGCAAGGGATGTGTATACCAAATTTCCTTGAAATCGATGGTTGCGTTTTTGAGTGATCACGGAACATACATACATACATATATATGTCCTTCTTTATATACAGATGTAACTGACACCAAGCCTTTGATGCAGATGTCATTGTGAGATACACCCTTAATACATTTGGGTTAAATACCGCCATTTGGTGCACCAATATTGAATTCAGGCCTACACTGGTTCAGGCCCTGTGAGATACCCCTTCTACATACAGGGGTTTGAATTAGGCATTTGAAATACAGCCATTTTGTGCAAAGATATATTTACTGCAAGCCCAAACTGGTTCAGACCATGTGAGATACCCCCCTATACATACAGGGGTTTGAATCAGGCATTTGAAATACAGCCATTTTGTGCAATATTTTGTGCAACAGACTGATGAGTGGTTGGTGCCAGTCAGCCTCAAGCCCGGCCTGGTGGTGTGCGATAATGGGCGAAATCTCATAGCAGCTCTGGGACTAGCCGGTTTGACACACATCCCTTGCCTGGCGCATGTGCTGAATTTGGTGGTGCAGAGATTCCTTAAAAATGACCCCGATATGTCAGAGCTGCTGCATAAAGTGCGGGCCATCTGTACATGCTTTCTGCATTCTCACCCTGCTGCTGCTCGCCTGTCAGTGCTGCAGCGTAACTTCAGCCTTCTAGCTCACCGCCTCATATGCGACGTACCCACAAGGTGGAACTCCACCTTGCACCTGCTGGCCAGACAGTGCGAGCAGCAGCAGGCTATAGTGGAGTTTCAGCTGCAGCACGCACGGGTGAGTCGCTCGGCGGAACAGCACCACTTCACCACCAATGACTGGGCCTCCATGCGAGACCTGTGTTCCTTGTTGCGCTGTTTCGAGTACTCCACCAACATGGCCAGTGCCGATAACGCTGTTCTCAGCGATACTATCCCACTTCTATGCCTCCTTGAAAAAACGCTCCTGGCGATGATGGAAGAGGATGTGGCACAGGAGGAATAGGGATCATTTCATAGGGTTTGCGGCCAGTCATTCCAAAGTGGCTCAGAAGGTGGGTTTCTGCACCCACAAACGCCAGGTACACAATTGTCCAGCCAGGGCACAGTTTTGGAGGATGACGAGGTGGAGGATGAGGAGGAGGAGGAGAAGGAGGAGGAGGAAGCATGTTCACAGCAGGGTGGCACCCAGACCAGCTCATGGCCATCACTGGTGCGTGGATGGGGGGATACAGAGGACACAGACGATACACCTCCCACAGAGGACAGCTTTTAGTTGCCTCTGGGCAGCCTGGCACACATGAGCGATTACATGCTGCAGTGCCTCCGCAACGACTGCCGAGTTGCCCACATTCTAACTTGTGCTGATTACTGGGTGGCCACGCTGCTAGATCCCCGTTACAAGGACAACGTACCGTCCTTACTTCCTAAACTGGAGCATGATCGTAAGATGCGCGAGTACAAGCGCACGCTGGTAGACGCGTTGCTGGTGGCATTCCCACCTGACAGCAGGGGCACAGTGGTAATACAAAGCGGAGGAAGAGGTCGCCAACGCAGCTGGGGCACCCCCAGCACCTCAGAAGGCAGGGTTAGCATGGCCGACATGTGGAAAAGCTTTGTAAGCATGCCACAACAAACAGCACCACCAGCTGATATGGAACGTCTTAGCAGGAGGCAGCATTTCACCAACATGGTGGAGCAGTATGTGTGCACACGCCTACACTAACTGAATGACGGGTCTGCCCCCTTCAACTTCTGGGTCTCCAAATTGGGCACATGGCCTGAGCTTGCCCTTTACGCCTTGGATGTGCTGGCCTGCCCTGTAGCCAGTGTATTATCTGAACGTGTGTTTAGCACGGCAGGGGGCGTCATCACAGACAAGCCCAGCCACCTGTCCACCGCCAATGTGGCATGGATCCCACAGGACTTGTCCGTCCCTTGTGCAGAATAGACATGTATACCGGCACTAAGCAGCCATTGTTATACTGCAGCACAATTGCTCATGTTTGTATTTTGGATATTTCACACTCTTTTGGAGTGTACCTTAATTTTACAAAATTAAATTAAAACTAGGGATGAGCGAACTCGAACTGTATAGTTCGGGTTCGTACCGAATTTTGGGGTGTCCGTGACACGGACCCGAACCCGGACATTTTCGTAAAAGTCCGGGTTCGGGTTCGGTGTTCGTCGCTTTCTTCGCGCTTTTGTGACGCTTTCTTGGCGCTTTTTGAAAGGCTGCAAAGCAGCCAATCAACAAGCGTCATACTACTTGCCCCAAGAGGCCATCACAGCCATGCCTACTATTGGCATGGCTGTGATTGGCCAGAGCACCATGTGACCCAGCCTCTATTTAAGCTGGAGTCACATAGCGCCGCCCGTCACTCTGCTCTGATTAGCGTAGGGAGAGGTTGCGGCTGCGACAGTAGGGCGAGATTAGGCAGATTAACTCCTCCAAAGGACTTGATTAACTGATCGATCTGCAGCTGTGGATCATTGAGCTGCTGATCCTCAATTGCTCACTGTTTTTAGGCTGCCCAGACCGTTTGTCAGTCACATTTTTCTGGGGTGATCGGCGGCCATTTTGTGTCTTGTGGTGCGCCAGCACAAGCTGCGACCAAGTGCATTTAACCCTCAATGGTGTGGTTGTTTTTTGGCTAAAGCCTACATCAGGGTGAAGCTGTCACACCAAGTGCATTTAACCAGCAATAGTCTGTTTATTTTTTGGCCATATACTACATCAGGGGCAAGCTGCGCCTGTCACCAAGTGCATTTAACCCTCAATGGTGCGTTTGTTTTTTGGCTAAAGCCTACATCAGGGTGAAGCTGTCACACCAAGTGCATTTAACCAGCAATAGTCTGTTTATTTTTTGGCCATATACTACATCAGGGGCAAGCTGCGCCCGTCACCAAGTGCATTTAACCCTCAGTAGTGTGGTTGGTCAAGCTATCACACCAAGTGCATTTAACCAGCAATAGTCTGTTCATTTTTTGGCCATATACTAAATCAGGGGCAAGCTGCGCCCGTCACCAAGTGCATTTAACCAGCAATAGTCTGTTCATTTTTTGGCCATATACTACATCAGGGGCAAGCTGCGCCCGTCACCAAGTGCATTTAACCCTCAGTAGTGTGGTTGGTCAAGCTGTGACACCAAGTGCATTTAACCAGCAATAGTCTGTTCATTTTTTGGCCATATACTACATCAGGGGCAAGCTGCGCCCATCACCAAGTGCATTTAACCAGCAATAGTGTGGTTATTTTTTGGCCATATCCCAGTCTAATTCTGTCACTAAATCCATACCGGTCACCCAGCGCCTAAATACTAGGCCTCAAATTTATATCCCGCTAAATCTCTCGTTACCGCTGTCCTGTTGTGGCTGGGAAAGTTATTTAGTGTCCGTCAAAGCACATTTTTTGTTCTGGGTTGAAATACAATTCCCAATTTAGCAATTTAAAAATTTAGTGGTTTCTGCTGTATCAGAGCTATTTGAAATCTATCCCTAAAAGGGTATATAATATTCAAGGTGCACATAGGGTCATTCAGAATAACTTCACACACCCGCTACTGTGCATTTCCAAGTCTAATTCTGTCACTAAACCCATACCTGTCACCCAGCGCCTAAATACTAGGCCTCAAATTCATATCCAGCTAAATCTGTCGTTAGTGCTGTAGCTGGGCGAGTTATTTAGTGTCCGTTCAAGCACATTTCTTGTTCTGGGTTGAAATACAATTCCCAATTTAGCAATTTCATAATTTAGTGGTTTCTGCTATATCAGAGCTATTTGAAATCTATCCCTAAAAGGGTATATAATATTCAAGGTGCACATTGGGTCATTCAGAATAACTTCACACACACCCGCTACTGTGTATTTCCAAGTCTAATTCTGTCACTAAACCCATACCTGTCACCCAGCGCCTAAATACTAGGCCTCAAATTCATATCCAGCTAAATCTGTCGTTAGTGCTGTAGCTGGGCGAGTTATTTAGTGTCCGTTCAAGCACATTTCTTGTTCTGGGTTGAAATACAATTCCCAATTTAGCAATTTCATAATTTAGTGGTTTCTGCTATATCAGAGCTATTTGAAATCTATCCCTAAAAGGGTAGATCATATTGAAGGTGCACATAGGGACATTCAGAATAACTTCACACACCCGCTACTGTGCATTTCCAAGTCTAATTCTGTCACTAAACCCATACCTGTCACCCAGCGCCTAAATACTAGGCCTCAAATTTATATCCTGCTAAATCTCTCGTTAACGCTGTCCTGTTGTGGCTGGGAAAGTTATTTAGTGTCCGTCAAAGCACATTTTTTGTTCTGGGTTGAAATACAATTCCCAATTTAGCAATTTCATAATTTAGTGGTTTCTGCTATATCAGAGCTATTTGAAATCTATCCCTAAAAGGGTATATAATATTCAAGGTGCACATTGGGTCATTCAGAATAACTTCACACACACACGCTTCTGTGCATTTCCAAGTCTAATTCTGTCACTAAATCCATACCGGTCACCCAGCGCCTAAATACTAGGCCTCAAATTTATATCCTGCTAAATCTCTCGTTAACGCTGTCCTGTTGTGGCTGGGAAAGTTATTTAGTGTCCGTCAAAGCACATTTTTTGTTCTGGGTTGAAATACAATTCCCAATTTAGCAATTTCATAATTTAGTGGTTTCTGCTATATCAGAGCTATTTGAAATCTATCCCTAAAAGGGTATATAATATTCAAGGTGCACATTGGGTCATTCAGAATAACTTCACACACACACGCTTCTGTGCATTTCCAAGTCTAATTCTGTCACTAAATCCATACCGGTCACCCAGCGCCTAAATACTAGGCCTCAAATTTATATCCCGCTGAATTTGAATACAATACATTGGGCCAAATAATATATTTGTTGTTGTGGTGAACCATAACAATGAGAAAAACATCTAGTAAGGGACGCGGACGTGGACATGGTCGTGGTGGTGTTAGTGGACCCTCTGGTGCTGGGAGAGGACGTGGCCGTTCTGCCACATCCACACGTCCTAGTGTACCAACTACCTCAGGTCCCAGTAGCCGCCAGAATTTACAGCGATATATGGTGGGGCCCAATGCCGTTCTAAGGATGGTAAGGCCTGAGCAGGTACAGGCATTAGTCAATTGGGTGGCCGACAGTGGATCCAGCACGTTCACATTATCTCCCACCCAGTCTTCTGCAGAAAGCGCACAGATGGCGCCTGAAAACCAACCCCATCAGTCTGTCACATCACCCCCATGCATACCAGGGAAACTGTCTCAGCCTCAAGTTATGCAGCAGTCTCTTATGCTGTTTGAAGACTCCGCTGGCAGGGTTTCCCAAGGGCATCCACCTAGCCCTTCCCCAGCGGTGAAAGACATAGAATGCACTGACGCACAACCACTTATGTTTCCTGATGATGAGGACATGGGAATACCACCTCAGCATGTCTCTGATGATGACGAAACACAGGTGCCAACTGCTGCGTCTTTCTGCAGTGTGCAGACTGAACAGGAGGTCAGGGATCAAGACTGGGTGGAAGACGATGCAGGGGACGATGAGGTCCTAGACCCCACATGGAATGAAGGTCGTGCCACTGACTTTCACAGTTCGGAGGAAGAGGCAGTGGTGAGACCGAGCCAACAGCGTAGCAAAAGAGGGAGCAGTGGGCAAAAGCAGAACACCCGCCGCCAAGAGACTCCGCCTGCTACTGACCGCCGCCATCTGGGACCGAGCACCCCAAAGGCAGCTTCAAGGAGTTCCCTGGCATGGCACTTCTTCAAACAATGTGCTGACGACAAGACCCGAGTGGTTTGCACGCTGTGCCATCAGAGCCTGAAGCGAGGCATTAACGTTCTGAACCTGAGCACAACCTGCATGACCAGGCACCTGCATGCAAAGCATGAACTGCAGTGGAGTAAACACCTTAAAACCAAGGAAGTCACTCAGGCTCCCCCTGCTACCTCTTCTGCTGCTGCCGCCTCGGCCTCTTCTGCTGCTGCCGCCTCGGCCTCTTCCTCCGCCTCTGGAGGAACGTTGGCACCTGCCGCCCAGCAAACAGGGGATGTACCACCAACACCACCACCACCACCTCCGTCACCAAGCGTCTCAACCATGTCACACGCCAGCGTTCAGCTCTCCATCTCACAAACATTTGATAGAAAGCGTAAATTCCCACCTAGCCACCCTCGATCCCTGGCCCTGAATGCCAGCATTTCTAAACTACTGGCCTATGAAATGCTGTCATTTAGGCTGGTGGACACAGACAGCTTCAAACAGCTCATGTCGCTTGCTGTCCCACAGTATGTTGTTCCCAGCCGGCACTACTTCTCCAAGAGAGCCGTGCCTTCCCTGCACAACCAAGTATCCGATAAAATCAAGTGTGCACTGCGCAACGCCATCTGTAGCAAGGTCCACCTAACCACAGATACGTGGACCAGTAAGCACGGCCAGGGACGCTATATCTCCCTAACTGCACACTGGGTAAATGTAGTGGCAGCTGGGCCCCAGGCGGAGAGCTGTTTGGCGCACGTCCTTCCGCCGCCAAGGATCGCAGGGCAACATTCTTTGCCTCCTGTTGCCACCTCCTCCTTCTCGGCTTCCTCCTCCTCTTCTTCCACCTGCTCATCCAGTCAGCCACACACCTTCACCACCAACTTCAGCACAGCCCGGGGTAAACGTCAGCAGGCCATTCTGAAACTCATATGTTTGGGGGACAGGCCCCACACCGCACAGGAGTTGTGGCGGGGTATTGAACAACAGACCGACGAGTGGTTGCTGCCGGTGAGCCTCAAGCCCGGCCTGGTGGTGTGTGATAATGGGCGAAATCTCGTTGCAGCTCTGGGACTAGCCAATTTGACGCACATCCCTTGCTTGGCGCATGTGCTGAATTTGGTGGTGCAGAAGTTCATTCACAACTACCCCGACATGTCAGAGCTGCTGCATAAAGTGCGGGCCGTCTGTTCGCGCTTCCGGCGTTCACATCCTGCTGCTGCTCGCCTGTCTGCGCTACAGCGTAACTTCGGCCTTCCCGCTCACCGCCTCATATGCGACGTGCCCACCAGGTGGAACTCCACCTTGCACATGCTGGACAGACTGTGCGAGCAGCAGCAGGCCATAGTGGAGTTTCAGCTGCAGCACGCACGGGTCAGTCGCACTACAGAACAGCACCACTTCACCACCAATGACTGGGCCTCCATGCGAGACCTGTGTGCCCTGTTGCGCTGTTTCGAGTACTCCACCAACATGGCCAGTGGTGATGACACCGTTATCAGCGTTACAATACCACTTCTATGTCTCCTTGAGAAAACACTTAGGGCGATGATGGAAGAGGAGGTGGCCCAGGAGGAGGAGGAGGAGGAGGAGGAAGAGGGGTCATTTTTAGCACTTTCAGGCCAGTCTCTTCGAAGTGACTCAGAGGGAGGTTTTTGGCAACAGCAGAGGCCAGGTACAAATGTGGCCAGCCAGGGCCCACTACTGGAGGACGAGGATGAGGAGGAGGTGGAGGAGGATGAGGATGAAGCATGGTCACAGCGGGGTGGCACCCAACGCAGCTCGGGTCCATCACTGGTGCGTGGCTGGGGGGAAAGGCAGGACGATGACGATACGCCTCCCACAGAGGACAGCTTGTCCTTACCCCTGGGCAGCCTGGCACACATGAGCGACTACATGCTGCAGTGCCTGCGCAACGACAGCAGAGTTGCCCACATTTTAACCTGTGCGGACTACTGGGTTGCCACCCTGCTGGATCCACGCTACAAAGACAATGTGCCCACCTTACTTCCTGCACTGGAGCGTGATAGGAAGATGCGCGAGTACAAGCGCACGTTGGTAGACGCGCTACTGAGAGCATTCCCAAATGTCACAGGGGAACAAGTGGAAGCCCAAGGCCAAGGCAGAGGAGGAGCAAGAGGTCGCCAAGGCAGCTGTGTCACGGCCAGCTCCTCTGAGGGCAGGGTTAGCATGGCAGAGATGTGGAAAAGTTTTGTCAACACGCCACAGCTAACTGCACCACCACCTGATACGCAACGTGTTAGCAGGAGGCAACATTTCACTAACATGGTGGAACAGTACGTGTGCACACCAATCCACGTACTGACTGATGGTTCGGCCCCATTCAACTTCTGGGTCTCTAAATTGTCCACGTGGCCAGAGCTAGCCTTTTATGCCTTGGAGGTGCTGGCCTGCCCGGCAGCCAGCGTTTTGTCTGAACGTGTATTCAGCACGGCAGGGGGCGTCATTACAGACAAACGCAGCCGCCTGTCTACAGCCAATGTGGACAAGCTGACGTTCATAAAAATGAACCAGGCATGGATCCCACAGGACCTGTCCGTCCCTTGTCCAGATTAGACATTAACTACCTCCCCATAACCATATATTATTGGACTCCAGGGCACTTCCTCATTCAATCCTATTTTTATTTTCATTTTACCATTATATTGCGAGGCTACCCAAAGTTGAATGAACCTCTCCTCTGCCTGTGTGCTAGGCCTAAATATATGCCAATGGACTGTTGCAGTGGTGGCTGACATGAAGCCTGATTCTCTGCTATGACATGCAGACTAATTCTCTGCTGACATGAAGCCAGATTGTCTGTTACGGGACCTCTCTCCTCTGCCTGGGTGCTGGGCCTAAATTTATGACAATGGACTGTTGCAGTGGTGGCTGACGTGAAGCCTCATTCTCTGCTATGACATGCAGACTGATTCTCTGCTGACATGAAGCCAGATTCTCTGTTACGGGACCTCTCTCCTCTGCCTGTGTGTGTGCTGGGCCTAAATATATGCCAATGGACTGTTGCAGTGGTGGCTGACGTGACGCCTCATTCTCTGCTATGACATGCAGACTAATTCTCTGCTGACATGAAGACAGATTCTCTGTTACGGGACCTCCCTCCTCTGCCTGGGTGCTGGGCCTAAATATATGCCAATGGACTGTTGCAGTGGTGGCTGACGTGAAGCCTCATTCTCTGCTATGACATGCAGACTAATTCTCTGCTGACATGAAGACAGATTCTCTGTTACGGGACCTCCCTCCTCTGCCTGGGTGCTGGGCCTAAATATATGCCAATGGACTGTTGCAGTGGTGGCTGACGTGAAGCCTCATTCTCTGCTATGACATGCAGACTGATTCTCTGCTGACATGAAGACAGATTCTCTGTTACGGGACCTCTCTCCTCTGCCTGTGTGTGTGCTGGGCCTAAATATATGCCAATGGACTGTTGCAGTGGTGGCTGACGTGAAGCCTCATTCTCTGCTATGACATGCAGACTGATTCTCTGCTGACATGAAGCCAGATTCTCTGTTACGGGACCTCTCTCCTCTGCCTGTGTGTGTGCTGGGCCTAAATATATGCCAATGGACTGTTGCAGTGGTGGCTGACGTGAAGCCTCAATCTCTGCTATGACATGCAGACTGATTCTCTGCTGACATGAAGCCAGATTCTCTGTTACGGGACCTCTCTCCTCTGCCTGTGTGTGTGCTGGGCCTAAATATATGCCAATGGACTGTTGCAGTGGTGGCTGACGTGAAGCCTCATTCTCTGCTATGACATGCAGACTAATTCTCTGCTGACATGAAGACAGATTCTCTGTTACGGGACCTCCCTCCTCTGCCTGGGTGCGGGGCCTAAATATATGCCAATGGACTGTTGCAGTGGTGGCTGACGTGAAGCCTCATTCTCTGCTATGACATGCAGACTAATTCTCTGCTGACATGAAGACAGATTCTCTGTTACGGGACCTCCCTCCTCTGCCTGGGTGCTGGGCCTAAATATATGCCAATGGACTGTTGCAGTGGTGGCTGACGTGAAGCCTCATTCTCTGCTATGACATGCAGACTGATTCTCTGCTGACATGAAGCCAGATTCTCTGTTACGGGACCTCTCTCCTCTGCCTGTGTGTGTGCTGGGCCTAAATATATGCCAATGGACTGTTGCAGTGGTGGCTGACGTGAAGCCTCATTCTCTGCTATGACATGCAGACTGATTCTCTGCTGACATGAAGCCAGATTCTCTGTTACGGGACCTCTCTCCTCTGCCTGTGTGTGTGCTGGGCCTAAATATATGCCAATGGACTGTTGCAGTGGTGGCTGACGTGAAGCCTCATTCTCTGCTATGACATGCAGACTGATTCTCTGCTGTCATGAAGCCAGATTGTCTGTTACGGGACCTCTCTGCTCTGCCTGTGTGCTAGGCCTAAATATATGCCAATGGACTGTTGCAGTGGTGGGTGACGTGAAGCCTCATTCTCTGCTATGACATGCAGACTGATTCTCTGCTGACATGAAGCCAGATTGTCTGTTACGGGACCTCTCTCCTCTGCCTGTGTGCTAGGCCTAAATATATGCCAATGGACTGTTGCAGTGGTGGCTGACGTGAAGCCTGATTCTCTGCTATGACATGCAGACTGATTCTCTGCTGACATGAAGCCAGATCCTCTGTTACGGGACCTCTCTCCTCTGCCTGTGTGTGTGCTGGGCCTAAATATATGCCAATGGACTGTTGCAGTGGTGGCTGACGTGAAGCCTCATTCTCTGCTATGACATGCAGACTGATTCTCTGCTGACATGAAGCCAGATTCTCTGTTACGGGACCTCTCTCCTCTGCCTGTGTGTGTGCTGGGCCTAAATATATGCCAATGGACTGTTGCAGTGGTGGCTGACGTGAAGCCTCATTCTCTGCTATGACATGCAGACTAATTCTCTGCTGACATGAAGACAGATTCTCTGTTACGGGACCTCCCTCCTCTGCCTGGGTGCTGGGCCTAAATATATGCCAATGGACTGTTGCAGTGGTGGCTGACGTGAAGCCTCATTCTCTGCTATGACATGCAGACTAATTCTCTGCTGACATGAAGACAGATTCTCTGTTACGGGACCTCCCTCCTCTGCCTGGGTGCTGGGCCTAAATATATGCCAATGGACTGTTGCAGTGGTGGCTGACGTGAAGCCTCATTCTCTGCTATGACATGCAGACTGATTCTCTGCTGACATGAAGACAGATTCTCTGTTACGGGACCTCTCTCCTCTGCCTGTGTGTGTGCTGGGCCTAAATATATGCCAATAGACTGTTGCAGTGGTGGCTGACGTGAAGCCTCATTCTCTGCTATGACATGCAGACTGATTCTCTGCTGACATGAAGCCAGATTCTCTGTTACGGGACCTCTCTCCTCTGCCTGTGTGTGTGCTGGGCCTAAATATATGCCAATGGACTGTTGCAGTGGTGGCTGACGTGAAGCCTCATTCTCTGCTATGACATGCAGACTGATTCTCTGCTGACATGAAGCCAGATTCTCTGTTACGGGACCTCTCTCCTCTGCCTGTGTGTGTGCTGGGCCTAAATATATGCCAATGGACTGTTGCAGTGGTGGCTGACGTGAAGCCTCATTCTCTGCTATGACATGCAGACTAATTCTCTGCTGACATGAAGACAGATTCTCTGTTACGGGACCTCCCTCCTCTGCCTGGGTGCTGGGCCTAAATATATGCCAATGGACTGTTGCAGTGGTGGCTGACGTGAAGCCTCATTCTCTGCTATGACATGCAGACTAATTCTCTGCTGACATGAAGACAGATTCTCTGTTACGGGACCTCTCTCCTCTGCCTGGGTGCCGGGGCCTAAATATCTGAGAATGGACTGTTCCAGTGGTGGGTGACGGGAAGCCAGATTCTCTGCTATGGAACCTCTCTCCAATTGATTTTGGTTAATTTTTATTTATTTAATTTTTATTTTAATTCATTTCCCTATCCACATTTGTTTGCAGGGGATTTACCTACATGTTGCTGCCTTTTGCAGCCCTCTAGCTCTTTCCTGGGCTGTTTTACAGCCTTTTTAGTGCCGAAAAGTTCGGGTCCCCATTGACTTCAATGGGGTTCGGGTTCGGGACGAAGTTCGGATCGGGTTCGGATCCCGAACCCGAACATTTCCGGGATGTTCGGCCGAACTTCTCGAACCCGAACATCCAGGTGTTCGCTCAACTCTAATTAAAACCAAAAACCTTTGTTGGCTCTCGTGTCTGTTATTATTGTGCTAAAGGGAAAAAAATAAAAAAGTATACACATATTAGGTATTGCCACGTCCATAACAAACAGCTCTATAAAAATATCACATGACCCAACCACTCAGATGAACACCGTAAAAATAAATAAAAAAAAAGTGTAAAAAAAAAATTCGATTTTTGTCACATTATATCACAAAAATTGCAACAGCAAGTGGTCAAAAAGGCGCATGCCCCCCAAAATAGTACCAATCAGACCATCACCTGATCCCACAATAAATGAGACCCTACCTAAGAGAATCGATCCAAAAACAATTTTGGGTTACCTTGCCTCAGAAAAAACGTAATATAGAGCAATTAAAAATCATATGTACCCCAAAATAGTACCAATAAAACTGGCACCTTATCCCGTAGTTTGCAAAATGTGGTCACTTTTTTGAGTTTCTACTGTAGGGGTGCATCAAGGGGGGCTTCAAATGGGACATGGCATCTAAAAACCAGTTCAGCTAAATTTGCCTTCCAAAAACTATATGGCGTTCCTTTCCTACTGCGCCCTGCCATGTGCCCGTACAGCAGTTTATGATCACATGTGGGGTGTTTCTGTAAACCGCAGAATCAGGGTAATAAATATTGAGTTTTATTTGGCTTTTGACCCTGGCTTTGTAACTGGAAAAAATGGATTAAAATGTAAAATCTGCCAAAAAAGTGAAATTCTGAAATTTCATCTCCATTTTCCATTAATTCTTGTGGAACACCTAAAGGGTTAACAACGTTTGTAAAATCAGTTTTGAATACCTTGAGGGGTGTAGCTTCTAAAATGGGGTCATTTTTGGGTGGTTTCTATTATATAAGCCTCACAAAGTGACTTCAGACCTGAACTGGTCCCTAAAAATTCGGTTTTTGAAAATGTCTAAGAAATTTCAAGATTTGCTTCCAAACTTCTAAGCCTTCTAATGTCCCCAAAAAATAAAATGTAATTTTCAATATGATCCAAACATGAAGTAGACATATGGGGAATGTAAAGTAATAACTATTTTTGGAGGTATTACTATCTATTATAAAAGTAGAGAAATAGAAATTTGCTAATTTTTCTAAATTTTTGGTAAATTTGGTATTTTGTTATGAATAAAAATGATTTTTTTTTTTAGCTCATTTTTAACACTGTCATGAAGTACGATATGTGACGAGAAAACAATCTCAGAATGGCCTGGATAAGTCAAAGTGTTTTAAAGTTATCACCACTTAAAGGGACACATGACAGATTTGTAAAAAATGGCCTGGGCAGGAAGGTGTTAATAAAGCACACTGACAGTGGGTTTAAGTTCGACTAATCCCCTATTTTTTGGTAATTTTGGTTTTTGGGCTTTCTTATCCCAGCCAGTCTTTTAACGCATTACAACAAATAAAGATTTTTTGTTTTTGTTTTAGCATCCTATCATATCCTGTAAACTGTGTGCCAGTTTGCACCCAAATCTACTGTGCTAGAGTGGCTTCTTGAGGCATGTCAACTGTCTAAGGCTACTTTAACATTGGCGTTATTGCTATACAATCACAGCAAAATAATTCTGTCCTAATAATACAACCGGCTGCATCCATTCAGAACAGATCCGGGTGTATTATATAGAAAAATGAAGAAACCAGATCCGGCACTAAAACCATCGTAATTCAATTGGCACCGGATCAGTTCTTCTCATGTAAAAATAAAAAACGGTTCTGGCTTGTTCAGTTTCCCATGCCACCCACAAAAATATAATTACCTCTCAATCAGCATGCTCTGCTTGTAAGGTGGGATCTGAAAAAGCAACTGCTGCACCAGTTTTGGTGGGTAATGAAGAAGTCTTTCAAGCATCTGAAATGTTCTGTAATGGTCCATAGTGTCACTCTCCAGGACATCGGGACCAGCTCCAGTCTGATCTAAAATGCCACTCTTCAAACGAATACTGACAGCATCACTCACTGTAAAATATAATTATAAGGAGAACAAATCATAAAACTTTGACTTAAAGGGAACCTGTCACCTCCCAAAACCACCTTAAGCCACCAGTGTGTGTTTCTGATGATGCCTTTCTTACTGAAGGCAGATGCAGCAAAAGTACTGAAAATTGTTTTATCCCCTGCCCGGCGAGCCTCTCCACACATGCTTGAAGTCAAGGTAACCAGGACCCCTTCCCTGCCCCTTCGCTGTCACTGACAAGAGTTCGGCAAAGCCAGCCGAACTGCCAGCTGTCAGTCTCAGCGAAGGGGCAGGGAAGGGGCGTGGTTACCGTGACTTGAAGCAAGAAGGCCGCTGCCCCCTTGACTTCAAGTATGTGTGGAGATGTGCACCGGGCAGGGGATAAAAGAACGTTTTCAGTACTTTTGCTGCATCTGCCTTCAGGAAGAAAGGCATCATCAGAAACACACCGCTGGCTACACGCAGGTACTGCTGGCGGTTTGGGATGGTTTTGGGAGGTGACAGGTTCTCTTTAAAGGAACAATAAACATAGAAAATGCACAAAAATAAAAAATAATATCCCAGAAACCTCTCTATTCATCTCCTAATTTCACCTTGTTCTGCTTTATCCCATATTACTATTAAAACTAAAAAAGATATAAAGAAATCTGCACTCAATGTCCCAGAAGGCTCTTGTTCCTCCACCTCGCTGCCCTGTTTGGATGTAAGCCAACCAACTCTGACTTCACATCTGCGTAGTGAACTTCAGCACTGTAATCCGTTCACTGTATCCAGCTACGTGTAACATGTTTTGTCCGGGTGAAAGTCTATATATATGCCGGAAAGCGGCAGATTAGTGCCGGATTCCATTGCAGTGAATGGGGATCTAGCAGTGCACGGTGGTGTCCGGCTAAGCTGGATACGGTGAACTCCAACAGACTGCCGGAGTTCACAGTGCAGATGTGAACATGGCCTACCTGGAGTAGAAGCGCTCCAACTCTGCCCGTCTCACGTACACGGCCGTTATTTTGGTCCACATCCGAGCCGCAGTTTTGGCAGCTCAGATGCGGACCCTTTCACTTCAATGGGGCCGCAAAAGATGCGGACAGCACTCCGTTCCCTGGTCCGCCAAAAAAAAAGATAACCTGTCCTATTTTTGTCCAAAATTGCAGAACGGACAGGGACGTGTCCATGACGCCAAACACTGCTACCAGATGCCAACTGATCATAACTGATGCTCAAAAAAGGACGGATCAGTAATTTTTAACGCAATACATCCGAAAACGATTTATTAAACTTTGTACAGCTGTTTCCGTATAGCATTTACAATGTATTTGCTCCATGTAGGGAGACTTTGTCTGAAGTTGTGTGGGACTTCGGTAAATGACTTTGGTATTCCTATCTGCGTATTTGAAAACATTTTAAAAATAGGAATCCGAAGTCCTTTACTGAAGTCTTGCAGAACTTCGGACGAGGCAAAGTTTTCCTACACGGAGCAAATACATTGTAAATAATGTACGGCAATAGCATTACAAACAAAGTTTTCTAACGAATCGACTTCGGATCTGTGATCAGAAGCTCGATTCGCTCAAGCCTACTTTTCACAGATCAGAAGAACAGGAAGCTAAATGGTGATGTAACTCAGCCTAACCAGCATGGATGAGAGTGGAGGGAGTTGTTTGTGTGAATGTACTACCTGAGTATCCATCCAGCCAGAGCTGATAAACCTCTTCATCAATCAGAGTGGTATTTCCAACAAACACATCCAATTCATTGGCCATAGTGAGAACCCCTGTGAAGAGAAAACTTTGGATAAGAAGAATGGCTCCATTTAATGTAACATTTGACAGCAATATGTATGCCTTTTATGTTCGGAGGTCTATCATATGACGGGGACAAGTGAATACAATTGTATCCAGTGTTGGCTTCACCGAAGTGGGATTTTAACCTGATTTTACTAATTGAATAGCTGTCACACATTAATTACAGAAACTTCACTCTACAAACGGTACCCTACGTGTGGACACCATCTACAGTGATGTTTGTGAGGTGTCTAGATTTCTGCATAAATTTGACCAAAAACGACATGAGATTTTCAGATAAGTCATTGAAGTAGATCAAGATAACAAAATCAAATGAGCTAAAAGTATTAGATTTAGTAGTTTTTTATTGAGGAAAATGATCCAATATCATGTCTGTGAGTGGAAAAAGTATGTGAACCTTTAGGCCAGACACAGTGAGCTGAATGCAAGAAACTCACATTGTGTGTCTGAGGTCTCGTTCTGGCTTCTGCTCCTCTGACAGGACGGCACAGGCACACAAACGTAATTTTTGTCCGCATCTGATCTGAATTTTTTGCAGGTTGGATGTGGACCCGTTCACTTCAATTGGGCCACAAAACATGCGGACAGCACAGCACAAAGTGTGCTGTCCCCATCCGTATGTGCGTTCCATGGAATCTGGCAAAATATAGAACGTGTTGGCATTACAGACAAGGCTAGGACTGTTCTATTATGGCCCAGATGTTCCATTATGTAAAATGCAGAACGCACATGGCTGGTATCCGTGTTTTGTGGATCCGCAATTAGCACACCGCAAAACAGGCAATGGTCATGTGCATGAGCCCTTATACTGATTTATAATGCAATTTAACCCTTAGAGTTCTGTGATGTATTGTATAACACTGACATAAAGCAGTCAGAGGAGCGGAGACCAGAACGGGACCTCTCACTGACACATGCATTCCTCGCATTCAACTCGCTTGTGTGTGTCAGGCCTTAGGGTATGTTTACACAAATAAAATCTGCCACAGATTTCATTGCAGAAAAAGGACTTTTTCCGCCATGAAATCCGCATTTCATTGACTTCAGTGAAAAAAACATCACCATGTGCATGGCTGTCTTTATTTCCACCACTAAATTGAAGTGGCTTCTTTAGATGTTATTGTGGATTAGTTGATGAGGAAGCGCCCTCGCCAATTAGCTGTATGAAGAGGATGCAGTGCTTGTACGAGCGCTGCCTTCTCTTGTTTACATGCTCCCTGTCACAATAGCAGCGGTGTGCAGGTGTAATCACTCTCACTTCGATGGGATGGCTCCTTCTTATTGACTTGAACAGGAAGGAGCCGTCCCGTTGAAGTGAATGGGACGGTATAATTCCACTGGCTCACTGCTGCAATTGTGACAGCGAGCAGGTAAACAATGAAGAGAGGGCTGCACTTGTACCAGTACTGCATCCTCTTCAAGCTGATGAGCGGGGGTGCCGGAAGTCAGCCTCTTGCTGGTCTGATATTGATGAACTATCAACAGCCAACTCCTTCAATACATTTGCTGCAACATTAGCATAAATGTATGTATATATGAAGTATTTATTTAAATCAGATTTTTGAGAAAAATATATTACCATCCAAAGGTTATTCCATCATGAAATAAAGATTAGTTTTTTTAATTATGTAGAATAAGGCTGTACATGGACTCCCATATTGTTGAATGGATTAGGCAGTGGCTGAGGGACAGACAACAGAGGGTTGTAGTCAATGGAGTATATTCAGACCATGGTCTTGTTACCAGTGGGGTACCTCAGGGATCTGTTCTGGGAACCATATTGTTTAATATCTTTATCTGCAAAATTGCAGAAGGCCTCGATGGTAAGGTGTGTCTTTTTGCTGATGACACAAAGATTTGTAACAGGGTTGATCCTGGAGGGATACACCAAATGGACAAGGATTTAGGAAAACTAGAGGAATGGTCAAAAATTTGGCAACTAAAATGCTATGTTGATAAGTGCAAGATAAGGCACCTGGGGCGTAATGCTTGGGTGTATAGGGAGAGGCATTGTCAGTAGAAAGAGGGAGGTGCTCATGCCGCTCTACAGAGCACTAGTGAGACCTCATTTGGAGTATTGTGCGCAGTACTGGAGACCATATCTCCAGAAGGATATTGATACTTTGGAGAGAGTTCAGAGAAGAGCTACTAAACTAGTACATGGATTGCAGGATAAAACTTACCAGGAAAGATTAAAGGACCTTAACATGTATAGCTTGGAAGAAAGACGAGACAGAGGGGATATGATAGAAACTTTTAAATACAAAGAATCAACACTGTAAAAGAGGAAAGAATATTTAAATGAAGAAAAACTGCTACAAGAGGTCATAGTTTTAAATTAGAGGGGCAAAGATTTAAAAGTAATATCAGGAAGTATTACTTTACTGAGAGAGTAGTGGATGCATGGAATATCCTTCCTGCAGAAGTGGTAGCTGCAAATACAGTGAAGGAGTTTAAAGAGGACCTTTCACCAGAAAAAAGTATCTAAACTGACTATACAGCCTGGCTATGAGCTGAGAGCTGCGATTGGCCAGCGCTACAGCATAGGAGAAGGAGACCGCGGCAGGTTCCCCTGGGTGGAGCCTAACTAGGAACATAACGGAGGCTATAACCGGAGAACGGAGCGGCGCCCGGGGATAGCAGTAAGTGCAGGGGGATCCCTGGGCGCCGCTCTACACGTCTGTATAGTCAGTTTAGATACTTTTTTTCTGGTGAAAGGTCCTCTTTAACCACTTCAGCCCCGCTAGGTGAAACCCCCTTCATGACCAGAGCACTTTTTACACTTCGGCACTACACTCCTTTCACCGTTTATCGCTCGGTCATGCAACTTACCACCCAAATGAATTTTACCTCCTTTTCTTCTCACTAATAGAGCTTTCATTTGGTGGTATTTCATTGCTGCTGACATTTTTACTTTTTTTGTTATTAATCAAAATGTAACGATTTTTTTGCAAAAAAATGACATTTTTCACTTTCAGCTGTAAAATTTTGCAAAAAAAACGACATCCATATATACATTTTTCGCCAAATTTATTGTTCTACATGTGTTTGATAAAAAAAAAAATGTTTGGGCAAAAAAAAAAAAAATGGTTTGGGTAAAAGTTATAGCATTTACAAACTATGGTACAAAAATGTGAATTTCCGCTTTTTGAAACAGCTCTGACTTTCTGAGCACCTGTCATGTTTCCTGAGGTTCTACAATGCCCAAACAGTAGAAAAACCCCACAAATGACCCCATTTCGGAAAGTAGACACCCTAAGGTATTCGCTGATGGGCATAGTGAGTTCATAGAACTTTTTATTTTTTGTCACAAGTTAGCGGAAAATGATGATGATTTTATTTTTTTTATTTTTTCTTACAAAGTCTCATATTCCACTAACTTGCGACAAAAGATAAAAAATTCTAAAAACTTGCCATGCCCCTCACGGAATACCTTGGGGTGTCTTCTTTCCAAAATGGGGTCACTTGTGGGGTAGTTATACTGCCCTGGCAATTTAGGGGCCCAAATGTGTGAGAAGAACTTTGCAATCAAAATGTGTAAAAAATGACCGGTGAAATCCAAAAGGTGCACTTTGGAATATGTGCCCCTTTGCCCACCTTGGCAGCAAAAAAGTGTGACACATCTGGTATCGCCGTACTCAGGAGAAGTTGGGGAATGTGTTTTGGGGTGTCATTTTACATATACCCATGCTGGGTGAGAAAAATATCTTGGTCAAATGCCAACTTTGTATAAAAAAATGGGAAAAGTTGTCTTTTGCCAAGATATTTCTCTCACCCAGCATGGGTATATGTAAAATGACACCCCAAAACACATTCCCCAACTTCTCCTGAGTACGGCGATACCAGATGTGTGACACTTTTTTGCTGCCAAGGTGGGCAAAGGGGCACATATTCCAAAGTGCACCTTTCAGATTTTGCAGGCCATTTTTTACACATTTTGATTGCAAGGTACTTCTCACACATTTGGGCCCCTAAATTGCCAGGGCAGTATAACTACGCCACAAGTGACCCCATTTTGGAAAGAAGACACCCCAAGGTATTCCGTGAGGGGCATGGCGAGTTCCTAGAATTTTTTATTTTTTGTCACAAGTTAGCGGAAAATGATGATTTTTTTTTTTTTCTCTTTTTTCCTTACAAAGTCTCATATTCCACTAACTTGCGACAAAAAATAAAAAATTCTAGGAACTCGCCATGCCCCTCACGGAATACCTTGGGGTGTCTTCTTTCCAAAATGGGGTCACTTGTGGCGTAGTTATACTGCCCTGGCAATTTAGGGGCCCAAATGTGTGAGAAGTACTTTGCAATCAAAATCTGTAAAAAAATGACCAGTGAAATCCGAAAGGTGCACTTTGGAATATGTGCCCCTTTGCCCACCTTGGCATCAAAAAAGTGTCACACATCTGGTATCGCCGTACTCAGGAGAAGTTGGGGAATGTGTTTTGGGGTGTCATTTTACATATACCCATGCTGGGTGAGAGAAATATCTTGGCAAAAGACAACTTTTCCCATTTTTTTATACAAAGTTGGCATTTGACCAAGATATTTTTCTCACCCAGCATGGGTATATGTAAAATGACACCCCAAAACACATTGCCCAACTTCTCCTGAGTACGGCGATACCAGATGTGTCACACTTTTTTGCTGCCAAGGTGGGCAAAGGGGCACATATTCCAAAGTGCACCTTTCGGATTTTGCAGGGCATTTTGTACACATTTTGATTGCAAAGTTCTTCTCACACATTTGGGCCCCTAAATTGCCAGGGCAGTATAACTACGCCACAAGTGACCCCATTTTGGAAAGAAGACACCCCAAGGTATTCCGTGAGGGGCATGGCGAGTTCCTAGAATTTTTTATTTTTTGTCGCAAGTTAGTGGAATATGAGACTTTGTAAGGAAAAAAGAAAAAAAAAGAAAAATCATCATTTTCCGCTAACTTGTGACAAAAAATAAAAAATTCTAGGAACTCGCCGTGCCCCTCACGGAATACCTTGGGGTGTCTTCTTTCCAAAATGGGGTCACTTGTGGCGTAGTTATACTGCCCTGGCAATTTAGGGGCCCAAATGTGTAAGAAGTACCTTGCAATCAAAATGTGTAAAAAATGGCCTGCGAAATCTGAAAGGTGCACTTTGGAATATGTGCCCCTTTGCCCACCTTGGCTGCAAAAAAGTGTGACACATCTGGTATCGCCGTACTCAGGAGAAGTTGGGGAATGTGTTTTGGGGTGTCATTTTACATATACCCATGCTGGGTGAGAGAAATATCTTGGCAAAAGACAACTTTTCCCATTTTTTTATACAAAGTTGGCATTTGACCAAGATATTTTTCTCACCCAGCATGGGTATATGTAAAATGACACCCCAAAACACATTCCCCAACTTCTCCTGAGTACGGCGATACCACATGTGTGACACTTTTTTGCAGCCTAGATGCGCAAAGGGGCCCAAATTCCTTTTAGGAGGGCATTTTTAGACATTTGGATCCCAGACTTCTTCTCACACTTTCGGGCCCCTAAAAAGCCAGGGCAGTATAAATACCCCACATGTGACCCCACTTTGGAAAGAAGACACCCCAAGGTATTCAATGAGGGGCATGGCGAGTTCCTAGAATTTTTTATTTTTTTTGCATAAGTTAGCGGATATTGATTTTTTTTTGTTTTTTTCTCACAAAGTCTCACTTTCCGCTAACTTAGGACAAAAATTTCAATCTTTCGTGGACTCAATATGCCCCTCACGGAATACCTTGGGGTGTCTTCTTTCCGAAATGGGGTCACATGTGGGGTATTTATACTGCCCTGGCTTTTTAGGGGCCCTAAAGCGTGAGAAGAAGTCTGGAATATAAATGTCTAAAAATGTTTACGCATTTGGATTCCGTGAGGGGTATGGTGCGTCCATGTGAGATTTTATTTTTTGACACAAGTTAGTGGAATATGAGACTTAGTAAGAAAAAACAAAAACAAAAACAAACAAAAAATTTCCGCTAACTTGTGCCCAAAAAAATGTCTGAATGGAGCCTTACCAGGGGGGGGGGGGGTGATCAATGACAGGGGGGTGATCACCCCCCCTGTAAGGCTCCATTCAGACATCCGCATGATTTTTTACGGATCCATGGATACATGGATCGGATCCACAAAACACATGCGGACGTCTGAATGGAGCCTTACAGGGGGGTTATCAATGACAGGGGGTGATCAGGGCGATCACCCCCCTGTCACTGATCACCCCCCCCTGTAAGGCTCCATTCAGACATCCGCATGATTTTTTACGGATCCATGGATACATGGATCGGATCCACAGAACGCATGCGGACGTCTGAATGGAGCCTTACAGGGGGGTTATCAATGACAGGGGGTGATCAGGGTAATCAGGGTGATCACCCCCCTGTCACTGATCACCCCCCCTGTAAGGCTCCATTCAGACATCCGCATGATTTTTTACGGATCCATGGATACATGGATCGGATCCACAAAACGCATGCGGACGTCTGAATGGAGCCTTACAGGGGGGTTATCAAGGTAATCAGGGTGATCACCCCCCTGTCAGGCTCCATTCAGACATCCGCATGATTTTTTACGGATCCATGGATACATGGATCGGATCCACAAAACGCATGCGGACGTCTGAATGGAGCCTTACAGGGGGGTTATCAATGACAGGGGGTGATCAGGGTAATCAGGGTGATCACCCCCCTGTCACTGATCACCCCCCCTGTAAGGCTCCATTCAGACATCCGCATGATTTTTTACGGATCCATGGATACATGGATCGGATCCACAAAACGCATGCGGACGTCTGAATGGAGCCTTACAGGGGGGTTATCAATGACAGGGGGTGATCAGGGTAATCACCCCCCTGTCACTGATCACCCCCCCTGTAAGGCTCCATTCAGACATCCGCATGATTTTTTACGGATCCATGGATACATGGATCGGATCCACAAAACGCATGCGGACGTCTGAATGGAGCCTTACAGGGGGGTTATCAATGACAGGGGGGTGATCAGGGAGTGTATATGGGTGATCACCCGCCTGTCATTGATCACCCCCTGTAAGGCTCCATTCAGACGTCCGCATGTGTTTTGCGGATCCGATCCATGTATCCATGGATCTGTAAAAATCATGCGGACGTCTGAATGGAGCCTTACAGGGGGGTTATCAATGACAGGGGGTGATCAGGGTAATCAGGGTGATCACCCCCCTGTCACTGATCACCCCCCCTGTAAGGCTCCATTCAGACATCCGCATGATTTTTTACGGATCCATGGATACATGGATCGGATCCACAAAACGCATGCGGACGTCTGAATGGAGCCTTACAGGGGGGTTATCAAGGTAATCAGGGTGATCACCCCCCTGTCAGGCTCCATTCAGACATCCGCATGATTTTTTACGGATCCATGGATACATGGATCGGATCCACAAAACGCATGCGGACGTCTGAATGGAGCCTTACAGGGGGGTTATCAATGACAGGGGGTGATCAGGGTAATCAGGGTGATCACCCCCCTGTCACTGATCACCCCCCCTGTAAGGCTCCATTCAGACATCCGCATGATTTTTTACGGATCCATGGATACATGGATCGGATCCACAAAACGCATGCGGACGTCTGAATGGAGCCTTACAGGGGGGTTATCAATGACAGGGGGTGATCAGGGTAATCACCCCCCTGTCACTGATCACCCCCCCTGTAAGGCTCCATTCAGACATCCGCATGATTTTTTACGGATCCATGGATACATGGATCGGATCCACAAAACGCATGCGGACGTCTGAATGGAGCCTTACAGGGGGGTTATCAATGACAGGGGGGTGATCAGGGAGTGTATATGGGTGATCACCCGCCTGTCATTGATCACCCCCTGTAAGGCTCCATTCAGACGTCCGCATGTGTTTTGCGGATCCGATCCATGGATCTGTAAAAATCATGCGGACGTCTGAATGGAGCCTTACAGGGGAGTGATCAATGACAGGGGGGTGATCAATGACAGGGGGGTGATCAATGACAGGGGGTGATCAGGGAGTGTATATGGGTGATCACCCGCCTGTCATTGATCACCCCCCTGTAAGGCTCCATTCAGACGTCCGTATGCTTTTTGCGGATCCGATCCATGTATCCGTGGATCCGTAAAAATCATACGGACGTCTGAACGGAGCCTGACAGGGGGGTGATCAATGACAGGGCGGTGATCAATGACAGGGGGGTGATCAGGGAGTTTATATGGGGTGATCATGGGTGATCAGGGGTTTATAAGGGGTTAATAAGTGACGGGGGGGGGGGGTGTAGTGTAGTGTAGTGTGGTGTTTGGTGCGACTGTACTGACCTACCTGAGTCCTCTGGTTGTAGATCCTAAAAAAAGGGACCACCAGAGGACCAGGTAGGAGGTATATTAGACGCTGTTATGAAAACAGCGTCTAATATACCTGTTAGGGGTTAAAAAATTCGGATCTCCAGCCTGCCAGCGAGCGATCGCCGCTGGCAGGCTGGAGATCCACTCGCTTACCTTCTGTTCCTGTGAGCGTGCGCGCCTGTGTGCGCGCGTTCACAGGAAATCTCGCGTCTCGCGAGATGACGCATATATGCGTGACTGTGCGCAGGGCCGCCACCTCCGGAACGCGAATCTGCGTTAGGCGGTCCGGAGGTGGTTAAGCATGCATAGGATGGGCATAAGGCTATCCTTCATATAAGATAGGGCCAAGGGCTATTCATAGTATTCAGTATATTGGGCAGACTAGGTGCTCTCTGCATCCATATGTCCATTCCACGACAGAACATGTCCTATTCTTGCCCTTATTATGGACAAGGATAGGACTGTTCTATAGAAGGCAGGACGTTCCATTCCGCAATTTACAAACCGCAAAACAGGCTACGGTCGTGTGCATCAGCCCGAGAGTGACGATTATTTTGATTATTGGCTTTCATCTCACTGCCTCCAGATGTATTTATTTTATGCACTTACATAGCGCTATATTCCGCAGCGCTTTACAGACATTAGCATCCAACTGTCCCCAATGGGGATGAAAAAATCTCTGCCCCCCCCCCACAAAAAAAAGGAGGGGAAAGGCGTCTGCCAGGACATAGGAGCTCCGCCCAACATCCATACCCACTTAGCTCGTATGCCCTGGCAAACCCGATTTCTCCATTCACATCAATCGATGTGGATGAATAAATCATTGCCGGGATTTTTTATTTTTATATACAAAGTGTTTGCCAACGCATATGAACACCGCCGACCGCTTAGCTCATATGCCTCGGCAAACGTATCTTTTACTGCAGAGGAGAAATCTCGTCTTGCAGTGCCGCATACACCGACTTTTGTGTAATCTGACAGCAGCGCAATGCTTCTGTGGAGCCGGTCAAAAGCTGGGTGGCCTCTGGGACGGGAGATGGTGTTATCGCTAAAGTGCAGGAAACGCAGGATGGCCTCAAATCGTGCCCTGGACATGGCAGCAGAGAAAATGGGCATGTGATGAATTGGGTTTGTGGACCAATATGACCGCAATTCATGCTTTTTGGTTAGACCCATGTTGAGGAGAAGGCCCAGAATTTTTTTTAATTCGGAAACTTGGGACGGGTTTCCACCGGAAAGGCTGGGCATAATAGCTTCCCGGGTTGGCGGCTATAAATTGAGTGGCATACCGATTTGTTTCTGCCACGACTATGTCCAAGAGCTCCGCAGTCAAGAACAACTAAAAAAATCCCAGGGCCAAACCGATCTGAGCTGTCTCAACCCGAACTCCAGACTGGGCGCTGAAAAGGGGAACTAATGGTGCGGCTGAAGTTGGGGACTGCCAATCAGGGTTTGCCAGCACCTCAGGGACTCTACGGGCCTGTCTGTGCGGTGGCTGCGACAGGGTAACTATTGCACATGCCACCGTACCAGCTTCAACTGCCCTTCTGGTGCTCGCCACTTCACCATGTTGTACGGCAATGCTGGTACTAGGTCCAGGGTGGGCTGCGCTGCTGGTGTATGCCTCACCACGTAATCCGACAGCGCCAGCCCCACTCTGCTGCCCTTGAAACGGATCATGCGCAACCTGTGGTGTAGCAACACGGGGCCGGGTACGCCTGTTGGTATCAGGGACCTCAACCTCCTCGTCCGAACTTTGGGTCAGACTGCTACTGCTTTCTACAGGTTCATATTCTGACCCGCTGGATTCGTCAGATGAGGGTTCCTATACCTCATCCGACTGGGTCAGAATCCTGTAGGCCTCTTCAGAAGAATACCCCTTGTTTGACATTTGGACTACTAAATTTAGGGGGTATTCCCTGAGACTACCCAAGAAAAAAAGCAAGCCTGTCTTACAAATGGGAGGCTAGCGAAGTACCGGAGGCCGCTGCAATTGATAAAAAATATCAAAACTGATTTTTTTTTTATCGCCGCAGCGCTTGGAAAGTGATTGTGCAGTGATCAAAAAAAAAAATTTTGGCACTGCGGCGGGGCGGGCGTGGGTGAACACACATGTGGACAACCGATCAGGCCTGATCGGGCAAACACTGCGTTTTGGGTGGAGGGCGAGCTAAGGTGACACTAAGACTATTAGAGATCTGACTGTGATCAGTTTTGATCACTTACAGATACTATAAAAGTACAAATGCTGATTAGCGATACGCTAAATCAGCGAATCAGTAACTACCTAACCAAGGGGCCTAAACTATCCTAAAACCTATCAGTCAATACCAGTGGAAAAAAAAAAAGTTACAGTTAACACTGATCACTTTTTTCCTTTCACTAGGTGATTGACAGGGGCGATCAAGGGGTTAATTGGGGTGATGGGGGGTGATCTGGGGGCTAAGTGAGCTGTTTGGTGTACTCACTGTGAACTGTGCTCCTCTGCTGAGACCAACCGACGAAAAGGACCAGCAGAGGAGCACAGCAGCCATTTAACACTTTATATTTATAAATATAAAGTGTTAACTGGCCTGTGTTTCGTTTTTTAAAAATCATCAGCCTGCCAGCGATGATCATTGGCTGGCAGGCTGATGATGTAACCCCCCTCGAACTTTTGCCGTCCTGCGGGACGGCGTCTCGCGAGATGACGCGTATATGCGTGACTCTGCCTCACACTGCCGCCTCCGGACCGCGATCCTGCGTTAGGCGGTCCGGAGGCGGTAAAAGGGGTTCTCTGGGAATTAAGAAAATGAAAATAATTAAATATGACTTTGTTATAAATATATTACCAAATACCTTTCATTAGTTATAATGGCTTGTTTTCGGGGGAGCAATCATTAGGAAAAATAAAATGGCCACCATCCTACTAGTCCACACAAAACCTGTCCTAATTACACAGGAGGACAAGTTAAAGAGCTGTACCATCTTCCTATCTTACTTGTCAGGGATTATGATCCTGAATACAGTTTAATATGATCTTCAGATGAATCTCTGTAGGAATGGAGTTCATTAGGAGACAAGAAGTGCAGAGAGGATAGTGGGGGTGTAGATAATGAGCAGCAGCACTTGTATGCAGTCTCCATTACCACAGTCTCTCCTGTCCATCCTCTCTGTACTGCATGTCTCCTCACGAACTCCATTCCTACAAAGATTCAGCTGAAGATCTTATCAGCTGTGTTCACGGTCATAATACTTGACAAATAGAGCAGGAAGAGGATGAGGAAGCTCTTCACATCAGTGTTGTGAAGTAACTTGTCCTGCTGGGTGATTAGGACAGGTTTTGTGTGTGCTAATAGGACAGCGGCCTTTTTATTTCTCCTAATGATTGCTCCTTAGACAAAATGAACCATTATAGCTAATGAAAGGTATTTGGGAATATATGTATAATAAAGTAATATTACAGTATTCAAATTTTCTTAATTCCTGGAGAACCCCTTTAAGGAAGGGATTTCTTTCTTTATCTGTACTTTGAAGAGAAGTACGCTACACCTTAAGTGGAGCGTGTGGACTGCTGGGGGCGCACGAGACAACCAAACAAGGACCGTGTTTTAATTTCGGCAGTATTCCATTTATTTATAAGACAACGCGTTTCGGGGTAAAGTCCCCTTTATCAAGTCTGAGCCGGGAAGGTTAGGAGAGTGTCACGGCTCATCTGGAGCTCCAGATGAGCCGTGACACTCTCCTAACCTTCCCGGCTCAGACTTGATAAAGGGGACTTTACCCCGAAACGCGTTGTCTTATAAATAAATGGAATACTGCCGAAATTAAAACACGGTCCTTGTTTGGTTGTCTCGTGCGCCCCCAGCAGTCCACACGCTCCACTTAAGGTGTAGCGTACTTCTCTTCATTTCCATTACCCTAGTGGCAGGGTGGCCCCTGCCCAAGGTGTTAGGACGGATCTTGGCTGCACCAACCATCCCTTATCTATACTTGATCTCCATTGCAGTTGCATCCAATTGATGCAACCGCAGTAGGTGAGCAAACCATTTCTTTCATTAGAAATTTGTTTGTTTGAATTTACTTACCCTATGAGCGCCTTCTCTATCCCATTGGCCATCATTTGCTGTTATCTGTACTTTGGCAGTCATTATCCCACCCCCATTTGGCATCTACATGCAGAAAGTTTGAAGAACAGCCATGCCACATCTGTATACCAACGCTGAACCATCAGGGATTTCAAACTTGTGACCCTCCAGCTGTTGCAAAAATACACCTTCCATAATGGCAAGACAGTCTACAGTTATCAGGACATGCTGGGATTTGTAGTTTTGCAACAGCTGGAGGCCCATGACTTTCACATCCCTACTGTATGCTTTATGTGTGCCACCTGATAAAGTTTAGGTGGTGTTAAATAGTCTTCCGAATCCTCTTCTTAAATGCTTGTAATACTCTTCTTAATCTGCCACTAAATTAGAAATCTGCCACCAAAAAGACCTGTTTTCAGCTAGTAAACTGCTACAGATTTTTCTGCCATGGATTTTGATGTGTGAATTTAGCCTCAGGATTAGCGGATAATTTGAAGGTGAAATTAGTCAGTTGTTTTCAATCAGTAGGAGACCTGTTTTATTTAGGGTAAATTCAGATGGGCGCGCCCAATGTGGGAAAAAACACACTTCATATGGGAGTGTGATTTCCTGTTATGGACATGGCTCCTTACAGGACAGCAAAGCAATATATACTGATCTATAAAGCTGTGTCTCTGTCTGACCTTGCATCTACTGAATGATACTGATGGCATTATGTCAGTACAATTCAGTAGATGCAAGGTTGGACAGAGACAGTATTATAAAATCATTATAACGAGGGATGGCCGAAGCAAGCTTCTGATGCTACATCTGAAGATGCTTTGCTAAAAAAATTGTTTTAATGCTGAATGGAGATCTGTCTCTGTACAGCATTAAAATGTACTGCCTCTGATGACGATAGGTCATCAATATCTGATTGGAGGGGCTCTGACTCCCGGGATCCCTGCCCATCAGCTGTCAGAAGAGGCCGGGTGCTCTTCCTAGGCCATGTGATGTCACCATACATCAGTCACATGGCCTAGCTGCACCTCAGCCCCATTCAAGTCAATGGGGCTGAGCTGCAATACTAAGCACAGCCACTATACAATCCATATCACTGTGCTTGGTAAGCTACCGGGAGCCCGCCTGATTGGCAGTGGTGCCGGGACTCGGACCACAGCCGATGTGATAATGATGACCTATCTTGAGGATAGGTCACCATTACCAATACTTGGACAACTCCTTTAATGGAAATGTTTTGTAGCAGTTATTGCTGCATGAGGAGGTGGTTAAAGGGGTTATCTGGGATTTTCATACTGATGTCCTATCTGCATCATTGGAGAGGAATATGTGACTGTTGGGCGTCTGACTCCCAGGATCCCTGCCAATCATCTGTTCGACGAAGCTGTGATGTTCACTGGAACTACGGCGAGCACCGTGGCCTCCTCACAGGTCACCAAGCACAGCTCCGTGCATTGTATAGCGGCTGGGCCTGGTATGGCAGCTCAGCGAGATTCACTTGAATGGCACTGAGCTGTGCCTTGACCACATGATCGATGTAGTAACGGAGTGCCACAGCCTCTTCATACAGCCGATTGGCAGGGTTCCCGGGCGTCAGATCCCCGCCAATCTGATACTGATGACCTATCCAGAGCATAAGTCCTCAATATGAAATTCCCAGATAACCCTTTTAGGCCTCTTTCACGCGAGCGTGATGGATTAGGTCCGGATGCGTTCAGTGAAACTTGCACCATTTTTCAAGCAAGTTCAGTCAGTTTTGTCTGCAATTGCGTTCAGTTTTTTCCGCGCGGGTGCAATGCGTTTTGATGCGTTTTTCATGCGTGTGATAAAAAACTGAAGGTTTACAAACAACATCTCTTAGCAACCATCAGTGAAAAACGCATTGTACCCGCACTTGCTTCCGGACGCAATGCGTTTTTCACTGAAGCCCCATTCACTTCTAAGAGGCCAAGACTGCATGAAAAACGCAGAATATAACACATGCTTTGTTTTTCATGCAAGGCAGAACCGATGTGTGGAAAAAAAAGGTCATGTACTGTACACAGACCCATTAAAATGAATGGGTCAATATTTACCGAGGGCGCTATGCGTTCACGTCACGCATTGCACCTGCGCGGAAAACTAGCTCGTGTGAAAGAGGCCTTAACCTTTATTTATGTAAAACCAGATTACAGACAACCCTTTCAGAATGTGATCACCCAGGGTCCTACTACCAGCACCTTTGGCAAACGGCTTATTTTGATAGGGGAAGCCATGGCCACCATGGCCACTTTTGAATGCACATGTCCAACTGTTCAGTGTTTGGCCCTTGAGCTCCCGGCCTGACCTCCCAGCACTGACGGGGTGACAAAGCATTATATTGATTTATGATGCTATGTAACTCTTAGGCCCCTTTCACACGGGCGAGTTTTCCGTGCGGGTGCGATCCGTGCGGCGAACGTATGGCACCCGCACTAAATCCTGACCCATTCATTTCTATGGGGCTGTGCACATGAGCGATGTTCAGTTGAAATCGCAGCATGCTCTATATTGTCCGATTTTGACGTGACGCAGGCCCCATACAAGTGAATGGGGTGTGTGAAAATCGGATGGCATCCGCAAGCAAGTACGGATGCCGTGCGATTTGCACGCATGGTTGCTAGGAGACCATCGGGATGGAGACCCGATCATTATTATTTTCCCTTATAACATGGTTATAAGGGAAAATAATAGCATTCTGAATACAGAATGCATAGTAAAACAGCGCTAGAGGGGTTAAAAAATAATAATAAATAATTTAACTCACCTTAGTCCACTTGCTCGCGAAGCCCGGCATCTCCTTGTGTCTCCGCTGCTGATGAACAGGACCTGGGGTGAGCTGCTCCATTAAATAGAGCTTAAGGACCTTCGATGACGTCATAACCATGTTATAAGGGAAAATAATACAATCTTCAGAACATCAATCCCAAGCCCGAACTTCTGTGAAGAAGTTCGGGTTTGGGTACCAGACATGCGCGATTTTTCTCACGCGAGTGCAACGCATGACAATGTTTTGCACTTGCGCAGAAAAAATCGCGCATTTTCCCGCAACGCACCCGGCTCTTATCCGGGCAAAAAAACTCACGCCCGTGTGAAAGAGGCCTTAGTCCTCTTTCACACGGGCGAGTTTTCCGTGCGGGTGCAATGCGTGAGGTGAACGCATTGCACCCGCACTGAATCCGGACCCATTCATTTCTATGGGGCTGTTCACATGAGCTGTGATTTTCACGCATCACTTGTGCGTTGCGTGAAAATTGCAGCATGCTCTATATTGTGCATTTTTCACACAACGCAGGCCCCACAGAAGTGAATGGGGCTGCGTGAAAATCGCAAGCATCCGCAAGCAAGTGCGGATGCGGTGCGATTTTCACGCATGGTTGCTAGGTGACAATCGGGGTGGGGACCCGATCTTTATTATTTTCCCTTATAACATGGTTATAAGGGAAAATAATAGCATTCTGAATACAGAATGCTAAGTAAAATAGGGATGGAAGGGTTAAAAAAAATTGCAAAAATTATTAAACTCACCTCATCCACTTGTTTGCTCTGCCCGGCTCATCTTCATTCTTCTTCTTTGATGACCTGGGAGGAAAATTACCTTTGGTGACGTCATTGCGCTCATCACATGGTCCATCACCATGGTGATGGATCATGTGATGAGCCCGAAGCCATCACCATGGTGATGGACCATGTGATGAGCGCAGTGACATCACCATGGTGATGGACTATGTGATGAGCGCAGTGACGTCACCATGGTGATGGACCATGTGATGAGCGCAGTGACGTCACCATGGTGATGGACCATGTGATGAGCGCAGTGACGTCACCAAAGGTCCTTTTCCTCCCATTTCCTCAAAGAAAAAGAATGAAGACGAACCATAGCACTGCCAACAAGTGGATGAGGAGAGTTTAATAATTTTTATTTATTTTTTTAACCTCTCCATCCCTATTTTACTAAGCATTCTGTATTAAGAATAACCATGTTATAAGGGAAAAATAATAAAATGTACACAACACCTAACCCAAACTTCTGTGAAGAAGTTCGGGTTGGGGTCTGGGTAACAAACATGCAGATTTTTCTCACACGAGCGCAAAAGGCTGCAGATGTACAGATGTATCGTGCTGCATTGAAACAGGGATCAGACCCTGTAATGTTGAAGTCCCAGAGTGGGACAAATAATAAAGTGAAGAAAAAAAAAGTTTATAAAATTAAAGTTTTACAAAAAAAGTTTCAAGTAAAGAAAAAAAAAATTCCTTTTCCAAAAATAAAGTCAAAAAAAAAATTGTAAAAAATAGGGAAAAGACATATAGACATATTAGGTATTGTCGCATCCGTATCGACCAGCTCTAAACATATCACATGACCCAACCCCTCAGATGAACACCGTAAAAAATAAAAACTGTGCTAAATAAACAATTTTTTTGTCACCTTACATCACAAAAAGTACAACAGCAAGCGATCAATAAAGCGTACGCCCACCAAAATAGTACCAATCTAATCGTCACCTCACCCGCAAAAATTAGCGCCTATCTGAGACAATCGCCCAAAAAAATAAAAAACATTTTTTTTGTTTTAAAAATGAAATCATTGTGTAAAACTAGGGCTGCACGATATGGGAATTTTGTGCGATGCGATTAGGCCCCAAAAATTGCGATAACGATATGCGATGCGATATTTTAAGGCAATTGTGCTAGAGGTCTATTTGCTTGGATTTTCCCATATGAGCCGCTGACGCGGCTGGGTATGACATAGTTATGGGGGGATCTGTGGAGGACGCCGTTATGGGGGAGATCTGTGGAGGACGCCGTTATGGGGGAGATCTGTGGAGGACGCCGTTATGGGGGAGATCTGTGGAGGACGCCGTTATGGGGGAGATCTGTGGAGGACGCCGTTATGGGGGAGATCTGTGGAGGACGCCGTTATGGGGGAGATCTGTGGAGGACGCCGTTATGGGGGAGATCTGTGGAGGACGCCGTTATGGGGGAGATCTGTGGAGGACGCCGTTATGGGGGAGATCTGTGGAGGACGCCGTTATGGGGGAGATCTGTGGAGGACGCCGTTATGGGGGAGATCTGTGGAGGACGCCGTTATGGGGGAGATCTGTGGAGGACGCCGTTATGGGGGAGATCTGTGGAGGACGCCGTTATGGGGGAGATCTGTGGAGGACGCCGTTATGGGGGAGATCTGTGGAGGACGCCGTTATGGGGGAGATCTGTGGAGGACGCCGTTATGGGGGAGATCTGTGGAGGACGCCGTTATGGGGGAGATCTGTGGAGGACGCCGTTATGGGGGAGATCTGTGGAGGACGCCGTTATGGGGGAGATCTGTGGAGGACGCCGTTATGGGGGAGATCTGTGGAGGACGCCGTTATGGGGGAGATCTGTGGAGGACGCCGTTATGGGGGAGATCTGTGGAGGACGCCGTTATGGGGGAGATCTGTGGAGGACGCCGTTATGGGGGAGATCTGTGGAGGACGCCGTTATGGGGGAGATCTGTGGAGGACGCCGTTATGGGGGAGATCTGTGGAGGACGCCGTTATGGGGGAGATCTGTGGAGGACGCCGTTATGGGGGAGATCTGTGGAGGACGCCGTTATGGGGGAGATCTGTGGAGGACGCCGTTATGGGGGAGATCTGTGGAGGACGCCGTTATGGGGGAGATCTGTGGAGGACGCCGTTATGGGGGAGATCTGTGGAGGACGCCGTTATGGGGGAGATCTGTGGAGGACGCCGTTATGGGGGAGATCTGTGGAGGACGCCGTTATGGGGGAGATCTGTGGAGGACGCCGTTATGGGGGAGATCTGTGGAGGACGCCGTTATGGGGGAGATCTGTGGAGGACGCCGTTATGGGGGAGATCTGTGGAGGACGCCGTTATGGGGGAGATCTGTGGAGGACGCCGTTATGGGGGAGATCTGTGGAGGACGCCGTTATGGGGGAGATCTGTGGAGGACGCCGTTATGGGGGAGATCTGTGGAGGACGCCGTTATGGGGGAGATCTGTGGAGGACGCCGTTATGGGGGAGATCTGTGGAGGACGCCGTTATGGGGGAGATCTGTGGAGGACGCCGTTATGGGGGAGATCTGTGGAGGACGCCGTTATGGGGGAGATCTGTGGAGGACGCCGTTATGGGGGAGATCTGTGGAGGACGCCGTTATGGGGGAGATCTGTGGAGGACGCCGTTATGGGGGAGATCTGTGGAGGACGCCGTTATGGGGGAGATCTGTGGAGGACGCCGTTATGGGGGAGATCTGTGGAGGACGCCGTTATTAGGGATCGACCGATTATCGGATTTACCGATATTATCGGCCGATATTCAGGATTTTGAACACTATCGGTATCGGCATCTATTTTGCCGATATTCCGATAGTGTATGGGGAACACAGATCGCGCTGCTGACAGCGCTCTCCGTGTTCCCCTTAGCAGCACAGGGGAGAAGGAGCAGTGTCTCCTCCCCCTGTGCTGCTCCTGCCGCTGCCGCCAATGAGGAGAGAGGGGACAGGAGGAGGGGAGGAGCTATGGCCACTGCGCCACCAATGAAGATTAATCTATCATTCATTCATATACAGGAGGCGGGAGCTGCAGGATCACATAGCCGGCTCCCGGCCTCTATGAGCTGTAGCTGCGATCTGCGGTAGTTAACTCCTCAGCTGCCGCGGATCGCAGCTACTGCTCATAGAGGTCGGGAGCCGGCTATGTGATCCTGCAGCCAGCTCCCGCCTCCTGTATATGAATAAATGTGGGATTAAGCTTCATTGGTGGAGCAGTGCGCCCCCCCAAGCCCCCCAGTATCAGACATTGGTGGCGCAGTGCGCCCCCCCCCCAGTGGTGGCGCATAGGGCCCCCCCCACCCCAGTCGCAGTGCGCCCCTCCACAGGATCCCCTCTCCCTTGCTCCTCCGATCGGAGCCCCAGCAGTGTAATGCTGGGGCTCCGATCGGTTACCATGGCAGCCAGGACGCTATTGAAGCCCTGGCTGCCATGATAAGCTCCATGCTGCTGTGTGCACAAAGCACACAGCAGCAGGGACAGTGTGAGCTCCTATTCACCCTGATAGATCTCTATCAGGGTGAATATGACAAGGGTTCTAGTCCCTAAGGGGGTTAAAAGTTAGTAAAAAAAATTATAAAAACACCAAAATATTAAATATAAATGAAAAAGAAAGATTTACAAAAAAAATAAAAAATACACATTAACAATAAACATAAATTTTCCGCAGATTTGTGGGAATTTTTTATTTTTTTTTCAAAAATGAAAATTCCCAGAATATCGGTATAAATTATCGGCTATCGGCCTGAAAGTTCACAAATTATCGGTATCGGCCCTAAAAAATCAATATCGGTCGATCCCTATCCGTTATGGGGGAGATCTGTGGAGGACGCCGTTATGGGGGAGATCTGTGGAGGACGCCGTTATGGGGGAGATCTGTGGAGGACGCCGTTATGGGGGAGATCTGTGGAGGACGCCGTTATGGGGGAGATCTGTGGAGGACGCCGTTATGGGGGAGATCTGTGGAGGACGCCGTTATGGGGGAGATCTGTGGAGGACGCCGTTATGGGGGAGATCTGTGGAGGACGCCGTTATGGGGGAGATCTGTGGAGGACGCCGTTATGGGGGAGATCTGTGGAGGACGCCGTTATGGGGGAGATCTGTGGAGGACGCCGTTATGGGGGAGATCTGTGGAGGACGCTGTTATGGGGGAGATCTGTGGAGGACACTTATGGGGGACTTGTGGATGGCACTGTTATAGGGGATGTGTGCTATGACACATAGGGCCATGAGGGGGGCCAGCATAAGACACACATATAGCATCTTATGCTGGTCCCCCTCATTGCCCTATGTGTCCTAAACTGCGCACATAACTGGCTTTGTGTGTGAAGTATTTTACTACTGTGTGAAACAAGCTCTCTCCTATTGATAAAATGGCCAGCCTCTGTAGTCTGTACTCACTGTCACAGTACTATGAATGTATTGCAGCGAGCGGCAGCGAGGTGACCGGCCGGCGCGTGACTGACGTCACTTAGTAACGCTCCTCCCACTTCAGGAAGCAGGAGCGTTACTAAGTGACGTCAGTCACGCGCCAGCCGGCCACCTCGCTGCAGTTCGCTGCAGTGCATTCATCGTAATAGTGAGTACAGAGGCTGGCTATTTTATCAATAGGAGTCAGAGAGAGCTTGTTTCAAACAGTAGGAAAATACTTTACACAAAAAGCCAGTTATGTGCGCGGGGCCCCTTCATATTTAATCGCGGCATTTTCGGGTCGGCCAAATCGCCATATCGCATTTGCCGATTATCGCGATTCGATTATTTTTTCGAGATATCGAGCAGCCCTATGTAAAACTTAAATTAAAAAAAGTATACATATTAGGTATTGCCGTGTCCGTATCGACCGGCTCTATAAAAATATCACAAGATCTAACACCTCAGGTGAACACCGTAAAAAAATAAAAACTGTGCTAAATAAACAATTTTTTGTCACCTTACATCACAAAAAGTGTAATAGCAAGCAATCCAAAAATCATATGCACCCCAAAATAGTGCCAATAAAACAGTCATCTCATCCCGCAAAAAATGAGACCCTACCTAAGATAATCACCCAAAAACTGAAAAAACTATGGCTCTCAGACTATGGAGACACTAAAACATGAGTTTTTTTGTTTCAAAAATGAAATCATTGTGTAAAACTTACATAAATAAAAACATTGTATACATATTAGGTATCGCCGCATCCGTGACAACCTGCTCTATTAAAATACCACATGATCTAACCTGTCAGATGAATGTTGTAAATAACAAAAAAAAAAAACTGTGCCAAAACAGCTATTTCTTGTTACCTTGCTTCACAAAAAGTGTAATATAAAGCAACCAAAAACCATATGTACCCTAAACTAGTACCAACAAAACTTCCACCCTATCCCGTAGTTTCAAAAAATAGGGTCACTTTTTTGGAGTTTCTACTCTAGGGGTGCATTGGGGGGGCTTCAAATGGGACATGGTGTAAAAAAAAAAAAAAAACTGTCCAGCAAAATCTGCCTCCCAAAAACCGTATGGCATTCCTTTACTTCTGTGCCCTGCCGTGTGCCCGTACAGCAGTTTACGACCACATATGGGGGGTTTCTGTAAACTACAGAATCAGGGCCATAAATATTGAGTTTTGTTTGGCTGTTAACCCTTGCTTTGTAACTGGAAAAAAATATTAAAATGGAAAATCTGCCCAAAAAGTGAAATTTTGAAATGGTATCTCTATTTTCCATTAATTCTTGTGGAACACCTAAAGGGTTAACGACGTTTGTAAAAATCAGTTTTGAATACCTTGAGGGGTGTAGTTTCTAGAAAGTTGTTTTTTGAAAATTTCTGAGAAATTTCAAGATTTACTTCTAAACTTCTAAGCCTTGTAACATCCCCCAAAAATAAAATGTAATTTCCAAAATGATCCTAACATGAAGTACACATATGGGAAATGTAAAGTAATAACTATTTTTGTAGGTATTAATATGTATTATAGAAGTAGAGAAATTGAAACTTGGAAATTTGCAATTTTTCAAAAATTTTGGGCAAATTTGGTATTTCTTATAAATAAAAATGTTTTTTTTTTTTACTCCATTTTACCAGTGTCATGAAGTACAATATGTGATGAAAAAACAATCTCAGAATGGCCTAGATAAGTCAAAGAGTTTTAAAGTTATCACCACATAAAGTGACACTGGTCAGATTTGCAAAAAATGGCCTGGTCCTGAAGGTGAAAAGGAGCCCAGTCCTTAAGGGGTTAATTTATTTATGATATCAAGGACGGGATTAATAGCACCATTTCTAATTTTGCAGATGACACTAAGCTATGTAATACTGTACAGTCTATGGAAGATGTCCATAAACTACAAGCTGACTTGAAAGGGTTTCCGTCACCAGAATTAACCCTATTAGGCCTCGTTCACACTTCAGTGTTTGGTCAGTGATTTCCATCAGTGATTTGTGAGCCAAAACCAGAAGTGGAGCCTCCACAGACATGAGGTAGAAGGGAAAGATCTGCTCCTGCTCTGTGTTTAGAGCCGCACCTGGTTTTGGCTCACAAATCACTGATGAAAATCACTGACTGAACACTGAAGTGTGAATGAGGCATTAAACTAGCTGACATTAGCGATGTGCTAATGTCAGCTGAACCTAACTAGCCTATTCCTACTTTTATCTATGCCCAGTAACTCCAGAAATATAACTATAATATAGTTATAATATGCTAATTAGCCTCTAGGAGCGGGGCGTAGAAAGGTGTGGCCAGAGGTGGGAGAACAGAGCCTCTAGGAGCAGGGGCAACGACCCCCCTGCTCCTAGAGGCTAATTAGCATATTATAACCGCATCACACGCCGGACAGAAAAATGCTGCTTGCTGCGGTTTGCTCTCTGGTATGGGAACACAATCAAACGGAACAGAATGCATTTTGGAGCATTCCGTTCAGTTTTTCTCCCCATTGACAATGAATCGGGACAAAACGGAAGCGTTTTTCTCCAGTATTGCGATCCTCTGCTGGATCTCAATACCAGAAAAGTTAAACACAAGTGTGAAAGAGCACATACATTACTGTAAAAATGGCAAAACTTGTACCTTGGCTACTATCACACTCGCATTTTGTGCGGATCAGTCATGGATGGATCCGTTCAGATAATACATCAGTCTGCATCTGTTCAGAGCGGATCCGTTTGTATTATCTATAACATAGCCAAGACGGATCCATCTTGAACACCACTAAAAGTCAATGGAGGATGGATCGGTTTTCTATTGTGCCAGATTGTGTCATAGAAAATGGATCCGTCCCTATTGACTTACATTGTGTGTCAGAACGGATCCGTTTGTCTCAGTTTCATCAGATGGACACCAAAACGCTGCAAGCCACGTTTTGCTGTCCGCCTCCAAAGCTGAATGGAGACTGAACTGAGGCAAACTGATGCATTGTGAGCGGATCCTTTCTCATGCAGAATGCATTAGAGCAAAACTGATCCTGAACGGATCTCACAAACGGAAAGCCAAAACGCCAGTGTAAAAGCAGACTTAGGGTACTTTCACACTTGCGGCAGAGGATTAAGGCAGGCAGATCCGGACGTAAACTGATGGCACTTGTCAGCCGGATCCGGATCCGTCTGACAAATGCATTGAAATACTGGATCCGTCTCTCTGGTGTCATACGGAAAAATGGATCCAGTATAATTATTTTTTGCATTTTTAAAAGTCTGCGCATATGCAGACCAGAAAACCAGATCCGTTTTGCCGGAAGATTTAATGCCGGTGTTCTGTCAGAAAACCTTACCTCGTCAGATTCCCTCACCCCTCGCCTCCATGCAAGCACTGAATATAATTAGGACCTGACCTGGGTAAGGTCATTTTACTAGTTTATTTACAAATGCCTATCCAGGCAATAGAACCTGTCTTGACCCAGGTATAAATTAATACTTAACTTTTATTTGAATACAAGTAAAACCTAAATGCTAAGTGTGTGCGAGGTGCACTCTTTAATTGATCTTAAACAGAACCCAAAAATTAAGGGGTGTTAAAAACACAGTACACCACTTCACTGGTAGGTGTATTGCTTTGACAATTAGGCGGGTGAAGAGATGTGCACTCTCTCTCACCCTTACCACTGTAAGGGCAGAACACTACCATACCACCGTCCGCGGTGACTCTGCCAGCTGAGATTGGTTGTGATAACAACCATATAGAGTGGTGGGAGAAATGGAAATATCAACCCACTATGTGAATGGCGCATAAAGCGTCTCAGTTGATCTCAGACTGGGCTTAGTCCATGCAAGCACAGTACCATTGCACGACGCCTCTGTGGAAGCACAGTACCAGGTAAAATTACAGTAAGCGTTGACTCATGGACGCGCGCACGGACACCGCGGGTGCGCCCAACCACTCGTGCGCTCTAAGGGGTAAGGAGATCTGGCGGTCTTTTGTCTTGTTAAATCTCCTTACCCTCACACTGCGCATGTGCGGATTGAGGGTAAGGAGATTTAACCCCTTAGGGACCCATGACATACCGATACGGAATGGATTCCGAGTCCTTAAGGACCCATGACATACCGGTTCTATAGTTCCGATCACTGCCGCCCAGCGGGCGGTGATCAGAACACGGTGCCTGCTCAAATCATTGAGCAGGCACCACGGCTAAATGCGCGGGGTAGGGTCGCCCGTGTCGGCGATCGCCGCAAACCGCAAGTCAATTCAGACCTGCGGTTTGCGACTTTGGGGGGAACCCTATGGCATGGAAGGCAGCGCGATGTCTAAAGAAGGCTCCTGAATCTCACAGGCCGGAAGCTGTATAATTAATACACACAGTATTACTCATACAGCCAATGCATTCCAATACAGAAGTTTTGGAATGCATTGTAAAGGATTAGACCCCCAAAAGTTCAAGTCCCAAAGTGGGACAAAAAAAAATGTGGATTTTTTTTAAAATAAAGTTTTCTCCCCCAAAAATTTAAGTTTCAAGTAAAAGTAAACAAAAACGTCATTTTCCCCAAAATAAAAGTAAAAAAAAAATTGGTAAAAAAATAGGGGGGAAAAAGTATACATATTAGGTATCACCGCGTCCGTATCGACCGGCTCTATAAACATATCACATGACCTAACCCCTCAGATGAACATCGTAAAAAATTAAAAATTAAAACTGTGCTAAATAAACCATTTTTTGTCACCTTTCATCACAAAAAGTACAACAGCAAGCGATCTAATAAGGCGTTTCTCACCAAAATAGTACCAATCTAACCGTCACCTCATCCCGCAAAAAATTAGCCCCTACCTGAGACAATTGCCCAAAAAAAAAAAAAACTATGGCTCAGAATATGGAGACACTAAAACATTTTTGGGGTTTTAAAAAAGCTGTTATTGAATAAAACTTACATAAATAAAAGAAAAGTATACATATTTGGTATCACCGCGTCCGTATCGACCGGCTCTATAAAAATATCACATGACCTAACCCCTCAGATGAACACCGTAAAAAAATAAACTGTGCTAAATAAACCATTTTTTGTCACCTTACATCACAAAAAGTGTAATAGCAAGCGATCAAAAAGTCATATGCACCCCAAAATAGTGCCAATCAAACCGTCCTCTCATCCCGCAAAAAATGAGACCCTACATAAGATAATTGCCCAAAAACTAAAAAAGCTATGGCTCTCAGACTATGGAAACACTAATACACGATTAATTTTTGCTTTAAAAATGAAATTATTGTGTAAAACTTACATAAATAAAAAAAAAGTTAACATTAGGTATCGCCGCGTCTGTATCGACCGGCTCTATAAAAATATCACATGACCTAACCCCTCAGATGAACACCGTAAAAAAATTAAAATAAAAACTGTGCTAAATAAACCATTTTTTGTCACCTTACATCACAAAAAGTGTAATAGCAAGCGATCAAAAAGTCACACGCACCCCCAAAATAGTGCCAATAAAACAGTCATCTCATCCCGCAAAAATCATACCCTATCCAAGGTAATCGCCCAAAAACTGAAAAAATTATGGCTCTCAGACTATGGAAACCCTTAAACATTCTTTTTTGCTTCAAAAATGAAATCATTGTGTAAACCTTACATAAATTTAAAAAAATGTAAACATATTAGGTATCGTCGCATCCGTGACAACCTGGTCTATAAAAATATAACATGATCTAACCTGTCAGATGAATGTTGTAAATAACAAAAAATAAAAACGGTGCCAAAACAGCTATTTCTTGTTACCTTGCCTCACAAAAAGTGTAATATAGAGCAACCAAAAATCATATGTACCCTAAACTAGTACCAACAATACTGCCACCCTATCCAGTAGTTTCTAAAATGGGGCCATTTTTTTGGAGTTTTTACTCTAGGGGTGCATCAGGGGGGCTTCAAATGGGACATGGTGTAAAAAAAAAAAAAAAAAAACAGTCCAGCAAAATCTGCCTTCCAAAAACCATATGGCATTCCTCTCCTTCTGCGCCCTGCCGTGTGCCCGTACAGTAGTTTACGACCACATATGGGGTGTTTCTGTAAACTACAGAATCAGGGCCATAAATATTGAGTTTTGTTTGGCTGTTAACCCTTGCTTTGTTACTGGGAAAAATGGATTAAAATAGAAAATTTGCCCAAAAAATTGAAATTCTGAAATTTCATCTCCATTTGCCAATAACTCTTGTGGAACACCTAAAGGGTTAACGACGTTTGCAAAATCTGTTTTGAATATCTTGAGGGGTGTAGTTTCTTAGATGGGGTCACTTTTATGGAGTTTCTACTTTAGGGTTGCATCAGGGGGGCTTCAAATGGGACAGTCCATCAAAATCTGCCTTCCAAAAACCGTATGGCATTCCTTTCCTTCTGCGCCCTGCCGTGTGCCGGTACAGCTGTTTACGACCACATATGGGGTGTTTCTGTAAACTACGGAATCAGGGCCATAAATATTGAGTTTGGTTTGGCTGTTAACCCTTGCTTTGTAATTGGAAAAAAATTATAAAAATGGAAAATCTGCCAAAAAGGTGAAATTTTTAAATTGTATCTCTATTTTCCATTAATTCTTTTTTTTTTTTTTAACAAATCTCTTTTTATTGAGAAATTTATGATAAAGAAGGACAAGCATACACTTATGTTATACAGAAAGATCAATAAGTACAGCAAGCGTATATAGTAATGCGGTGCCCTTCCATTAATTCTTGTGGAACACCTAAAGGGTTAACAAAGTTTGTAAAATCAGTTTTAAAATACCTTGAGGGGTGTAGTTTATAGAATGGGGTCATTCTTGGGTGGTTTCTATTATGTAAGCCTCGCAAAGTGACTTCAGACCTGAACTGGTCCCTAAAAATTTCAAGATTTGCTTCTAAACTTCTAAGCCTTGACACGTCCCCAAAAAATAAAATATCATTCCCAAAATTATCCAAACATGAAGTAGACATATGGGGAATGTAAAGTAATAATTATTTTTGTAGGTATTACTATGTATTTGCAATTTTTTTAACAAATTTTGGGTAAATTTGGTATTTTTTAATAAATAAAAATTAAAAAGGTGAAATAAGGCTGCGTCCTTAAGGGCAAGACAAAAGACCGCCAGATCTCCTTAACCCTGAGAGTGCACACGCGGTGTCCATTCGCGCGTCCACGATTCAACGCTCACTGTAATTTTACCTTACCCATGCCCTGGTACTGCACTTGCGTGGAGGTGCACAACCCCGGAAGTCACATGGGGTAAGGGAATCTGATGAGGTAAGGTTTTCTGACAGAACACCAGATCCGGCACTAATAAACTTCAATGTAAATTAATACCGGATCCGGCAAGTGTTCTATATTTGTGGCCGGAGAGAAAACTGCAGCATGCTGTGGTATTTTCTCCGTCGAAAAAAACGGAAGAGGGACTGAACTGATGCATCCTGAACGGATTACTCTCCATTCAGAAGGCAATAGGATAAAACTGATCATTTCATTTCCGGTATTGAGCCCCTAGGATGGAACTCTGTGCCGGAAAACAAAACCGCTAGTGTGAAAGTAGCCTTACACCTGAAAGCCCAGCAACACTGTGAACAAGGGTAGGGTCTAAAGTCTATGAGCCATAGGGACCTAGTGACGTCACAGGGTCACGTGCCATCGAAAGCCTCGCTCCCAAACCCACAGTAAACACCATGATTATAGGCTTAGGCCTCTTTCACACTTGCGTTGTCCGGACCCGGCGTGTACTCCACTTGCCGGAATTACACGCCGGATCCGGAAAAACACAAGTGTACTGAAAGCATTTGAAGACGGATCCGTCTTCAAAATGCGTTCAGTGTTACTATGGCACCCAGGACGCTATTAAAGTCCTGGTTGCCATAGTAGTAGTGGGGAGCGGTATACTTACAGTCCGTGCGGCTCCCAGGGTGCTCCAGAATGACGTCAGAGCGCTCCATGCGCACGGACGGTATGTATACTGCTCCCCCGCTCCCCACTACACTTTACCATGGCTGCCAGGACTTTAGCGTCCCGGCAGCCATGGTAACCATTCAGAAAAATCTAAACGTCGGATCCGGCAATGCGCCGAAACAACGTTTAGCTTAAGGCCGGATCCGGATCAATGCCTTTCAATGGGCATTTATTCCGTATCCGGCCTTGCGGCAAGTGTTCAGGATTTTTGGCCGGAGCAAAAAGCGCAGCATGCTGCAGTATTTTCTCCGGCCAAAAAACGTTGCGGTCCTGAACTGAAGACATCCTGATGCATCCTGAACGGATTTCACTCCATTCAGAATGCATTAGGATAAAACTGATCAGGATTCTTCCGGCATAGAGCCGCGACGACGGAACTCTATGCGGGAAGAAAAGAACACAGGTGTGAAAGAGCCCTCAGTTTGATTACTAATCTTTATGACAACAGCACATCAACGCTGCTGCATCAACCCACCTGACCTGTGACATCACAAGGTCCGCACGGCTCATGGAGCTTACACAAGTGTAAATCGCCTTTAGTGAAGCCAAGTCTACAGGAAAATGGCCGCCGCCGTAGATACGAAATCCGACATTTTGGAAGCTACAGCCACTCACACACTGAACGGTTCTGTGACTTGATATGGAAGATATTGATTAATAAAACGGCAGCAGAACCCACAGCACTTATCCTGCCACTCACTACATCACTCCCCTCCCAGCCGTGTACAGATGGGACCTCTGCAGTGACCACTACACCACTCCCCTCACTTACCTTCCGCTGCTGAGATAAAGGACGTTGACGGCGCGCCGATCACGTGACCCTGCTGTCTGTAGCGCGTGGAGCAGTCAGTTGGGGGCGGGCCGAGGAGCAGGAGCTGTTCTTTCTATGTTACAGCCCTGCTGTGGCTATGTGTGCGCCGTCTGCCAGAGGCGTGTCGGGGAGTACTAGGGTTTTGTCTGATTGCGGCGCCGACCCTAAACAGTCCCTAGAAACCAAACTATCCAGAAGGGCTTGTCCAAGGGTAGACCAACATGGCTGCTTTCTCCCAGAAACAATGCCACACGAGTCCACAGGTTGTGTGTGGTATTGCACCTCAGTGCCATTCTCTGCAATACTGGGCACAACCCAGGGACAAGAGTGGCGCTGTTCCTGGAAGAAAGCAGCCATGTCTTAAGGGTTTCTGTCACTAGAATTTTCAGTATTACACTGGCTGACAGCGATGTGCTAATGTCAGCTGCACCTAACTCTGCTATTCTAATTATCCGTGCCTCCTCTAGGAGCAGGGGCGCGCTCCCGTCTCCCACCTCAAGTCACGCCTTCCGGGCCAGGCATCATTCGCATCCTTTTGCCTGCCTCGTGCCCTGGGGAAATCTCACGCCGTTCGGTATTCTGTCAGCCTGCAAGCGACCTTCCCTCACCGCGCCTGCGCAGAATACCGAATGGTGCGAAATTTCCCCAGATCCGGCATTAATACATTCCTATGGAAAAAAATGCCGGATGCGGCATTCAGGCAAGTGTTCAGTTTTTTTGGCCGGAGATAAAACGGTAGCATGCTGCAGTATTATCTCTGTCCTGAACAGTCAAAAAGACTGAACTGAAGACATCCTGAACGGATTGCTCTCCATTCAGAATGCATGGGGATAAAACTGATCAGTTATTTTCCGGTATTGAGCTCCTAGGACGGAACTCAATGCCGGAATAGAAAAACGCTAGTGTGAAAGTACCCTTAGTTGCCCATGTCAACCAATCAGATTCCACCATGTTCCAAAGAATCTCTGAGAAATTAACCACTTCCCATCTGGGCCATTTGCCCCCTTCCTGACCAGGCCTAATTTTGCAAAACTGACATATCTCACTTTATGTGGTAATAACTTTGGCACGCCTTTATTTATCCAAGTCATTCAGAGATTGTTTTCTCGTGACACATTGTACTTCATGATAGGCATAAATTTGAGTCAAAATATTTCACCTTTATTTATGAAAAAATCCCAAATTTACCCCAAAATTTGAAAAATTAGCAATTTTCTAAATTTATATTTCTCTGCTTTTAAAACAGAAAGTGATACCTCATAAAATATTTATTACTTAACATTCCCCATATGTCTACTTTATGTTGGCATCATTTTGGAAATGTCATTTTATTTTTTTAGAAGTTAGAAGGCTTAGAAGTTTAGAAGCAATTCTTGAAATTTTTAAGAAAATTGCCAAAACCCACTTTATAAGGACCAGTTCAGGTCTGAAGTCACTTTGTGGGGCCTACATAGTGGATACCCCCATAAATGACCCCATTGTAGAAACTACACCCTCAAGGTATTCAAAACCGATTTTACAAACTTTGTTAACCCTTTATGCGTTCCACAAGAATTAAAGGAAAATGGAGATCAAATTTTTAAATTTCACTTTTTGGGCAGATTTTCCATTTTAATCCATTTTTTTCTTTAACACATCGATGGTTAACAGCCAAACAAAACTCAATATTTATTACCCAGATTCTGCGGTTTACAGAAACACCCCACATGTGGTCATAAACTGCTGTATGGGCACACGGCAGGGCGCAGAAGAAAAGGAACTCCATATGGTTTTTAGATGCCATGTCCCATTTGAAGCCCCCTGATGCACCCTTACAGTAGAAACTCCCAAGAAGTGACCCCATTTTGGAAACTAGGGGATAAGGTGCCAGTTTTATTAGTACTATTTTTGGGTAGATATGATTTTTTGATCATTCATTATAACACTTTATGGGGCAAGGTGACCCAAAAATTGGTTGTTTTAGCACAGTTTCTATTTATTTATTTTTACAGCGTTCACCTGAGGGGTTCAGTCAAGTGAAATTTTTATAGAGCAGATTGTTACGGACGTGGCGATACCTAATATGTATAATTTTTCTCATTTATTAAAGTTTTACACAATAATAGCATTTTTGAAACAAAAAAATTATGTTTTAATGTGTCCATGTTCTGAGAGCTATAGTTTTTTTTATTTTTTGAGAGATTTTCTTATGTAGGGGCTCATTTTTTGCGGGATGAGGTGACGGTTTTATTGGTACCATTTTGTCGGACATACGCGTTTTTGATCACTTGGTTTTGCACCTTTTGTGATGCAAGGTGACAAAAATTGCTTGTTTTGACACAGTTTTTTTTTTTTTTTTTACGGTGTTCATCTGAGGGGTTAGCTCATGTGATATTTTTATAGAGCTGGTTTTTACGGACGCGGCAATACCTAATATGTATACTTTTTTTTATTTGTTTCACTTTAACACAATAATAGCATTTTTGAAACCAAAAAAATAATGTTTTAGTGTCTCCATGTTCTAAGAGCTATAGTTTTTTATTTTTTGAGAGATTTTCTTATGTAGGGGCTCATTTTTTGCGGGATGAGGTGACGGTTTTATTGGTACCATTTTGTCTGACATACGCGTTTTTGATCACTTGGTTTTGCACCTTTTGTGATGCAAGGTGACAAAAATTGCTTGTTTTGACACAGTTTTTTTTTTTTTTTACGGTGTTCATCTGAGGGGTTAGCTCATGTGATATTTTTATAGAGCTGGTTTTTACGGACGCGGCAATACCTAATATGTATACTTTTTTTTATTTGTTTCACTTTAACACAATAATAGCATTTTTGAAACCAAAAAAATAATGTTTTAGTGTCTCCATGTTCTAAGAGCTATAGTTTTTTTATTTTTTGAGAGATTTTCTTATGTAGGGGCTCATTTTTTGCGGGATGAGGTGACGGTTTTATTGGTACGATTTTGTGGGACATACGCGTTTTTGATCACTTGGTGTTGCACCTTTTGTGATGCAAGGTGACAAAAATTGCTTGTTTTGACACAGTTTTTTTTTTTCTTACGGTGTTCACCCGAGGGGTTAGGTCATGTGATATTTTTATAGAGCTGTTTTTTTGCGGACGCGGCAATACCAAATATGTCTATTTTATTTTATTTTTTCAACCCTTTATTTTTTTTTTTTTTTATTTTACACTTTTCGTCCCCCATAAGGTCATACAAGACCTCTGGGGGACATTTGCTTCACTTTTTCTTTTTCTTTTTTCACTGTTGATTTCTCCTGTAACTAGGGCTGACATAGTAGCCCCAGTTACAGAAGAAATGCACCCCCCAGAGAGGCTGTACAGCATGATTCTGCGCTGTACAGCCTCAGAGCAGGGCTGATCGAGGTCTCTGAAAGACCTCACACAGCTCCTGCACTCTCCGGTCTCTCCTGCAGCGATCCGGAAGGCAGGGACACCTGGGAACTGTCCCTGCCTTATCTCTGGGTTGCCCTGCTGTCACTGACAGCGGGCAACCCGATCAGCAGCTGCACGATTAGCGTGCAGCTGCTGTTTCTGAAAGGACGTTTTAAAACGTGCTTTCAGAAATAGAGGTCCACCCATAGGACGTTTATATCCTATGGGCGGACGGAAAGTGGTTAAAGCTGGTTGTTATGGACAACTAAGGCAATTCTCCTTTACTCCAGTTTTAAATCTGGCCCACCCTCATTATAGCGTATGTATTGTAGTCACAAGACACCGGCATCACATAAACTGAGCTCAGATCTCCATAGTGGTGATCAATGCTTAGACCTCAGGCCTTGATCTTGCTAGCCCATTGTGGCCTTTGATCTAAGGTGGCCAAAGTCCGGCTTCCTGGCCCAGTCCTCCATCTGATGCAGGGCCGTATTTTTCAGTAAAAAGGGGTGAGAACAGCATAAAAAAAGTTGAAAAACGTGTATCTTTTTCCCGTCTTTTATTTTGTGTAAGGGCAGTAGATACCAATAAATGAAAAAAATACCTTCTGTTTGTCACATTACAAAATCAGTACAACGTGGCCTGCAGCTGGCATCACAGGTGGCGTCGGGAACGGAACTAAGGTAAGTATTATTCTTTTTCCCTTGGCCATTAGGCCCCTTTCACACGAGTTCGATGTGTAACGTAAACGCATAGCACCCGCACTAAATTGTGACCCATTCTTTTCAATGGGTCTGTGTACATGAGCGTTTTTTTCACATAGCAGTTCTGCATTGCGTGAAAAGCGCAGCATGTTCTATATTCTGCGTTTTTCACGCAGCCCTGGCCCATAGAAGCGAATTGGGCTTCAGTGAATAACGCTGGTGCTGGTGCGATGCGTTTTTCACTGATGGTTGCTAGATGTTGTTTGTAAACCTTCAGTTTTTTTATCTCGCGAGTGAAAAACGCATCAAAACGCATTGCACCCGCGCGGAAAAAACTGAACGCAATCGCAGACAAAACTGAATGAATTTGCTTGCAAAATGGTGCGAGTTTCACTGAACGCATCCGTAGCCAATCCGTCACGCTCGTGTGAAAGAGGTCTAACTAGGGGCAGTCGGAATGGATATTACTGGGGGCACTTTATTGACATTATTACTCGGGCATAACAGGGAGCATTATTATTTCCAGGGGTACTACAAGGGAATTATTACAGCAATATAAGGGGCATTACTATTACTGGAAGCACTGCTAGGGGCATTATTATTACTGGAAGGTCTTTTTTCTACAGTATAATATTGGGGAGCACATCAGACGTAGTATTGGCGGTCACGGCAGGATTACACTGTTAGGGTACCAGGGTGGGGCAGATGATGGAAAACTGAGGACTAGATGTCTGCGTGGTAAATTCTCCAAATGAAGAAGCTGACGAAAGACAATGTCTAGATGTCAGAGGAGACATCACTGGATTGAAGTTTTGAAATGGTTTTCTAGTGATAGAATCAATGAAGTTATTCACTAAAGTCTCGCACGACTTCGGAGATAATGAATTTCACCTTGTCGGAGCCCAAACATTTGAATGCTGCATGGAGACAGATCTTCATACAGCATTCAAAGTTTTGACCGAAGTGACTTTGGATCGCCGAAGCTCGCTTCAATCAACACAATGGTACCAAGGCTTAGCCACCAAGCCGGCTCCCCATAGAAGTGAATGGGAGCATATCGCGCATGCGCTGCCCCCCGCTCCCATTCATTTCAATGAGGCCGACGGAAATTGCCGAGCCAGCGCTCTGCTATTTTCGCCGGCCCCATGGGAAATGAATGGAGGGCTGCTGTGTGCATGCGCAGTGCGCCCTCCTTCACTTTCGGGGCTCCATTCTCCATATAGGTGCGGGTCTCAGCAGTAGGACCCGCACCTATAAGACAATCCTAGCGATATGCCCCTATTGTCCATGATGAGACAACCCCTTTAAGCAGGATGCTGAAAGTAGGATTGGCTCTATGTTACCTGCATCTTAACCCCTCATCCGCTTCTCCATATGTTAATTGGAAACAAGAGGAGGAGGACAGGAAATGGCAGCTGCACACTGGCCACTACAGAGGGGCAGCTTCTGGAGAGGTACTTTATGCAACTGGGGCAGTATACGGTTCTGCTGGGGAAGTGCATTGTGCATTTTGGTATTTCGTTCTGCTTCAGAATCAAATACCAATGTGTTGCATTATATACAATCTTAGCAGAACTTTATTTTCCTACACTGTGTTTTTTGGTTCTGCTGGGGCAGTATACTGTGCTACACTATGTTATTTGGCTCTGCAGGGACAGTATATTGTGCTACACTGTGGTATTTGTGTAACACCCCGGAGTGGTGTTACCATTCCTACACCCTGCTACATTCTCTAATGGGCTAACACCAATGCCATCTTATGTATTTCTGTCCAGGTCCTCTACACTGTGTATTTCTAATCTTGTTATCAACTGTTTTGTTCATGTAATGTTCCTCGTTCACCAGCAGATGGCAGAGTAAATGGCAAAGGTATCCTTAGACAGAATGGAACTCACCATTCTATTCTCCCCTCTTTGGGCAGAAATGGGCTAGTCCTGCTTGCTACCAGAAGGAGGGGTGGTAGTTCTAGTTTATTCCAGTTTAGACTCCATGTTGGAGCCGATAAGACCTGAAAGAAATAGCAGTCAGAAGAAATTGTTCTATGGCTGAAAAAAAGTTATTTGCTGAGTGTCAGGAGGGGAATAATAGCCAAAGGATTCAAGGATCCAAAACAGACCTAAAATACAGAAACCAGACTTAAGCAGAATTTAGTGCAGCCTAAAGAAGTAAAGCAAAGTATTAACCGCCTCCGGACCGCCTAACGCAGGATCGCGGTCCGGAGGCGGCAGTCTGAGGCACAGTCACGCATATATGCGTCATCTCGCGAGACGGGTGATGACGCGCTCAGCCGGCCCGCGCATGCACATCGCGGGCCGGCAAAAGTTAGAGGCAAGCTGATGACGTGACCCCCCTCTAACAAGCTGATGATTTTAAAAAAAATGAATCAGAAGCCATATACCACCTTATATTTATAAATATAATGTGTTAAATGGCTGCTGTGCTCCTCTGCGGGTCCTTTTCATCGGTTGGTCTCAGCAGAGGAGCACAGTTCACAGTGAGTACACAAGACACAACACTTAGCCCCCAGATCACCCCAATTAACCCCTTGATCGCCCCTGTCAATCACCTAGTGAAAGGGAAAAAAGTGATCAGTGTAAACTGTCATTCACTGGTATTGACTGTTAGGTTTTAGGATAGTTTAGGCCCCTTGGTTAGGTAGTTAGCAATCGGTTAGCGCCCAGCCCACTGCACCGCAGTCACTAATTCGCTGATTAGCGTATCGCTAATCAGCATTTGTACTTTTATAGTATGTGTAAGTGATCAAAACTGATCACAGTCAGATCTATAATAGTATTAGTGTCACCTTAGCTCGCCCTCCTCCCAAAACGCAGTGTTTGCCCGATCAGGCCTGATCGGTCGCCCACACGTGCGTTCACCCACGCCCGCCCCGCCGCAGTGACAAAAAAATATTTATTTTTTTGATCACTGCACAATCACTTTACAAGCACTGCGGTAGTTTTGATATTTTTTATCAACGGCAGCGGCCTCCGGTACTTCGTTAGCCTCCCATTTGTAAGACAGGCTTGCTTTTTTTCTTGGGTAGTCTCAGGGAATACCCCTAAATCTAGTAGTCCAAATGTCAAACAGGGGGTATTCTTCTGAAGAGGCCTACAGGCTTCTGACCCAGTCGAATGAGGAATGGGAACCCTCATCTGAAGGGTCAGAATATGAACCTGTAGAAAGCAGTGGCAGTCTGACCCAAAGTTCGGACGAGGAGGTTGAGGTCCCTGATAGCACCAGGCGTACCCGGCCCCGTGTTGCTACACCACAGGTTGCGCAGGATCCGCTTCAAGGGCAGCAGAGTGGGGCTGGCGCTGTTGGATTACGCGGTGAGTCATACACCAGCAGCGCAGCCCACCCTGGACCTAGTACCAGCACTGCCGTACAACATGGTGAAGTGCCGAGCACCAGAAGGGCAGTTGAAGCTGGTACGGTGGCATGTGCAATAGTTACCCTGTCGTAGCCACCGCACAGACAGGCCCGTAGACCCCCTAGAGTCCCTGAGGTGCTGGCAAACCCTGAATGGCAGTCCCCAACTTCAGCCGCACCATTAGTTCCCCCTTTCACCACCCAGTCTGGAGTTCGGGTTGAGACAGCTCAGATCGGCTCGGCCCTGGGATTTTTTGAGCTGTTCTTGACTGCGGAGCTCTTGGACATAGTCGTGGCAGAAACAAACCGGTATGCCACTCAATTTATATACGCCAACCCGGGAAGCTTTTATGCCCAGCCTTTATGGCCAGCCGTCCAAGTTTCCGAATTAAAAATTTTACTGGGCATTCTCCTCAACATGGGTCTAACCAAAAAGCATGAATTGCGGTCGTATTAGTCCAGGAACCCAAATCATCACATACAATCAATAAACCAGAGTCCAGGTCCGCGCTTCAAAGGAGATGTAGTTTGTAAACGCCTTGTAGAAGGAAAGCGCAGTTAAATCATATCCCACGCTGAAACTTCCCCACAGGCACACGCCACACTGCCGACCGAAACTTCACAGGACAGCGGTGACCCTTCAAAAGATCAGCACCCGTGAATATGTCAAAGATAAAGGCTTTATTATACTCACAACAGCACCACTAGAAATCAGCGTATAAAGTGATCTGAAATATCACTGCCCGACCTGGGATTCGCCTGGAGGCTTCGTCAGGGGCTCTACAAAGGTAAGTGCCGGTGTCTATTTATGCACCTAAGCAGGTGCTTCTGTGTCAGGAATTAACTCTATCAAGTCCGGCACACCACCTTTTCAGGTCATTAACATAGGCAATGATCCCATATTATATCACAGTATCCCACATAGCAATGAAAATACATACATATATAAAACAGAAAAATTCTTAAATACATTCATACTAATACATCACTTCTATAAAAAAAAAATCATAAAAATACAACACTTCTATAAAAACCTTAAGCTATAAAATTCAATTTCCAAAATAAAAGGAGTATAATAATCATACAAAGACATGCTCATGGTAATTGATAAAAATCGCAAACATAAAAAATCACAAGCACAAGAGAAAAACCAGGATGTCTACTATATAAACAATCGAGAGAAAAATGTTTTTATTTTTTTCCCCCTTTCCTTCCCTTCTTCCTCCTTCCTTTCCTTCCTTCCCTCTTTCCTTCCTTTCCTTTCCTTTTTATAATAAGGAGCTACATAAAATCCCTAAAATACTATCGTAGAAAAGGCTACATCGCTGCCCTAAAGCCCCACTCTATATTGAGCCCCTTGGGATGGAGGCAATCAATGTCAAAAATCCATTGTGCCTCTTTTTTATTAATCTGTTTGACTGGGTCACGCCCTCTCCAGAATCTTGTCACTTTTTCCACCCCTAGAAATTTGAGACCTGTCGGATTCTTTTGGTGAACACTTTTGAAGTGTGCAGAAACACTGTGGGTTTCTAAACCTTTTTTGATATTTCTAATATGTTCACCAATCCAAATTTTTTATTTGCGCAGGGTCCTCCCCACATAATATAAGCCACAGGGACACTCCAGAACATATATGACCCCCGCTGTTTCACAGGACATATTCCCCTTGATTCTTAACTCATTTTTATTTGTCCCCACTGTAACCTTATTGGCATTCCTGGTCTTTTTGTCCACACTAGTTCTATTTTTACACCCGCTGCAAAAACCGCACCATGTGAACCGGTCTGTGACACCGATAGGTTTGGACTGTTTTCCAATATAACTATGCACAATTTTATTCCTCAAACTTGGTGCTTTTCTAAAAATAAAAGGGGGGTGATTAGGTACAGAATCACCAATTACTGGATCATTTTTTAATATATCCCAATTTTTTTGAATAACTTTTTTATTTGTGGGCAAAAAATGGAATAAGTGGTCATGAAAGCAAATTTGTGTTTATCGTCCTTATCCTCTGTTTTATTTTTTAACCTACCAACATCTGAAGTACTTTTATTACCCTTAACCTCTTCTCTTTGTTTATCTAATAACTCAGGAACATAGCCTTTTTCTTTGAATCTAGTTAATATTATATTGCTTTGCTCTTCATAATCCTTTATATCCGTGCAAGTGCGTCTAATCCGTTGAAACTGGCCCTTAGGGATGTTGTTGATCCATGGATCATAATGGCAGCTACTTTTATCTACATAACTATTTCTATCAGTAGGTTTAAAGTATGTGATGGTATGGATCTTATATTTATTAAAGGAAATCTCAAGATCTAAAAACTGGACTTTGTTTTTACTGATGTTTTCCGTAAAAACAATGTTCCAGCTGTTATAATTTATATAGGACAGAAAATCTTTTAAGGATGGCTCATCCCCTTGCCAAATGCACAGGCAATCATCGATATATCTCTTCCATAAACAAAGAGTGCCATTAATCATAGGGATGTAAGCCTTATAATCGATGTATTTATATTCCCAGCTCCCAGTAAGCCATGAACAGGTTTGCAAAACTAGGTGCGAATTTCGCACCCATTGCAACTCCTGAAACGTGCACAAAAAAATCCTCTCCATACCAGAAATAATTATGTTCCAAGCAATATATGATACAATCCAAGATAAAAAACCTTCTGAATATCTTTTATCTGCTCATCCTGATCCATAAAAAAACTTAACACTTTGTAAACCAATCTCAATAGGTATAATTGTGTATAAGGACGTGACGTCCACTGTCATAAGGAAGGTATTGTCAGTCAAAACACGAAAATCCCGTAACAAATCAATGAACTGTCCCGTATCCTTAAGATAGGATTTGGTCTTAGGGACATATCGTTGTAAAAAGGAATCCACATATTACGATACTCTACTGGTAATGGAATCCACACCAGGCTTTCCTGGCGGATTATTTGCATCTTCATGGATTTTTGGGAGGTAATATATAACAGGGATCTTTGGATGTTGGTTATTCAAATATTTTTGGTGGAAGAAAAATTATATCTTGGTCAAATGCCAACTTTGTATAAAAAAATTGGAAAAGTTGTCTTTTGCCGAGATATTTCTCTCACCCAGCATGGGTATATGTAAAATGACACCCCAAAACACATTCCCCAACTTCTCCTGAGTACGGCGATACCACATGTGTGACACTTTTTTGCAGCCTAGCTGGGCAAAGGGGCCCACATTCCAAAGAGCACCTTTCGCATTTCACAGGCCATTTTTTACACATTTTGATTTCAAACTACTTCGCACACATTTGGGCCCCTAAAATGTCAGGGCAGTATAACTACCCCACAAGTGACCCCATTTTGGAATGAAGACACCCCAGGGTATTTCATGATGGGCATAGTGAGTTCATGGAAGTTTTTATTTTTTGTCACAAGTTAGAGGAAAATGAAGTTCTGGTTGAGACAGCTCAGATCGGATCGGCACTGTTTTTTTTTGAGCTGTTCTTGACTGCGGAGCTCTTGGACTTAGTCGTGGCAGAAACAAATCGGTATGCCACTCAATTTATAGCCGCCAACCCGGGAAGCTTTTATGCCCAGTCTTTCCGGTGGAAACCCATCCAAGTTTCCGAATTTAAAACTTTTCTGGGCCTTCTCCTCAACATGGGCCTAACAAAAAAGCATGAATTGCGGTCATATTGGTCCACGAACCCAATTCATCACATGCCCATGTTCTCTGCTGCCATGTCCAGGACACGATTTGAGACCATCCTGCGTTTCCTGCACTTTAGTGACAACAGCACCTCTCGTCCCAGAGGCCACCCAGCTTTTGACCGGCTCCACAAAATTCGGCCCCTCATAGACCACCTTAACACCAAATTTTCAGATTTGTATACCCCTGAGCAAAACATCTGCATAGACGAGTCCCTTATACATTTTACCGGGCGCCTTGGTTTCAAACAATACATCCCAAGCAAGTGCGCCCGGTATGGGGTCAAATTGTATAAGCTCTGTGAAAGGGCCACAGGCTATACGCACAAATTTTGTGTCTATGAGGGAAAAGATCAGACCCTGGAGCCGGTCGGTTGCCCTGACTACCTGGGGACCTGTGGGAAGACAGTGTGGGACTTGGTGTCACCCTTATTTGGCAAGGGGTACCATCTTTATGTGGACTATTTTTACACAAGTGTGCCCCTCTTCAGGCATTTGTTTTTAGAACAGATTGGCTGCTGTGGCACCGCGCGACTCGCCGGGGCTTCCCCCAACGGCTGGCTACCACCCGTCTTGCAAGGGGGGAGAGGGCTGCCTTGTGTAACGAAGAACTGCTCGCGGGGAAATGGAGAGACAAGCATGACGTTTACATGCTCTCCTCCATTCGTGCAGACACGACAATACAAATTGTACGAGCAACCAGTGTCAAAAAATTGAAAATCCCCTCTCGGTCCACGACTATAATTTGCTCATGGGAGGGGTGGACTTCAATGATCAGATGTTGGCTCCTTATTTAGTGTCCTGCCACACCAGACGCTGGTATAAGAAGGTGTCTGTATATTTAATTCAATTGGCACTGTATAATAGTTTTGTTCTCTACAGTAAGGCTGGGAGAACAGGATCCTTCCTCAAATTTCAGGAAGAGATCATCGAGAACCTCCTGTATCCAGGAGGTTCCGTGGCCCCATCCACCAGTGTAGTGAGCCGTCTACACGAGCGACATTTCCCCAATGTCGTTGCTGGTACCTCAACCCAAGCACCACCCTGAAAAAGATGTTGTGTCTGTAGCAGGAGTGGAATAAGGTGTGACACCCGCTATTTCTGTCCTGACTGCCCTGACCACCCTGCCCTATGCTTTGGGGAGTGTTTCCGGAAGTACCACATACAGGTACACTATTAGAATAGGGATTGCATCACACAGGACAGGCACACAGGGCTCTTAGGGCCCTTTCACACAGAGCTGCTGCAAACCTCTCCTTTCACCTGGGACAAAGTGCATAATGTACTTCGCCACATCTATGGGCGATTTGCGCTTTGCACATTGTCCCATGGGGAAGGAGAGGTTTGTCCTATAAAGGTAAAAAAAAGCAAAACAGTGGCCCTAATGCATGAGAAGTAGTTTGAAATCCAAATGTTTCAAAAATGCCCTGTGAAATCCTAAAGGTGCTTTTTAGAATTTGGGCCCCTTTGCCCACCTAGGCTGCAAAAAAGTCACACATGTGGTATCGCCGTACTCAGGAGAAGTTGGGCAATGTGTTTTGGGGTGTCTTTTTACATATACTCATGCTGGGTAAGAGAAATATCTCTCTATAATGACAACTTTGTATAAAAAAAATTGGAAAAGTTGTGACAAAAAAAAAACTTCTACGAACTCACTATGCCCATCAGCGAATACCTTAGGGTGTCTACTTTCCGAAATGGGGTCATTTGTGGGGTGTTTCTACTGTCTGGGCATTGTAGAACCTCAGGAAACATGACAGGTGCTCAGAAAGTCAGAGCTGCTTCAAAATGCGGAAAATCACATTTTTGTACCATAGTTTGTAAACGCTATAACTTTTGCGCAAACCAATAAATATACATTTATTGCACTTTTTTATCAAAGACATGTAGAACAATAAATTTAAAGAAAAATTTATATAGAAATGTAGTTTTATTTGAAAAATTGTACAACTGAAAGTGAAAAATGTCATTTTTTTGCAAAAAAAATCAGTAAATTTCGATTAATAACAAAAAAAGTAAAAATGTCAGCAGCAATGAAATACCACCAAATGAAAGCTCTATTAGTGAGAAGAAAAGGAGGTCAAATTCATTTGGGTGGTACGTTGTATGACCGAGCAATAAACCGTGAAAGTAGTGTAGTGCAGAATTGTAAAAAGTGGTCTGGTCATTAAGGGGGTTTAAGCTAGGGGAGCTGAGGTGGTTAAAAATAGTACAAAGAGTATAAAGTGCAAAATGCAACCATACATAGTACATGGATAACAACTACTGAGCTAACCACAATGGAGCCATGGCATAAGTACCTGAGTGGTGAACCGGATACCCCGCATTTTGCACTTTATACTCTTTGTACTATTTTGGATCTGTCATGGTCTTACCTTCTCACTGTTCTCCTTCGTTTGACATGTGCTGGCGGCCAACTTGGTTTCTGGGTTTCTTGTAGCCTCCCACCCTGCGGCTCCTCCTTCCCACTGGGAGGAGCTGGATGCCTAGCTCATATATATAGAAGGTCTGTGGCTTCAGTTCCTTGCTTGGTCCTCCTGTGTGCACATGCTTCAAAGACTGCTGCTGCTTCTGGTTCCTGATCCTGGCCTCGTCTGACTACCCCGTTGGTTCCCGATCCTGGCTTCGTCTGACTACCCCGTTGGTTCCTGATCCTGGCTACGTCTGACTACCCTCCTGGTTCCTGACCTCCGTCTACGCAAGACCCTGCTTCAGTTTAGCCATCCGTTTGGACTTTAGCTACGGCTTGATTTTCAATAAAGCCTTCTTATTCCACCTATCTCTGTTGTACGTCTGGTTCATGGTTCCATGACATTAGGACCAAGCCATGAATTCTGACGGTACAGGGCCATCCTCGCTACCTACGCTGGTTGCCAGACTCGATCAGCAGGATCACCTGTTGGGTCGGTTCGCTGTGGCGTTACAAACCCTGCTTGAACGCACGGCTCATTTAGCTTCCGTTGCCGATGGGTCGGTTGTCGCTCCTGGGCCCGCTCCTACTGCCGCTCCGGTTGTTGCGCCAGAGTCTACCCCGACACCTGTTGCTGCACCTGCGGTGTTTCGGGGTATGACCGGTTCTGCCCCCCTTCCACAGCGCTTTGGAGGAGAGCCAACTCAGTGCCGAGGTTTCCTTAACCAGGTGGCCATTTATTTTGAGTTGCTGCCACATGCCTTTCCTACTGAGAGATCAAAGGTGGGCTTCTTGATCTCGCTGCTCTCGGACAAGGCCTTGGCCTGGGCCAGCCCTTTATGGGAGAACAACAATCCGGTGGTTGCCGAGTTTTCCGGTTTTGTTGCTTCTCTTCGGAAGGTATTCGATGTGCCGGCTCGTGCTGCCTCTGCTGCGAAGCTCCTTATGTCCATCAGACAGGGTTCACGATCCGTAGCTGAATACGCCATTGAGTTTCGTACCCTGGCAGCAGAGGTGGGCTGGAATAATGAGGCTCTGGTCGCTGCTTTCTCTCATGGTCTCTCGGATGCCTTGAAGGATGAGATTGCAGCCAAGGACCTACCAGTGGAGCTCGAGTCCCTTATTTCTTTCCTGATTTTGATTGACACCAGACTCAGGGAGAGACCTTCCTTTAAGGAGAGCCTGCGGAGGCCTTCTAACAGATTGGCGCCTACGTTTGCTGTCCCACCCGTGCCTCCCTCTCCTCCCACGCCTCCTGGGGATGACTGGTCTGGGGGTCAACCCATGCAGCTGGGGGTTGCTCGCCTGTCCGAGGGGGAGAGGGTACTCCGGAGACGCGAGGGCCGATGCATGTACTGTGGTCTCGGTGGGCATTTTCGGTTGGCATGCCCGAACCGTCCGGGAAACGCTCGCACCTGAGATCCTGTCGGGGGCAGATCTTGGGTGGAGTCTCCTCGTCCCCGGTTTCCCGTGTTGACAAACCACTGATTACTGTTGTCCTCTCCTGGGTCGGGGGCTCGGTGACGACCCAGGCGTTGGTGGACTCTGGTGCTGGTGGCTTGTTCATTGATAGTGTGTTCGCCGCCGCCAATTCCATTCCTCTGCAGCCTCGAGGTTCCCCACTGGCTCTTGAGGCGATAGACGGCAGACCCCTTCTGCCGCCACACGTGACTCAGGAGACCCTTCCAGTGGGGATGGCCATTGGTGCCGTTCACAGAGAGTCGGTCTGTCTCCAGGTTATTTCGTCTCCACACTACTCGGTGGTCTTGGGGTACCCCTGGCTCCAGAAGCATAATCCGACTTTCGATTGGAGATCGGCCGAGATCCTCTCGTGGTCACCGCAGTGTGGGGCTAGTTGCATCCATGGGCCTGTCAAGTTGCTGTGTACTTCCTCGGACTCTCTGTTGCCTCCTGAATACGAGGAGTACCGGGATGTATTCGATAAGGTGCGTGCGGTTGCCCTACCTCCGCACCGCCCATACGATTGTGCCATAGAGTTACAATCTGGTGCCGTTCCTCCTCGTGGCAAAGTCTATCCACTGTCGGTAGCGGAGAATGAGGCCATGGAGGAGTACGTGAGGGAGGCGCTTTCACGCGGACACATTCGCAAATCCTCGTCCCCGGCAGGGGCTGGATTTTTCTTTGTGAAAAAGAAGGGCGGTGAGTTGAGGCCTTGCATCGACTACAGGGGTCTCAATCGCATCACGATCAAGAACGCTTACCCGATACCCTTGATTTCCGAGCTGTTCGATCGCCTCAAAGGGGCCACGGTCTTTACCAAACTCGACCTGAGGGCGGCATATAACCTGGTAAGGATCAAGGCGGGCGATGAGTGGAAGACCGCGTTTAACACCAGGACCGGTCATTATGAATCCTTGGTTATGCCCTTTGGGTTGTGCAATGCGCCCGCAGTCTTCCAGGAATTCATCAACGATGTTTTCCGTGACCTGTTGCAGCAGTGTGTGGTGGTCTATTTGGATGACATCTTGGTATATTCTGCATCCATGGAGGCCCACATTCTGGATGTCAGACGAGTGTTGCAACGCTTACGAGAGAACAAGCTGTTCGGTAAGCTTGAGAAATGCGAATTTCACCGATCCCAGGTAACCTTCTTAGGTTACATCATTTCCGCTGAGGGGTTCTCCATGGATCCTGAGAAGGTTTCGGCTGTCTTACAGTGGCCCCAGCCCAGTGGGCTTCGTGCCCTGCAGCGCTTTTTGGGCTTCGCCAATTATTATCGGAAGTTCATCAGGGACTTTTCCATGCTAGCCAAGCCTCTCACGGATCTGACCAGGAAGGGCAGTAATCCTCAGGTCTGGCCGCTCGAGGCCATCCGAGCTTTTGAGGCTCTAAAGTCCGCCTTTGTGTCGGCTCCGATTCTGTCGCATCCCAACCCTGGGTTGCCTTTTGTCCTCGAGGTGGACGCGTCTGAGACGGGAGTAGGCGCCCTCCTGTCTCAGCGTAGAACACCAGAGGGTCCTCTGCTTCCTTGTGGGTTTTACTCCCGGAAACTGTCTTCCGCGGAGTGCAACTATCAGATTGGTGACAGGGAGTTATTGGCCATCGTGCAGGCCCTTAAAGAATGGAGGCACTTGCTCGAGGGCTCGGTGGTTCCGGTTCTCATCCTGACGGACCACAAGAATCTGACCTACCTCTCTGAGGCCAAGAGATTGACACCACGTCAGGCCAGATGGGCTCTGTTCTTGTCACGTTTTAATTACGTGGTCTCCTACCTACCCGGCTCCAAGAACATCAGAGCGGATGCCTTATCACGGCAGTACTCCGAGCTGTCCGGGGAGGAGTCGATTCCGACTACGGTCATACCCCCGAATCAGATCCTGGCTGCTATTCGCACCAGCCTGACCTCTCCTCTGGGTGAGCAGATTTTGGCGGCTCAATCTGGTGCTCCCTCTGGGAGACCCAACGGCAGATGTTTTGTGCCTGAGGAGTTGCGCACTCGGTTGTTGCGAACCTACCATAACTCCAAGGCCGCGGGGCACCCTGGAAAGAATCAGCTGTCCTGGGCGGTTTCACGTCTGTTCTGGTGGCCTTCTCTACGTTCCGACATCGCCGCATATGTAGCGGCATGCTCCGTTTGTGCCCAGAGTAAGTCCCCTCGGCACCTTCCGTTGGGCCTTTTGCAACCCATAGCCACTGGGGAGCGTCCATGGTCACACCTGGGGATGGATTTCATTGTGGACCTTCCTGCATCCCGAGGCCATACGGTCATTCTCATGATTGTGGATCGGTTTTCCAAAATGTGCCACTGTGTTCCTCTCAAGAAGTTACCCTCTGCACAAGAGTTGGCCTCGATTTTTGCCAGGGAGGTCTTCCGGTTGCACGGTTTGCCCAAGGAGATTGTGTCGGATCGGGGGAGTCAGTTTGTGTCCAGGTTCTGGCGCGCCTTTTGCTCCCAGTTGGGGATTCATCTCTCTTTCTCCTCGGCCTACCACCCTCAGTCCAATGGGGCCGCAGAACGATCCAATCAGGCCTTGGAGCAATTCCTTCGTTGCTATGTCTCCGATCACCAAGACAATTGGGTTGACCTCCTGCCTTGGGCTGAGTTTGCCAGGAACACGGCGGTGAACTCTTCCTCTGGGACGTCTCCCTTCATGGCCAATTATGGGTTCCAACCTGCCATGTTACCGGAGGTATTCTCTCCCCAGGATACTCCGGCTGTGGAGGATCACCTTTCCGTCCTACGTACTTCTTGGGTACAGATCCAGAGGTCCCTTGAGGTCTCTGCGCAACGCCAGAGACTCCAGGCTAATCGCAGACGAGCGCCCGCTCCTTCCTACCAGGTCGGAGACCGTGTATGGTTGTCCACCCGCAACCTCAACCTTCGAGTGCCCACTCCCAAGCTGGCGCCTCGCTTTGTTGGTCCCTTCCGAGTGCTTCACAGGGTAAACCCGGTAGCCTATGCCCTTGCGCTTCCTCCTGGCATGCGGATCTCCAACGTGTTTCATGTCTCCCTGTTGAAGCCATTGGTGTGTAATCGTTTCACTTCCTCGGTTCCTCGGCCCCGTCCGGTCCAAGTGGGCAATCGTGAGGAATATGAGGTGAGCAATATCCTGGACTCACGCCTGGTCCGCGGTCGGTTGCAGTTTTTGGTCCATTGGCGTGGTTATGGTCCAGAGGAGCGTTCCTGGGTTCCCTCCACAGATGTCCATGCTCCTGCGTTGCTCCGAGCCTTCCACGCACGCTTCCCTCTGAAACCGTTCCTTACTCCGCGGAGGAGGGGCCCTTGAGGGGGAGGTACTGTCATGGTCTTACCTTCTCACTGTTCTCCTTCGTTTGACATGTGCTGGCGGCCAACTTGGTTTCTGGGTTTCTTGTAGCCTCCCACCCTGCGGCTCCTCCTTCCCACTGGGAGGAGCTGGATGCCTAGCTCATATATATAGAAGGTCTGTGGCTTCAGTTCCTTGCTTGGTCCTCCTGTGTGCACATGCTTCAAAGACTGCTGCTGCTTCTGGTTCCTGATCCTGGCCTCGTCTGACTACCCCGTTGGTTCCCGATCCTGGCTTCGTCTGACTACCCCGTTGGTTCCTGATCCTGGCTACGTCTGACTACCCTCCTGGTTCCTGACCTCCGTCTACGCAAGACCCTGCTTCAGTTTAGCCATCCGTTTGGACTTTAGCTACGGCTTGATTTTCAATAAAGCCTTCTTATTCCACCTATCTCTGTTGTACGTCTGGTTCATGGTTCCATGACAGGATCTCCATTCTGTTTTGTTAGCCGGGGCTTGGCCCCATTTTTTAGATATCCGGTTTATGTCATTTATATATTATGATATTTATATTGTTTCATTAGTGTGGATATTTACATGTATACGCTTATACACTAGTGGTGCCTTATTTTTTCCTGTGTGTTCTGTACCCACCACGGTACTGTCTTTTACCTGTATTTTATCACATTTTGTCTCGTGTGGAGACTTCAATAAAGCTTATATTTATTTATTTGTGCTAGCCTTTTCTCTTCTTTGGTGTTTGTCTGGTATTGTGTTGCGTACAGATGGCATCCAAGAAACCAACAGTTGATTGGAGACACCCACCCAGAAGACGCCGTCGTATTCTGTGGCTGGTAAGTATAAAATCAACGCTTGGAGTTTATACTGTTTGATTCATTGCATTAATCAATATGTGCTCTTATTATAGGTTTCTTCATCATCATCGGACGGCTCTCCAGCTGTGGCCAGCTCACCTGCCAGGGCCCGCTCAACGCTAGTGACCTTGCCATCGTCCAGAGGAGGGGGACCAAGCCCGGACCGGGGCTGTCAAGAAGTAAGTATATATACAGTATATATATTTTTTTATTTTATTTTATTTATTTAAATACATTATGGTTAAAGCTTTTTTGTTTTTGTTTCAGCAATCTGCACCTAGAGCCACCAGTGAGGATCCCCCAGTCGCCTCCAGAGTGCGCGGGAATGAGCGTGGCGGTCGTAGATGTGTAAGTCTTGATTAAGTAGTTCTAATTTGCATTTTGTATTAGGATTTACAGATAATTTAGTATTTATTTTTCTTTCAGGAATCCAGAGGCTCCACCAGGGAAGATGAGGAGTTCGGGGTTCCTACCATCGATAACCAGCTCCTCATCCAACTGTACATAAAAAGTCCGGACCGCGCGTCTAACAGATGTAAGGTATAAAACTGTTTTTTTTCTTCCTCCCTTCAAAAAGTTACTGAGGTCTGCAGATCTCCTACTGATGGATATCCTGCAACTTACAAAGAAAAACAATAGGGTAGATCCGTATGTTTAATCTGCCCTTTGGTGCACAGATTGTACTTACACGGCACTCCTCCAATATCGAGCGTATCACAGGTTTCCTCTGCAATTTAGTTGGATCTCCGCATGGAAGGTGCACGTTCACACACTTGGTTACAGCATACGCCTGGTGAGTCGACTGGGGTTCCTAACTTCTTTAAATTCAGAGATCTCTGTGGATACAAGTTGCTCCCACCATAGTGAAGCTCCGGTAATATGTTTAAAAAGTTTATTAGTACATACTTACAAACATGCACTTAAAATCGCATAAAAATCCCAGCGTCTTATCTCCTTGCCCGACCCAGGTTTCGCTCCTAAAGCTTCGTCAGGGGCACACGTCTTCTTTCCCTCCCCCTTCTATTTTATTTGGTAGGTTAGCATTAATCGAGCACCTGATAGTTTGCTCAAGACACCTCCTCTATTTTGTTTTTCTTTGTAAGTTGCAGGATATCCATCAGTAGTAGATCTGCAGACCTCGGTAACTTTTTGAAGGGAAGAAGAAAAAAACCTGTTTTTCTCTGAAAGTGTAATCCACCCCACGACTCTCTACGGACCTGCAGCAATTTTTGCGGACTGGTGATTTAACACATTCCGTTCCTCATCCAACTGGTGGAGGCGCGTCCATCATTATGGGACCACTCCGACCGCCACCACGCTGATCATCGTCGGACCCAGCGGCTCTGGAGGGACATACAGTACAGACCAAAAGTTTGGACACACCTTCTCATTCAAAGAGTTTTCTTTATTTTCATGACTATGAAAATTGTAGATTCACACTGAAGGCATCAAAACTATGAATTAACACATGTGGAATTATATACATAACAGAAAAGTGTGAAGCAACTGAAAATATGTCATATTCTAGGTTCTTCAAAGTAGCCACCTTTTGCTTTGATTACTGCTTTGCACACTCTTGGCATTCTCTTGATGATCTTCAAGAGGTAGTCACCTGAAATGGTCTTCCAACTGTCTTGAAGGAGTTCCCAGAGATGCTTAGCACTTGTTGGCCCTTTTGCCTTCATTCTGCGGTCCAGCTCACCCCAAACCATCTCGATTGGTTCAGGTCCGGTGACTGTCTTCAGCCATGTCAACCACTGCTTTCCTCCTTGCCCCCTCTCAACCACCCGCCACTCCGCCTCTCACCTTCAGCAGTTCCATCTCATCTGCCCACAGTCAGGTGTCTGTAAAGGAAATGTTTGAGCGTAAGAAGCCAATGTCACAGAGTCACCCCCTTGCCCGGCGTCTGACAGCTGGCTTAACTGAACTCTTAGCCCGCCAGCTTTTACCATTCCAGCTGGTGGAGTATGAGGCCTTCAAAAATTTGTCGCTATTGGGACACCACATTGGAAGGTACCCGGACGAATTTTTTTTTTCAAAAAAGGCAATCCCAAACTTTTACTCAGTGATTGAAAAGGAAGTCATGGCATCTCTGGCATACAGTGTTGGGGCAAGGGTCCATCTGACCACTGATACCTGGTCTGCAAAGCACGGTCAGGGCAGGTATATCACCTACACTGCGCATTGGGTTAACCTGCTGACGGCTGCCAAGCATGGAATGCGTGGCTCTGCAGCGGAGTTGGTGACACCACCACGACTTGCAGGCAGGCCTACTGCCACCTCCTCTTCGATAACCTCATCGGCTGAGTCCTCTTCTGCTGCGGCGTCTGGCTGCACATCAACTGAATCCCCCCAGCTCCCAAGGGGCTATTCCTCATCCCGGATACAACAGTGTCACGCTGTCTTGGGGTTGACTTGCCTGAAAGCAGAGAGCCACACCGGACCAGCACTCCTGTCCGCCCTGAACGCACAGGTGGATCAGTGGCTGACCCCGCACCAACTGGAGATCGGCAAAGTGGTGTGTGACAATGGAAGCAATTTATTGGCGGCATTGAATTTGGACAAGTTGTCACATGTGCCGTGCATGGCACATGTGTTGAATCTCATCGTACAACGCTTTGTGTCTAAGTACCCAGGCTTACAGGACGTCCTCCAGCAGGCCAGGAAGGTGTGTGGCCATTTCAAGCGTTCCTACACGGCCATGGCGCACTTTTCAGACATTCAGCGCCGAAACAACATGCCAGTGAGGCGTTTGATTTGCGACAGCCCGACACGTTGGAATTCAACACTCCTAATGTTTGACCGCCTGCTCCAACAAGAGGTTAGCATTAATCGAGCACCTGATAGTTTGCTCAAGACACCTCCTCTATTTTGTTTTTCTTTGTAAGTTGCAGGATATCCATCAGTAGTAGATCTGCAGACCTCGGTAACTTTTTGAAGGGAAGAAGAAAAAAACCTGTTTTTCTCTGAAAGTGTAATCCACCCCACGACTCTCTACGGACCTGCAGCAATTTTTGCGGACTGGTGATTTAACACATTCCGTTCCTCATCCAACTGGTGGAGGCGCGTCCATCATTATGGGACCACTCCGACCGCCACCACGCTGATCATCGTCGGACCCAGCGGCTCTGGAGGGACATACAGTACAGACCAAAAGTTTGGACACACCTTCTCATTCAAAGAGTTTTCTTTATTTTCATGACTATGAAAATTGTAGATTCACACTGAAGGCATCAAAACTATGAATTAACACATGTGGAATTATATACATAACAGAAAAGTGTGAAGCAACTGAAAATATGTCATATTCTAGGTTCTTCAAAGTAGCCACCTTTTGCTTTGATTACTGCTTTGCACACTCTTGGCATTCTCTTGATGATCTTCAAGAGGTAGTCACCTGAAATGGTCTTCCAACTGTCTTGAAGGAGTTCCCAGAGATGCTTAGCACTTGTTGGCCCTTTTGCCTTCATTCTGCGGTCCAGCTCACCCCAAACCATCTCGATTGGGTTCAGGTCCGGTGACTGTGGAGGCCAGGTCATCTGGCACAGCACCCCATCGCTCTCCTTCATGGTCAAATAGCCCTTACACAGCCTGGAGGTGTGTTTGGGGTCATTGTCCTGTTGAAAAATAAATGATGGTCCAATTAAACGCAAACTGGATGGAATAGCATGCCGCTGCAAGATGCTGTGGTAGCCATGCTGGTTCAGTATGCCTTCAATTTTGAATAAATCCCCAACAGTGTCACGAGCAAAGCACCCCCACACCATCACACCTCCTCCTCCATGCTTCACGGGGGGAACCAGGCATGTAGAGTCCATCCGTTCACCTTTTCTGCGTCGCACAAAGACACAGTGGTTGGAACCAAAGATCTCAAATTTGGACTCATCAGACCAAAGCACAGATTTCCACTGGTCTAATGTCTATTCCTTGTGTTCTTTAGCCCAAACAAGTCTCTTCTGCTTGTTGCCTGTCCTTAGCATTGGTTTCCTAATAGATATTCTACCATGAAAGCCTGATTCACACAGTCTCCTCTTAACAGTTGTTCTAGAGATGTGTCTGCTGCTAGAACTCTGTGTGGCATTGACCTAGTCTCTAATCTGAGCTGCTGTTAACCTGCGATTTCTGAGGCTGGTGATGCGGATGAACTTATCCTCCGCAGCAGAGGTGACTCTTGGTCTTCCTTTCCTGGGGCGGTCCGCATGTGAGCCAGTTTCTTTGTAGCGCTTGATGGTTTTTGTGACTGCACTTTCAAAGTTTTCCCAATTTTTCGGACTAACTGACCTTCATTTCTTAAAGTAATGATGGCCACTCGTTTTTCTTTACTTAGCTGCTTTTTTATTGCCATAATACAAATTCTAACAGTCTATTCAGTAGGACTATCAGCTGTGTATCCACCTGACTTCTCCACAACGCAACTGATGGTCCCAACCTCATTTATAAGGCAAAAAATCCCACTTATTAAGCCTGACAGGGCACACCTGTGAAGTGAAAACCATTTCAGGTGACTACCTTTTGAAGCTCATCAAGAGAATGCCAAGAGTGTGCAAAGCAGTAATCAAAGCAAAAGGTGGCTACTTTGAAGAACCTAGAATATGACATATTTTCAGTTGCTTCACACTTTTTTGTTATGTATATAATTTCACATGTGTTAATTCATAGTTTTGATGCCTTCAGTGTGAATCTACAATTTTCATAGTCATGGAAATTAAAAAAACTCTTTGAATGAGAAGGTGTGTCCAAACTTTTGGTCTGTAGTGTATATATATATATATATATATATATATATATATATATATTGCAGTTGCCTGGCTGCCCCGTGTGTGAGAGGCTGCAGGCTCAGTCACAGACAGTACTGTGTGCACACCATTCATACAGGGTGTCACAGACAATACCTTGCAGATGAAAAAATTCAATTTATAATATTTATCTGTCATATAATCGCAGTTACAAGCCAGTGAGTGACTGTGTGGCCCAGAGACAGTACTGTGTGCACACCATTCATACAGGGTGTCACAATACCTTGCAGATAAAAATAATTCAATTTATATTATTTATCTGTGAAATAATCGCAGTTACAAGCCAGTGAGTGACTTTGTGGCCCAGAGACAGTACTGTGTGCACACCATTCATACAGGGTGTCACAATACCTTGCAGATAAAAAAAAATTAAATTTATTATTTTACTGTGATATAATCCCAGTTGCAAGCCAGTGTGTGTCTGGCCCACAGACTGTATTGTGGCGACTTGCTGCTAGGCCACCACTTATACCGTTACAGAGTGTCACTCACAAATACCTTGCAGATAAAAAAAAATCAATTTATTATTTTTCTGTGATATAATCCCAGTTGCAAGCCAGTGTGTGTCTGGCCCACAGACTGTACTGTGGCCAATTGCTGCTAGGCCACCACTCATACCGTTACAAGGTGTCACTCACAAATACCTTGCAGATAAAAACATTTTATTTATTATTTTTCTGTGATATAATCCCAGTTGCACGCCAGTGTGTGTCTGGCCCACAGACTGTACTGTGGCCACTGGCTAGGCCACCACTCATACCGTTACAGGGTGTCACTCACAAATACCTTGCAGATAAAAAAAAAAAATATATATATTTTTCTGTGATATAATCCCAGTTGTAAGCCAGTATGTGTCTGGCCCACAGACTGTACTGTGGCCACTGGCTAGGCCACCACTCATACCGTTACAGGGTGTCACTCACAAATACCTTGCAGATAAAAAAAATTCAATTTATTATTTTTCTGTGATATAATCCCAGTTGCAAGCCAGTGTGTGTCTGGCCCACAGACTGTACTGTGACCACTTGCTGCTAGGCCACCACTCATACCGTTACAGGGTGTCAGTCACAAATACCTTGCAGATAAAAAAACATTTTTTTATTATTTTTCTGTGATATAATCCCAGTTGCAAGCCAGTGTGTGTCTGGCCCACAGACTGTACTGTGGCAACTGGCTAGGCCACCACTCATACTGTTACAGGGTGTCACTCACAAATACCTTGCAGATAAAAAACATTCAATGTATTATTTTTCTGTGATATAATCCCAGTTGCAAGCCAGTGTGTGTCTGGCCCGCAGACTGTACTGTGGCCACTGGCTAGGCTACCACTCATACCGTTACAGGGTGTCACTCACGAATATCTTGCAGATTAAAAACATTCAATGTATTATTTTTCTGTGATATAATCCCAGTTGCAAGCCAGTGTGTGTCTGGCCCACAGACTGTACTGTGGCCACTTGCTGCTAGGCCACCACTCATACCGTTACAGGGTGTCGCTCACAAATACCTTGCAGATAAAAAAAAATTCAATTTATTATTTTTTTGTGATATAATCCCAGTTGCAAGCCAGTATGTGTCAGGCCCACACAGACTGTACTGTGCCCACTGCCCATCACTTATATAGGGTGGCACAGTACCTTGCATGCATAGTACCACTTATCTAAAAAAAAAATGACAGGCAGAGGCAGGCCACCCCGCAGGGGCCGTCGTGGTCGTGGTGCTGTGATTTCCACTGGCCCTGGAATATTGCCCAGTGTTCAGAGGCCACGTACCCTGAACCAAAAAAATTTGGAGAAAATAGTTGACTGGCTTACACAGTACACCCAATCTTCAACAGCTTCTGCTGAGAACCTTGACGCACCATCCTCCTCCAGCTCAGCTTTGGTCACCTGCTCTCAAGTTACCACTCTCCCGCCCGCCGCCACCACCACCACTACCACCACAGCCACCACAGCCGCTTCACTTGATCCCTCAGAGGAGTTATTTACACATCAGTTGGATGAAATTAGTGATGCGCAACCATTATTGCCAGAGGATGTAGATAACAGGGATATGTCTCAGTCAGGCAGCATTACACACATGGACGTACAGTGTGATGATGATGATGATGATGATGTTGTACCCGCTGCTGCTTCCTTTGCTGAGGTGTCAGATACAAGTGAAGTGGTTGATGATGACGATGTGTCTGTGGATGCCACGTGGGTGCCTGCTCGAAGCGAAGAAGAAGAGGGGGAAAGTTCAGATGGGGAGACATAGAGGAGGAGGAGACGAGTTGGAAGCAGGGGGAGGTCGTCGCAAGGAGCTAGTGGCACAGTCAGACAGCATGTATCGGCACCCGGGGTCAGCCAGACAGCACGCCAATCAACGCATGCTGTTGCCACCACCAGATTGCAACCTGTGCCAAAAGAAACTGAGTTGTAGGAAGTCCTACACCCACCTCGGTACAACTGCTTTGCGAAGGCACATGATCTCACATCACAAACGCCAATGGGATCAACACATGAGTACAAGCAGCACACAAACTCAAAGCTACCATCCTCCTCCTGGTCCAGCATCTTCAGCCATGTCAACCACTGCTTTCCTCCTTGCCCCCTCTCAACCACCCGCCACTCCGCCTCTCACCTTCAGCAGTTCCATCTCATCTGCCCACAGTCAGGTGTCTGTAAAGGAAATGTTTGAGCGTAAGAAGCCAATGTCACAGAGTCACCCCCTTGCCCGGCGTCTGACAGCTGGCTTAACTGAACTCTTAGCCCGCCAGCTTTTACCATTCCAGCTGGTGGAGTATGAGGCCTTCAAAAATTTGTCGCTATTGGGACACCACATTGGAAGGTACCCGGACGAATTTTTTTTTTCAAAAAAGGCAATCCCAAACTTTTACTCAGTGATTGAAAAGGAAGTCATGGCATCTCTGGCATACAGTGTTGGGGCAAGGGTCCATCTGACCACTGATACCTGGTCTGCAAAGCACGGTCAGGGCAGGTATATCACCTACACTGCGCATTGGGTTAACCTGCTGACGGCTGCCAAGCATGGAATGCGTGGCTCTGCAGCGGAGTTGGTGACACCACCACGACTTGCAGGCAGGCCTACTGCCACCTCCTCTTCGATAACCTCATCGGCTGAGTCCTCTTCTGCTGCGGCGTCTGGCTGCACATCAACTGAATCCCCCCAGCTCCCAAGGGGCTATTCCTCATCCCGGATACAACAGTGTCACGCTGTCTTGGGGTTGACTTGCCTGAAAGCAGAGAGCCACACCGGACCAGCACTCCTGTCCGCCCTGAACGCACAGGTGGATCAGTGGCTGACCCCGCACCAACTGGAGATCGGCAAAGTGGTGTGTGACAATGGAAGCAATTTATTGGCGGCATTGAATTTGGACAAGTTGTCACATGTGCCGTGCATGGCACATGTGTTGAATCTCATCGTACAACGCTTTGTGTCTAAGTACCCAGGCTTACAGGACGTCCTCCAGCAGGCCAGGAAGGTGTGTGGCCATTTCAAGCGTTCCTACACGGCCATGGCGCACTTTTCAGACATTCAGCGCCGAAACAACATGCCAGTGAGGCGTTTGATTTGCGACAGCCCGACACGTTGGAATTCAACACTCCTAATGTTTGACCGCCTGCTCCAACAAGAAAAAGCTGTCAACGAGTATTTATATGACCAGGGTGCTAGGACAGCCTCTGCGGAGCTCATGCGTCCTTTTGAGGAGGTGACAAACCTAGTCAGTCGCACTGAAGGCACCATCAGCGACCTCATCCCATTTGTTTTCTTCCTGGAGCATGCCCTGCAAAGAGTGCTGGATCAGGCTGTAGATGAGCGTGAAGAGGAAGAAAAAGAGTTGTGGTCACCATCACCACCAGAAACAGCCTTGTCATCATCGCTTGCCGGACCTGCGGCAACGCTGGAATAGGAGTCAGAGGAGGAATGTGGCTTTGAGGGGGACGAAGACCAACCACAGCAGGCATCCCAGGGTACTCGTTGTTGTCACCTATCTGGGACCCTTGGTGTTGTACGTGGCTGGGGGGAAAAACAGACCGTCAATGACATCAGTGAGGACGAGGAACGGGAAATGAGTAGCTTGGCATCCAACCTTGTGCAAATGGGGTCTTTCATGCTGTCATGTCTGTTGAGGGATCCTCGTATAAAAATGTTACCAAATTACCGACAGTCAGAAAGGATGCAGCAGTTCAAAACCAAACTAAAAAATATGCTTTACACAGCTTATAAGAGAACGACTCGACCGACAGGTAGCAGACTACCTCGCCTTAACTGCAGATATCGACACTCTGAGGAGCGATGAACCCCTTGACTACTGGGTGTGCAGGCTTGACCTGTGTCCTGAGCTATCCCAGTTTGCAATAGAACTTCTGGCCTGCCCCGTGTCCTGTCAGAAAGGACCGTGAAAGAAGAATTGAGTTGTCCTGTGAGGGTGAGAACGGTGCGGGCGCACCTCTCCCCAAGGTACTGCTGTCAAGCGTAAGAGAAAAATCAAAGGGGCAGTAACAATTAAAACGTGATATTTATTGGTATGACTAAAACAAGTAAAGTCCCCTTACAAGACAAACAAACAGACACGGTCGGGTACTGTGTACAGGTGTGCCACTAAAGCAGTGACTCACTGTACCCAGGGTCCCTAGGGCGAGCCCTTTATAAGGCTGTGTGGACCCCAAGGGTCACGAGGTGCCACAAAAAGTGCTAATAGACCCCGGCGAGGGTGTCCTGGATCCCGCTTGGAGAGCAGGAGCAAGCCCAGTCGGGATAGAAAATAAGGATGGATCTTACCGGTACCAGGGCAAGCCGTGCTTGATGACGAACGGGCAATGCAGACGACCAAGGTAAGTTCTTATTCTAGCACATGGATAGGGTGTTCCGATCCGAGGGAAGGGTACTTCGTAGGTAAGGAAATGCCTTATGAAGAAGGGGGCCGCAAGGGGAACATCTGTCCCCGTCAAAAATGGAACATGCATAGAAAGAATACTAGTACTAACAACAACCTCTTGAGTCATCAGGGGACGGGGGTTGGTACTAGTGGCTGTTGTCTAAGTCACCAGGTGTCAGTGTTGTAATACTGGACGCCCGTGGCTTAGGACAGACTAAAGAAGGTCATTAAGTGTACTTAGTCTATTTAGAAGAGACCTCACAGCCACATAAGAAACTAAGCTTATGCTAGGCTATTAGGAGGGAGGTACTGGCTACCTCTAACCACTTAATGGTGAATAACGTGGTTGATTCTGTAGCTAGAGTGCGTATGGCAAATCCAGGTACATAGTCAGGCCTTGGTGCATATGGCATCCAACTGGCTAGGCCGGCGTCATTCCGTTTTGTTGAGGCCGGATGTATGTTCCATTTTTGACGAAACGCGTAGGGACATATGATCATACTTTTCATTACATCCAGGGACATATGAGCACAACCTCATTTTGCCCACGGTGTTACCACCACCTTTAGTCTAACCAGATTAGGTGTTCCCCTCCCCATCACCCTGACAGGGTCTCTTAGGGACCTTAGTGCAGGGTAAGGTTCCGGACGGGACCACCCCTTGCGGGGCACGGATCCCGTGTTAGGGCAACAGGGTCACAAGTAGGTCAAGTAGGGCGCTACAGGGACAGATGTTCCCCTTGCGGCCCTCTTCTTCATAAGGCATTTCCTTACCTACAAAGTACCCTTCCCTCGGATCGGAACACCCTATCCATGTGCTAGAATAAGAACTTACCTTGGTCGTCTGCATTGCCCGTTAGCACGGCTTGCCCTGGTACCGGTAAGATCCATCCTTATTTTCTATCCCGACTGGGCTTGCTCCTGCTCTCCAAGCGGGATCCAGGACACCCTCGCCGGGGTCTATTAGCACTTTTTGTGGCACCTCGTGACCCTTGGGGTCCACACAGCCTTATAAAGGGCTCGCCCTAGGGACCCTGGGTACAGTGAGTCACTGCTTTAGTGGCACACCTGTACACAGTACCCGACCGTGTCTGTTTGTTTGTCTTGTCAGAAAGGACCTTCAGTGCAGCAGAAGGCATTGTCACTGACAAAAGAAGTCGCCTCGGTCAAAAAAGTGTTGATTACCTCACCTTCATTAAGATGAATGAGGCATGGATCCCGAAGGGACTGACAGTGGGGAATACGTTTGACTAACAAAAGGCCTGATGACATGCCTTGGCCTCAAAATGGTCCCCACGCTGCTGTATTTAATGTCTGCATACCGGATGACTTTCGTGAATTCTCCGCCACCAACTAGGGTTCAAGCCGTAATGTTTTAGTCACCTTTCTGCCTTGAAAACATAAATTTTTCCGGCCGCTGCTACAACAGCGGCTGCAACAATAACATTATTTTTCAGGCATGTGTACATGCCTAATTTTTCTGGCCTCTGGTGCTGCACTGTGGCTGCAAAAACAAAACAACAAAAAAGGCACATACAAGTGTCAATTCCCCTTCGTGATCGTTACCTTGTTGTGGTGAAGGGGCTTGCGTATCACAATGAAGCGATCATCACCTCTATGAGTGTGTTGGCAATGTTGCCACACCCCAGATGATAAGGCCGTTGCTTCATTATGATCAGACCAAAAGCAATCGGCTGGATAGTTTTTCATAGAAAAAAACATTAATTTTCATATATTTTTTTTTTAAGTTGTATAGGTTTTTAATACATAAAATAAAAAAATCAGAATAAAGTCTCTTAATAGTTTATTAGAAATAATGCAGACAATTAAAAAAATCCCCATCAATTCCAATACACAGCAAGTACAAAGCTCAGAACTAAATTATTGCAGCATGTCGTAATGGTTCGTTAATTCGACAAGGGTTAATCAATTCGACACACGTACCCGGATAGGGGACGTAACAGGGATTAAACTGATAGGAATTGTACTAGTTGGTGTGACAGTAAATTGCACGGCGCAGACGCAGTGACCGTGGATTCAAACACAGGAGAGGGAGGTTTTTTTTAACCATCTCCCGTTCGAAAAATCTATTCAATAAATGGACCCCAGATTGGGGATGCAACAGGGATTAAACTGATGAGAAGAGAACTACAGAAAATACCACTCATATCGGGTGTGACAGTAAATTGCACGGCGCAGACGCAGTGACCGTGGATTCAAACAAAGGGAAGGGAGCCAGCATATTTTTAACCATCTCCCCGTTCGAAAAATCAATTCAATTCACCTTTCGGGGACCCTTGGTGTTGTACGTGGCTGGGTGGAGGAAGAAACCTTCAATGACATCAGCGGGACTTGGCTAGCTTGGTATTCAACCTTGTGCAAAAGGGGAGTTTGCGGTTGGGCAAATGGACTGTTTGCGGTTGTCTGCGGTGCATGAAAAGGGGAGTTTAGTCTGACAATGTCTATGAAGCGGGCGTAACCCTTACACTACCTGATCGATACAACATCATACCTGATCGTATACACACACTTGATGTTTTAAACCACGTTGTTCAAAATATTTTAGCATTGTTAGGTGATTTATGCCCTTTATGGATTAAAATCCAACTCTGCGTCAACTATGTAATTTTCAATGGGAGTTTTGCCATGGATCCCCCTCTGGCATGCCACAGTCCAGGTGTTAGTCCCCTTGAAACAACTTTTCCATCACTACTGTGGCTTTAAAGAGTCCCTGTGGGTTTTAAAATTCTCCTGCCTATTGAAGTCAATGGCGGTTTGCCCGGTTCGCCCGTTCGCGAACATTTGTAGAAATTCGCGTTCGCTGTTCGCGAATGGAAAATTTTATGTTCGCGACATCTCTACTGAGCAGACGGCAGATCTCCCTTCCCTTGTCTGCGCTGCTTCGGCTCTGCATTCTCCAAGTCCCATAATTACCAAATTAAAAACAAAAGAAGGAAGTTATATGGAAGAAGATAAAGAACTAGCTGACTGCCTCAATGAATACTTCTGTTCAGTTTTTACAAAGGAAAATGAAGGAGAAGGACCTCAGTTAAGAGAGAAGACTAATTAATCTTTTGATGCATATGTCTTTACAGAGGAAGAGGTTCTAAGTCAAATGTCTAAAATTAATACAAATAAGTCACAGGGGCCTGATGGGATACACCCAAAGCTATTAAAAGAGCTCAGCGGTGAACTAGCAAAACCATTAACAGATTTATTTAACCAATCACTGGCAACAGGAGTCGTCCCAGAAGATTGGAAATTAGCAAATGTTGTGCCCATTCACAAGAAAGGTAGTAGGAAGGAATCGGCAACTGTAGGCCAGTAAGCCTGACATCAATAGTAGGGAAATTAATGGGAACCATACTTAAGGAGAGGATTGTGGAACATCTAAAATCCCATGGATTGAAAGATGAAAAACAGCATGGGTTTACTTCAGGTAGATCATGTCAAACTAATCTTATTGATTTTTTTTGATTGGGTGACTAAAATAATAGATGGAGGAGGTGCAGTAGACATCGCTTATCTAGACTTTAGTAAGGCTTTTGCTACTGTCCCACATAGAAGGCTTATCAATAAAGTACAGTCTTTTGGCTTGGACGCCCATATTGTTGAATGGATTAGGCAGTGGCTGAGGGACAGGGAACAGAGGGTTGTAGTGAATGGAGTATATTCAGACCAAGGTCTTGTTACCAGTGGGGTACCTCAGGGATCTGTTCTGGGACCCATATTGTTTAATATCTTTATCAGCGAAATTGCAGAAGGCCTCAATGGTAAGGTGTGTCTTTTTGCTGATGACACAAAGATTTGTAACAGGGTTGATGTTCCTGGAGGGATACACCAAATGGAAAAGGACTTAGGAAAACTAGAGGAATGGTCAAAAGATTTTTGACCATTCCTCTAGTTTTCCTAAGTCCTTTTCCATTTGGTGTATCCCTCCAGGAACATCAACCCTGTTACAAATCTTTGTGTCATCAGCAAAAAGACACACCTTACCATTGAGGCCTTATGCAATTTCGCTGATAAAGATATTAAACAATATGGGTCCCAGAACAGATCCCTGAGGTACTTAAAATTTAATGTTGATAAGTGCAAGATAATGCACCTGGGACGTAAAAACCCAAGAGCAGAATATAAAATCAGTGATACAGTCCTAACCTCAGTATCTGAGGAAAGGGATTTAGGGATCATTATTTCAGAAGACCTAAAGGTAGGCAGACAATGTCATAGAGCAGCAGGAAATGCTAGCAGAATGCTTGGGTGTATAGGGAAAGGAATTACCAGTAGAAAGAGGGAGGTGCTCATGCCGCTCTACAGAGCACTAGTGAGACCTAATTTGGAGTATTGTGCTCAGTACTGGAGACCATATCTCCAGAAGGATTTTGATACTTTGGAGAGAGTTCAGAGAAGAGCTACTAAACTGGTACATGGATTGCAGGATAAAACTTACCAGGAAAGATTAAAGGACCTTAACATGTATAGCTTGGAAGAAAGACGAGACAGAGGGGATATGATAGAAACTTTTAAATACATAAAGGGAATCAACAAGGTAAAAGAGGAGAGAATATTTAAAAGAAGAAAAACTGCTACAAGAGGACATAGTTTTAAAATAGAGGGGGCAAAGGTTTAAAAGTAATATCAGGAAGTATTACTTTACTGAGAGAGTAGTGGATGCATGGAATAGCCTTCCTGCAGAAGTGGTAGCTGCAAATACAGTGGAGGAGTTTAAGCATGCATGGGATAGGCATAAGGCCATCCTTCATATAAGATAGGGCCAGGGGCTATCCATAGTATTTAGTATATTGGGCAGACTGAATGGGCCAAATGGTTCTTATCTGCCGACACATTCTATAAGTCTGCTGAGTGAAGGAGCGTCTGCCAAGCGCAGGGACAGGGAGAAGTGCACACAGCCCAGGCACTGTTCTCAGCTGCTGGGGAGGACCTGGCTTTAATCATTTACTTACAGTCCCTGGCTGTCAGGAATGTGACCTTGCACGCTGCGTGCTTCTGTGTCCTCCGTCCTTCAACAGACAAACGGACCATGCCTAGCAACCTTATTTTAAGCACAGGTAAAAATAGGCAGTACAGGGAACAAAACTGTGGAATTAAGGGGTAATTGAATACACAGTGAAAAGTTGAAATAGGGCCACCAAGGTGATATTAATCACCACAATCCAATACTCAAAATAAAAAATGACAGTTATACTTTAAGGCCTATGATACACCAGCTTCCACAAAATATTGATTAAGGGGTTTGATTTACCTGTCTTCCAGCAAATACACATTATTGGGTTCCACAATATACTGATAGAGGGTATAGATATACCGGCTTCCACCAAATATTGATTGAGGCCTGCGATACACCAGCTTCCACAAAATATTGATTAAGGGGATTGATATACCAGCTTTCACAAAATATTGATTAAGGCCTGCGATATGCCTGCTTCCACAAATACTGCTCTTTTATAAGGACCTTGTCACAGGGTCATTTTGAAAATGAGAGGCAGAGGAAGAGGCAGGCCATTCCGTAGGGGTGGTAGGGTTCGGGCAGATGCACCAGGCCGGAACCTAAGTGGGAAGTTTGAGAAGTGTGCGTGCGATTATGTCAAAGGACGCACTACAGTTGGTTGAGTGGCTCACTCAGCCTTCCGCTTCTGTACCCTCCTCATCCTCTGTATCAGCACCCTCCTCAATCTCTGCTGTGTGCACCCCAAAAGACACCACCACCGCTCAAGTCAGAGGAATTATTTTCCCAATCCTTTCCAGAACTTACTGATGCACAGCCATTCTTGGCATCGGATGAGGAAGAGGAGGTAGCAACAGCCGCCACCCAGTGGTCTGACGACAGTACCCAAATCAGCCCAAGGAGGGTGGTCCCCGCTGTTGCTGCCTACGCCGAGATCTCTAATGTCAGTTGTGGTGAAGGTGACAATGATGACGTGTCGATGGACGTCACGTGGGTGCCCACAAGAGAGGAAGAGGAGGGGAGTTCAGAGGGAGAGACGGAGCAGCAGATAGGGAGGTGTCACCACCAGACATCTGAGAAGCTCTGACAGATGTCTTTCTGAACCTCCTCCTTGAGCTTCCTTTTGTTTTGCTTTCATTTTATCATCTCGTTAGCCTCTCGCAGCTGTCATGTAGTTGCACTGATTGCATCCCTTTAAATTCCTTCCCAGATTGCTTCACTTTGCGGTTTATATTCCTTCCTGGAGTGTGTGCATGCTGATCCTACTTCTGAGTCTTCTACAGATAAGTTTTGTTCATTCATTTGTGTTTTTCTGTTTGCTGGATCCCAGGTGACCCTGACTCCCTCCGTATCAAGTGTAGGGAGCCGGTGGCCGTGTCCCCTCACTATTATAGGGTGTTCAGGTGTTATACAGTCGAGGTACGAGGATATGCGATCATCTACCATTGGGATTTTCGCATAGGCTGAGCAGTCAGGGAGAGAGCCAGGTCTGATGCAGGGCTCTCCCTTTTGTTCCTTAGTTTTGGATCCAGTGAGTCGGATATTCATTTTGTGTCTTCTAGTTTCCTGTACACCTTCCGTGACATTATAAACCGCCAAAACCGTCTCAAGCATGGATCCGGTTTCACTTTTGACTGAACGCATGCAGGGTCTTTCATTGGAGGTAGCAGATCTCCGTAAGACTCTTTCTCAGTTTCAGGTGACCGGTTCAGCTTGCGTTCATGGAGTTTGTTCTGAGCCTAAGATCTCGCTCCCGGATACGTTCTCCGGGGGTAGTGAGAATTTTGTTCGTTTTAGAGAGGCTTGCAAACTCCATTTTCGCCTACTTCCCCATTCCTCTGGTGATGAGGAACGGAGGGTGGGGATCATCATCTCGCTGCTCAGGGATAACGCTCAGTCCTGGGCCTTTTCGCTGCCGGTGGGGGCACGGCCCCTCCGTTCAGTGGATGAATTCTTTTTAGCCCTGGGTCAGATATATGATGATCCGGATCGTATTGCTCTGGCTGAGTCTAGACTACGTCTTTTATGTCAGGGTAAACAATCCGCAGAGATATACTGCTCAGAATTTCGGAGATGGGCAGCTGATACTGGTTGGAATGATGCTGCACTCCGAAGTCAATTTTGCCATGGTCTTTCAGAGGGATTGAAAGATGCATTTGCCTTTCATGAGAGACCTACCTCCTTGGACTCTGCCATGTCTCGGGCCGTTCGTATTGACAGGCGTCTTAGAGAGAGAGGAGAGATCACTCCTTCCTGTCATACTCAGTCCCAGGACAGTGCGGCGGTCTCATTCAGTGCACAGGGGTCTCAGTCGCTCTCAATCCCTTCTGAGCAGGAGCCCATGCAGCTCGGTTTGATTGCCTCTGACAGTGGAAGATTCAGTCCTCATAGGAAGGTTTGTTTCTGTTGTGGGGGTATAAATCATTTGGCAAATGTTTGTCCCTCTAGGAGATTCAGACAGTCTTTTGAGAGTAATAAAGAAACTAAAAGAAAAAAATCCTTTAAAAATGTTCCATCTGTTACCATTGGCAAGGTTGATGCGGAAATTGAAGGTTTTCCGTTTGCTTGTAATTCCCGTTTTGTCCTACCTGCCAGGGTGGCGCTAGAGAGCAAGAACATTTTTTGTGAGATTTTTGTAGATAGTGGAGCAGCTGTCAATCTTATTGATAATCAATTTGCTATAACTCATGGTTTCCAGGTATGCACTTTGGGAAAGGATATACCTGTTTTTGCTATTGATTCCGCTCCACTTTCTCAGAAATCGTTAAAGGGCATAGTTCACAATATCCGTTTGATTGTGAGTGATGCTCATGTTGAGGATGTGTCATGTTTCGTCCTTAGCGGGTTGCCTACTCCTCTTGTGTTGGGGCTACCCTGGCTCACTAAACATAACCCCACCATTGATTGGCAAGCGAGGCAAATAAATGGTTGGAGTGACTTTTGCAGAGAGAATTGCCTCACGACATCTGTTTCTGAGGTTTCTACTAAGACTGTACCATCTTTTCTCTCTGAATTTTCGGATGTCTTCTCTGAGAGTGGTGTTCAGGACTTGCCCCCGCACAGGGAGTACGATTGCCCTATTAATCTCACCCCAGGCGCCAAGCTGCCTAAATCTCGTTTATACAATCTCTCCCAACCTGAAAGGGTCGCTATGCGTGCTTATATCTCTGAGAGTCTGAGAAAGGGACACATACGACCCTCGAAGTCACCTGTTGCCGCTGTTTTTTTCTTTGTTAAGAAAAAAGATGGTTCTTTAAGACCATGTCTGGATTTCAGGGAGCTGAACAGTATCACAATTCGTGACCCTTATCCGCTTCCTCTGATCCCGGACCTGTTTAACCAGATTGTTGGGGCTAAAGTTTTTTCCAAGTTGGATCTAAGAGGGGCATACAACCTGGTCAGGGTCAGAGAAGGAGACGAATGGAAGACGGCCTTCAATACCCCTGAGGGCCATTTTGAGAATTTGGTTATGCCTTTTGGTTTGATGAATGCTCCAGCCGTCTTTCAGCATTTTGTGAACAGCATTTTTTATCATTTAATGGGGAAATTTGTATTAGTGTATCTAGATGACATTTAGATTTTTTCTCCTGATTTCAAAACTCATAAGGAACACTTACGTCAGGTCTTGCTCATCCTGCGGGAGAATAAATTGTACGCTAAACTGGAAAAATGTGTGTTTGCGGTTCCAGAAATTCAATTTCTGGGGTTTCTTCTCTCCGCTTCTGGTTTTCGCATGGACCCCGAGAAGGTCCGCGCTGTGCTTGAGTGGGAGCTTCCTGAGAATCAGAAGGCGCTGATGCGTTTTTGGGCTTTGCCAATTATTACAGGAAGTTTATTTTGAATTATTCCTCTGTTGTTAAACCACTCACTGATATGACTAGAAAGGGGGTAGATTTTTCCTCCTGGTCGGTAGAGGCGCGTAAGGCCTTTTCTAATATCAAGGAGAGTTTTGCTTCCGCTCCCATCTTGGTACAACCTGATATTTCTCTACCCTTCATAGTTGAGGTTGATGCTTCTGAGGTGGGTGTGGGTGCGGTCTTGTCTCAGGGTCCCTCTCCTGCCAAATGGCGACCGTGTGCCTTTTTCTCGAAGAAACTCTCCTCCGCAGAGAGAAATTACGATGTGGGAGATAGGGAGTTGTTGGCCATCAAGTTGGCTTTTGAGGAATGGCGCCATTGGCTAGAGGGAGCCAGACACCCTATTACCGTGTTTACTGACCATAAGAATCTGGCCTACTTGGAGTCAGCCAAGCGTCTGAACCCGAGACAGGCCCGATGGTCTTTGTTCTTTTCCAGGTTTAATTTTGTTGTCACGTTCCGCCCTGGGGTTAAGAATGTGAAGGCGGATGCCCTGTCACGTTGTTTTCCGGGAGGTGGGAATTTTGAAGACCCGGGTCCCATTTTGGCTGAAGGTGTGGTGGTCTCTGCTCTTTATCCTGAATTGGAGGCAGAGGTTCAGGTAGCCCAGTCAGAGGCTCCTGATCTTTGTCCTCCTGGGAGGTTGTTTGTGCCTCTCGCTTTAAGACACAAGATTTTTAAGGAACACCACGATACTGTCCTTGCTGGGCACCCGGGGGCAAGAGCCACAGTGGATCTCATCGCTCGGAGATTCTGGTGGCCTGCGCTTCGTAAGTCGGTTGAGGGTTTTGTGGCAGCCTGCGAGACCTGCGCTCGTGCCAAAGTCCCTCATTCACGGCCATCAGGTCCTCTCCTTCCCTTACCCATTCCTTCCCGTCCTTGGACACATCTGTCCATGGACTTCATTACGGACCTGCCTCGTTCCTTGGGGAAGACTGTGATTCTGGTGGTGGTGGACCGTTTTAGCAAAATGGTGCATTTTATCCATTTTCCTGGCTTGCCCAATGCTAAGACGCTGGCGCAGGCATTTATTGTTCACATTGTCAAATTGCATGGTATTCCTTCAGACATAGTCTCTGATAGGGGCACGCAGTTTGTTTCCAGATTCTGGAAGGCTTTCTGTTCTCGCTTGGGGGTTTGGTTGTCATTCTCTTCTGCTGTCCACCCGCAGTCGAATGGCCAGACAGAGCGCGTCAATCAGAATCTGGAGACATATCTGCGCTGTTTTGTGGCGGAGAATCAGGAGGATTGGTGTTCTTTTTTGTCCCTTGCTGAGTTTGCTTTAAATAACCGTCGTCAGGAGTCCTCTGATAAGTCACAATTTTTTGGTGCATATGGGTTTCATCCGCAGTTTGGGACATTCTCTGGAGAGGGGTCTTCTGGTTTACCTGATGAGGACAGATTCTCCTCGTCGTTGTCATCTATTTGGCAAAAGATTCAGGATAATCTAAAGAGCATGAGTGAGAGATATAAGCGTGTGGCGGATAAGAGACGTGTGCCTGGTCCGGACCTGAATGTTGGTGATCTGGTGTGGTTGTCTACTAAGAATATCAAATTGAAGGTTCCCTCCTGGAAGTTGGGTCCTAAGTTTATTGGGCCTTACAAAATCTTGTCCGTCATCAATCCTGTTGCCTACCGTCTTGATCTTCCTCAGACTTGGAAGATCCATAATGTTTTTCATAAGTCCTTATTAAAACCTTATGTCCAACCCATTGTACCCTCGTCTTTGCCTCCTCCTCCGATTGTGGTTGATGGTAATCTTGAATTTCAGGTCTCTAGCATTGTGGATTCTCGTGTTGTCCGCGGTTCTCTCCAGTACCTCGTTCATTGGGAGGGTTATGGTCCTGAGGAGAGGATGTGGGTCCCAGTGACAGACATTAAGGCCACTCGTCTCATCAGGGCTTTCCATAGGTCCCATCCTGAGAAGGTGGGCTCTGAGTGTCCGGAGTCCACTCGTAGAAGGAGGGGTACTGTCACCACCAGACATCTGAGAAGCTCTGACAGATGTCTTTCTGAACCTCCTCCTTGAGGATCCTTTTGTTTTGCTTTCATTTTCTCATCTCGTTAGCCTCTCTCAGCTGTCATGTAGTTGCACTGATTGCATCCCTTTAAATTCCTTCCCAGACTGCTTCACTTTGCGGTTTATATTCCTTCCTGCTGATCCTACTTCTGAGTCTTCTACAGATAAGTTTTGTTCGTTCATTTGTGTTTTTCTGTTTTCTGGATCCCAGGTGACCCTGACTCCCTCCGTATCAAGTGTAGGGAGCCGGTGGCCGTGTCCCCTAAATATTATAGGGTGTTCAGGTGTTATACAGTCGAGGTACGAGGATATGCGATCAACTACCATTGGGATTTTCGCATAGGCTGAGCAGTCAGGGAGAGAGCCAGGTCTGATGCAGGGCTCTCCCTTTTGTTCCTTAGTTTTGGATCCAGTGAGTCGGATATTCATTTTGTGTCTTCTAGTTTCCTGTACACCTTCCGTGACAGGAGGAGAAGCAGATAGAACTCGCAGTGCACAGGAGGCAAAAAGCAGACGGCAAATGTATCTGGAGCGAGCCATCCACCATGCACGGTCACATCTGGCGCTCCTATGACACCGGCACATGGCTCTGCAGTGTTTGATTTTTTTTACTGTGTCAGCTGCTGACAATTGTGTTGCCATCTGAAGCCTGTGCTGTCAACACATATGTCACGGTAAGCCCAACACTTACCTAGGGATGACCGCCTTAAGAAGGCACCCGGCCTCCCATCACCGAGCCCAGTGGGAGCAACACAGTCAGAACCCACAAAGCCACACTCGAGGTGCTTCACGTCCTGCCTCTTCTCCTTCTCCTCTCTCCTCCCATGTGTCCTCCAGTCCACCTTCCACCGTGCCATCGCTGTGTTCATCTGGCAAAAGGCAGGCTTCTGTCGCCCAAATTTTTGAGCGTAAAAAGATGATGACGCCGGATAACCCTCTTCCCCAATGATTCGTTGCCAAATACCCCGGGGTCCAGGACGTCTTGCAGCATTCCAGGAAAATCTCTGGCCATTTTATAAGATCTTACATGGCCATGGCTTGCCTTGCTGACGTTCAGCGGCGACACCACTTGCCCGTCAGACGTCTGATTTGTGACTGCCCGACACGCTGGAACTCCACCTTGTATATGCTTGATAGGTTGCTTCAGCAGAAATGTGCTGTTAATGACTACCTGTATGAACTCTGCAGCAGGACAGGTTCTGGGGAGCTTGTTTGACTTCTGCGGCTATTTGATGAGATCACCAAACTGGTCAGTCGCAGTCAGGGCGCCATCAGTGACATCGTACCTTACGCCTTCTTTCTGGAGCGTGCATTGCAACGTGTCATTGATCAAGCCTTAGAGGAGCAGGAAGATGAGGAAGCTGAAATGCTGAATGAATTCCCGGGGGGGGGGGGGGGGGGGGGGCTGCTCCATCTGAGACAAGTCAGCAGGAGTCTGAAAAGGAGTCAGAGGAGGATGTGCCTGGGGGGAGGAGGAGGAGCAAAAAGAGTAGGCTTTAAACTTTTCTGGGATCCCTGGTGTTGTCCGTGGCTGGGGGGAGGAGACCGAGGACAACATTCTCCTGGGCAATGAGCAGGAGCCAGGTTGTTCCACCGCTTCCAATTTAGTGCAAATGTGGGACTTCATGCTTAAGTGTTTGAAGAGAGACCCCTGTCTAAAAAGCATAAAGGGCAAGAGCCATTACTGGGCGGCAACGTAAATAGACCCCCGATACAAACACAAAATGGTGGACATGTTAACAGCGTCACAGAGGGCTGTCAGAATGCAGCATTTCCAGGCCTTACTTCGAGAGATGCTGCATTCTGCTGTTGGGGCGCTGGCAGAGGAATTTCCACCCACAGAAAAACAGTTGCGGGTACCAATCCTTCAGTGCATGCAAGAAGAGGGCTGTTTTAAGATGTGTTGGTCACTTCGGATATGAGATCATTCTTTCAGCCAACCCATCGACAGCCGCCCTCCGGATCCAGCCTCAGGGAACACCTAGACTGACAGGTGTACGACTACATCAGGTTAACGGCCGACGTGGATGCTCTGCGAAGCTAGGAACCCCTTGACTACTGGGTGTGCAGGCTTGACCTGTTGCCAGAACTGGCACAATTTGCCATGGAACTTTTGGCTTGCCCCTCGTCGAGTGTCATGTCCGAAAGAACGTTCAGCGTAGCAGGGGGAATCGTGACCGATAAGCGCACTCGCCTAGCTCACGACAGTGTCGACTACCTTACATTTCTAAAAATTTATGAGGCATGGATCTCTGAGGAATTCAACACCTGTGACGACCACATTTAATTGAATTTCCACATGCCAGCCCACACATATCCACCACCACCCAGAATAAATAATCGTCCCTGTCACCAGCAAAGCACCCCCACACCATCACTCTTCCATGCATCACGGTGGGAAGCAGGTACGTAGAGTGCATCCGTTCACCTTTTCTGCGTCACACAAAGACACTGTGGTTAGAACCAAAGATCTCAAATTTGGACTCATCAGACCAAAGCACAGATTTCCATTGGTCTAATGTCCATTCCTTGTGTTCTTTAGTCCAAACAAGTCTCTTCTGCTTGTTGCCTATCCTTAGCAGTGGTTTCCTAGCAGATATTCTACCATGAAGGCCTGATTCACAGTCTCCTCTTAACAGTTGTTCTAGAGTTGTGTCTGCTGCTAGAACTCTGTGTGGCATTGACCTGGTCTCTAATCTGAGCTGCTGTTAACCTGCGATTTCTGAGGCTGGTGACTCGGATGAACTTATCCTCCACAGCAGAGGTGACTCTTGGTCTTCCTTTCCTGGGTCGGTCCGCATGTGAGCCAGTTTCTTTGTAGCGCTTGATGGTTTTTGTGACTGCACTTGGGGACACTTTCAAAGTTTTCCCAATTTTTCGGACTGACTTATCTTCATATCTTAAAGTAATGATGGCCACTCGTTTTTCTTTACTTAGCTGCTTTTTTATTGCCATAATACAAAGTCTAACAGTCTATTCAGTAGGACTATCAGCTGTGTATCCACCTGACTTCTCCACAACGCAACTGATGGTCCCAACCCCATTTATAAGGCAAGAAATCCCACTTATTAAACCTGACAGGGCACACCTGTGAAGTGAAAACCATTTCAGGTGACTACCTCTTGAAGCTCATCAAGAGAATGCCAATAGTGTGCAAAGCAGTAATCAAAGCAAAATGTGGCTACCTTGAAGAACCTAGAATATGACATAGTTTCAGTTGTTTCACACTTTTTTGTTATGTATATAATTCCACATGTGTTAATTCATAGTTTTGATGCCTTCAGTGTGAATCTACAATTTTCATAGTCATGAAAATAAAGAAAACTCTTTGAATGAGAAGGTGTGTCCAAATTTTTGGTCTGTACTGTATGCATATGACATGTATTTGTACTGAACTGGTTGTGCGGGCTGAACCCCCCACATTTTTTTCTTTGTAGGCGTGGCGATTGGAGGCGTGGCGATCTCCAAGCAGTCATGCACACCTGACCAGTCAGTATGCCCTGGAGGCTGGTTTTAAAGTCAGTATAAAACTGAGTCTGCTTATATAGCACCTACCAGTAGCCATTTGGCTCCAGGAGAAGTATATAGTGGGCTCAGCATGCATGTTGGTACTTGCATCCCTGGATCCGATGAAAGCTGTAATGGAACTGAACGGGGTTAAAAGCAGAGTATGCTTGGCGTGCATGCTGTACCTGCGCTCCCTGAACTTTGTGTGGCTGTCATGGCCCATAACAGGTAGGAACTAGTTTTAGGGACCACTCATGAAGGCGACCTTGACATGGTGAGTGGCTTATTACGCTTTAGCCAAAATGTACACCAATGCCTTATTCAAAATCCAGCATAAAGGCAGGGCAGAGTGCTGGTTTGCAGAGTACCATTGCATTTGTGTTTTTGGGAATGTATTTGTACTGGCCTGCAGTATAATTGATATCCAATGACCGTCTAATATACCTCCGGCCACATAATCACTTTTGTGCCCTGTAATCTAACTGGCCAACAGTAAAATTGGTATACGGTCACTGCCTAATGTACCTCCAGCCAAATTATCAATTGTTCTTTTCTGTATGGTGAATGAATAATTTTTGGGGCCTGTAATCCACTGTCCTGCAGTAAAATTGTTATCCAATGACCGTCTGATATACCTCCAGCCACATAATCACTTGATCTTTTCTGTCCAGTGAATGCCTAATGTTTGGCACCTGTACTCCACTGGCCTGCAGTAAAATTTATATCCAATGACCATCTAATATACCTCCAGCCACATAATCACTTGATCTTTTCTGTCCTTTAAGACGCATAAAAATGTCCCCTGATTAAAATACATATTATTCGTGGGAATTTTTGCCATTGATCTCCCTCTGGTATGTCACTGTCCATATTGTGGGACGATTTGTGCACTTCTAGTAAGTATTTGGTGGCTGCAAATATGGCCTGAAGTTTTTTTTTTTAGGTTCGCCTGCCAGTAAAGTGAATGGGGCCTGCCGCAAACTTGTGGTTTGCGAGCATTTGATTGCGGTCGCGTACGAAAATCGTCTTGGCCGATGTTCATCCATCACTGACGGTCATATGTGTTATGCTTTTTCATATTCCAAAGCTTCCAAAAATTGTCCCTTATCAGGGGGCAGATGATGTTTAAACACACGCACTGTTATGGGATAAAGACCAAGCATCCAAAAATGATGCCTTGACAGGGTCAGAATGCCTGCCCATACAACAAGCACAAGTGTTAGCGAGAAGAAATAGTGGCTTATATTGAATGAGCCTTTAAAAATTCTCCCAGCAGCAGTGTAGTGTGGATGTGGAAAGAGTAGGATAATAGGAGGTACGTGGCTGCAATAGCAGCGGCAGCCGAAGCAGCATAGCATGGAAGATGCAAGATAATCGGTTGGCTATCTATGGGTAGTGGTAGTAGTGGCAGATGCTTTGCGTTAATACTGGTAGCAGTAGTGGATTAGCAGTAAGGAGCAGCAGCAGCTGAGGTGGAAGTGACAGCAGCAGCCATATGCTACATGTTGATAGGAAGGCAGCAGGAGCCATACCGAACATGATGGTAGGCAGGCAGCAGCAGCTGAATGATTGGGGAAGTGGCATAATGAAGGCAGCAGCAGTGGCATGATGTTTGCGGTGGGATGATGGAGGCAGCAGCAGCTGTACAGAACATGATGGTAGTCAGGCTGCAACAGTGGCAAGATGGGGCACGGTCAGCAAGGCCAGATCTATTCATCGGCCTCAGCTGGAGGAGTGTGAAAATCCTCCCAAATCCAGGCATGTTTCATTTTGACAATAGTGATGTTTTGGACACTGGCACAGGACAACTTTGTTTGTTTGGGTGTCACCATGACCCCCACCCCCAACCCGCAGTGCTGAAAACCCTCTGCAAGATGAGACTGGAGACTGGGCAAGAAAGAGAGCTTGCTGTGCCAGTTCTGGCCACTGTTCCAGTCTGCCTGCCCAGAAATCCATGGGGTCAGGGAACGGGGTATGCGCCAGAGACTGGCCAGGTAGGACTAAATTTGGGCGTTGAGGCGGGAGCTGTTGGCTTGCTGGCTAGCCTCAGCTTGGCGCAGCAGTTGGAAAACCTGCTCCATCGTGGAAATTTAAGAATATCCACGGCACTCCAGGTTAAGTTAATGCAATAGGTTTTATTAGTCAGAAAGACATATTTACATTGTTGGGTTTTCCATACAGTGTGTAAATATCCAGGAGAATAGAAACTACCTAGTACTTCAATAGGGTATTTTGAGTTACTGGATGAGGGTACCTCATACTCAAATAGGGTATTCAGAGTTAAAGGATAAGGGTCCCTTGTACTTCATTTGGGTATTCTGGGTTAACGGATAAGTGTACCTAGTACTCCAATAGCATATTCTGAGTTAATAAATCGGGGTAACTAGTACTACAATAGGGTATTATGAATTGATGGATGAGGGTACCTAGTACTCCAATGGGCTATTCTGAGTTACTGGATAAGGGTCCCTTGTACGTCAGTAGGGTATTGTAAGTCACTGAATAAGGATCCCTGGTACTTCATTAGGTTATTCTGAGTCACTGGATAAGGGTCCCTGGTACTTTAATAGGGTATTCTGAGTTACTGGATAAGGGTCCCTGGTACTTCAATAGGGTATTCTGAGTTGCTGGATAAGGGTCCCTGGTACTTCAGTAGGGTATTCTGAGTTGCTGGATAAGGGTCCCTGGTACTTCAATAGGGTATTCTGAGTTACTGGATAAGGGTCCCTGGTACTTCAATAGGGTATTCTGAGTTGCTGGATAAGGGTCCCTGGTACTTCAGTAGGGTATTCTGAGTTGCTGGATAAGGGTCCCTGGTACTTCAGTAGGGTATTCTGAGTTGCTGGATAAGGGTCCCTGGTACTTCAGTAGGGTATTCTGAGTTGCTGGATAAGGGTCCCTGGTACTTCAGTAGGGTATTCTGAGTTGCTGGATAAGGGTCCCTGGTACTTCAGTAGGGTATTCTGAGTTGCTGGATAAGGGTCCCTGGTACTTCAGTAGGGTATTCTGAGTTGCTGGATAAGGGTCCCTGGTACTTCAGTAGGGTATTCTGAGTTGCTGGATAAGGGTCCCTGGTACTTCAGTAGGGTATTCTGAGTTGCTGGATAAGGGTCCCTGGTACTTCAGTAGGGTATTCTGAGTTGCTGGATAAGGGTCCCTGGTACTTCAGTAGGGTATTCTGAGTTGCTGGATAAGGGTCCCTGGTACTTCAGTAGGGTATTCTGAGTTGCTGGATAAGGGTCCCTGGTACTTCAATAGGGTATTCTGAGTTACTGGATAAGGGTCCCTGGTACTTCAATAGGGTATTCTGAGTTGCTGGATAAGGGTCCCTGGTACTTCAGTAGGGTATTCTGAGTTGCTGGATAAGGGTCCCTGGTACTTCAGTAGGGTATTCTGAGTTGCTGGATAAGGGTCCCTGGTACTTCAGTAGGGTATTCTGAGTTGCTGGATAAGGGTCCCTGGTACTCCAGTAGGGTATTCTGAGTTACTGGCTTCCCAAAAACGCTGAAAGCACTGATGTCCAGAATCTAAATGGGAAACTCTGTGATCAAGCTGTGTATGTTTAGGATAATGATAATGTTTGCTGAGTTAGTACAATTTTGTAGTACAGACCTTGCATACAATAATTATACCATACTAAAGAACCAGATGGCACCTTCCCCTCCATTAAATTGTTATTTAATTCCTTTTCACACTGTATAATGAATTTGAACAGATTAATGTTGTCCCTTTATTATTTGGAACACTTACTGATCCTATATTTTACAGAGGCATTTTGTGTGTCATTTTTGCTTTTCTCGTTCACATGTATATGTGTGGTGTGTGTTAAATTGGTCTTGTACACAGGATTTCCTGAGCTCCTAGTGCCTGTGACGTAGCACACCTCCCTTTATCTCCCCCTCCCCCAGCTCTCTCTCCCACTCTCTCCCCATCAGCTACAGGAGCAGGTTAGTCCTGTCTTTTTTTTTATTGCTCATCTTTTCCTAAGCGTTTTCTGTTTTGCTATAAGGCCATTATTTCTATAAATTTTCCTTTTCTAGGTGTGTGTCCTTCTGCTTCCCTCTGCTTTTCCTCCTCATCTCTGATCCTCCCTCCTCCTTCTCCTCCTATATCTGCATCTGTCTTTCTCTTTGGATTTCTCCATTTCCCCCACCTTGCGCCTGTACATATATCCTCTGCACACAGTCTGATTCATGCCATTGCCAGATTTTTAGCAATTCTTTGGGGCTATGATCGGCATGCTGCTTTGGCATATATGTGTAGAATTCCTCTCTTTATTTAACCCAGCATCTTCCATTTTATCTGAATGCTTCACTTGCCATTTGCTCCATTGCTTGTTGTCTACATGATGAGCCCTTCTCAGGTCGTTTTGGTATTGCTTAATCCGAACATTTCAGATTTCCCTTTTGCTTTTTCATATCCTTGTAATGTATCATATCTCTTCCTCCCTCTCCCTGTTATTCAGCCTCACAAACCACATCCCACAGTATAATACTCTATATATGCGCCTGTGTATCCATGTCAGCAATCTGCCTGCTTTCTACGGTATAATCTGTCTATTCTATCACATGTTACTGCTTCTGTCATTCAGTCATATTTATATCCTTGACTTTAACATGGATTTTTGTCTCCTTATTTTATTAATTCTTTCATACAGTACCTGAAAACAGTAGATACTGTGCACTCTTCCAGGTGTACTCAACTTCATAGCCAGGATCATCATACTGCCCTTGGTGTGCGTTACCTAGACCTGAAACTTTATCTATCGCATTCTTTGTCTATATAACCTCACCTCTATCTGCATTGTCCTTTATGCAGTAAGTGAAATGTTTATACCGTGAGGGGAAGCCTAAAATACTATTCAGCATAAGATATAGAGTTTATGAGGAGGCAGTCTTAGAACTACTAACCTTTGTGGCATAGAGTCCCATTTCAATTTAACATCAGGAATCTACCATTGGACATTGCAAAATGAGTTAAAGGGAACCTGTCATCTTTATGCTGCCCATACTAAAGGCATCAAAAAGTAGAGACATGTGAGTTGATTACAGTGGTCTGTCATTTATAAGTTAAAAGTAAGTGGTTGCCGAGAACCAACATCACAATCATTGCAGACTGGGCCTGGAAAAGAGTCCTGGCCACCTGAGAAGAGTCCTGGTTATTTATGAATTCCTGCTCTCCTGCCCACCTGCTGATGACTGACAGTCTTCTACCTAGTTTTCTCCCTTTTTCTCTAGGAGAGAACTGCCAACCATCAGCAGATGGGCGAGAGAGCAGGAGATTAGGAATAACCAGGACTCTTCTCAGGTAGATGTGACTCTTTTCCCGGCCTGGGCTGCAATGATTATGATGCTGCTTCTCAGCAACCACTTACTTTTAGCTCATGAGTGACACAGCGCTGACATCAGCATTTCTGTCACTATTTTTATGCTGCCCCCAGTGACGTCAGCATAAAGTTGATGACATGCACATTATTGATGGAGCCCAGTTAAAACACTTTTGGGCCAATTTGACTTTTTCAGTGGATGCAGTAGAAACTTTCTATGTGCACTGATTGGTTCTGTCCAGCTGAACTATGTATATTTGTATGTTTTCTTTAATTCAACAATTCTGTGTTGTAATAAAACAGCATTTTACTAATGCTATGCACATACCTCCTAAACGTCCTGGATTCCACAGGACAGGCCCGGAATTAATTTGCTGTCCCATTGTCCCAGGAGGGCTACAGCAAGTCCTGATTTCAACAGCATTTGAGGATGCAGGGTGCCCTTTGTTCCCTGGCCTGTGCACTCTCCAGCAGGCAGGCATGATGCAGTGATGTCATCGAGGAGAGGGCACAAGCTGAGCAATTATGTGCTCTGTTCATTGGAGGAATGGGTAGTAACATGGGGGCCCATACCTGGCGGTGGAACCGCCAAAATTGCAAAGAGGTGCAGGCCTCTCCATAATTTTGGCGCATCCAGGACCATTTCTAAATGTAAGACAGCTCATCTTACATTTAGACAATTTTCTACTCCTAAAACAGGCGTAGAAAATGATGAATGAGATGGGCTTGCCGGTCTGTTCCCGCCCACAATTTTAGACTTGACGTGAGTGGGGGAAAGTCGCAGATAGCGGTGCAACAGTTCCGCCTAATTTGGCAGTATTTCAGATTAGTAAATGACCCCCATAGTTTGTGAAGCTGAAAAAAGATGTCTATCCTGTTATCCTGCAAAGTTGATCCAGAGGAAGGCAAAATAACCTCATGAAGTAGAAGACCATTTTCCTCATTTTAGGGGAAAAAAGTCATTCCCGAGTGAGGCAATCAGAATAACTCCCTGGATCAACCGTTCTCCAGAATTCTAGTACTATGACCTGTAATATTATTACACTCCTGAAATACATCCAGGCCCCTCTTTAACTCTTTTAACCACTTCCCGCCACACTAACGCTCTCAGGTCTCAGCCTATTGGCGTCATCTCATGAGACCCGAGATTTTGCGTGAACGACGCGCAGCTCTGAAGTTAAACTACAGCCTGCCAGCGCTGATCATTCGCTGGCAGGCTGTAGATTTTTAAAAAATCGCATCAGAAAGGTATATTAGACGCTGTTTTGTTAACAGCGTCTGATATACCTGCTACCTGGTCCTCTGGTGGTCCCTTTTGCTTGGATCCACCACCAGAGGACACAGGCAGCTCTATAAGTAGCACCAAGCACAACACTACACTACACCCCCCGTCACTTATTAACCCCTTATTAACCCCTGATCACCCCATATAGACTCCCTGATCACCCCCTGTCATTGATCACCCCCTTGTAAGGCTCCATTCAGACGTCCGTATGTGTTTTGCGAATCCACGGATCCGCGGATCCGCAAAACACGGACACCGGCAATGTGCTTTCCGCATTTTGCGGATCCGCACATTGCCAGAACTATATACAAAATGCCTTTTCTTGTCCGCAATTGCGGACAAGAATAGGACATGTTCTATATTTTTGAGGAACGGAAGTGCGGACCCGGAAGTGCAGATCCGCAATTCCGGATCCGAGCGGGACAAAGTCTGTCCCCATAGAAATTAATGGGTCCGCAATTCCGTTCTGCAAAATGCGGAACAGAATTGCGGATGTGTGAATGGGGCCTAAAGGTCCCTTATCACCGCCAGTTAGTTAGCTACTTGTTAGGTAGTTAGCGTCCAGCCCACCGCACCACAGTCACTGAATAGCATCATCGCTGTCGCTAATCAGCACTAGCACTAGTACTATATAGTATCTGTAAGTGATCAAGACTGATCGCAATCAGATCTACAGGGTGGGCCATTTATATGGATACACCTTAATAAAATGGGAATGGTTGGTGATATTAACTTCCTGTTTGTGGCAAATCAGTATATGTGAGGGGGGAAACTTTTCAAGATGGGTGGTGACCATGGCGGCCATTTTGAAGTCGGCCATTTTGAATCCAACTGTTTTTTCAATAGGAAGAGGGTCATGTGACACATCAAACTTATTGGGAATTTCACAAGAAAAACAATGGTGTGCTTGGTTTTAACGTAACTTTATTCTTTCATGAGTTATTTACAAGTTTCTGACCACTTATAAAATGTGTTCAATGTGCTGCCCATTGTGTTGGATTGTCAATGCAAACCTCTTCTCCCACTCTTCACACACTGATAGCAACACCGCAGGAGAAATGCTAGCACAGGCTTCCAGTATCCGTAGTTTCAGGTGCTGCACATCTCGTATCTTCACAGCATATGCTGAGGGGCATAGTGAGTCCGTGGGAGATTTTTTTTTTTTTTTTGCCAGAAGTTAGCAGAAATGGAAACTTTATTATTATTTTTTTTTCCTCAGAAAGTGTCATTTTCCGCTAACTTGTGAAAAAAAATTAATTCATACATAAACTCACCATGCCCCTCCGGGCACTTCTTTCTAAAATGGGGTCATTTGGGGGGTATTTATACTATCCTGGCATTCCAGCACCTCAAGAAACATGACAGGTGCTCAGAAAGTCAGAGCTGCTTAAAAATGCGGAAATTCACATTTTTGTATCATAGTTTGTAAACGCTATAACTTTTGCGCAAACCAATAAATATACACTTATTGGATTTTTTTTTTTACCAAAGACATGTAGCACAATAAATTCTGACACAAACTTGTATAGAAATGTAATTATATTTGAACAATTTTACCAGAAAATTGAGAAAATTGCGGTCTATTTTGATTAATATCAGAAACACGAAAAATCTCAGCAGCAATCAAATACCACCAAAAGAAAGCTGTATTTGTGAGAAGAAAAGGAGGTAAAATTAATTTGGTAGCCAAGTTGCATGACCGAGCAATAAACCGTTAAAGTTAAAGTTGTGGAGTGCCGATTTGTAAAAAAGGGCCTGGTCACTAGGGGGTATAAACCTGTGGTCCTTAAGTGGTTAATGAGTTTATAATCACCAGTATCCTCAGGCAGAGAGTTCCATAGTCTCACTGCTCTTACCGTAAAGAATCCTCTTCTATGTTTGTGTACAAACCTTCTTTCCTCCAGACGCAGAGGATTTCCCCTCGTCACAGTCCTGGGGATAAATAGATGATGGGATAGATCTCTGTACTGACCCCTGATATATGTATACATAGTTATTAGCTCTCCCCTAAGTCGTCTTTTTTCTAACGTGAATAACCCTACTCTTCCTGGGTACTGTCCACTTATTCTAGTTATTACTTTAGTTTCCCTCCTCTGAACCCTCTCTAGCTAATGTCTTGTTTCACAGGAGCCCAGAACTGTACACAATACTCCATGTGTGGTCTAACTTGTAAAGTGGTAGGACTATGTTCTCATCACGGGCATCTATGCCCCTTTTAATTATCTTATATTCTTATAAACCAACTCTGATACAGTGTTATACACATAGGTGAGTATTACTTTTTATTTTATTAAAACTACATGGACCATTATTGTAAGGTGCCACTAAGGCCTGCTTCACATATATCAGTTGTTTCTGGCCAGCTTTTTTATGCTGGGAGCGGGACACAACTGATATACAGTACAGACCAAAAGTTTGGACACACCTTCTCATTCAAAGAGTTTTCTTTATTTTCATGACTATTAAAATTGTAGATTTACACTGAAGGCATCAAAACTATGAATTAACACATGTGGAATTATATACATAACAAAAAAGTGTGAAACAACTGAAAATATGTCATATTCTAGGTTCTTCAAAGTAGCCACCTTTTGCTTTGATTACTGCTTTGCACACTCTTGGCATTCTCTTGATGAGCTTCAAGAGGTAGTCACCTGAAATGGTCTTCCAACTGTCTTAAAGGAGTTCCCAGAGATGTTTAGCACTTGTTGGCCCTTTGGCCTTCACTCTGCGGTCCAGCTCACCCCAAACCATCTCGATTGGGTTCAGGTCCGGTGACTGTGGAGGCCAGGTCATCTGGCGCAGCACCCCATCACTCTCCTTCAAGGTCAAATAGCCCTTACACAGCCTGGAGATGTGTTTGGGGTCATTGTCCTGTTAAAAAATAAATGATGGTCCAACTAAACACAAACCGGATGGAATAGCATGCCGCTGCAAGATGCTGTGGTAACCATGCTGGTTCAGTATGCCTTCAATTTTGAATAAATCCCCAACAGTGTCACCAGCAAAGCACCCCCACACCATCACACCTCCTCCTCCATGCCTCACGGTGGGAACCAGGAATGTGGAGTCCATCCGTTCACCTTTTCTGCGTTGCACAAAGACACGGTCTTTGGAACCAAAGATCTCAAATTTGGACTCATCAGACCGAAGCACAGCTTTCCACTGGTCTAATGTCCATTCCTTGTGTTCTTCAGCCCAAACAAGTCTCTTCTGCTTGTTGCCTGCCCTTAGCAGTGGTTTCCTAATAGATATTATACCATGAAGGCCTGATTCACACAGTCTCCTCTTAACCGTTGTTCTTGAGATGTGTCTGCTGCTAGAACTCTGTGTGGCATTGACCTGGTCTCTAATCTGAGATGCTGTTAACCTGCGATTTCTAAGGCTGGTGACTCGGATGAACTTATCCTCCACAGCAGAGGTGACTCTTGGTCTTCCTTTCCTGGGGCGGTCCGCATGTGAGCCAGTTTCTTTGTAGCGCTTGATGGTTTTTGTGACTGCACTTGGGGACACTTTCAAAGTTTTCCCAATTTTTCGGACTGACTAACCTTCATTTCTTAAAGTAATGATGGCCACTCGTTTTTCTTTACTTAGCTGCTTTTTTCTTGCCATAATACAAATTCTAACAGTCTATTCAGTAGGACTATCAGCTGTGTATCCACCTGACTTTTCCACAACGCAACTGATGGTCCCAACCCCATTTATAAGGCAAAAATCCCACTTATTAAACCTGACAGGGCACACCTGTGAAGTGAAAACCATTTCAGGTGACTACCTTTTGAAGCTCATCAAGAGAATGCCAAGAGTGTGCAAAGCAGTAATCAAAGCAAAAGGTGGCTACTTTGAAGAACCTAGAATATGACATATTTTCAGTTGTTTCACACTTTTTTTGTTATGTATATAATCCCACATGTGTTAATTCATAGTTTTGATGCCTTCAGTGTGAAGCTACAATTTTCATAGTCATGAAAATAAAGAAAGCTCTTTGAATGAGAAGGTGTGTCCAAACTTTTGGTCTGTACTGTATGTGTGCAGCATTTCCATGCACCAATCCAGCATCTATGCACTGAAAACACTGGAGAGAAATTCTAAGCATGCAGTGTTTTTCTGTCCGACACAATTTGGCATCCGGAATTACAGCTGATGTGCTGGATTTATGAATAAAAAAACATGGGATTATTTCTAGCTTAATTTCCCCTTCAGCTTTTTTTATTTTCACCTGGATCACAGGACATACGTGAAGGGGACCTAAGGGGGCAGAACTATTGTGAGGGGGCACTAAGGAGGATACACAATTGTGTGGGGGCACTAAGGAAACATAACTACTGTGAAGAGAGCACTAGAAGAACATTCTGTGAGGGAGGGCAAAGGGAGAATTCTATTGTAAATGGGGCACTAAGGGAAGATAACTACTGAGTGGGGGCACTCACAGGTCATTCTTACTGTGTGGAGGCACTAAGGGGACATAAGGTTTCACTAAGGGAGCATCATTACTGTTAAGGGAGCATTAAGGCAGCATTCTGCTGTGAAGGGGCGCTAAGGGAGTATTACTACTGTGTGGGGGGCACTAAGGAAGCATTCTTTTATGAAGAAGGCACCAAGGTTGCATAGCTACTGTGTGGGCACGAAGGGGACTGGGCAGGATTGGAAGTGGATAGGAATTGGGTAGAGTCAGAGACGTGGCTTAGTGTAAAAAGAAAAACTTCAGCAACATGACACGCACACCATTAATATTATCCTTCCATGGTCTTTTTTTTTTAAAGGTTCGGAGGTATGGCTGTGCATGATGGGCAAAGACACCCTAGGTACACTGTTGATCTACTTGTAGATATTTCATATTTAATCATAGCTTTATTAAAACCAAATTAAACACTGTCAGGGTACACTGGCATGTCTGAGAAGTGACTTGCCATATCGCGAGAACAACACAGCCATGCATGTTGCACCGATTGTTCAAGTAACTCATGGCCCTATTATAGGCTATGGACACATTTGGCGTTTGCAACAGTGTCATTGCTTGACCTGTAATATTGTTACCACTTCTGTGTCACTTATGGCCGATTGTTACATAAAGCTTAAAGATTTCACCCATAAATGTTGTTTTCTCAGGTCTCTTTTAGGGGTAATTCTGCTGTTTGCAGGTAGCAAACAACAGTAAGATATTGTTTATAAAATGTGGACATACATACAAGAACTTGGCATTTTCATTTACAATACATATACTACTATGATCAATCAAACTTGCATTGGAAAATTGTGCCTTAGGTACAGTGCCTTTCATTTTCTTTAACTTTTATTTACTACAGAACGAAAGGTTGAACTGGTCACACATGATATTCACACTGATATTTATGGCTGCAGATATGCAAAAAGTGAAGTTGGGTTTCAGGTGTTTGACAAAATGTTGGGTTCTCCTTATTTTTGTATAGTAAAACTTAACCTTTAATAAAATTACTTAAGATAAAATGTGTAGAAAAATGTAAGTAAATCACAAAGTCTGGCTGGGTATAACCGGTATTGAGAATTGGCTGGGTCATTCAAATGGGTGGGTAATCCCTACACTTAATAGCCTGCATCAACTGTTCCTATTTAATACTAGTCTTCTATCAGGGGATTACTAGCATGGCTGTAGTTGGAGCACCTGCTCTGACAGGAGCCACCCCCAGCCGACCAGAACCTCGGGCCTAGACCGATACGTCCCTACTAGTTGCTAACGTATCAGTTGGGACTGTGGGGATTTGCTCTGGTAGACAGGCTTGTGGACGCAGTATAGAGGCAACGACAACGTCTTTAACTTAAAGGAAATCTGTCACCAGGAGAATCGCTATTGAAGTAAAGCCATGGCCTAATATCACTTAGTACCTTATTACTAGATGTGCCTTTGTTTCAGCAATAGTTGTTTTTTATCTTTTGAAAATCCAGTTTATTTGGTATGCAAATGAGCCAGTAAGGTGCCCAGAGGGGCATCACCCTTGCAGGAAGGAGGCACAAGTGCCCACATCCAACACCAATTGTGGGGATTTGCTCTGGTAGACAGGCTTGCGGACACAGTATAGAGGCAACGACAACGTCTTTAACTTAAACAGTTCAGTGTTTTATTCACACATGAGTAAAGTGACAACAAAAAGTCAGTTTCAAGGAAATAACAGTCACCTTGAGTCTGGTGTTTGTTCACACCAGGCAGCAACCCATAAGTCCTTTGGTGAAACAGAAGTCCACATGCTTTCATCCAAACACGATAGCAGGTCTTAATCCCGGCCCAAACTCTCAGGCTCCGACACAGAGATTGGCAAAGCTCCACTGTCAGATGGAGGATAATCCACACCAGCTGAGACTGCTGGCTGGGTTTTATATCCCTAACCAAAACCCGGCCTGGAACGTGGGGAACAGCCACCCACCCTGCACTTTTGCTGCTCCCAGTAAGAGCCGCCCCGGATCTGCTTTACAGCCACACTATATAACCAATGGTGTCAGTCAGCACTAGCTGCCACTGACACTTAAAATTACCGACTCTTACCTCACCGAGGCCAGGAACCTCGGTGACACATATCTTCCGTCAATGATGGCCCCTTGCGCTTTCCTACAAGACGTATCAGTCTATGCCCGAGGTTCTGGTCAGCTGGGGGTCGCTGTTGTCAGAGCAGGTGCTCCAACTACAGCCATGCTAGTAATCCCCTAATACAAGACTAGTATTTAATAGGGACAGCTGATGCAGGCTATTGAGTGTAGGGATAACCTGCCCATTTGAACGACCCAGTGTCACATACGTTCCCGCGACAGGTGGTAGGAGATTGGTGAGACTGGCAACACGTGGTTTGGTCTGACATGTTTTCCGATTGGATCAAATGACGTCTGTTTCTGGTGCATGCCACACCTTCTCTCCCCAGGTGCGGCTGTTCTGGTCATTTAACCTTCTCTATTTATTGTTGTTTCTCCCACTATTCTATGTGGTTTATAGCTTCTGTTTGAGTTGTGGATTGCTGGTGTGTGGATCTCGGCTGAGTTCCTGGTGCTGCCATAGCCACTTGAAGTTAAGTGTTTTCTTTCCCTTTTGTATTTTGTTTGGGTTATTTTGTGTGTTGCATTTCCCTGTCATTTGTATTAAGGCCTGAGGGAGACTCCTGTCCGTCCTTCCTTTTGGAGGAACAGATTGTCTCAACCCTGACATTAGTACCAGGGTCCTATAGGGTGAGTTAGGACACTAGGTATTCCTGTGTATGAAGTTACCTACCTCTGGGGTCTGTTCATATTGGTAGTTAGTCAGGACTGTGACTAGGGTTTTTACTAGGGGGTGTCCATCTCTTTTTCCTAGTTTCTAGGCCTTATTCCCTCCGATGTTCGGTGTGGTGTTTCCCTCCAAGACCCAGCCAATTCTCAATACCAGTTATACCCAGCCAGACTTTGTGATTTACTTACCTTTTTCTACAAACACATTTTATCTTAAGAAATGTAAGGGATCGCCTTCTTTCAGGGGGTAGCAATCACAGATTTCTTCCTGGACACCAGGATTAAAGTCCAAATGATGGTTTGTTTTCACCAGCCCAAACATAAACAATACAAAATAAACACCTGCCTGTCTAGGCACTTGCTAATACAAACATCATATCCCTAAAGAACACATCTTAGGGTCTGGGTCTCCAAGCCCTTAGTCGGTCAGCTCATCAATCAACCATCCACACCGGGAAGAGATCAGGCTTCACATAGCCTCGTGGCCCCTCAGTCCTCCTGACTGTGACCACTCAAAGCCTCTGCAGGTCTCTGTTGCAAATCTTTCTCTCATGTGGGGATCCCTGATGCTAGGGGAAAATCTTCCCTGGAATGGGGTGGATTAAAAAGGTCCCACTACCAAACCTACCTACCAATCCAAATAAAATCCAGCCCATACAAAAAATAAAGAAAAATAGCTCCTGCAACTGTGCTTGCTGAAGCCAGTGCCATTCTGGATCTTACTTACCTCACCCAGTTGAGGAATCTGGGTGAGATATACCCCTCTTCCTGGACTTTACCATACCCTTCCCTGTTCACATCACCACAGTAATTATATTAAAGGTTAAGTTTTACTATACAAAAAATGAGAACCCAGCATTTTGTCAAATAGTTTTACAACTCTCTGGGTATTTAATGTCTAGTGAGCTAACTACTCCCTATTTTTTTACGAGATGGGTTTCAGGTGGTTGCACCCTGCATAAATCCTGTACCAAATACATAATGTACTGTATTTTTATCCAAATTTGTTTCTTTTCATTCTTACATGGCTATTGAACCCCTGCAACTGTCCTTACAGCAGATGTTCGTTGTCATGTGAAATCCATATTCAGTGCAGTAGATGCTGAATACAGCTCTATGCTCGGGAGACATCCTTTCTGCAGCGTCCATGCTCCCATCTGATGCCCAATGCTTTGTCTTAGATCAGGCATGCTCAACCTGCGGCCCTCCAGCTGTTGCAAAACTACAACTCCCATCATTCCCTGACAGCCTACAGCCTATCATCCAACAGAAGGGCATTGTGGGAGTTGTAGTTTTACAACAGCTGGAGGGTTGCAGGTTGAGCATCCCTGTCTTAGATCAATGGGGATTTCCATAGCAGACATAGGTGAAGATTTATCAAAAGTGGTAAAAAGGAAAACTGACTTAGTTACCCATAGCAATCCAAAGGAACTCTGAAAAAAGTTAATATGAAATCTGATTGGTTGCTTTTGGCAACTAAGCCAGTTTTCTTTTAAACCCGTTAGGCTTAATCTACACCATAGTATTTGGGGATTCGACAGGAATGCAGAGACTGCAGAAAGGATGTTCCCCAGAGCAAGAAACTGAAATTCAGCATCTACAGTGGAAGGTTTTGGGGCAGTGGTTCAAGAACGGTATAAGGATGCAAAGAAGTAAATACAGGAAAAGTATATACATTGTAGATTATATTAAAATAGCCTGATCCATGCCTGATCTAAAATTGTAAATGATGTTAAACTTTAAAGAAGACAACAATCCTGTCGTTAGCAGTGGTTATACTAAGGCATTTCCAGCCGCAGCAGTTTTGGGTCCTTCACTGGTACAGTACGATTGCTAGGTGGTGGTTAAACTCTGTTCAGTTTAACCACCAGCTGGCATATATAGTAGGCAGGAGAATGCCTGCAACCATGGCTAGAAGTACTTTCGTATAACTATCAGTAAACAAAGAGAGGCTGAGATTAGATATAAGTTTGAGAGTTTTGAAGCATTATCTGTGGAGATAAATGCTAGTCCTAATTTAGACATAAAAGCTACAGGACCACCATACTTACCTGCATGAATTATGTTTTTGTCAGGGGTTGCCTGTGTATGGTAACCCAGTGATAAAAATGCAATATCTTTGTAATGAAAATGTGGTCCCTGAGCTTAGATGTTGGGAACTGTAACTGTGTCAGTGTAAACCTGCATGCCAATGCTGCTGCTTTTCTGATCATACTATATATGTAGAGGTAAGTATCCACAGTGGATTCATAGAAGCTGGAGTATGCATATGTGTATACAAAGAAGAACAAAGCACTTCTGCATACAGTAGCTGCCATCCCCATGATATTGTGTTTAGTAAATTCTAGATATATTGTAATTGTTGTAATTCAGAGAACATACAATTCAGAATTTCGTTTAATTAATGTATTTTATTCTTTTGCTTAGGCATGTTCAACCTTTTCCCATCTGTTCAGTAAAATGAGGAATGTGGAAAAAAGGAACAGTTAACAGCAGTCTACTGGCAAGATAAAATCAAGCCAGGACAATCCTGGGTCGGTGAAGGGGTGTAATCAACATTTCTGTTTATCATCCTGTCAGACAGTCGAAAGGGCCTACAGGCTCTTCTTCAGTAGTCCTAAAAGTATTTTGTATTCCATAGTCCCACATTTTTCTTGCTCTTTTTTGTCACAGTATTTCTGACGTGATTTAAGTAAAATAAAATAATAATAATATTTTACTTATTGTGGCTACAAGAAAGGATATACAGGATGAATGAGGAATGTGGTCTACTGGCACGGGACCTTTCTAAGGTGACAGATGAAGAAATGCTATCCCATAGCAAAGAGGAACTTGTACGGAAACTGAGAGAGGAGGAAGCAGAAAAAATGGCAGCCCTTATCCAAAGAGGTCGTCTTATTAAGGAAGTCAACCGCCAGCTGCAAGGCCACTTAACAGAGATTCGAGAGTTAAAACAAGTCAATCATCGTCTTCAGGAGGAAAACAGAGAGTTGAAGGACCTGTGCTGCTTCTTGGATGATGACAGATTGAAAAGCAAGAAGCTGGCTAGTGAATGGCAGCTCTTTGGATACCATGCAGCCAAAGTGTTACGTGAAGACTTGGGTGGGTATCTGAAAAAACTTTCTGAGCTTGAGAGACGTCAGGATGAGCTTGTGCGGGAAAACTCATGCCTTTCTGAAGTTTTTCTCGCTCTAGAGGAAGATGGGGCTTCCATAAGGCATCATGCCAGCCCAGTGGCTTCTTCAGAGCTAAGCCTTTTACCATGTGGACCACGAGACTTGGGAGATGGAAGCTCGAGTACAGGGAGTGTAGGGAGTCCAGATCAACTCCATGTTGTTTGTTCACCTGATGACTGAAAACGGATGTCCTGTCCAAAGTTGTGAATGTATATGGCTATGAATGACAAGACTGTTGGACTTTAAAATGGGTCTTTTTTGGTCAACTAAGCTACTGAGGGGGGAATCTGGGGTAAATAGCTATTTTTTTTTTCTTGTCTACTACACTTTCTGTATATATTGTATACACATAAATTCTTAAGCCATTTTCTCTGAAAAGAAGACAGCACACTAACTCTGTATACATACAGATTCCATGGATCTTGCTTGATTGCTCCTAAGCACTAGCTTCTGTATATGTACAGACTAGCAAGAACTTAATTTCTGATCCTTATTATTGATCTCTTTATATATTGAGGCATGAGAGGGCTCATTCAATCCCAAATGAATGGGGCCTTTTGCTTGTTTGGGTAGATGGCATGGCCCATCAGTAGCAGGCAAACTTGGTCTCTGCTTCTCTGTATACAGTATATGCATGTGGGAGAGAGCTTGTTGTCTGCTCTCAGTCTTGGTTCTCTGTATATACAGATGAGACACAACAAATACTCCTCTCAGTAAATGATCAATGTGTATGTATGCAGGAGAGAGCGCAGGGGCACAGTCACTCTCTCTGTATACCAGTTAGATGGCAAAATGAGATTTCCACTACTGTTTTATTGTCACAATGGTATCCCTGGGCATAAATTTTTATAAACAGAGTTTATGGTATTATTGCCATAGTTTACTAAATAGTTCACATATAAAATACAAGTTCTAGTCCATTCTCCTGGTTATCAGTTTAGTACTCCAGACAAACCCATGTGCAATTTCCAATGTTTCTCTGTTACTTCAAACATGATCTCTGTTGCATCTGTTCCAGGTTAGGGCCCCTTCACATATGTCCAGCGATCTGTCTTGGTTTACGTCTGGTGTGGTGCAAAAAACACTGTAGGGTAATTGAAGCTAGAACTATTTACATAGTACAGGTAAAAAAAGACATAGGTCCATCAAGTTCTACCTTGGGATGGGAGAGGATGTGAATTAAGGGAAGGAAAGTGAGAAACCAGAATTCTACAGATTATCATAAGCATTAGGGTACAGCCACATGATCAGGTTTTCTGATGCAATTTTGGAAGCCAAAATCAGGAATGAGTAATAAAAACAAAAGAGAAGTTGTATTTGTCCTTTATACTTTCTCTCCTTCTATGATCCACTTCTTATTTTGGCTTCCAAAACTTCAGAAAACTGCACAAACCAGACTGTGCGGCTCTATTCTTATTGTTACTTAGTTCTAAGAATACATCTACCGTATTTTTCGCCCTATAAGATGCACCTGCCTATAAGACGCACCTAGGTTTTTGAGGAGGAAAATAAGAAAAAAAATATTTTTAAACAAAAGGTGTGCTTTTGGTGGGTTTGGAACTAATGGTGGTCTGTGGATGGCACTATTACTGGGGATCTGTGAAGGACACTGTTATGGGGGATCTGTAGATGACGGACACTGTTATGGGGGATCTGTGGATGACAGACACTGTTATGGGGGGATCTGTGGATGACGGACACTGTTATGGGGGATCTGTGGATGATGGACACTGTTATGGGGGGATCTGTGGCTTGCACTGTTACAGGGGGATCTGTGGCTGGCACTGTTAGAGGGGGAATCTGTGGCTGGCACTGTTAGAGGGGGAATCTGTGGGTGGCACTGTTATATATGTGCCATCCACAGACCCCCCCACCCCATAACAGTGCCATCCACAACCCCCCAGCCCATAACAGTGCCATCCACAGACCCCCCCACCCCTTAACTGTGCCATCCACGGATGTTACCCATAAAACTGTTATCCACAGATTCCCCCCCCCGCCGTTCCAGTATACAAATATAAAATGTCTTATTCAATTAAAAGTGATTACACATGCCCCCCCACTCCTAATAGTACCGTACATCCTAACAGCTTCTGTACAATGCAGGCAGGCAGGCCGTGTGGCCGGCCGGCGCGTAACTCACTGACATCACTTGCCTGCGCCGCCTGCTTTATTTATAAAGTAGGCGGCGCAGGCATGTGACATCAGGGAGTTACGCTACCGCCCGCCCGGCCTGCCTGCCTGAATTCTACAGAATCTGTTAGGATGTATGGTAATAATAGGAGTGAGGGGGCATGTGTAATCACTTTTAATTGAATAAGACATTTTATATTTGAATAGTGCAGCACTGGAGCGGCGGGCTATAGTACAGTGACTGCACCACCCCACCGCTATTGCCGGCCCCCAGCTCCTCCTCCCAGTCCCTCCCCGCTCTCGCATACATCGCAGCCAGCGATGTAAAACTGTCAGCATTCGCCCCATAAGATGCAGGGGCATTTTTCCGGGGGAGAAAAAGTGTGTCTTAGTCCGAATGCATACGGCCGTTGTTCACCGCAGTGAGCGGTCCGTGGTACCGCGGCCTGGATTCCTGCTGAGAGCAGGAGCGCACGGCGTCATTGGTTGCTATGACGCCGTGCACTCAATGCTGCCGCCACAGTACAGTAATACACTGGTATAGATCATACCAGTGTACTACTGTACTGTGACAGCAGCAGGGAGCGCACGACGTCATAGAAACCAATGACGCCGTGCGCTCCTGCTCTCAGCAGGAATCCAGGCCGCGGTTCCACGGACCACTCACGGCCGTGAACAACCTCTGGAGACTGAACTTTTTATTCTGTAGAAGGAGGCAGTGCCCCCTTATCTTTTGAGGAGATTTTACATGCAACAGCTTTCCACCATATTTTTGTATGGGCCATTTACAGTATGTAGAAACATAGAATGTGTCGGCAGATAAGAACCATTTGGCCCATCTAGTCTGCCCAATATACTGAATACTATGAATAGCCCCTGGCCCTATCTTATATGAAGGATGGTCTTATGCCTATCCCATGCATGCTTAAACTCCTTCACTGTATTTGCAGCTACCACTTCTGCAGGAAGGCTATTCCATGCATTCACTACTCTCTCAGTAAAGTAATACTTCCTGATATTACTTTTAAACCTTTGCCCCTCTAATTTAAAACTATGTCCTCTTGTAGCAGTTTTTCTTCTTTTAAATATTCTCTTTTCTTTTACCTTGTTGATTCCCTTTATGTATTTAAAAGTTTCTATCATATCCCCTCTGTCTCGTCTTTCATCCAAACTATACATGTTAAGGTCCTTTAATCTTTCCTGGTAAGTTTTATCCTGGAATCCATATACTAGTTTAGTAGCTCTTCTCTGAACTCTCTCCAAAGTATCAATATCCTTCTGGAGATATGGTCTCCAATACTGCGCACAAGACTCCAAATGAGGTCTCACTAGTGCTCTGTAGAGCGGCATAAGCACTTCACTCTTTCTACTGGTAATGCCTCTCCCTATACACCCAAGCATTCTGCTAGCATTTCCTGCTGCTCTATGACATTGTCTGCCTACCATTATCTTGCACTTATCAACATTAAATTTTAGTTGCCAGATTTTTGACCATTCCTCTAGTTTTCCTAAATCCTTGTCCATTTGGTGTATCCCTCCAGGATCAACCCTGTTACAAATCTTTGTCTCATCAGCAAAAAGACACACCTTACCATCGAGGCCTTCTGAAATTTTGCTGATAAAGATATTAAACAATATGGGTCCCAGAACAGATCCCTGAGGTACCCCACTGGTAACACGACCATGGTCTGAATATACTCCATTGACTACAACCCTATGTCGCCTGTCCCTCAGCCACTGCCTAATCCATTCAACAATATGAGAGTCAAAGCCCAAAGACTGCAATTTATTGATAAGCCTTCTATGTGGGACAGTATCAAAAGCCTTACTAAAGTCTAGATAAGCGATGTCTACTGCACCTCCGCCATCTATTATTTTAGTCACCCAATCAAAAAAAATCAATAAGATTAGTTTGACATGATCTCCCTGAAGTAAACCCATGCTGTTTTTCATCTTTCAATCCATGGGATTTTAGATGTTCCACAATCCTCTCCTTAAGTATGGTTTCCATTAATTTCCCCACTATTGATGTCAGGCTTACTGGCCTATAGTTGCCCGCTTCCTCCCTACTACCTTTCTTGTGAATGGGCACAACATTTGCTAATTTCCAATCTTCTGGGGCGACTCGTATTACCAGCAATTGGTTTATAAATATATATATTTATAAAAAGTAATTCACCCCCACCCTTTAGATGCCTCTTCTCCAGACTAAATAAATGTGATTCGTTTACTCTTTCTGCATAACTACGACCCTCCATGCCTCATATCATTTTAGTTGCTCTTCGTTGTACTTTTTCCAGCTAAGGCCACTCAAAAGCTTTGTAAAGTGGTAATATTATGTCTCTGTTGCACAAATCTTTGCCTTGTTTAAAAGATTACAGTATTCTGCTTGCCTTATAAGCAGCTGATTCACATTGCATGCTGTTATTTTGTTTATGATCAATAAGTACACCCAAACCCTTCTTTCCAAGTGACTCTCCCACTGTTACTCCTGTTGGACATATGACGCTTGTAATTTCTAGTATTTTGTGCTCCACCTAGTTTCTGTTTTCCCTGCCTACTTGTGATTTGTGTTGGACCTGCCTACTTGTGTTGCCCCGCCTTTTGTCAATTTGGACTCGCCTACAACATGGGGTCACTTTTTTTTTTTTTTCAGGGCCACTTTTAAGTTTCCAATCTGGCTCTGCATATATCATTTGTATCCAGCTACGCAAAAGCACAACCGATCAGGCACAACTGATTTTATGTGCCCCCAGTCTTAAACTTCCTCTGACAACCAGGGAAACACAATTTATGATCCAAAGAATAAAATGATGATGGAGATCTCATTTCCTTGTTTTTCTACATATACAGCTGACACAGGGTATCTCCTCTCCCATCTATTCCAGAGTCCTGTTAGGAGTGGTCGGTAACATTATATGTGTATAGTCTGCCATGTCCATAAAATGTAAAATAAATTCATTTCCATGCTCCACGTTGGATACTCACCCTGGGAGGTTTATAGCATGAAGAGAAAGCCAGTGACTGCTTGGGATTTGTATTACCTACTGCAGTTCATCTGAGCTAAAAATAAATCCGTTTTTATATCAAATGTTGCCAAATAAATGTAAGTGCTTGGATAGTGTTGGAATTTATGATTTTTTTTTTTTTTTTTATATATATGTACATTTTTTTATTTTTTTAACTGCTTTTTCCCATTTGCTCTCCTCTTTCTGTTGACAGTACTGACCGGTCCTGCTTTACAACATGCAAAGAAGACCTGACTTGTCTGTTTTAGTAAATACTTATACTCCCTTATGAAAAATGAGTTGTGCTATTTCTCTGGTGTACTTCCTGGACATGTATATAGTAAATAAACAACTTCATGTTACTATTTCCGTTATAAATAGGGTGTGTCACTACGCAGTCTGACACTGTCAGCATTGACCCAGTGACAAGGGGAATGATAACACCCAGATGTCCTTTTATTCATATATTTCCAGCAGGAATAGCAGAAAAATTGCATCATGTTGAAGGAACAATGCTTCAGTATGCTTTTTTTAAATTGTGAAATGCAATAATTTACCAAAACAGACATATTCGAATGAGGGTCCTTACACATGAGTTTGACTCTAGCATTGTTTTAAAAGCAAAACAAATGCCAGAATAAGCGCTTATGTTTTTATCTCTTTAGCCACCTGCACTTTTTGTGGTGTTTTTTGCACACAATGGGGGAGATTTATTATGCTTTTTATGCCACAGAAAAGGATTACAAAATGCATATTGTGTCAAAAACACCATCATTTACAACTTTTTAAGCTTCTCAACACTTTTCTAAAGTCGCATAAAAAGGGAGTAGGGCCTCCACAACCTGCAGGTTTTACCATAATTTACACCAGAAACTGGTACAAGTTATAGCTGAAGTGTACTTCACCCTCTAGTTTGCATAGATTTGAGTTTCTGGTGTACACAGGGCCAGAGATGCTACTAATTTGTCAAGAGGCATTTTACTCCAGTTCACTGGAAATCAAGACTGGTATAGAAAGCGAGTGCCTTGAAAAATCTCGACACTAGCGAGAGGGTATTGTCAAAATGCCTGGAACAAATGCCAAAAGCTGCAGCATGCTGCATTTTTGAAAAGCAAGAATGAACAAAAAGAACACCTAATGAACAAAAATTCCAGAAGCAAAAATATACTTGTGTGTCCTGCATTTTTTTTTTTTTTTCATATACCCACAACTAACATGGGTATACACACAGCTAAACATGTTGGTGCAAGAAATGTGACAAAAAATGCAAAAGTGCAAAAGAAAAACACCAGAAAAAACTGCATGCAAGCACCCTAATGCCACACATACACAAGCGAGTTGAATGCAAGAAATTTGCATCAAGTGTTAATGTCCTGTTCTGGTCTCCGCTCCTTGGATAGGATTGCATAGCATTACACAGATTTATAATGCTGCATGACCCTTAGGACTCTTTCACATGAGCGGATGCTGTGTGGGTAATCCGCTGCGTGAAAGAGAGCCAAGCCCCGTTCCGGACAGCAGAGACACGGAGCATTAACATGATTAATAATGCTCTGTCCCTCTCTGATCTTTTTACTACAAAATCACAGTGAGATAAAATTGTCACTGTGATTTTGTATTAAAAAGGTCACAGAGAGGCACGGAGCATTATCACTAATGATAATGCTCCGTGTCTCTGCTGTCTGGAATGGGGCTTGGCTTTTTTAAGCAGCGGATTCTGTAAACTGCAGAATCAGTGTTATAAACATTGAGTTTTGTTTGGTTGTTAACCCTTGCTGTGTTGAAGGAAAAAATTGATAAAAATTGAAAATCTGCAACAACAAAAAAGGGAAATTTTGAAATTTCACCACCATTTTCATTTAATTCCTATGGAACACCTAAAGGGTTAGAAAAGTTTGTGAAATCAGTTTTGAATAAGCTGAGGCGAATAGGTTCTAAAATGGAGTCATATATTGGTGATCTCTACTATGTAAGGGTGTGAGGAATATAGATTAATATTTACTGTCAGCCATGTCTTCACAGCCACCATTTGCTGAAAGATGGCAGAGGAAATCAAGCTCCACAGGGGGCCCTGCTTCAAATCTGCAGCCAGATAGCAGAAAACTCCTAGCAGGCCACATTTGGTTACATTTCACACCTCCAGTCAGACAGCACAGATCCTGCAGGATCAATGATACCTCCCAGACATGTTGGCACCTACATTTCATAAGGAATTATAAATTGCCCGGCCATCGCAGGCGCAAACTAGATACATATTTGTGTCCCTGTGGCCATGATGAACATGCCCATGGTCTTTGAGGGTGTGAAGCCAGGGAACATAGATATCATATTTCCCCACAGAAACCCAATAGCGGTACCATGTTTGGACTCTACTTGTAGCTGGAACCCAGGCGGATCTGTTGGTCCCAGAACCATCTACCTGTGACCTTCTGGCCTGGAGCTATGAACCCTAAAGAGTTTTGTGGGTCATTTGCTGCTAGCCCAGCAAGGGCCGGGAGGGGAGGGAATGGCTACGGGTTAAAAGGCTTGTGCCAGCTAACGGGCATGTCTTCCTCTGAAAGGGGGTCACATCATGCAATGTGTTTGGAGGGACCTGCAACTGGCTGACATCACTGCCTCCGACGAGAATACAGATAAGAACTCATCACTACCCAAAGGACTCATATATCTGGTAAACTGACTTATTGCTCTGCTTGACACTGTTGTACCTACATCACCTGTATCTGTAACCTCAGACCACTGTATATATTCTCTGTGTATTGTGTTATATCAAGTGTGCCTTTTAGGCGATTAAATATATAATTTAATCTTGTGCTATCTTGTATCTCGATCACGAAACCGGGTTGGTTTCTCACCCTATATAATCCCGTTAGCGGACTAGGCTTTTATCAAACGAGAAGCTGGTGGCAAATCCCTAGGCTGAGACAGCGCTGTTTTCACTGCGGCAATGAAAAGGCTCTCTCAGTTTGTTGCCGCTCTGTGCCCGCGTGGACAGGGGGTGTCTGTGTAAACTGTACCAAGCTGACCTTACCTGCTCCCCTGGAGGGCGTAACATTACGCTTTGGTAACCCGTGACCATACCGTGTCTCGTGAGCTCTACGTAGGTGACGTCAAGCGGGCATGAGGTCTGGTATTCATCACATATTGGTGGCAGCAAAGTGGGATCGAGAAACTAGTGTGTGTGAGTGTGAGACCCATACTCCCAGACACTAAAGACGACCAGCAGTAACGTTTGCCGCTGGAGTCTTAAGATCAGCTCAACACTTGACAGTCTGAGTGCAAATATAATAAAGTGTGTGTGCATCAGGTGGCAGTCTGTGTCATTGACCATCCGTGGCAATGATGGCCAGTAACACACAAAGCAAGAGTAAAGAGATGGCCAGGGCTATAAATGATGGCGAGGAGGACGCAGTCCAGATGGGCCGAGTGGAGGTGGAAGGTGACTTTCTTCCAGGTGAGGGGGAGCATAGCCAAAGCTCCCCAAGGAGCTAGTTGCCAGAGGTGAGGTCCGCGGTGGGCCTCACTGCACCTGCCCATCCCCCCAGCCAGCGAGGCAGGCTCAGCTGCTCTCCTACAGGCTGCCCTAGACCATCTCCAGGCGAGAGACCAGGCTTCCTACGAGATCCACATGACAGCTGCAGAGCGTTGCAAGCAAGCAGAGGCTAAAGAGCGTCGTGAGCAAGCAGAGGCCGAGCGTGAGCACCAGCTACAAGTGCTCCAGCTCCATCTCCAGCAGCCCTCTCCAGCCCGATGTGAGTCTCTGGAGATCCGGACTCCAGAACTGCGGGCAGAGGACTTCCCCCTGCTGGACAAAAATGGGGACTTGGACACTTTCTTGTTGGCATTTGAGACGGCCTGTCATCAGTACCAGCTGCTGGAGGACCAGTGGGTCATATTCCTCACACCACGTCTTAGGGGAAAAACCCTTAAAATCTTTGGGTACCTGCCCAGCGAGACCATTCTGAGCTATGAGGACATCAAACAGGCTCTGATCAGGCAGTACAACCTGACCCCGAGACATACCGGTAAAAACTCTGTAGTTTGCAGAGGGGTTCTACCCAGAGCTGGGCTGATCACATGCGGGCCTTGCTGAGAGCGGACGACCACTAGACCACAGGATTAGAGCTCACCACCATCCAGCGGCTGAAGGAGCTCATCACCACAAAGCAGTTCTTGTGGAATTGCCCGGAGGACCTACAGCAGTACCTCCGCGACCGGAAGCCAAAGGGGGCCTCCGCAACAGCAGCCCTGGCCGATGAATACACCAACAACAGGATTTCAGAGGCCCGGAAACCTGTCAGCTGGAGAGGGGGTAAGACGCACGCTGTTCCTGCTACCCCTGCCCCAGGCCCAAGTGGGCACTGGCTCCTGCTAGATGCTCGGGCAGATCTGCCAGGCAGGCTTGACCTTTACGTCAGGAAAGTGCCAGCTGGGCATAAGCGAGGGGCCCTGGGAAGGCAGGGAAGCTTCAGAACCAGAACCTGGGAGAGTGGATCCCAACTCATCCTGGCTCACACTCTGGGACAAGCACCAGGTGTTGTCCTTCCTGAGCACCGCCGAGTACTATAGGGAGTTCGCGCCCCAGTAAAGTAGCCTGGCGAGACCGCACCAGGAAAAAGCTGCCCTCTGTAGGGTTCACTCAGACGACTGTATGAATGAGTCCACATACGTTCCGCAATTGTGTTGAACGTGTGAGGACCCATTTATTTCAATTGGGCCGTAAAAGATGTGGACAGCACACTGTGTGCTGTCAGCATCCGTTGTTCCATTCCACGGCCCTGCAAAAAATATAGAGCATGCTCTATTCTTGTCTGCAATCTCAGACAAGAATAGGCATTTCTATAATGGGCCGCCAGTTCCGTTACGCAAATTGTCAAAAGCACACGGGCAGCATGCGTGTTTTGCGGAACCACAATTTGCTGAATGCACCCTATTTCCAACAAAGTGATTTCTTAACTGAATTACTACTTAAAATACTGGGTTTGATAATTTTCTTTAAAAATTTCAAAATTGCTTCTAAAATTCAAAGCCTTCTAACGTCCTAAAACAATAAAGACATTTGCAACATTTACAAAATGATGCCAACATAAAGTAGAAATATGGGGACTGTTAAGTAATAACTATTTTATGAGGTATCACTATCCATCTTAAAAGCAGAGAAATTCTAATTTAGAAAATTGTGATTTATTTATTTTTTCTATAATTTTGGGACTTCTTTTTTAAATGAAGGTGAAACATTATTGACTCAGATTTACCACTAACATGAAGTACAATATATCACGAGAAAAACAATTTCAGATTCATTTGGATAAGTAAAAGCATTCCAGAGTTATTATTACCACATATAATAATACATGTCATATTTGAAAAATGTGGCTTGGTCCTTATGGTGAAAACCGGCTTGGTCTTGAATGGGCCACACATTCAAATAAATGAACTGATTTTCAGTCATGGAATTTTCTTCACAAAATCCGCAGCATGTGAAGGCACCCTTACACTGTTTGTATTATGGGATAAATATATATATTTTTTTTATTTTATTTATAATAAATTCTCTTACCCCTTACATGACATTTTCACTGCACGTCACATATTGGTGAGTAAAAAAAAGAATACATCACATATTATAAGAATATAGACATATTGCAGATACATCGAGGTAGAGTGATCAGTGCAGAACACGTACAGAAAGAAAAAATACATGTAAATAGTAACCCCCCCCTCCCTAGCCCTCCCACCCCACACTAAAGGATGTCTGTTCCTACTCCCCCCCTCCCATAGTATACCAAACTGAGCTAAGTTAGGTGTACCTAATTCACGTGGGTAGTGACACCGGGTACGACCCCCGGGTATCACCCGATAATCTCCCAATGCTCCCAGTCAACACCGCCTTTGAGTACCTAAAGGATGTCATGAGTGCCTCGATATCTCTCCGTGGGAGATGTTTTTCAATGAAGGTCTGCCATTTACGGAAGAATCCCTTTGTTTTTTTTTCTCTTTTTGATGCTCCGTATCAAGCTTGTCTATATACATGAAGTGAGACATCTGGGAAACCAGTTCACTAATTTGAGGGGTATTAGGTTTAAGCCAACAATTTAGAAGGCCACGGAGAGATATCAGCAGGGCCACATCAACAATCAACCTGGGTTTAGCGGTATCTTCAAAAATGTGGAAAAGTAATGTTCCAGGGTTGTGGGCTAGTGATCCCCCCCATGTGCCCCTGATCCAATCAGACACCGCTTTCCAAAAAGTCTGAACAGATGTACATTCCCACACACAATGTAGCAAGTCTGCCTGCTCTACACCGCATTTCGGGCATTTTGTTGAATAGCCTACTTTTGGATCTTTCTTGAAATGTTGAATGCATAGATCGCTGAGTGCATGAGGCGAAAATGTGACTCTCTCCACCTTTCACAAGGCATGCCTTACAAACTCTCATCCATCCCATCAAAACTTCCTCTACTGGCAACGACTCCTTCAGTTTCCTCCCCCATTTTTGAAAAGGCCAGCCTCTACCTTCTTATCAGCTGATTCTCTCATGACAAGGTATATATGGGAGATAGAGTTTCTAGCATCACCACGCTTTAATGAGAATGCCAAAGATTGATTTGTATATTCGCTAGAAACATCTAACAGTCTCTGTCTACAGAAATACATAAGTTGTTGATAGGCAAGAAACTGGGAACCATCAAGGCCAAATTTGTCACATAAGTCTGAGAACGTCAAAAATCTTTTCTCAGATATGTGGAGCACATCAAGAAATGTGCGTATTCCTCTGGATTTCCAGATCTTAAACATTTTGTTTTGCGCCCCCAGGGGGAATTCGGGGTGTCTCCATAGTTCCAAGTTTCTGGAAGCCAGGAATGGTCTCTTGGCTAACTTACGTACCTCCTTCCAAGTAACCATGGTGTCTCTTAGCATCAGTGAGTGTTTTAGATGGGGTGGGAGTGCCTGCCTCCTGGGATAAATATTTTTATATTTTTTATTAGTACAGGTGCTTTTACATTTTTCTTTTACTTTTTTCTTTTTTTTTTTTATACTCACATCTCTGATAGACTCCAAAGAATTGTTATTGTGTCTATGAGAAATGTGCTGTGTTACTATGAAGCCCTGCCACTATAGGAGGTAAAAGCTGCCAAAACTGAATTTTAAAACATAAAATTGAAATGCAAATACCTGTTTGCAATTTCCATTTTAATCCATGTTTGCAAAATTCATGCTAAAATTAAAAATAAAATTACTTTCATTTGCAAGTTTGTTTTTAACCCAAGCATGTACAGTATATGTAATATGTGAGAAAAATATGAAAATTAAAAAAAGTCCTTTATCTTGTCATTTTTTTAAAAATATATAAAAAAAAAAAAGAATAGTGTAGTTCCCAGGTTAGAAAAGTGCATCTGCCAGGACCTCTGATGACATCATCACAGGACCTTCAATCCCCAACAGCATGGAGAAGAACTTCACAATAAGCTCTCCATGAAGACTAAAATGGAGTGGTAAGAGGAGGTCTCCCCTTTTCTTTTCATTTGCCCCATTTCCTGTTTTACTCATATTGTACTGCAAACAACCACTGCTACCTCATGTACCTAACACAGTGTCCATAATGTATAACTGACCACATATCTGTACACACTGTATCTGTATACACTGCATCTATTATACCTCGTACCTATCACATCAGTACACTGCTCTCTATCTCTGTTTATATACTGCATTTATTATATAGTATAATAGATGCAGTGGGTACAGATATATAGTGTACTGATATGTGAGCATAAGGTATAATAGATACAGTGTCTACAGATGTGTAATATATTCAGCAGTGTACTGATGCGAGCGGTACAAGGTATTATAGATGCAGTGGTTACAGATATATATTGTGAGATGTATAATGCGAGGTATGAGGTGTAATTTATACCTCGTACCTTACATATCAGTTCACTGCTGTATATACTATATATCTGTATACACTGTACCTGTTATACCTCTTACTATCTCACAGTCATCAACATGTGACTTGTGATGTCACACGTTGCTTTACCCACTTCATTCTACCTTGTACCAGAAGACTCCCTAATCTGGCCTCATTGCTCTGTCCTGCAAGTCCCAAACAGAGGTGAGAGATTTTAATGGGGACAATGCTGCAGTCAGTGGGGGAGGGGTTGTCAGAGGACAATAATGCTCGGTATTTTGTACTTCATGGTGGTAATTATTTGGTGCTGTTAGGGAGATAATTTGTGCTGCAATCTGAGGTCGCACTAATTCCTGTACAAGCATCCACAGTGTTTATCCCAGCCCTAACTCATCTCTTCAACCAATCACTAACCTCTGGTGTCTTCCTCTCTGCTTCTAAACATGCTACCATTACAACCATCCTCAAAAAGCCTTCACTTGACCCATCTGCTTTGTCCAATCATCGCCCCATATCACTTCTTCCGTATGCCTCAAAGCTGCTTGAACAACATGTCCATTCAGAACAGTCCTCTCACTTCTCCTCCTGCTCCCCTCTTTGACCGCCTAAAATCTGGCTTCCGACCCCACCACTCGACTCAGACTGCCCTTATCAAAGTCACCAATGACCTACTAACAGCCAAAACCAAGAAACAATACTCTGTCCTCCTTCTCCTTGACCTGTCCTCTGCCTTCGACACTTTTGACCACTCCCTTCTGTTGCAAACTCTCTCATCTCTTGGCATCACTGACCTGGTCCGCTCCTGGATCGCATCATACCTTACAGAACGAACATTTTGTGTCTCCCACTCCCGCACGACCTCCTCTTCTCATTCCCTCCATTGGTGTCCCGCAAGGCTCTGTCCTAGGACCCCTGCTCTTCTCTATCTACACTTTTGGCCTGGGACAGCTCATAGAGTCCCATGGCTTTCAGTATCACTCCTATTCTGACAACATACAAATCTACCTCTCTGGTCCAGACATCACCACCTTACTATCAAGAATCCCACAATGTCTATCTTCTATATCACCCTTCTTCGCCTTTCGCTTTCTAAAACTTAACATGGATAAAACAGAATTCATCATCTTTCCCCTATCTTGCTCAAACCCCCCCAACAGACCTATCTATCACGATCAATGGCTGCACACTATCCCCGGTCAACCAAGTCTGCTGCCTTGGAGTGACCTTAGATTCTGCCCTTTCCTTCCGACCGCACATCCAAGCCCTTTCCACCACATGCCGCCTCCAACTCAGAAACAACTCCTGCATCCGCGCTTTCCTTAACTTTGAATCATGCCCTCATCATCTCCCGCCTAGACTACTGCAACACTCTCCTCTGTGGCCTTCCATCTAGCACTCTTGCACCACTCCAATCTATCCTCGACTCTGCTGCCCACCTAATCCACCTCTCACCCTATTACTCCTCTACCTTTCCCCTCTGCCAATCCCTTCACTGGCTCCCCATTGCCCAGCGAATTCACTTCAAAATACTAACAAATACATACAAGGCCATCCATAAACTGTCCCCTCCCTACATCTCTGAGCTACTTTCCCGATACATCTCCACACGTACTCTCCGATCCTCACAAGACCTCCTTCTCTTCTCTCCTCTTATCACCTCTTCCCACAATCGCCTCCAAGATTTCTCCCGCGCATCCCCCATACTCTGGAATTCGCTACCCAAACAAATCAGACTCTCACCTGTAGTGGAATCCTTAAAAAAAAACTGAAAACACACCTTTTCAGACAAGCCTACAGCCAGTGACCCTGCTGCCTCTATACCGCCATGATCAACTTCACCCGCACCTACTGTGTCCTTCTCCCATACCATGTAGATTGTAAGCCCTCACGGGCAGGGCCCTCTCTCCTTCTGTACCAGTCTGTAACTTGTTTTGTTCATGATTAGTGCAATGGTCTGTATTATGTATGTGCACCCCTTATCATATGTACAGCGCTATGGAATGAATGGCGCTTTAATAATAAATAATAATAATAAAAAAGCATCAAAGATGCCTCTTTAGGCCATCTTACTCTCTAAAAGTCTTATGTGTACCAATACATGTTAGACTTTTCCTGTGAGGCACAGGCAACACAGCGATGATGCTGGTGCCTGAAATAACCAATAACAAAGCTTCTTACAGCAACAAGCTTTTTTATTGGTTGGTTTGGACCAGCTGCTGGACCATTCTCTACACTGCTCTAAAGTTAGGAGGGAGAGTACTGCAATGGCGCATGATCTTCATAGGGACATATCAAAAGTATTGATCCGTGGGGATCCCAGCTGTAAGACCCCCGCTGATCTCTAGAACAAGGAGTCTGAAGCGATTAGCTTCACTGTTGAGCACGATAGTGAAGATGGCCCCACAGATTTTCTATTAAGACTGTCTTCAGTATTGCAACCAGGAACAAGGAGAAGCAGTGCTTGGCTGAGCACTTCTGACTCCTCGTCCTAGAGCTCTCTATGACATATCAAAAGTTTCAAAAAAGTGTAGTTACTTTTTAATGTTGGACAAGAGGACATGCCAGGAGTTAATGCACAGCAGGCTATGGGGAGATCCAATATATTGAACTTTATCACTTGGCTATAATGCTAGGGCTACACAACGACACGTGCCGTGCGACAATAAGTCGCGCAACACATAGGACACAACTACACTGCAACATGGGTCACGTGACATTTTTTATAATGATAGTATATGGTGTATCACTGAAACATGCGACATGCTGCTACTGCGACGCGACAGTCGCAGAAAAAACCTCTTAGACACCATAGACTACCATTATAAAAATTGTCGTGTGACAAAATGTCATGCTACACATGTCGTCGTGTAGCTCTAACCTAATAGTCTGCTGTGCATTCACTTCAGACCTCTCCCAGGGGCTTATTAACACCATAATGAAGAGAGGGGGTGATGTTATTTATATGGGACTATTTGTTGGAGGGGTTAGAAGGAGGGGGTGATATTTTTTACATGAGACTGTAGGTTGGGAAGGGCCAGAAGGAAGTGGTGATGTTATTTACATGGGGCTATATGTTGGAAGGGTCTGTATAAAGGGGTAATGTGTTATTTAGATTAGTAATGGTTCTGCCGCTTGAATACTCACCTCTTGGGGCACGTTCACACCACTGCTATTTATTTTTGTTGCTCTGCTTTGTTAGATGAGCAGAACAATGAAAATAATGGAAGTGCCAGATCAGGCACCTAACTGACCTGAACAGAACTGAACAAAGACCATTGATTGTAATAGGGTCCGTTCAGTTTCCATTTGGGATCCTATCATTTGTCTGGTCTTTTTGAGAGGATTTTGCAACAGAGGCCCCGAACTGAGCCTCTATTGCAATGTGGACAAGCCCTTAATATTATGTAGACCTACATATTATGTATTTGCAGTACTTTAAACACTGCGCTTCTGGGTTTTCAGTCTTCATGTGCTATGGTAACATTTGACCGTGGCATCTAAGTGTTAAAGGTCTGCAATCAGTGTTATCACCAATCGCAGACATTAGCCCCAGACCTCTGCTGTTTCACACAGATGACTAGAATGGTGGTGGTTATCTAAGGGTTAAGTCTACTATGTGTTTTCCCTTTGCTGGAAGAAAACACACCATAAACTCAGGTATGTTGTTGGAAAAACCATATGTGTTTTTTGGTGCACTTTTCTGCTGCAACAAAAACACAGGACAGCAGCGACTTGTGGTAGCACCCATACATCGTTTGCCTGTGACATGTCCTTTGGAAAAGATAACAGACTAATGAAATATATACTTGTTCCAGCTGGCTGTATAAGGCATTTTTATATGTTCACCCTCCTAATAGTCGTCACTCAGTTGTCACACCCATTTCCTTTACTATTGTTTTCACATGTCTTCAGACTTATTCATAGAAAAATCAGGAAATGCTTAGACCCCAACTTGGCTACATTTGAATTAATATTAGAATATGGACACCAATGAATATAATACTACACAATAATCTCAAAAATAAATAAATAAAATAAAAATACCATCAGCTTTATTTAATCTCATGATATAAGACATAAAAAGTATTTAAAATGAGACACCCAGATAGAAATAAATAACATTTTTATAGTTTTTTTGTTATCTAATTATGATGACCCTTGTTGTAGTGAATAGGATTAATATCTGATTGTTGGATCTCTCCTTTCCTGATAGCAGCATTTGATGAGCACTGTGCTGATCATTAAGTATGAAGTATGTATCCACTGGACTCTGGGGTCGAGTGGAGGGTGGACCATAGGCACAAAACACAACCAGAGTTTGTTTCAAACCAATATGTTTTTTTTATTATTTTTGTTATCGTGACAACGCGTTTCGGGGTTCTGTGGACCCCTTTTTCAAGTCTAAAAAACATGTACATACAAATTATATAAAAAGGGATAATAGTAATAATAAAATGTCCGTCAAGCTTAGATTTAGATGTATATATAAATGAATGAATGGATACATATATACGTCAATACCATGATGTCAATAAAAAGTAAAAAATTATATTATATAATAATAAAAATATAAACAACTATCAATTGTAAAATATGGAAATAAAAACCTAATTTTTATTTGGAAGGGGAGCGAAGAAGACGCCCAAACATTTGTGTCCTACCTAAACAACAACACTTGGAACCTCAGTTTTACGTCCACAAGTTCTAATATATCAATTGAATACCTGGACCTGGTATTATATTCTGAATGCAACACCATCATGACAAAAACCTTTTTCAAGAAAGTGGACGGTAACAGCTACCTGGACTATGAGAGCGCACATTACAGAAAATGGAAAGACAACATTCCATTTAGTCAATTTAAATGAATAAGGAGGAACTGCTCAACAACCAATGACTTTATTGAACAAAGCCGGATTTTATGTTCCAGATTCCAAAACAAAAATTACCCGAGAGGAATAGTCGGGGGGGCCTTCAGACGCGCCTATGAGCAGAGCCAAGAGGACTGTCTAATAACCAAAAAGAAACCAGACACAATGGTCGACCGTATGAAATCGAAATCATCCTTTATCACCACCTTCAATCCCAACCATGGAACACTAAGGAACATCATAACAAAATATTGGCACATCCTGAAGGCCGATCCCTATCTCAAAGAAACTATCTCTTGCAAGCCCCACTTCACATTTAGGAGGGCCCGCACACTAAAGAATGCACTAGCCCCGAGCAAACTAAAAAGAATAAAACGTGCCACAATGACCACATCCAAATGGTTCCCCGAATCTAAAGGGAGCTTCAAATGCAGCCATAAACTATGCAAGTGCTGCGATAATATCAATAACCGCATAACGACCTTTAAGAGCAACACCACAGGGGAAGAATTTGTTATCAAAAGCCTCATGAACTGTGCTTCAAGTTTTGTCATTTATCTTTTAGAATGCGCCTGTGGACAGCAATATGTAGGTCGAACCATTCAGACCCTCAGAGAACGCCTAAACAACCACAGATGGAATATCAAACGGGGCTACCTAAAACACAGTGTGTCCAGACACTTCCTGGCCATCCACAACAAGGATCCCACTAGGCTAACCATCACGCCCATCGAACATATCTCTGACAGCTGTTCCGACAGGTTCAGAACTTTACAACGGAGAGAAATGTTTTGGATATACAAGCTCCAAACACTGGACCCTTACGGTCTCAATGAAAGCTTAGAAAACAAATGTTTCTAAATCCAACTGGACCACCTTCCCATAACTCTCTCTTTTCTCAATTTCCACCATTATACCATTTATTTCCCTAATATTGCTGCGTCCCCTCCCCCCAACACACCAAGCATCACCTTGCACTCATTCCCCTGCATCCCCAACATCCTCACTATCCCACCCCCCTCATATCCCGTCCCGCCCACCCCCATCATGTCATTCACCCTTAGCATAGTTGCTTTCCCTTCCCTCCCTTTCGCCCTGTCCCCATCACCACTCTCAGTCTCATCCTGCAGTCATCCCTTTCATCCCCAGCTTCCTCATAGCCCCACCCCCTCACACACATCGTTCCCGCCCTTCTACATTGCTGCCCCCCCCCCGTCCACGTCCATGCGCCGTCACTGCATCGCATCGCTGCACTAGGCTCCGCCCACTACATAAGCCCCGCCCACTCAGGGCATTTGCGTCACCACCAGCAGCTAGCTCCGCCCATTCAGGACGTTCGCACCACCCAGCCGACCCAGTCCCTGCCCACTTCTCCTCCTCTTTGCCGGCCCAGCGCGCGCTCCCAGCACACAGCATCTGGATGCCGCACGTTCCAGAAGCTGGGAGCAGCGCAACTTCCATCAGCAGCACTCACCGGTATGTACTCCAGCGCCGCTTGTCTCTCTTCCTTCCCCTCACCACTTCCTCTTGTATACACCTTATCATGCCTTCACCCTCAGTCCTTATATTACCACCCAATAGCACATCATGCCCTTGTTTTTTTTTTTATATACTATGTATCCGCCGTATAGGTTCATTGACCTTCTGCTTAAACTTTATATTGCATATCTATATCAAGATTGTTTAACCTTACACGCGCCCTGCAAACAGCTATTTATTTTCAGCCACGTAATCAATTGGTGCCTCTCATATATATATATATATATATATATATTTACATTTTTATTTCCATATTTTACAATTGATAGTTGTTTATATTTTTATTATTATATAATATAATTTTTTACTTTTTATTGACATCATGGTATTGACGTATATATGTATCCATTCATTCATTTATATCTACATCTAAATCTAAGCTTGACGGACATATTATTATTACTATTATCCCTTTTTATATAATTTGTATGTACATGTTTTTTAGACTTGAAAAAGGGGTCCACAGAACCCCGAAACGCGTTGTCACGATAACAAAAATAATAAAAAAAAACTATTGGTTTGAAACAAACTCTGGTTGTGTTTTGCGCCTATGGTCCACCCTCCACTCGACCCCAGAGTCCAGTGGATACATACTTCATACACTGACACAGACGGCGGCCTGGCCCCCGCCAAAGGTGAACACGGACGTAACCGGCAGCACCAACCAGCAAAACTTAAACCACTCCTACTCGCCTCCAGTACAGTTGCACTGAACATTAGGTGCAACGACAGCAGGTGAGCAACACCATTCTTCCTGAATTGGAAGCCTGTTCTGAACCTACTCACCCTATGAGCGCCTTTTTCCTCCTTTGGCCACTTCTTTCTGATCATTAAGTTAAAGGGGTTATCCCATGACTAATGTAAACAATGAAAATCAGACATCATATAGTACATGACCCATACCTGTAGCTCACATAGATCCAGAGATCTCCCAATTCATTTCTCTGCTACATTTATATCAGGCTGAAAGCCCAAGGGGAGTGTCTTTTCTGCTGCAGCTAAGGGGGCGTGTCCATGCTCTCCCTATCATAGCTCAGGATGCAGTTGAAGGATGAAATTGAGCATGTCCGGCCTTGTCAACCAGGCCTTGTCAAAAAAAAAAACCCAGCAGGTGGCACTGTACAAATATATTTTATTGAATAACTCAGTGGCTATGCTACATTTTTTATTAAATGCAATTACAAAAGTATTCATATGCAGGTGCTGGTTTGAAAACTATATAATATTTTTCAATGGACAACCCCTTTAAGGTATTCCAATAGAGGTCTTGGGCATGCGCACATCCATTCCTGGGTTTGGTGTGGCCCAGTTTGTATTCCTCTGACCGATCCAGTACATGTATGTGCAAAATTATCAGGGCGGAGCCTTTGTACCAAGACTCATTCTGGTCCTGGTCTGGTGATGTAGCACTTTTCTCCTGATGGCTTATTTTAAGAAACATGTGGATAGGTGTTATATAGCGGGGCTGATTCTCTTAAGGTATTTTATCTCATTTATTATTTATTCATCATACATGTGGAAATATGCTTGATTGGTGGACACTGATATATATTGTGGGTGGGACTGAAACAAGGTTGTCCCCTAGAAGAAGCAACTACGAAATGGCATTGGGGTGTCAGTTACCATGGTGGTCTGTATTTATCCTTGTTTGATTGGCTTCAAGTCCAGGCTCTAGCTGGGCCACTCAAGGACATTCACAGAGTTGTGCCTAAGGCCTCTTTTACACGAGCGTTGCGGGTGATGTGCGGGAAAAGATGCGGGTGTGTTGCGGGAAAATGCTAAATTTTTCCCCGCGAGTGCAAAGCATTTTCATGCGTTTTGCACACGCAGTAGAAAAATCGGCATGTTTGGTACCCAGACCCAAACCCAGACTTCTTCACAGAAGTTCAGGTTTGGGTTAGGTGTTGTGTAGATTTTATTATACAGAATGGTAAGTAAATTAGGGATGGAGGGGTTAAAAAATAAAATAAAATTTATTAAACTCACCTCATCCACTTGTTCGTGCAGCCTGGCTTATCTTCTTTCTTCTTCTTTGATGACCTGGGAGGAAAAGGACCTTTGGTGAAGTCACTGTGCTCATCACATGGTCCATCACCATGGTGATGGACCATGTGATGAGTGGAGTGACGTAACCAAAGGTCCTTTTCCTCCCAGGTCATCAAAGAAGAAGAAGGAAGAGAAGCCAGGCTGCACGAACAAGTGGATGAGGTGAGTTTAATAAATTTTATTTTATTTTCCTATATAGAGAGAACCCTGGTATTGTTATATCCCAGTCATTACTCCCATTGAACCACGTTTTAGTAACAGCCACTAAATCAATATTCTCAGATGCCATTATAGCCTCAAATTCATTAATCTTATTCCCTAAACTGCGAGCATTTGTAGACAAGAATCTGAGCTTGTCATTTCTTAACCTATGTGCTACTGGCATCTTCTGGCATTGTTCCGGGGGGCAGTCGGACTGCTGGATTATCACTCTTTTGCCCCTCTTTCCTAGTTTAAATGTTCCTTAGCAAATACTTTGAACTGTTCACTGAGGACATTCGTTCCCTTGAGAGAAAGTTGCAAACCATCTTTCTTGTACAGTTCTTTTCCATTCCAACGAGAGCTAACATGAAACACAAAGCCAAACCCTTGGCTCAGACACCATTCACCAAGCCATACGTTGAATTCCTTAATGCGCATCTTCCTGTCATGCTGAAGGTTAGGCACAGGCAAAACTGCAGAGAATGAAACAGTTGATGCAACCTCTCCTATGTCATTTCCAAGTGTCTGAAAAGACTCCTTCCCCTTTGAAACCTCATTGCAAGCCAGATCATCTGTCCCAAGATGGACAATGACATCCACCTCCCTTTCCTGCTTTGCTTGCCTAACAATATTAAGGATACGTCGTCTATCCCTGCTAGCGGTAGCACCAGGGAGACATCTCACAACATCATTTTCCTCAAACTTCACACCTCTTATCATGGAATCGCCCACCAACAGCTGCTTAATATCAGTCCTCACCTTCTCCTTTTTGTCTTTGGCTGCAGTCTTGCATACTTTAGGCATGGGAGATGATTGTTTCTCACCCACTGTGCTTGAGCCATCCTCCATGTTGCTCTTGCACTCTGAAAGTGCTGCAAATGAATTATGGAGAGCCACAGACTGTGGGATATGTTTTCTATCAACAACTCTAAGTCTACCAGAACCTGCAGTAACCCATCTTCCATTTCTAGGGGGCCTCTGTGGCAGTGGCATTGCAACATTCTCAGCCTGAGTTTGTTTAATGGTTACTTAACAAATCTCAGATTTAAAAAATGCAATGTCCTGCTGCATTATGGAGAGCTGTCTACAGATCAGACAGCTGTCATGCCCCACTCTGACGTTGTACGGAGGTCGGCCAGGATTGCAGCACAAGTTTAGTGGTTGCATTGGAGCCGTGCTGGATCCGCCTCTCATCAGGTGTACTGGGTGGGGTCATTAGTTTAAATAGCACACTGCCCGGTGCCCTGAGCGGATTATACTGTTCATTCTTGTCTGGGAAACTTGGAGGGAAGGTTGGCTGTCAGTTCCTGCTCTCAGAGATAAGTGTCATTTCTAGTTTGGTTGTTTGTGTCTTCTATTCCATCCAGGTTCTGTGCGAGCAGACTGCTCCTATCTCCCCACTTCACCATCTTAGGGAGTTCAGGGTTTTGTCAGCCCAGGCTGGAGGACACTAGCACACCTACCTTCAAGGTCTGCTGTGGGCTTAGCAGTGCAGGGAAAGAGGTCAGGGATAAGCTAGGAGGTGACCCTTCCCCTGTCTCTCGCCCAGAGCCTGGTTGGTGTGTTATCTTTTGTACAAAGTGTACGTCCGCCGTGACATTATAATCCGCCATACTGTGACGGCCATTGCTCAGCGCTTTTGTGATGGCGTCAATTGATGCACTGGTTGACCGCATGCAGGGTTTATCCCTAGAGGTTGAAGATCTGCGTAGTTCAGTCACACAGTGTCAGAGGGTGCTGGCAGCAGGTACAGGTCAAATTGTTGGGGAGCCTAAAGTCGCTCTTCCTGAGAATTTTGCAGGGGGTACTGATGATTTTTTTCGCTTCAAAGAGTCATGTAAGTTTTACTTTAGATTGTGCCCATTTTCTTCAGGTAATGAAGATCAGAGGGTGGGTATCATCATATCTTTGCTTAAAGGGGACGCGCAATCCTGGGCTTTTTCTCTGCCGCCCGGTTCTCTGGCCCTCCGGTCGGTGGAGGAATTTTTTAAAGCCCTGGGATTGATTTACGATGACCCAGATCGAGTTTCGATGGCAGAATCAAAATTATGTAACTTACTACAGGGTAAACATACGGCTGAGGTTTACTGCACAGAGTTTAGGAGGTGGGCCACTGAGTCAGGGTGGAACGACCCCACATTACGTAGTCAGTTTTGTCAGGGGTTATCGGAAAGGTTGAAAGATGCCCTGGCTTTTCATGAATACCCAGATACTTTGGATAATGCAATGTCTTTGGCTATACGTTTGGATAGACGTATCAGAGAGAGGTGTAAGGGTCCCTCTGTGCAGGGGATTCCTCCCGCGTGCGGTTTTGTTTCACCAGCTGCCCAGTGTGATATTGCTTGTTACTCTGGGGTAGGAGAGGAACCCATGCAGTTAGGTCAGATTTCTGGTCATTCTGATAGTAGAGACTTTCGAAAAGTGCACAATCTATGTTTCTATTGTGGGAAGAAGGGTCATTTTATTTTTTCTTGTCCTTATGTTAAACCACAGGTGGAAGAGAAAAAGAAAAAAGAAAAAAAACTCCCCTCACACTTGGTTGTATGAATGGTGTGGTGGAGCTAGAGTCTAGAAATGTGTTTGTTGATGTTTTCCTTGATTGTGGTGCTGGGGTAAATTTAATTGACTTTCTTTTTCTTCAGGGCCTGGGACTAAGTACTTGCACGTTAGAGAACGAGATTCCTGTTTTTGCAATTGATTCTTCCCCTCTTTCTCAAAGGAGCCTTACTCACATTGTTCATGGTATTCATTTAAGGGTGGGTGATTCACATGCTGAGATTATTTCTTGTTTTGTCATGAAGGATTTGTCAGCTCCAATAGTGTTGGGGTTGCCATGGTTGTCTAGACATAACCCAATTATAGACTGGCAAGCAAGACAAATCATTGGTTGGAGCAAGTTTTGTTCTGTTGTAAAAACTGTTATATTTACTTATTTTAGTTATAATGGGTATTCATTGCCTTTAAGAGCAATGTTGATTTATATTCACTGTTTTGTATGAAGTTTCATGTAGGCCAAAGTAAGTCCATCAGAAGATTACTGTACTGTTCAAAAACTAGTGTTATTGTAACAATATATTATACATTTAGAAAGTTAGAAGATACGCCGCACCTGCAGATTCTGAGGCTTTATTGTTTTTCCTATCTGAACATGAATTCCAAAGTGTGAGAATGGTCTAGATGTTCCTCAAAGTATATATTCATGTATCAAAGTTTGTCCCTCAGCCCTGAGACAAGGCCCCAGATGTCAGAGGTGTGAAGTTGTGAAAATATTAGGCATGTATGAGTTAACCCTTAATGGTATGATGCTTATTGCTTATACAACAGTGCCATCTAGATATAAGCGGTTAATACTACATCAGTAGCAAAATTGCATTCTGGGTAGTATTATGACGCCATGCTCCTTATCAATGCACACACCCCTCCAACAATAATTGGAAAGTTCCAAATTCGGAGGGCGTGTTCATCTGATAAGTTTTGGGTTAAGAAACCCGTTACCAAAAGAAAAAAAAAAGGAGGGAGAAAAAGAAAGAAAGAGAAAACAAACATTTGGATTATAGATCTCTGGAGAATCATTTGGATTATCGGGAAAAACTCTTGAGAGCTGGCTGCCCCAAGACTCTGCACATCACTTGACCATTGGGTAATGTATATTTTGTTTTATGTAGTATTGATTTAAATTAATTGGCTTGATACTTAGCCAGATACCCGCTCACTTGCGGACGTGTAACGTTAGTTGCTACATCAGTATTTTCTCTGATTTCAGTTACGATGCATATAACTGAAAAAAGGGGATAATATTGGAGAAACTCTTTGTTGGGAATCTTTGTATTTCATAGTTTGATATCAAGCCAATAATTTATACATTTTGTTGCAATACTACCATTATCTGAAAGATTGGTCATCATTTTTGGGCGGAGCAAGGGCTCGTATCTGTCATCTTCTTGATTGAGTTTTCCGCATAATCCATCGATTGTATATTTCTAACAAAATCTAAAGCTGTATTGCATAATATTCTTGTGTTGGTTGAGTAGTGTTTTGTTGGTATCATATAGTGGTGAATTCTGGGTACTGCATATCATTGTATATTATTGAAATTTATGTTGATTCATTTTCGTTTGCATTTTAACCTATTGTACAATAAACCATTTATATTTTTGCATAGACGCTTGTACCCTGTTTTACTGATTGCACAAAATAATCAGGTTCTCGATTGAACTCTTTATATTTATATAAAGCATTTTCTTTATATACCCGACAGTTCGGATAATTGCCTTGTCACATCTATCGCTGAAGTGTCCATTACGGCCTTGCCTCAGTATCTCTCAGATTTTTCGGATGTATTTTCGGAGGGTGGGGCTCAGGAATTGCCCCCTCATCGAGACTATGATTGTCCAGTGAATCTCATTCCGGGGGCTAAGTTGCCTAAGTCTCGGCTTTACAACCTCTCTCAACCCGAGAGAGAGGTCATGCGAAAGTATGTCGCAGAGAGTTTGGCAAAGGGTCATATCAGACCATCTGAGTCTCCAGTGGCAGTAGGTTTGTTCTTCGTGAAGAAGAAAGATGGATCACTGAGACCGTGTTTGGACTTCCGGGAGTCTGGGATCCATATCCCCTGCCTTTGATCTCTGATCTTTTTGATCAGATTTCTGGAGCCAAGGTGTTCTCCAAGTTGGATTTGAGAGGAACATACAATCTGATCAGGATCAAGGAGGGGGATGAGTGGAAAACGGCCTTCAATACGCACGAGGGGCATTTTGAGAACCTGGTAATGCCTTTTGGGTTGACGAATGCGCCAGCGGTATTTCAGCGATTCGTCAATGATATTTTTCATCACTTGGTGGGGAGGTTCGTAGTAGTTTACCTAGATGACATCTTAATATATTCTCCTGATCTGAAGACCCATCAGGATCATGTGAGACAGGTTTTGACGATCCTTCGGGAGAATAAGTTATATGCTAAACTGGAGAAATGTTTGTTTGCGGTGCAAGAGCTTCTGTTCTTGGGATACATGCTTTCTGTTTCCGGTTTTCGTATGGACCCTGAAAAGGTCCAGGCAGTTCTGGAGTGGGACCGACCGGAGAATCAGAAAGCTTTGATGCGGTTCTTGGGGTTTACGAATTATTATAGAAAATGTATTTCGAATTATTCCACCCTAGTCAAACCCCTTACTGATATGACCAAGAAGGGCGCTGATGTCTCTGTCTGGTCGGATGAGGCATTGCAGGCCTTTTCGGCTATTAAGGAGCATTTTGCGTCTGCTCCCATTCTGGTGCAGCCGGATGTATCTCAGCCATTCGTGGTGGAGGTTGATGCATCAGAGGTGGGGGTTGGGGCGGTGCTTTCGCAGGGTTCTTCTCCTGGCAAGTGGGTTCTGTGTGCCTTCTTCTCCAGGAAGCTCTCGGTCAAGGTGTTCAAGGAACATCACGATACTGTTCTCGCTGGACATCCTGGTGGTAAGTCCACCTGTGATCTGGTGTCCCGGAGGTTCTGGTGGCCAGGGTTACGTAAGAGTATTGAGAATTACGTGACAGCTTGTGAAACCTGCGCTCGGTCAAAGGTTGCTCATACTCGACCGCCTGGTTCACTTCTTCCATTGTCTATTCCATCTCGTCCTTGGACGCATTTGTCCATGGACTTTATTACGGACCTGCCTCCTCCGGGAGAACAGTGATTTTGGTGGTAGTCGACCGTTTCAGTAAAATGGCTCACTTTATACCACTAACGAGTCTGCCTAACGCTAAGACTCTTGCGCAGATCTTTGTGGTTAATATTGTGAAATTGCACAGTATTCCTTCGGATGTGGTCTCTGATAGGGGCGCGCAGTTTGTCTCCAGGTTTTGGAGGGCGTTCTGCTCTCGGCTTGGCATTCAACTTTCTTTCTCGTCGGCTTTTCATCCACAGTCGAATGGTCAGACAGAGCGTACCAATCAAAACCTGGAGACCTACTTGAGGTGCTTTGTGGCTGAGAATCAGGAGGACTGGTCGTCGTTCTTGTCCTTAGCAGAATTTGCATTGAATAACCGTAGGCAGGAGTCCACGGGTAAGTCGCCATTTTTTGGCGCATACGGTTTCCATCCTCAGTTTGGTACCTTTTCTGGGTCTGGTTCCTCTGGGATGCCAGAGGAGGAGAGATTCTCTTCTGCCTTGTCCTCTATCTGGCGGAGGATTCAAGGGAATTTGGAGAGGATGGGTGAGAGGTATAAACGAATGGTTGACAGGAGACGTGTAACTGGTCCGGACCTGTGTGTTGGTGATCTGATGTGGTTGTCCACTAAGAATATCAAGTTGAGAGTGCCATCTTGGAAACTGAGTCCAAGATTTGTTGGTCCGTATAAGATTTCTGCGGTGATCAATCCGGTGGCGTTTCGGCTGGATCTTCTGCAGACTTGGAGGATCCATGATGTCTTTCACAGGTCTTTGCTAAAAAAAATGTTAAACCGGTGGTACCATCGCCATTGCCTCCTCCTCCTGTTCTAGACGAGGGAAACTTGGAGTTCGAGATCTCCAGGATTCTCGACTTGAGAGTTCTTCGGGGCTCCCTCCAGTACCTGGTGCACTGGAAGGGATACTGTCCTGAGGAGAGGATGTGGGTTCCGGCATCAGATGTCAACGCCAGCCGACTGGTGAGGGCCTTTCGTAGGTCCCATCCGGATAAAGTTGGTCCGGGGTGTCCGGAGGTCACCTGTAGAAGGGGGGGTACTGTCATGCCCCACTCTGACGTTGTAAGGAGGTCGGCCAGGATTGCAGCACAAGTTTAGTGGTTGCATTGGAGCCGTGCTGGATCTGCCTCTCATCAGATGCACTGGGTGGGGGTCATTCGTTTAAATAGCACACTGCCCAGTGCCCTGAGCGGATTATACTGTTCATTCTTGTCTGAGAAGCTTGGAGGGAAGGTTGGCTGTCAGTTCCTGCTCTCAGAGATAAGTGTCATTTCTAGTTTGGTTGTTAGTGTTTTCTATTCCATCCAGGTTCTGCACGAGCAGACTGCTCCTATCTCCCAACTTCACCATCTTAGGGTGTTCAGGGTTTTGTCAGCCCAGGCGGGAGGACACTAGCACACCTACCTTCAAGGTCTGCTGTGGGCTGAGCAGTGCAGGGAAAGAGGTCAGGCATAAGCTAGGAGGTGACCCTTCCCCTGTCTCTCGTCCAGAGCCTGGTTGGTGTGTTATCTTTTGTACAAAGTGTACGTCCGCCGTAGCAACAGCATCCAAACCTCCGAAGATTGGAACCTGAAATAAAAGCACAACGATTCCTTCACAGAACCAGGTCTGCCATTTTAAAGAGGGGAAAGATTTTAAACAAACAAATCTTACTTTTTTAGATTGTATCCACCTCCAGATTACCTCCTGAGTATCTCCTGAATATCTATAATGCACTTATAAAAAGCAGCACTTTGAAAATGCAGCAAGCTAAAATGGACAATAGCGGATGACTGGGACTGACTCAATAAAGTCTTGGTAGGCTGTCACAGGTATCTGGAGCTATGCTGCATCCCACAGCTGCTGGAGGATGCGTGTGGACGGATCCAAAGGGCAAAGAGGGCTATTGAGGTGGTTCCATGAATGCTCAATTGGATTCAAGCCTGGGGAATTAGGAGGCCAGGGTAGTACTTGGAAGTCTTGGTCATGCTCCTCCAACCAATGCTTCAGACATTTCTAGTAGTGTGACATGTCGTATTGTCTTACTGGAAGATCTCATATGCCCAAGGAAGACAATCAGCATATATGGGAATACGTAAATGGCAAGGATGGATTCATTTCACACCCAAAACGGTTGATAGTGCCTTCCATCTGGATGAGTGGGCCCAGAGAATGCCACAAAAACATTCCCAGCAGTGGGTTCCGGTTGTTTTTTCTCACCTGACACGCTAGTGTCCATCAGATCAATGAAGCAGCAAACATTCATCGAGAGAAGGCAACCCTCTGCCAATCAGCAGAGGTCCAATTTACAGTGTTTTGGTGCCTCACAACATGGAATTAACATGGATTGTTTGAGGATTTGCACCATATAATTCACAGAACATGAAGATGTTTTTTTTATTTTTTATTGTGAAGCAAACAACAAATGGGACAAAATAACAGAAAAAGTAAATGTGCATAACTATTCATCCCCCTAAAGTCAATACTTTGTAGATCCACCTTTTGCGGCAATCACAGCTCCAAGTCACTTTGGATAAGTCTCTATGAGCTTGCCATATCTTACCACTGGGATTTTTGCCCATTCCTGCTTGCAAAACTGATCCAGCTCCTTCAAGTTGGATGGTTTGTGCTTGTGAACAGCAATCTTTAACCCCTTAAGGATGCAGGGCGTACCGGTACGCCCTATTTTCCGAGTCCTTAAGGACTCAGGGCGTATCGGTACGTCCTAACGTTAAATAGGTATTCCGGCGCCGCGGGGGTTAATCGCAACTGGATGCCGGCTGAAATCATTCAGCCGGCATCCTGTCACAACACCAGGGGGGTCATGTGACCCCCCCGTATCGGCGATCGCCGCAAACCGCAGGTCAATTCAGACCTGTGGTTGTCTGCGATTTCTGCAGTTTCTGATCCGAAACTTTTAAAATGCCCAAAATGCCGATTTGCACCCCCCCCTGCACCCCTGCATGATTTATGTGGGCGAATGGTGCAGGGGGGGTGTCGCGGGCGTTGCGGCAGGCGGGATCATGATCCCCTGCCCGCCTCCCCTTGAGAATTCGTTGGCTTCTAGTGGTTATACCAGGGTGTCAGCACATTGCTGACACCCTGGTATAAACGGCTGACATCTGTGCAGATGTCAGCCGTTTAACCCTTTCCATACCGCGGTCCGAACTGTCATCCGTCAGGGAGCTCCCTCCCTCTCCCATCGGGTGGCTGCTGTGCCTTTGCAGCCCCCCGATGGAGAGGGAGAGACCCCCCCAACAGCCCCCCGCAGCCCCGTGCTCACCCTTCCCCGTCTGCGAAGTTGTGGCAGAAGGGGAAGGTTCCCATGGCAACAGGACGCCTTCTCAGGCATCCTGCTGTCCATGGTGCTGAACTGATCTATGCTAAAAGCATAGATCTGTTCAGTGTAAGTAAAATACAGTACAGAACCCTATATAGAGTACTGTACTGTATTATACAGACATTAGACCCACTGGATCTTCAAGAACCAAGTGGGTCTGGGTCAAAAAAATGTAAATAAAAGTGAAAAAAGTTCAGAAAAAAAAAAACATTTATCACTGAATAAAAATTTTAAAAAATAAAATACACTACACATATTAGGTATCGCCACGTCCGTAACGACCTGATCTATAAAACGGTCATGTTACTTTCCCCGCACGGTGAACGCCATAAAAATCAAAAAATAAAAACTATGAGAAAATTGAAATTTTGCCCACCTTACTTCCAAAAAAAGGTAATAAAAGTGATCAAAAAAGTCGCATGTACGCCAAAATAGTAACAATTAAACCGTCATCTCATCCCGCAAAAATCATACCCTACCCAAGATAATTGCCGAAAAACTGAAAAAACTATGGCTCTTAGACTATGGAAACACTAAAACATGATTTTTTTTGTTTAAAAAATGAAATCATTGTGTAAAACTTACAGAAATAAAAATATGCATATTAGGTATCGCCGCGTCTGTATCGACCGGCTCTATAAAAATATCACATGACCTAACCCCTCAGGTGACCACCGTAAAATAATAAAAATAAAAACAGTGTAAAAAAAGCTATTTTTTGTCATCTTACGTCACAAAAAGTGTAATAGCAAGCGATCAAAAAGTCATATGCACCCCAAAATGGTGCCAATCAAACCGTCATCTCATCCTGCAAAAAATGAGACCCTACTGAAGATAATCGCCTAAAAACTGAAAAAACTAGTTAGACACTAAAACTTTTTTTTTGTTTTAAAAATGAAGTCATTGTATAAAACTTACATAAATAAAAAAAATTGTATACATATTAGGTATCACCGCGTCCGTGACAACCTGCTCTATAAAATTACCACATGATCTAACCTGTCAGATGAATGTTGTAAATAACAAAATAAAAAGTGCCAAAAAAGCAATTTCTTGTTACCTTGCCGCACTAAAAGTGTAATATAGAGCAACCGAAAATCATATGTACCCTAAACTAGTACCAAGAAAACTGCCACCCTATCCTGTCGTTTCTAAAATGGGGTAACTTTTTGGGAGTTTCTACTCTAGGGGTGCATCAGGGGGGCTTCAAATGGGACATAGGGTAAAAAAAACAGTCCAGCAAAATCTGCCTTCCAAAAACCGTATGGCATTCCTTTCCTTCTGCGCCCTGCCATGTGCCCGTACAGCGGTTTACGACCACATATGGGGTGTTTCTGTAAACTACAGAATTAGGGACATAAATACTGAGTTTTGTTTGGCTGTTAACCCTTGCTTTGTAACTGGAAAAAAAATATTAAAATGGAAAATCTGCCAAAAAAGTGAAATTTTGAAATTGTATCTATTTTCCATTAAATCTTGTGCAACACCTTAACAAAGTTTGTAAAATCAGTTTTGAATACCTTGAGGGGTGTAGTTTCTTATTTGGGGTCACTTGTATGGAGTTTCTACTCTAGGGGTGCATCAGGGGGCTTCAAATGGGACATGGTGTCAAAAAACCAGTCCAGTAAAATCTGGCTTCCAAAAACCATACGGCGCACCTTTCACTCTACGCCCCGCTGTGTGGTCGTACAGTAGTTTACAGACACATATGGGGTGTTTCTGTAAACGGCAGAGTCAGGGCAATAAAGATACAGTCTTGTTTGGCTGTTAACCCTTGCTTTGTTAGTGGAAAAAATGGGTTAAAATGGAAAATTAGGCAAAAAAATGAAATTCATATTTCATACCCATTTGCCAATAACTCTTGTGCAATACCTAAAGGGTTAACAAAGTTTGTAAAATCAGTTTTGAATACCTTGAGGGTGTAGTTTATAGAATGGGGTCATTTTTGGGAGGTTTCTATTATGTAAGCCTCGCAAAGTGACTTTAGACCTGTAGTGGTCCCTAACAATTGGGTTTTTGTAAATTTATGAAAAATTTCAAGATTTGCTTCTAAACTTCTAAGCCTTGTAACATCCCCAGAACATAAAATATAATTCCCAAAATAATTCAAACATGAACTAGACATATGGGGAATGTAAAGTCATCACAATTTTTGGGTGTATTACTATGTATTACAGAAGTAGAGAAACTGAAACTTTGAAATTTGCTAATTTTTTCCAAATTGTTGGTAAATTAGGTATTTTTTATGCAAAAAAATCAATTTTTTTTACTTCATTTTACCAGTGTCATGAAGTACAATATGTGACGAAAAAAGCATCTCAGAATGGCCTGGATAAGTCAAATTGTTTTAAAGTTATGAGCACTTAAAGTGACACTGGTCAGATTTGCAAAAAATGGTCCTTAAGGTGAAATAGGGCTGAGTCTATTGGATTGAGAGCTGGGCTTTGACTAGGCCATTCCAACACATTTACATGTTTCCCCTTAAACTACTCAAGTGTTGCTTTTGCAGTGTGTTTGGGGTCATTGTCCTGCTGGAAGGTGACCCTCTGTCCTAGCCTCAAATTATGCACAGAGTGGTACAGGTTTTGCTCAAGAATATCCCTGTAGTTAGCACCATCCATCTTTCCCTCAACTCTGACCAGTTTCCCAGTCCCGGCTGCTGAAAAACATCCCCACAGTATGATGCTACCACCACCATGTTTCACTGTGGGGATAGTGCTCTTTGGGTGATGTGTTGGGTTTGCGCCAGACATAGTGTTTTCTTTGATGGCCGAAAAGTTATATTTTAGTCTCATCAGACCAGAGCACCTTCCTCCATACAATTTGGGAGTCTCCCACATGCCTTTTTGCAAACTCACAATGTGCCTTATTGTTTTTAGCTGAAAGTAATGGCTTTTTTTCTGGCCACTCTGCCATAAAGCCCAACTCTATGGAGCGTACGGATTATTGTCATCCTATGTACAGATGCTCCAGTCTCTGCTGTGAAACTCTGCAGCTCCTCCAGGGCAACCTTAGGTCTCTGTGCTGCCTCTCTGATTAATGCCCTCCTTGCCCGATCCGTGAGTTTTGGTGGACGGCCGTATCTTGGCAGGTTTGCTGTTGTGCCATGTTCTTTCCATTTGGTTATGATAGATTTGATGGTGCTCCTGGGGATCATCAAAGATTTGGATATATTTTTATAACCTAACCCCAACTTGTACTTCTGAACAACATTGTCCCTTATTTGTTTGACGAGTTCCTTGGTCTTCATGGCAGTGTTTCGTAAGTGATGCCTCTTGCTTAGGTGTTGCAGCCTCTGGGGCCTTTCAAAAAAGGTATGTATATGTAATGACAGATCATGTGACACTTAGATTGCACACAGGTGGACATCATTTCACTAATTATGTGAGTTCTGAAGGTAATTGGTTGCACCAGAGCTTTTTATGGTCTTCCTAACAAAGGGGTTGAACACATACGCACATGCCATTTTTCTGTTTTCTTTTTCTAAACAATAATTTTATTTATATATTTTTCCAATTTCACTTCACCAACTTAGACTATTGTGTTCTGATCCATCACATAAAATTCTATATGCAAGGCACTGTAGATACTGCCATGTGCATCTCGATCTCCCTAGTGAAAAATAATGAATGGCAGTGTTTGTGTGTAGATGCTGTATATACAGTTGCAAGAAAAAGTATGTGAACCCTTTGGAATTAAATGGATTTCTGCACAAATTGGTCATAAAATTTGATCTGATTTTCATCTAAGTCACAACAATAGACAATCACAGTCTGCCTAAACTAATAACACACAAAGAATTAAATGTTACCATGTTTTTATTGAACACACCATGTAAACATTCACAGTACAGGTGGAAAAAGTATGTGAACCCTTGGATTTAATAACTGGTTGAACCTCCTTTGGCAGCAATAACTTCAACCAAACGTTTCCTGTAGTTGCAGATCAGACGTGCACAACTGTCATGAGTAATTCTTGACCATTCCTCTTTACAGAACTGTTTCAGTTCAGCAATATTCTTGGCATGTCTGGTGTGAATCGCTTTCTTGAGTTTATGCCACAGCATCTCAATCGGGTTGAAGACTCTGACTGGGCCACTACAGAAGGCGTATTTTCTTCTGTTTAAGCAATTCTGTTGTTGGTTTACTTTTATGCTTTCGGTCGTTGTCCTGTTGCAACACCCATCTTCTATTGAGCTTCAGCTGGTGGACAGATGACCTTAACCCCTTAGGGACGCATGACATGACGTACTGGTACGGCATGTTTCCCGAGTCCTTAAGGACCCATGACGTACCGGTACGTCATGGGTTTAAAACGCGATTCCGGCACAGCGGGTGTTAATCGGAACTGTCATAACACTGGGGGGGCGATTGCAGAAAACCGCAGGTCAATTCATACCTGCGGTTTGCTGTGTTTACGGTCCATTCGGGTCTCCGGTGACCTGATGAACCGGAAAAAGACTGTGATCGGTGGTGTGAATACACACCACCAATCACAGTCCGAGCATTTGGGAGAGGCGGTGCTAGCCGTCGTGCTGAATGCCGCTGTCCAGGGTTCTGATTGGTGCAGGGAGAGAGACGCGAGATTCAAACTTCCAGCGCTCCTCTCTCCCCTCCTCTTCCTGTTCAGCACCTGTACCATCCAGCACCATCTTCACCAGGCTTCTGCGATCCCCCCCATCGGCACCCATCACCCTCCAGGTAGGTTAGGGTCAGTGAAGGAGAGGCACTGTTAGGCAGGGCTAGAAGGAAAAAGTTAGAAAAAAAAACACTTTATCTAAACCTATTATTTTCTAGCTTTGAGACCCTAGACCCTCTCTGCCACTTGCCCCGCCCACCAGCCCCCCGATTATTTAATTTTTTTGCATGCGCTGACTGGCCGGCACTCTTAGCGTCCGGCCACTGTTAGCGCATCGCACGCCCCACTGCCCCACCGCTGATCATCGTTGTACCACTGATCAGCAACTTTGAACTTTTGGACACTTGTCCATTATATTTTTTTTTACTTTTTTGTACGCGAACACCCGTGCCCCCCCTCAAACACGCACATACACACGCACACACACATACTCATGGCCCGCCGGATGTTCTCGGTGGAGGAGGCATACGCCTCATTATCATCTGATGACGATGAGCCTCCAAGGCGGCGGAGACGACGCCAGGCAGAGCCAGGGGCCCCACATGCTAGGGACCCTGTGGCCCACCCTAGTACGAGCTCGTACTGGTTTCCCGGCCCACCAAATAAGCCCACCGGAGCCCCCTGCCGGTGAATCTAGCTGGTGTCCCCAGTGGATTTTGAGCCTGAGATTCCGGATTTTGTTGGCAATCCAGGAATCCAGATTCCCACAGTGGGGTTTACTGAAATGGACTATTTTAGTTTTTTTCCAGTGACCCATTTGTGAATCTGATGGTGGAGCAGACGTACCTGTGCGCCCAACAGTTCGTTGCTTAGCACCCGGGCTCCTTTTTGGCTAGACCCGGTGGCTGGATGCCGGTCAGTGCAGCCGAGATGAGGACATTTTGGGGCCTTGTGCTGCACATGGGTCTAGTGCAAAAACCCAGTGTCAGGCAATACTGGAGTGGGGACATCCTCTACCAGACCCCACTCTACAGTATGGTCGTGACACATCCCCGGTTTGAGGCCATCCGGAAATGTCTGCATTATTCAGATAATGCAGCATGTCCCCCCCCCCCCCCCCCCCCCGAGGTGATCCTGCCTATGACCGTCTGTTAAGATACGGCCGGTCATCGATCACTTCGGGGCCAAATTTGCGCATGCCTACGTACCTGGAAGGGAGGTCGCAGTTGATGAGTCTCTCGTTGCGGTCAAGGGGAGACTCAGTTTCTGCCAATATATTCCCACTAAGCGGGCAAGGTATGGCGTGAAGCTGTACAAAATTTGTGAGTGTACCTCAGGGTACACTTACAAATTTAGTGTGTACGAGGGGTGAGATTCCCGTATTCAACCCCCAGAATGTCCCCCCACGCTGGGTGTTAGCGGGAAACTTGTGTGGGACTTTATGTACCCACTGCTAGATAAGGGTTACCACTTGTACGTGGATAACTTTTCTACTAGCATTCCCTTGTTCAGGTCCCTTGCCGCCAGATCCATATTCGCTTGTGGGACCGTGTGGAAAAATCAGCGCGGCCTCCCTGCCTACCCCCTCCAGGTACCTATCCCCAGGGGTGAGACTCGTGCCCTTACCAGTGGAAACCTGTTGCTGGTCAGGTATAAGGACAAGAGGGATGTCCTTGTACTGTCCACAATACACGGTATCAGCACCACCCCCATTAAACTAGGGGATAAGGTGCCAGTTTAATTGCTACTATTTTTGGGTACATATGATTTTTTGATCATTCATTATAACACTTTATGGGGCAAGGTGACCAAAAAATGGGTTGTTTTAGCACAGTTTCTATTTCTATTTTGTTCACCTGAGGGGTTCAGTCAAGTGACATTTTTATAGAGCAGATTGTTACGGACGTGGCGATACCTAATATGTATACTTTTTCTTATTTATTAAAGTTTTACACAATAATAGCATTTTTGAAACAAAAACTTATGTTTTAATGTGTCCATGTTCTGAGAGCTATAGTTTTTTTTTATTTTTTGAAAGATTTTCTTATGTAGGGGCTCATTTTTTGCGGGATGAGGTGACTTTTTTTGGTACCATTTAGTGGGACATATGCATTTTTGATCACTTGGTGATGTAAGGTGACAAAAATTGCTCGTTTTGACACAGGTTTTTTTTGTTTGTTTTTTTGTTACGGTGTTCACCCGAGGGGTTAGATCATGTGATATTTTTATAGAGCTGGTTTTTACGAACGCGGCAATACCAAATATGTCTATTTTATTTTTTCTATTTTTAACAGTTTTTTTTTATTCCTTTCTTGGAGAATTTTTTTTTTTACATGTGAAACATTTTTTTTATTTTATTTTTTCAACACTTTATTTTTTATTTTTTTTATTTTACACTTTTCGTCCCCCATAAGGTCATACAAGACCTCTGGGGGACATTTACTTCACTTTTTTTTTTTTTTTCACTGTTGATTTCTCCTGTAACTGGGGCTGACAGCCCCAGTTGTTACAGAAGAAATGCACCCCCCCCCCCCCCCCAGAGAGGCTGTACAGTTACAGGTATGTTACCTGTATTTCTGTAGTGATAGGAGCAGGGGCGTAACGATCGCGGTCATAGAGGGTGCGACCGTGACTGGGGGGTGGAGGTGGAGGTTCAGACAAACTGACGCGGTCTGACTTTGTTTCTTACACCGTTCACACAATAATGTACAGGATTCGTAGGATTCGAGATGCGAAAGATTCGATATATTCGAGAACCTTTTCGGATTCGGTTTGAAAAAAGTTGGATTCGTCCCACCTCTACTATGCACTGTATCTGTGTGTGTGTGTATATACACACTCATATATATATATATATATATATATAGATATATATATATCTATATATCTATATATATATATACAGTGAATATAAAAAGTCTACACACCCCTGTTAAAATGCCTGGTTTCTGTGATTTTATAAAATGAGACAAAGATAAATTCATTTCAGAGCTTTTTCCACCTTTAATGTGACCTATAAACTGTACAACTCAATTGAAAACCAAACTGCAATCTTTAAGGTAGAGGGAAGAAAAAATATAAAAATAAAATAATATGGTTGCATAAGTGTGCACAGCCTTAAACTAATACTTTGTTGAAGCACCTTTTGATTTTATTACAGCACTCAGTCTTTTTGGGTATAAATCAGCATGACACATTTTGACTTGGCAAGATTTGCAGACTCTTCTTTGCAAAAACGCTCCAAATCTGTCAGATTGCGAGGGCATCTCCTGTGCACAGCCCTCTTCAGATCACCCCACATATTTTCAATCGGATTCAAGTCTGGGCTCTGGCTGGGCCATTCTAAAACTTTAATCTTCTTCTGGTGAAGCCATTCTTTTGTTGATTTGGGTGTATACTTTGGGTCTTTGTCATGCTAAAAGAAGAAGTTCCTCTTCATGTTCAGCTTTCTAGCAGAAGCCTGAAGGTTTTGTGCAAATATTGACTGGTATTTGGAACTGTTCATAATTCCCTCTAGCTTAACTAAGGCCCCAGTTCCAGCTAAAGAAAAACAGCCCCAAAGCATGATGCTGCCACCACCATGCTTCACTTTGGGTATGGTGTTCTTTTGGTGATGTGCGGTGTTGTTTTTGGTATGGTGTTCTTTTGGTGATGTGCGGTGTTGTTTTTGGGCCAAACATATCTTTTGGAATTATGGGCAAAAAGTTCAACCTTGGTTTCATCAGACCATAACACCTTTTCCCATGCTTTCCCATAACATGCTTTTGGGAGACTTCAGATGTGTTTTTGCAAAATACAGCCTGGCTTGGATGTTTTTCTTCGTAAGAAAAGGCTTCCATTTTGCCACTCTACCCCATAGCCCATACATATGAAGAATACGGGAGATTGTTGTCACATGTACCACACAGCCAGTACTTGCCAGATAATCCTGTAGCTCCTTTAATGTTGCTGTAGGCCTCTTGCTAGCCTCCCAGACCAGTTTTCTTCTCGTCTTTTCATCAATTTTGGAGGGACATTAAGTTCTTGGTAATGTCACTGTTGTGCCATATTTTCTCCACTTGATGATGACTGTCTTCACTGTGTTCCATGGTATATCTAATGCCTTTGACATTCTTTTGTACCCTTTTCCTGACGGATACCTTTTAACAATGAGATCCCTCTTATGCTTTGGAAGCTCTCTGTGGACCATTGCTTTTGCTTTGGGATGCGAATAAAAAAAATTCAGGAAAGACCAACTAGAGCAGCTGAACTTTATTTGGGGTTAATCAGAGGCACTTTAAATGATGACTCCTACATATTTAACATGATTTTGAATGTGATTGCTTAATTCTGAACACAGCTACATCCTCAGTTATAAGTGGGTGTGCACACTTATGCAACCACATTATTTTAGTTTTTTTGTTTTCTTCCCTCCACCTAAAAGATTTCAGTTAGTTTTTCAATTGAGTACAGTTTATAGGTCACATTAAAGGTGGAAAAAGTTCTGAAATTATTTACCGTATCTTTGTCTCATTTTTTTACATCACAGAAACCTGACATTTTAACAGGGGTGTGTAGACTTTTTATATTCACTGTGTGTGTGTGTGTGTATATATACAGTACAGACCAAAAGTTTGGACACACCTTCTCATTTAAAGAGTTTTCTTTATTTTCATGACTATAAAAATTGTAGATTCACACTGAAGGCATCAAAACTATGAATTAACACATGTGGAATTATATACATAACAAAAAAAGTGTGAAACAACTGAAAATATGTCATATTCTAGGTTCTTCAAAGTAGCCACCTTTTGCTTTGATTACTGCTTTGCACACTCTTGGCATTCTCTTGATGAGCTTCAAGAGGTAGTCACCTGAAATTGTCTTCCAACAGTCTGGAAGGAGTTCCCAGAGATGCTTATCAGTTGTTGGCCCTTTTGCCTTCACTCTGCGGTCCAGCTCACCCCAAACCATCTCGATTGGGTTCAGATCCAGTGACTGTGGAGGCCAGGTCATCTGGCGCAGCACCCCATCACTCTCCTTCATGGTCAAATAGCCCTTACACAGCCTAGAGGTGTGTTTGGGGTCATTGTCCTGTTGAAAAATAAATGATGGTCCAACTAAACGCAAACCGGATGGAATAGCAAGATGCTGTGGTAGCCATGCTGGTTCAGTATGCCTTCAGTTTTGAATAAATCCCCAACAGTGTCACCAGCAAAGCACCCCCACACCATCACACCTCCTCCTCCATGCTTCACGGTGGGAACCAGGCATGTAGAGTCCATCCGTTCACCTTTTCTGCGTCGCACAAAGACACGGTGGTTGGAACCAAAGATCTTAAATTTGGACTCATCAGACCAAAGCACAGATTTCCACTGGTCTAATGTCTATTCCTTGTGTTCTTTAGCCCAAACAAGTCTCTTCTGCTTGTTGCCTGTCCTTAGCAGTGGTTTCCTAGCAGATATTCTACCATGAAGGCCTGATTCACACAGTCTCCTCTTTACAGTTGTTCTAGAGATGTGTCTGCTGCTAGAACTCTGTGTGGCATTGACCTGGTCTCTAATCTGAGCTGCTGTTAACCTGCAATTTCTGAGGCTGGTGACTCGGATAAACTTATCCTCCGCAGCAGAGGTGACTCTTGGTCTTCCTTTACCGGGGCGGACCGCATGTGAGCCAGTTTCTTTGTAGCGCTTGATGGTTTTTGTGACTGCACTTGGGGACGCTTTCAAAGTTTTCCCAATTTTCGGACTGACTGACCTTCATTTCTTAAAGTAATGATGGCCACTCGTTTTTCTTTTACTTAGCTGCTTTTCTCTTGCCATAATACAAATTCTAACAGTCTATTCAGTAGGACTATCAGCTGTGTATCCACCTGACTTCTCCACAACGCAACTGATGGTCCCAACCCCATTTATAAGGCAAGAAATCCCACTTATTAAACCTGACAGGGAACACCTGTGAAGTTAAAACCATTTCAGGTGACTACCTCTTGAAGCTCATCAAGAGAATGCCAAGAGTGTGCAAAGCAGTAATCAAAGCAAAAGGTGGCTACTTTGAAGAACCTAGAATATGACATATTTTCTGTCGTTTCACACTTTTTTGTTATGTATATAATTCCACATGTGTTAATTCATAGTTTTGCCTTCAGTGTGAATCTACAATTTTCTTAGTCATGAAAATAAAGAAAACTCTTTGAATGAGAAGGTGTGTCCAAACTTTTGGTCTGTACTGAATATATATATATATATATATATATATATATATAAATAATACTGAAGGACATTTTAGTTTTTTTTTCAGTCAGTTCTATTGGTTAGTACTAAATCTAGTATGGCCGTCCCTCTAGAAGGAACCTGAACCATTTTGGAAAGGTAACTGTCTTGCCAAGAACCTGTTTTCTTTATGAGATACACATGTTTCAGTTTCTTAGTATATCTGGGTAGTGGAAGTCCCCCAGAATAACGATCTCATTAGGATTTTCCGCCTCATCTATTTTCCTTAGTAGTAGATTTTCAATGGTATTAGGTGGCTTATAGCAAGCCCCGATCAGTATTTTTTTTATTAGTTTTCTCGCCATATATTTCTACCCACAGTGACTCCACATATTCATACCCTCATTTTTATCTTCTCGCAGTGTGGGCTTCAAACACGACTTTACATAATAGCAAACCCCTCCCCCTTTAATTTTTTTTACGATCCTTCCTAAACAGACTGTAACCCTGTAAGTTAAGAGCCTAGTCATAGCTATTATCTAGCCCTGTCTCAGGTATTTCCACTATGTCATAGTCCTCCTCAAATGTTACTAACACCAGTTCACCAATTTTATTGGTCAGGTTTCTGGCATTAGTATATATACAATTAAGAGGTTTTCAGATATTTTTTAACCTACACTTTTCCTGTAGCCAACAGGGAAGTTGTCCCATTTAGTAGCTGGCCAGCTAAGACCTGTCCTAGGTTACTAGCATAGCGTATACAGGTATGTGTATACAGCTAAACCTACCAATAGCCTTAATACAGTTCCTATGTTTATGTGTTAAAGACCAAAGCAGAGTTATTTACTGTGACATCATGTTTGGTTGTCATATTACTGTTATATTTTATGTTCACAGAAGCAGAAAAGATAATATGCCTTTAAGATTTATTTTGTAATATAAGGTAAAGTCAGTGACACAGCAGAAACAACAGAAAGCATATTGTGGATCTGTTGTTACTGGGCAGAAATGTAGACCAATCACAGCTAATTTCTAATACAAGCAACAGTTTTCACCAATCACAGCCAGCCTCACAGACAGCCTGTCTGGGAATTCCCCAAGCTCCTGCTGCTAGAATCATTATTCACCAGAGACAGGAGCTGAAGAGACATTCACTCCACTGAGAGCTGAGTTTTATGGGAACAAGAGGCCAATATAGGTATTTAAAACAAGTTATATAATGTTCATATTATTAGTATTGTGTTTAGAACAGTATACTGAACTATATATATATGTGTTTACCTACAGTTCCACCAATTGCAACCATACAATTGCCAGCATACATATTGCAATCCAAATTGCATACAATCATACCAAAACATACTCAACCAATCTGCAAATAGTCACTGCTAACTGCATACTGCAAGTGAGCTATTAGTTAGACCTCAGATATACCTGAGGGAGAGAGATTATAAAGTGCTTAAATAACTTGTGTTGAATGACAAGATTGAACAGTTGAACCACCATCTTAATCATACCGCCATTTTGTGATATCTTTTCAACACATGTTTTGTGCATGAACTATCTGCTGCGGAGCCGGCAGTGTTATATGAAGAAAAGTTTTGGTGTGCTCTTTAAACCTATTGTTTCCATAGGATGGCGCTAGAGGAATTAGTCCTTCATGAAAAAACAAGAAATGATTTCAACATGTGAATCACCCACCCTTAACTGAATACCATGAGCAATATGAGTGAGACTCCTTTGAGAATGAGGGGAAGAATCAATTGCGAACACCGGAATCTCTTTTTCTAAGGTGCAAGTACTTAGGCCCAGATTTTGAAGAAAAAGATAATCAATGAGGTTTACCCCAGCACCACAATCAATTAATACTTCAAAATTAAATTTTCGTGCGTCTAGCGCCACCATAGCTGGAAGGAGAAAATGAGTATTGCAGGGACATTGCATACTTGCTTGCTCCAGCACCCCATTCACACTACCAAGAGTCAGGGATGTTTTTTTTAAATCTTTAAGTAAATCTCTTTGTGGTTCTTTATCATCAACCTGCGATTTAACAAAAGGACAAGCATAAACAAAATGACCACTTTTTCCACAATAATAACATAGCTTATGCAACCTCCTAAAGTTCCTATTACCAGAACGGAACGACACCTGACCCAGCTGCATGGGTTCCTCCCCTACCCCAGAATTACATGTCATAATACTCTGGGGAACTGGTGAGACAAAACCATTCACAGAAGGGATCCCTCGCACGGAGGGGACCTTACACCTCTCTCTAATGCATCTATCTAACCGTACTGCCAGACACATAGCATTCTCCAATGTATCCGGATGCGCACGGAAAGCGAGGGCATCTTTCAATCTCTCAGACAACCACTGACAAAACTGACTACAAAGCGTGCGGTCATTCCATCCAGACTCTGTAGTCCATCTCCTAAACTCAACACAATACGCCTCTGCAGTATGTTCTCCTTGTAATAAAGTACGCAACTTAGATTCCGCCATCGAGACCCGATCTGGGTCATCATAAATTAATCCTAAGGCTTTAAAAAATTAATCCACCGACCGGAGAGCCAGAGAACTGGTCGGCAGAGAAAAGGCCCAGGACTGCGCGTCCCCTTTAAGCAGGGAAATGATTATCCCTACTCTCTGACTCTCATCACCAGATGAAGACGGCCGCAGCTGAAAATACAGCTTGCATGTCTCCCTAAAGCAGATAAAGTCATCAACACCCCCCGAAAAAGCGATCAGGAAGAGCAACCTTAGGTTCAAGGTTGGACTGACTCCCACCAGCAGAGCCATGAAGCAGAAAATTCTGACAAAGTGCAACAGCATTGCGGAGGTCAGCTACCTCCCAAGTTAATTCCTGCATGCGATCAACCAACAAATCAATTGACTCCATCTCCAGGCTGCTGAGAAATGACAGTCTAAGTTTTGGCGGGTTATAATGTCACGCTGGACAGGATACAAGATACACAGAAGACCACCAAACAAGTGTCTAGGCAAGAAGTTGGGGATAAAGGTCACCTCCTGACAAATCCCTAAAAGCTCTCCCTAGACTTCTATGCCCACGTTCAGACCCTAAAGGTGGGAATAAACGTGTCCCCGTGCCTAGGCTGAAGATTTCCTAAAGAAGGAAAGAGGCAGCCTGCTCCCTCAGGACCTGGAGGGGGCAGGTGCCTCTCTAATAGCCTAGACAGAAAACCTCAAGAAAAACAAAACCAACTTATCTTGTTACTGAGCAGGAACAGCAAATCCTTCCTTCCTCTGAGCAAGACAGCAGCTATAACCTGCACAGGACACTGGGAGTGGGCGTAATTTAAACTCATACCAACGACCCCACTCAGTGCACCTGAAGGGAGGCGGATACAGCTCAACTCCAAAACAAAAACAAAAGGCTACACACGTGCTGCTAACCTGGCAGACCTCCGCACATAACCTAAGCAGGGCATGACATAGACAGTCTGGTTAGACTAAAAGTCAGAGATACCAAAATACTTCAAATGTCACGGCGTAAAAGGCACTTCATATTGCTGCGCCTGCCACAGTGGAACTATAGCCCTCGGAGGGCGAAGTGATAGCGCTCCTCAACTTGCACAGTAAAGAGTGCATTAGAGCAGCGGAGCACCAGCCGATACCGCCGCGCAGCAACTGTTCCCTGAGTGAGCAAGCAAAGACACCTCAGCGGAGCTACCATAAATGCCATAGAACTTGTGCATTAGTCAACTGCAGCCGGTGGCAGAACTGCAAAGGCAAGATAGTCAGAGAAAGAGCGACAACCCTCCTGCGATCCATAGAGAGAGAAAGAGACGCCTGGTAGGAGGCCAAAGTCCAGAGCTAGAGTACCTGCACTGCTATCCACGGAGAGACCACGTACTGCAGCCAGCTAGTTTCCCACCACTAGGCCCAAAGCCTGCAGCAGCGTATCCAAGCCAGCGCATCACAAGTCATCACAGATCATCGCAAGTCAGCACAGAGCATCGCATCACATCAAGAAAAGGCTAGTCTCCTTTAAGACAGGCATTTGTTCAAGCAACCTTTAGATTGCAGTATCCTGCTCTTCAGAATAAGGTCAGAGCTTTCCTTTTATTACTTATCATTGCATATAGGCTTTGGCATAAAGAGATATTTTTTGCGTTCAGAAATAAGAGACATTAAATAAAAACAAAGGACAGTTTGTAGTACATGGAATCTAAAGCATTTAAAGTGAAAGTAATTTATTGCCTGCATTTATTGCTGTTGTATTTATAGTGAAAGTCATTTATTTCTGCATTTGTCAGTACTGCATTTAAAGTAAAATGTCTGAGTCTAGTATTACCATGCCACTGTTAGAGGATACAAAGATAGATAGAGTAGAAGTTGAAGAGCAAGGGAACCTGTCTTTGGGAGAAGATTCTATTGCAGCATTAGTCTTGCCTCAAACAAATATAGCCCAAGCAGATGAACTAAGATGTGCTGGAAAATTTGAAGCAAGAAGTAGCATTAAAAGGAAAAAAGTTCACCAGAAAGTATGAGAAGTCGAAATCATACATTAAAGACATTCGTAGAAAGCTAAAGCAAGAAAGTATAAAAAGGAACTTGAGTAATATGGTAGAGACGGTAGAAGAATCTGAATCAGAGCTTATGGCAGCATATGTCAACCTGCGGTCACTTATGACACCTTCCCAGGATATTGTAAGAAACATGGACACATGTACTGCGGTCACTAAAGATTTAGTAAAGCTCATGAGAGAACTATCATCTGCAGCAAACTATGATGAAGTTAAAGCAAGAAGTAGAATGAATGAGCGTTTTATGAGAGACTATGCTAGGTCCTTAGGTGGTACCACAAACTCAAGTGTGACTTCCTTTGCTAGCAGAAGTGCCACCCACATATCAGAGTCCTCAAATACTTCAGCCAAACAAAAGGAATTAGCTGAACAACTTGCTGTCAAGAGAGCAGAAATTGAGAGGAAAGCTGCCATTGAGGCGCAGAGCCAACTGATGGCTGAAAAGGATGCACAACACCATCAGATGGAAGCTGAAATGAAAGCACAGAGCCAACAGATGAAAAGTCTGGAAAGGCAGAAAGAAGTTAAGATCATAGAAGCCAGACTCAGAGTACATGAGGAAGATATGAGTCAGAGTAGTCGAAGTTTCAAGTCTGTACTAAGTTAAGAAAAAGACTCCTATTTTCCTTCATACGCTCAAGAGAATGAAAGGAAATCACCAGCTTGTATTGAGGAAATAAGTTATTATTATTGAGCGGACACCTTAATGTTCGGGTTCGCCAGGTTTCGGCCGAAATTGAAAAAAAAAGTTCGGGTTTGTGACCAGAACTTGACCCGAACTTGACCCCGAACCCCATTGAAGTCAATGGGGACCCGAACTTTTGGGCACAAAATGGCTCTAAAACAGTCCTGCAAAGGGCTATAAGGCTGCAAAAGGGATCAAAATGTGCTTAAGAGCATGACAACTGTTCTGCAAACAAACGTGGATAGGGAAATGACTTAAAATAACATAAAATACCGGAAAATAAAAAATAACAATTTGGATCTAGGAGTAGGAGGTTGAGGAGGCAGTGTAGGCTGACGTGGCGGTGTAGGTGGAAGCGGCGGTGAAGGAGGAATAGCTAACCAACACTGATTTGTGTTATTTTTAAATTGGGGTAGCCCCCAAAATATTGGGACATATAACAAAATAAAACAAAGAATAAGTGCACTTGAGTACAAGAATGGATGGTTGATGTCTATTCTGCACAAGGTACTGACAAGTCCTGTGGGATCCATGCCTGGTTCATTTTAATAAACGTAAGCTTGTCCACATTGGCTGCGGCCTGTGATAATGCTCTCTGCCGTGCTAAACACAGTTTCACACTATACACTGGCTGCTGGGCAGGTCAGTACCTCCAAGGCTGACAAAGCTTTTCCACATTTTGGCCATGCTAACCCTGCCTTCTCAGGTGCTGGTGGTGCCCCAGCTGCGTTGGCGACCTCTTCCTTCGCCTTGTGCTTCCACTGTGCCCCTGCTGTCAGGTGGGAATGCTATCATCAGCGTGCGCTTGTAATCGCGCATCTTCCGATCAGTAACAGATGTTTTCACTAAATTTAGTTCCCTGTCAGTAATGTAGAGCAGGGGTTCATTCACGGCAAAAGGGGGTTCATGTCACCCAGCAATAGAACAGAGGATTTTGAGAGATTTAGGCCCATGTCACCCAGGCACAGCAGGGGTTCATTCACGGCAAAAGGGGGTTCATGTCACCCAGCAATAGAACAGAGGATTTTTAGAGATTTAGGCCCCTGTCAGCCAGGCACAGCAGGGGTTCATTCACGGCAAAAGGGGGTTCATGTCATCCAGCAATACAACAGAGGATTTTGAGAGATTTAGCCACCTCCGGACCGCCTAACGCAGATGTGCGGTCCGGAGGTGGCAGCCCTGCGCACAGTCACGCATATATGCGTCATCTCGCGAGACGCGAGATTTCCTGTGAACGCACGCACACAGGCGCGCGCGCTCACAGGAACGGAAGGTAAGCGAGTGGATCTCCAGCCTGCCAGCGGCGATCGCTCGCTGGCAGGCTGGAGATCCGAATTTTTTAACCCCTAACAGGTATATTAGACGCTGTTTTCATAACAGCGTCTAATATACCTCCTACCTGGTCCTCTGGTGGTCCCTTTTGTTAGGATCGACCACCAGAGGACTCAGGTAGGTCAGTACAGTCGCACCAAACACCACACTACACTACACCCCCCCGTCACTTATTAACCCCTTATAAACCCCTGATCACCCATGATCACCCCATATAAACTCCCTGATCACCCCCCTGTCATTGATCACCGCCCTGTCATTGATCACCCCCCTGTCAGGCTCCGTTCAGACGTCCGTATGATTTTTACGGATCCACGGATACATGGATCGGATCCGCAAAACGCATACGGACGTCTAAATGGAGCCTTACAGGGGGGTGATCAATGACAGGTGGGTGATCACCCATATACACTCCCTGATCACCCCCTGTCATTGATCACCCCCCTGTCATTGATCACCCTCCTGTAAGGCTCCATTCAGACGTCCGCATGTGTTTTGTGGATCCGATCCATGTATCCATGGATCCGTAAAAATCATGCGGACGTCTGAAAGGAGCGTTACAGGGGGGTGATCAATGACAGGCGGGTGATCACCCATATACACTCCCTGATCACCCCCCTGTCATTGATCACCCCCCTGTAAGGCTCCATTCAGACGTCCGCATGTGTTTTGTGGATCCGATCCATGTATCCATGGATCCGTAAAAAATCATGCGGATGTCTGAATGGAGCCTTACAGGGGGGGTGATCAGTGACAGGGGGGTGATCACCCTGATCACCCCCTGTCATTGATCACCCCCCTGTAAGGCTCCATTCAGACGTCCGCATGATTTTTACGGATCCATGGATACATGGATCGGATCCGCAAAACACATGCGGACGTCTGAATGGAGCCTTACAGGGGGTGATCAATGACAGGCGGGTGATCACCCATATACACTCCCTGATCACCCCCCTGTCATTGATCACCCCCCTGTAAGGCTCCATTCAGACGTCCGCATGTGTTTTGTGGATCCGATCCATGTATCCATGGATCCGTAAAAAATCATGCGGATGTCTGAATGGAGCCTTACAGGGGGGGTGATCAGTGACAGGGGGGTGATCACCCTGATCACCCTGATCACCCCCTGTCATTGATAACCCCCCTGTAAGGCTCCATTCAGATGTCCGCATGTGTTTTGTGGATCCGATCCATGTATCCATGGATCCGTAAAAAATCATGCGGATGTCTGAATGGAGCCTTACAGGGGGGGTGATCAGTGACAGGGGGGTGATCACCCCCTGTCATTGATAACCCCCCTGTAAGGCTCCATTCAGACGTCCGCATGTGTTTTGTGGATCCGATCCATGTATCCATGGATCCGTAAAAAATCATGCGGATGTCTGAATGGAGCCTTACAGGGGGGGTGATCAGTGACAGGGGGGTGATCACCCTGATCACCCCCTGTCATTGATAACCCCCCTGTAAGGCTCCATTCAGACGTCCGCATGTGTTTTGTGGATCCGATCCATGTATCCATGGATCCGTAAAAATCATGCGGACATCTGAATGGAGCCTTACAGGGGGGGTGATCAGTGACAGGGGGGTGATCACCCTGATCACCCCCTGTCATTGATAACCCCCCTGTAAGGCTCCATTCAGACGTCCGCATGTGTTTTGCGGATCCGATCCATGGATCCGTAAAAATTATACGGACGTCTGAATGGAGCCTTACCAGGGGGGTGATCAATGACAGGGGGGTGATCCGGGAGTCTATATGGGTGATTACCCCCCTGTCATTGATCACCCCCCTGTCATTGATCACCCCCCTGTCATTGATAACCCCCCTGTCATTGATCACCCCCCCCTGTAAGGCTCCATTCAGACATTTTTTTTGGCACAAGTTAGTGGAAGTTTGTTTTTGTTTTTGTTTTTTCTTACTAAGTCTCATATTCTACTAACTTGTGTCAAAAAATAAAATCTCACATGGACGCACCATACCCCTCACGGAATCCAAATGCGTAAACATTTTTAGACATTTATATTCCAGACTTCTTCTCACGCTTTAGGGCCCCTAAAAAGCCAGGGCAGTATAAATACCCCACATGTGACCCCATTTCGGAAAGAAGACACCCCAAGGTATTCGCTGAGGGGCATATTGAGTCCATGAAAGATTGAAATTTTTGTCCTAAGTTAGCGGAAAGTGAGACTTTGTGAGAAAAAAACCAAAAAAATCAATTTCCGCTAACTTTGTCAAAAAATAAAAAAATTCTAGGAACTCGCCAGGCCCCTCATTGAATACCTTGGGGTGTCTTCTTTCCAAAGTGGGGTCACATGTGGAGTATTTATACTGCCCTGGCTTTTTAGGGGCCCGAAAGTGTGAGAAGAAGTCTGGGATCCAAATGTCTAAAAATGCCCTCCTAAAAGGAATTTGGGCCCCTTTGCGCATCTAGGCTGCAAAAAAGTGTCACACATCTGGTATCGCCGTACTCAGGAGAAGTTGGGGAATGTGTTTTGGGGTGTCATTTTACATATACCCATGCTGGGTGAGAAAAATATCTTGGTCAAATGCCAACTTTGTATAAAAAAATAGGAAAAGTTGTCTTTTGCCAAGATATTTCTCTCACCCAGCATGATTATATGTAAAATGGCACCCCAAAACACATTCCCCAACTTCTCCTGAGTACGGCAACACCAGATGTGTGACACTTTTTTGCAGCCAAGGTGGGCAAAGGGGCGCATATTCCAAAGTGCACCTTTCGGATTTCACAGGCCATTTTTTACAGATTTTGATTGCAAGGTACTTCTTACACATTTGGGCCCCTAAATTGCCAGGGCAGTATAACTACGCCACAAGTGACCCCATTTTGGAAAGAAGACACCCCAAGGTATTCCGTGAGGGGCACGGCGAGTTCCTAGAATTTTTTATTTTTTGTCACAAGTTAGCGGAAAATGATGATTTTTCTGTTTTTTTTCTTTTTTCCTTACAAAGTCTCATATTCCACTAACTTGCGACAAAAAATAAAAGATTCTAGGAACTCGCCATGCCCCTCACGGAATACCTTGGGGTGTCTTCTTTCCAAAATGGGGTCACTTGTGGCGTAGTTATACTGCCCTGGCAATTTAGGGGCCCAAATGTGTGAGAAGAACTTTGCAATCAAAATGTGTAAAAAATGACCGGTGAAATCCAAAAGGTGCACTTTGGAATATGTGCCCCTTTGCCCACCTTGGCAGCAAAAAAGTGTCATACATCTGGTATCGCCGTACTCAGGAGAAGTTGGGGAATGTGTTTTGGGGTGTCATTTTACATATACCCATGCTGGGTGAGAAAAATATCTTGGTCAAATGCCAACTTTGTATAAAAAAATGGGAAAAGTTGTCTTTTGCCAAGATATTTCTCTCACCCAGCATGGGTATATGTAAAATGACACCCCAAAACACATTCCCCAACTTCTCCTGAGTACGGCGATACCAGATGTGTGACACTTTTTTGCTGCCAAGGTGGGCAAAGGGGCACATATTCCAAAGTGCACCTTTTGGATTTCACCGGTCATTTTTTACACATTTTGATTGCAAAGTTCTTCTCACACATTTGGGCCCCTAAATTGCCAGGGCAGTATAACTACGCCACAAGTGACCCCATTTTGGAAAGAAGACACCCCAAGGTATTCCGTGAGGGGCATGGCGAGTTCCTAGAATTTTTTATTTTTTGTCGCAAGTTAGTGGAATATGAGACTTTGTAAGGAAAAAAGAGAAAAAAAAAATCATCATTTTCCGCTAACTTGTGACAAAAAATAAAAAATTCTAGGAACTCGCCATGCCCCTCACGGAATACCTTGGGGTGTCTTCTTTCCAAAATGGGGTCACTTGTGGCGTAGTTATACTGCCCTGGCAATTTAGGGGCCCAAATGTGTGAGAAGTACCTTGCAATCAAAATGTGTAAAAAATGGCCTGCAAAATCTGAAAGGTGCACTTTGGAATATGTGCCCCTTTGCCCACCTTGGCAGCAAAAAAGTGTGACACATCTGGTATCGCCGTACTCAGGAGAAGTTGGGGAATGTGTTTTGGGGTGTCATTTTACATATACCCATGCTGGATGAGAGAAATATCTTGGCAAAAGACAACTTTTCCCATTTTTTTATACAAAGTTGGCATTTGACCAAGATATTTTTCTCACCCAGCATGGGTATATGTAAAATGACACCCCAAAACACATTCCCCAACTTCTCCTGAGTACGGCGATACCAGATGTGTGACACTTTTTTGCTGCCAAGGTGGGCAAAGGGGCACATATTCCAAAGTGCACCTTTTGGATTTCACCGGTCATTTTTTACACATTTTGATTGCAAAGTTCTTCTCACACATTTGGGCCCCTAAATTGCCAGGGCAGTATAACTACGCCACAAGTGACCCCATTTTGGAAAGAAGACACCCCAAGGTATTCCGTGAGGGGCATGGCGAGTTCCTAGAATTTTTTATTTTTTGTTGCAAGTTAGTGGAATATGAGACTTTGTAAGAAAAAAATAAATAAAAAAAATCAGCATCATTTTCCGCTAACTTGTGACAAAAAATAAAAAGTTCTATGAACTCACTATGCCCATCAGCGAATACCTTAGGGTGTCTACTTTCCGAAATGGGGTCATTTGTGGGGGTTTTCTACTGTCTGGGCATTGTAGAACCTCAGGAATCATGACAGGTGCTCAGAAAGTCAGAGCTGTTTCAAAAAGCGGAAATTCACATTTTTGTACCATAGTTTGTAAATGCTATAACTTTTACCCAAACCATTTTTATTTTTTGCCCAAACATTTTTTTTTTATCAAAGACATGTAGAACAATAAATTTGGCGAAAAATGTATATATGGATGTCATTTTTTTTGCAAAATTTTACAGCTGAAAGTGAAAAATTTCATTTTTTTGCAAAAAAATCGTTACATTTTGATTAATAACAAAAAAAGTAAAAATGTCAGCAGCAATAAAATACCACCAAATAAAAGCTCCATTAGTGAGAAGAAAAGGAGGTAAAATTCATTTGGGTGGTAATTTGCATGACCGAGCGATAAACGGTGAAAAGAGTGTAGTGCCGAAGTGTAAAAGTGCTCTGGTCATGAAGGGGGTTTCACCTAGCGGGGCTGAAGTGGTTAGGCCCCTGTCAGCAATGCAGAGCAGGGGTTCATTCACACCAAACGGGGGTTTATGTCACCCAGCAATACAACAGAGAATTTTGAGAGATTTAAGCCCCTGTCACCCAGGTACAGCAGGGGTTTGTATATGTCAAAAATGGTAAAATGTCACCCGACAATTGAAAATAATTTTTTTTTCAATTTAGGGCACTAAAATTGACACTTTTTTAAATTAAAATGGCTCTAAAATAGTCCTTGAAAAGGCTAGAGGGATGTAAAAGGCAGTAAAATGTGCTTAATAGCATGGCAACTGCTCTGCAAACAAATGTGGATAGGGAAATACCTTGAAATTAAATAAAATAATTAAAAATTACAAATTATTAACCTGCAACTCAGAGAAGGAGGTGGATATGGAGTCGGAGGTTGAGGAGGCAGTGAATGTGGTGTTGTAGGTGGAGGCAGCAATGGAGGAGGGGGAGGTAGCCAACAATGTTATTTTTTATTTTTTATTGTGGTAGGTAACCCTCAAAATATTGGGACAAATAAAAATAAATAAAACAAAGAATCATTGCACTTGACTTGAGTACAAGAATGTATGTTTGATGGTGGTATAAATGTCTATTCTGCACAATGTACAGACAAGTCTTGTGGGATCCAAGCCTGGTTCATTTTTATGAACGTGAGCTTGTCCACGTTGGCTGTGGACAGGCGGCTACATCTGTCTGTAATGACGCCTCCTGCCATGCTAAATACACGTTCAGAGAGTACACTGGCTGCAGGGCAGGCCAGCACCTCCAAGGCATTCAGGGCAAGCTCTGGCCATGTGAACAATTTGGAGACCCAGAAGTTGAATGGGGCAGAACCATCAGTCAATACGTGTAGTCGTGTGCACAGGTACTGTTCCACCATGTTGGCCACACTCCAGTGATGGGCCGAGCTGCGTTGGATGCCACCCCGCTTTGAACATGTTTCATCCCCATCCTCCTCCTCCTCATCCTCCTCCTCCTCCTCCTCTAGTAGTGGGCCCTGGCTGGCCAAATTTGTACCTTGCCTCTGCTGTTGCAAAAATCCTCTTTCTGAGCCACTTCTAAAAGACTGGCCTAAAACGTGTTAGAGATGACCCCTCTTCCTCCTCCTCATCCTCTTCCATCATCGCCCTAAGTGTTTTCCCAAGGAGACATAGAAGTGGTATTGTAACGCTGATAACGGCGTCATCGCCACTGGCCATGTTGGTGGAGTACTCGAAACAGTGCAACAGGGCACACAAGTCTCGCATGGAGGCCCAGTCATTGGTGGTGAAGTGGTGCTGTTCCGCAGTGCGACTCACCCGTGCGTACTGCAGCTGAAACTCCACTATTATCTGCTGCTGCTCGTACAGTGTCTCCAGCATGTGCAAGGTGGAGTTCCACCTGGTGGGCACGTCGCATATGAGGCTGTGAGTGGGAAGGCCAAAGTTACACTGTAGAGCAGACAGCCGAGTGGCGGCAGGATGAGAACGCCGGAAGCGCGCACAGACGGCCCGCACTTTATGCAGCAGCTCTAACACGTCATAGGTGTAGTTGTGAATGAATTTCTGCACCACCAAATTCAGCACATGCGCCAGGCAAGGGATGTGCGTCAAACCGGCTAGTCCCAGAGCTGCAACGAGATTTCGCCCATTATCGCACACCACCAGGCTGGGCTTGAGGCCCACTGGCAGCAACCACTCGTCGGTCTGTTGTTCTATACCCCGCCACAACTCCTGCGCGGTGTGGGGCCTGTCCCCCAAATCTGTCGCTGACCGGATGAGAAGGTGGTAGAAGAGGAGGAGGAAGCCGAGTATGAAGAGGAGGCAACAGGAGGCAAATAATGATGCACTGCGATCCTTGGCGGCGGAAGGAAGTGCGCCAAACAGCTCTCCGCCTGGGGCCCAGCCACCACTACATTTACCCAGTGTGCAGTTAGGGAGATATAGCGTCCCTGGCCGTGCTTACTGGTCCACGTAGCTGTGGTTAGGTGGACCTTGCCACAGATGGCGTTGCGCAGTGCACACTTGATTTTATCCGATACTTGGTTGTGCAGGGAGGGCACGGCTCTCCTGGAGAAGTAGTGGCGGCTGGGAACGACGTACTGTGGGACAGCAAGTGACATGAGCTGTTTAAAGCTGTCCGTCTCCACCAGCCTGAATGACAGCATTTCAAAGGCCAGCAGTTTAGAAATGCTGGCATTCAGGGCCAGGGAGCGAGGGTGGCTAGGTGAGAATTTGCACTTTCTCTCAAAGGTTTGTGAGATGGAGAGCTGAACGCTTCCGTGTGACATGGTGGAGATGCTTGGTGACAGAGGTGGTGTTGTTGGTGGCCCATCCTCTGTTTGCTGGGCGGCAGGTGCCAACGTTCCTCCAGAGGCGGAGGAAGAGGCCGAGGCAGCAGCAGAAGAGGGAGCAGGAGGGGCCTGAGCCCTTTCTTGGTTTTGAAGGTGCTTACTCAACTGCAGCCCGTGTCAAGCATGTAGATGCCTGGTCATGCAGGTTGTGCTAAGGTTCAGAATGTTAATGTCTCGCTTCAGGCTCTGATGGCACAGCGTGCAAACCACTCGGGTCTTGTCGTCAGCACATTGTGTGAAGAAGTGCCACGCCAGGGAACTTCTTGAAGCTGCCTTTGGTGTGCTCGGTCCCTGGTGACGGTGGCCAGTAGCAGGCGAACTGTTTTGGCGACGGCTGCTCTGCTTTTGCACCCTGCTCCCGCTTTTGATACTCTGTTGGCTCGGTCTCACCACTGCCTCTTCCTCCGAACTCTGAAAGTCAGTGGCACGACCATCATTCCATGTGGGGTCTAGGACCTCAGCGTCCCCTGCATCATCTTCCACCCAGTATTCCTCCCTGACCTCCTTTTCGGTCTGCACACTGCAGAAAGACGCAGCAGTTGGCACCTGTGTTTCGTCATCATCAGAGACGTGCTGAGGTGGTATTCCCATGTCCTCATCAGGAAACATAAGTGGTTGTGCGTCAGTGCATTCTATGTCTACCACCCCTGGGGAAGGGCTAGTTGGATGCCCTTGGGAAACCCTGCCAGCAGAGTCTTCAAACAGCATAAGAGACTGCTGTATGACTTGAGGCTCAGACAGGTTCCCCAATATGCACGGGGGTGATGTGACAGACTGATGGGCATGGGTTTCAGACGCCACCTGTGCGCTTTCTGCAGAAGATGAGTGGGAGATAATGTGAACGTGCTGGATCCACTGTCGGCCACCCAATTGACTAGCGCCTGTACTTGCTCAGGCCTTACCATCCTTAGAACAGCATTAGGCCCGACCAAATATCGCTGTAGATTCTGGCGGCTACTGGGACCTGAGGTAGTAGGTTCAGTAGAACGTGTAGCTGTGGCAGAACGGCCACGTCCTCTCCCTGCACCAGAGGCTCCACCAACATCACCACCACCACGACCATGACAGCGTCTCATAGTTAGCGTTCACAAAGCAAAGTAAAAAGTGGTTAAGTCTGTTAAAAATAATTAACCGCCAATAAAAACTCTAATGTAGAGTATTGCACTCAATTTTTTTTTTTACTCTATATGACAGCTGTATTTGTGGCCTAAATGGGACAGTCACCTATGCAAGTGTAATCACAGATGTGCAGTATATGAAAAAAAGTTTTTTTTTCACCACAGTATCCTAAAAGCCTTATTTGTGGCCTAAATATGACAGTCACCTATGCAAGTGTAATCACAGATGTGCAGTATAAAGTATATGAAAACATTTTTATTTTTTTAACAACAGTAACCTAATAGCCGTATTTCTGGCCTAAATGTGACAGTCACTTATGCTTGTCTAATCCTAGATGTGCAGTATATCAGAGGCTTTTTTCACCTCAGTAACCAAAAAGCCGTATTTATGGCCTAAATGTGACAGTCACTTATGCATGTGTAATCCCAGATGTGCAATATATTAGAGGCTTTTTTCACCCCAGTATGCCAAAGCCGTATTTATGGCCTAAATGTGACAGTCACTTATGCATGTGTAATCCCAGATATGCAATATATTCAGGGCTGTCTTTAATATTGATTGGACCCTGGGCAAAAATGTACTTGGGTCCCCTGGATCCCGCCTTCCCACACCTTAGCAGGCAATCACGCCCTCCACCACAACACACACACAGAAAATCCACACATCTGGTAGAGTACAGTGAATGACTGTAAATACTTCCAGTTCTGAAGACTCCAGCGGCTCAGGATCAGTGCTCTGGGCAGCTGGGCTCAGGCTGGAAGTCGGCACCGCTCTGCAGGAAGGAGCCCAGGGCTCGGCTCACCCTAGTGTTACAGTACACCCCGGCACCCCACAGTATGCAGTATAGCACCCCACACTATACAGTACCCCACAGTATATAGTAGAGCAGTATAGCAGCCCACAGTATACAGCACCCCACAGTATACAACAACTCACAGTATACAGTAGAGCAGTATAGCACCTCACCGTATACAGGACCCCAAACTATACACGATACAGCCTCCCACACTATACAGCCCCCCACACTATACAGTACAGCAGTATAGCACTCCACACTATACAGCACTCACAGTATACAGTATACAGCCCCCCACAGTAAACAGTACAGCAGTATAGCACTCCAGGCCCCCACACAGTATACAGGCCCCCACACAGTATACAGCCCCCCCACACAGTATACAGCCCCCCACACAGTATACAGCCCCCCCACACAGTATACAGCCCCCCACACAATATACAGCCCCCCCACAGTATACAGCCCCCCACACAGTATACAGCCCCCCACACAATATACAGCTGCCCCCACACAATATACAGCCTCCCCCCACACAGTATACAGCCCCCCCGCATAGTATACAGCCCCCCCACCACACACAGTATACAGGTCCCCCACAGTATACAGCCCCCCACAGTATACAGCCCCCCACCGTATACAGCACCCCAAACTATACACAATACAGCACCCCACACTATACAGTACAGCAGTATAGCACTCCACACTATACAGCACCCACAGTATACAGTATACAGCCCCCACAGTATACAGTACAGCAGTATAGCACTCCAGACTCCTCCACACTATTCAGGCCCCCCCCCACAGTATACAGGCCCCCACACAGTATACAGGGCCCCACACAGTATACAGCCCCCCACACAGTATACAGCTCCCCCCACATAGTATACAGCCCCACCCACACAGTATACAGCCCCCCCACACAGTATACAGCCACTCCACACAGTATACATTCCCCCCAGTATACAGCTCCCCAGTATACAGCCCCCCACCCAGTATTCAGCCCCCCACCACACACAGTATACAGTACCCCCACAGTATACAGCCCCCCCACAGTATACAGCCCCCCACAGTATACAGGCCCCTCACAGTATACAGGCCCCCCCACAGTATACAGACCCCCCCACAGTATACAGACCCCCACAGTATACAGGCCCCCACAGTATACAGGCCCCCCACAGTATACAGCCCCCACAGTATACAGCCCCCCACAGATACAGGCCCCCCACAGTATACAGGCCCCCACAGTATACAGCCCCCCACAGTATACAGGCCCCCACACAGTATACAGCACCCCACTATACAGTAGTTTACAGTATATTAGCATAACAGCCCCTGTTACCTTTTCCTGATGTAATCTTCACAAAAAAAGCTCCACAGTTAAGGCAAACTTCTCCTGCAACACTCAAGGACCTGTGATGACCTCATAGCCATGTGACCAGTAATATTGCTAGTTTACTGGTCACATGGTGATGATGTCATTAAGGTCCTAGATCACAGCTCTCACAGACACAGAACGTTGGCTGGAGTGCCGACAGGCATGGCATGGCAGCTCCCCCTGTGTAGCTGATAGCCTGACACCCAGGGCAGTGGCTAGCAGGGCTCAAGAGGCAGCTGCCTTGGGCCCCCCAGGAGCAACTGGGCCCGGGGCAGCTGCCCCTTTTGCCCCTTGGTAAAGACAGCCCTGAATATATTAGAGGCTTTTTTCACCCCAGTATGCCAAAGCCGTATTTATGGCCTAAATGTGACAGTCACTTATTCACGTGTAATCCCAGATGCGCACTATATTTAACAGATGTATTTTTTTAACCCCAGTAAGCAAAAAGCTGCATTTCTGGACTTGCAGACATGCAGATAGCCTGTACTGGTGCATTATTGTTGCATAAAATGGCTTCGGATCATGTATTGATATTGAGTAACTTAAGAAAAAAAAGTTTGCTTATAGTAGGCATGGCTGTGATGGCCTTTTGGGGCAAGTAGCATGACGCTTGTTGATTATCTGCTGTGCAGTGTCATGCCCTGCTCGGACGGTGTGCGGAGGTCTGTCAGATTGGCAGCACATGTCTAACCTTATGTTTGTTTTGGAATCATGCTGGATCCGCTTTTCTTCAGGTGCTCTGGGTGGGGTCATTGGCTTAAATTGCCTTCAATCCCAGAGGGCCGTGCGGGTTATAGAATTAATTCTGGACTTGGATTCAGGAAGGAAGGATTGTCTGTTCCAGCTCAGATAAGTTTTGCTTCTGTTTGTGTTGTTTGCGGTCTAGGCTATTTGTGTGTCTTCTGCCCCTTCTCCCCTTTCACCATCTGAGGGATTCTAGGGTGTTTGCAGTCCAGGCGCGAGGACACTTCATACTTACCATCAAGGTCTGAATGTGGGCTTAGCAGCATAGGGAGAGAAGCCAGGGATATGTGCTACGAGGTGACCTGTCCCCAGCATCTAGCCTAGACACTTGTGTATTTGGTTGTCTGTGTATCTGAGTTCCTGTCCACCGTGACATGCAGCCTTTCAAAAAGCGCCATAAAAATCGCTGAACACCGAACCCGAACTTTTACGTAAATGTTCGGATTCGGGTGCCAAAAACTCTAAAGGTCGGTACAAACCGAAACTTTACAGTTCCGGTTCACTCAACTCTAGTTATTATCCTTCCATCCCTGCTCATAAAAACAAAGAGAGGCCTAGTCCACTGTTAGGGAAAAAGGTGTGTGAATTTACCCTCTATCTCTACCAGAAAAGATAAAGAAAAGTACTCACCTAATTCAGAACTAAGTGAGAAAATAGAACCAGATGATTCTATTCCTAGATGTCACGGCAATGCTCAGGAGAGTGTTACAACTATTGTCCCATCAGGACAAAAGAGAACAGTCTTCGCTAGACTGTATTTCCAGGAGACGTACTGAAGTTCATAAAGTGGAAGGCAAGTTTTGAAATGATCATTGAGCATCATTGCTTCAGTCCAAAGTTATTCTACCTTCAGAGATATGTTGGTGGGGAAGCAAAGACAGTTCTTGAAGGTAACTTCTATAGAAAAGATGAAGAAGCCTACAAGCAAGCTTGGGAAAAATTAAATGCAAGAGAGCTTTTAGAGAGAAATTTAATAACTGGCCTAAAATAGGTCCTAAAGAACACTTCAGACTCCAAGAGTACGGTGACTTCCTGCAAGCATGCAGCAATGCCATCCCACACGTTCAAGGACTGGAAGTACAGAATGCTAACTAAGCTACCTGAAGAAGTGGCTTCTAGATGGAATCGATATGTGACTGAACAGTTCGATCTAGGCAAGAACTTCCCAAGTTTTAAAGAGTTCATCAATAAAGAAGCACGAATAGCATGTAATCCAGTAACATCATCTTATGTCTTAAAATCCTTAGAAGAAAGGCCTGTAAGAGAGATAAGACATTCAAGAGCAACTAGCTTTGCAACCAACACAGCAGCTAAAGGTCCAGATACCTACAAGAATAAGTTCAAAGTCACTATTGAGATCAGTAGAGATACATAACCGACAAATCTTCAGACTACCTTCAAGTGTATGTTCTGTGGAGAGAACCACTCTATACATAAATGCCAACAATTTAAGGAGAAGTCCCCAGAAGAAAAGAAAAATATGTACTTGAGAACCAACTGTGTTTTGTTTGTCTAAGAAAAGGCCATGTTACTAAGGAGTGTAAGAAAAAAGCCACATGCAGCATTTGCAAAGGACACCACCCTACACCACTACATGAAGAACGTCCAAAGAAAGATAAATCCTCAATACCTAAAGATACTGAGGAAGGAAAAAAAAGTATCAGTATTCTCTTGCAGAGTGAGGGAGAGAGAGAGCAATGGCATATCAATGGTTGTACCAGTGTGCATTTCAAATCCTAAAAGGAGGAACAAGAAGGTATACGCCTATGCGCTACTGGATGCCCAGAGTGACGTCACCTTCATTGATCAAGAAATCATCAAGAAATTACAAGTGGCTACAGAACCAGTAAAGCTCAAACTCACCAAAATGATGGGGAGAGACACATTAGTGAACAGTCAAAGGGTCAAAGGACTGAGAATTAGAGGACTTCATTCAAATTGCACACTAGATCTACCTCCAGCTTATACAAAAGAAGATATACCTCTAGATCGAGATCGCATACCTAACTGTGAAACAGCCAATGAATGGGAGCACCTATCTGTCATATCTCAATAAATGTCCCCGCTGAAGGGTTTGGTGTTGGACTGTTGATAGGCTATGATTGTGCCGAAGCCTTGGTACCACGAAGGGTAATTACAGGAGGAAAGGGTGAACCCTACACTGTTCAAACTGATCTAGGATGGGGTGTTGGAGGAAAACAGCAGATGGCAAACTCAAGACAGTTGACAGGATTGTGTCATCGAATATCTGTCCAAGAGTTACCAACTGTAAGTCCAGCAAAAGTAATCAAGATCCTTTAATCTGACTTTGCAGACATAAATTCTAAAGAAAATAGTGTATCTCAAGAAGACATAAAGTTCGTACACACTCTAGAAGAAAGTATTAAGCAGAATCAACAAGGTCATCTTGAAATGCCCTTACCTTTTAGAGAACGACCTCATATGCCAAATAACAGAAATCTTGCCCTAGCAAGATTGAAATGTTTGAAGAAAAAGATGGGAAGAGATCCCAAATTCAAGCAGGATTATTTGAAATTCATGGAACGAATCCTCGAAGAAGGACATGCCGAAAAAGTTAATAACCAACCTAAAGAAGGAGAAGTGTGGTGCATCCCAAATCAAGGTGTCTACCACTCAAAGAAACCAGATAAGATTAGAGTAGTATTTGATTGCTCAGCAAAGTACAATGGTGTTGCATTGAATGATCATCTACTAAAAGGACTAGATCTTACAAATGCTCTGCCTTGAAGTATTCTGTAGATTCAGAAAGTATCCCGTAGAGGTCATGTGTGACGTTGAAAAGATGTTCCACCAGTTTCATGTAAAAAATGAAGATAGAGACTTCCTGAGGTTTCTATGGTGTCAGGACGGAGATGCAGATACAGAGCCAGCAGAAAACAGAATGAAATTACATTTGTTTAGAGCAGCATCATCTCCAGGTTTCGCCAGTTATGGTATGAAGTACCTGGCTAATCAGAATGAAAAGGATTGCCCATCAGCAGCAAATTTTCTGAAGATGATGGTCTCATTAGTCTAGCATCTACAGAATCTGCAATCAACTAGTGAAAGAAAGCCAAGAGTTATGCGCAAGAGGAAACCTGCGCCTTCATAAATTTATCTCAAACAACAGAGAGGTACAAGAGTCCATCAGTTACTCTAAACGTGCATCATTAAGGAAGAATGTAGACCTCAATTATGATCATCTTCCAGTTCAGAGCGTACTTGGATTTGGATGGAATATAGAGAACGACAAGTTCTTCTTTGAAGCATCTATTGAAGAGAAAGTTGCAACTAGATGGACCATTCTTTCCGCAGTGGCTTCTATATTTGATCCATTGGGATTCTTGGCCCCAGTAATCCTCAGAGCAAAATAAATACTGCAAGAATTATGCAGACAGAAGTTGGGATTGGATGAGCCCATACCTGAAAATTTGAGGCCAAGGTGGGAGAGTTGGATAAGAGACTTGCAAAACTTGAGAGAAGTTCGAATACCCAGACGTTTTGTACCTCATGATTAGTGATGAGCGGTAGGTCCCATATTCGAATTCGCGACATTTCGGGAATATTCGCAAATATTCATAGTCGAGATTATTTTCGATTGCAATTAATCTAAAATGTAAAGATCGCGTAATGCGAAGTTGATTACCCACTTCAGCCCCCCTAGCTGAAACACGCTTAATGACCAGGCCACTTTTTACACTTCTGCACTACACTACTTTCACCGTTTAATGCTCGGTCATGCAACTTACCACCAAATGAATTTTACCTCCTTTTCTTCTCACTAATAGAGCTTTCATTTGGTAGTATTTCATTGCTGCTGACATTTTTTGTTATTAATCGAAATTTAACGAGATTTTTGCAAAAAAATGACATTTTTCACTTTCAGTTGTAAAATTTTTCTAAAGAAACGAAATCCATATATAAATTTTTCGCTAAATTTATTGTTCTACATGTCTTTGATTAAAAAAAAATGTTTGGGTAAAAAAAAAAAATGGTTTGGGTAAAAGTTATAGCATTTACAAACTATGGTACAAAAATGTGAATTTCCGCTTTTTGAAGCAGCTCTGACTTTCTGAGCACCTGTCATGTTTCCTGAGGTTCTACAATGCCCAGACAGTAGAAAACCCCCACAAATGACCCCATTTCGGAAAGAAGACACCCTAAGGTATTCGCTGATGGGCATAGTGAGCTCATAGAACTTTTTATTTTTTTGTCACAAGTTAGCAGAAAATGATGTTTGTTTTTTTTTCTTACAAAGTCTCATATTCCACTAACTTGTGACAAAAAATTTAAACTTCCATGAACTCACTATGCCCCTCACGGAATACCTTGGGGTGTCTTCTTTCCAAAATGGGGTCACTTGTGGGGTAGTTATACTGCCCTGGAATTTTAGGGGCCCAAATGCGTGCAAAGTAGTTTGCAATCAAAATCTGTTAAAAATGGCCTGTGAAATCCTAAAGGTGCTCTTTGGAATGTGGGCCCATTTGCCCACCTAGGCTGCAAAAAAGTTTCCCACATGTGGTATCGCCGTACTCAGGAGAAGTTGGGTAATGTGTTTTTGGGTGTCATTTTACATATACCCATGCTGGGTGAGCGAAATATCTCGGCAAAAGACAACTTTTCCCATTTTTTTATACAAAGGTGGCATTTGACCAAGATATTTCTCTCACCCAGCATGGGTATATGTAAAATGACACCCCAAAACACATTCCCCAACTTCTCCTGAGTACGGCGATACCACATGTGTGACATTTTTTTGCAGCCTAGATGCGCAAAGGTGCCCAAATTCCTTTTAGGAGGGTATTTTTAGACATTTGGATCCCAGACTTCTTCTCACGCTTTAGGGCCCCTAAAAAGCCAGGGCAGTATAAATACCCCACATGTGACCCCATTTTGGAAAGAAGACACCCCAAGGTATTCAATGAGGGGCCTGGCGAGTTCATCAAATTTTTTTTTTTGGGGCATAAGTTAGCAGATTTTTTTGTTGTTGTTTTTTCTCACAAAATCTCACTTTCCGCTAACTTGGGACAAAAATTTCAATCTTTCATGGACTCAATATGCCCCTCAGCGAATACCTTGGGGTGTCTTCTTTCCAAAATGGGGTCATTTGTGGGGTGTTTGTACTGCCCTAGCATTTGAGGGTCTCCGCAATCATTACATGTATGGCCAGCATTAGGAGTTTCTGCTATTCTCCTTATATTGAGCATACAGGTAATGAGATTTTTTTTTTCCGTTCAGATTTCTTCATTCCCATCGATCAATGTGGATGAAAAAAATCTCTGCCAAAAAAAAAGGAGGGGAAAGGCGTCTGCCAGGACATGGGAGCTCCGCCCAACATCCATACCCACTTAGCTCGTATGCCCTGGCAAACCCGATTTCTCCATTCACATCAATCGATGTGGATGAATAAATCATTGCTGGGATTTTTATTTTTTTTATTTTTTTTATACAAAGTGTTTGCCAAAGCATATGAACACCGCCGCCTCCTCAGCTCATATGCCTCGGCAAACGTATCTTTTACTGCAGAAGAGAAATCTCGTCTTGCAGTGCCGCATACACCGACTTTTGTGTAATCTGACAGCAGCGCAATGCTTCTGTCAGAATGCACATCAGTGCTGCAGCTAGTCGATCGGTTGGTCCACCTGGAAGGTAAAAAAAAACAGACCGCAACGCAATAAATTTTATTAACTTTATAATAACCTTTGAACAGAACATATAAACTTTATTTAACTTTTGGAACTGAACGTTACCTTTTTTGCTTACTGGTGTTTTTTTTGTTTTTTTTTTACCTTTATAGGACAAACCTCTCCTTCCCCATGGGACAATGTGCAAAGCGCAAATCGCCCAAAGACGTGGCGAAGTGCATTATGCACTTTGTCCCAGGTGAAAGGAAAGGTTTGCAGCAGCTGTGTGTGCCTGTCCTGTGAGATATGCTAAATCACACAACCAAAGTATGTCTATTGCTGAGCTTATAACTCTGTGCCAGGCAAGCTGGTAGCTCAGTGGTAATGCTGTTGCCCCATGTCCAGGCTTTCTGAGTTCAAAGCCCCTTTCAGCCTCCATAAAATGTGTACATTTTATTAGGCGCTAGATAAGAGGCAAATTTAAATGATGTGTGACTCTCATATCTGCTGTCCTTCACTTGTCAGTATCACAAAACATTTTAGGTTTACTGTGGCTCTGTATGCTAAATCACATAGAAAATAGAACAAAAATCACACGCTCATACAAGGCAAGCTGGTAGCTCAGTGGTAATGCTGTTGCCCCATGTCCAGACTTTCTGAGTTTAAAACCCCTTTCAGCCTCTAAAAAATGTTTGTATTTTATTATGCCCTAGTTAAGAGGCAAATTTAAATGATGTGTGACGCTGATATCTCACTTCCTTCAGTTGTCAGTATCACAAAACATTTTAGGTTTACTGTGTTTTTTGCTATACTATATCTCATAGATCAAAAAAATCCCAATCTTTGCTGTTTAAAGCTATATCTCAGTGGTAAGACATTTGCTTTGCATGTTGTGTTCATGGGTTCAAAACCTGTTTCGGGCTTTCAATAAAATTTATATTTTATTGAGCTCTAGATCAGAGACAAATTCAAGTGCTGTGAGATGTAAGTAGTCCTTTTTTTATTTTATTAAGAGTACATGGGCAGCACTATAGTAAAGGGGGCCCTGTATACAGAGCTGTATCCTGGATTATACATATCTACTGTATATATGTGTATTATACACACAGTGTGCTATAGCTTCACCACACTGAGATTTGCTCAGAAAGCTGATATACATATTACTGGTTTATCCACGGACACAATATATCATCATACAGATGGCAGTACTAAGTGATAGCTTCTAAGTATAGAAAACCATGTGGCAATGTTATAGCTTGGAGGTTACATTAATGGCTTTGTATGTTATAGTCCCCAGAAAGACATATGTTTTGTTTTTTTATAGCATATCCTATAATAAATAATATGTCATTAACCCATAGGATACCAGCGCTGTACATGTATGTCGCTGGAAACACGGTCACAAATCCCAGCGCCATACAGGTACAGCGCTCTGATCGGGCGGCCACAGGAGCTACTCCCACCCGATCAGCTGCAGGGGTCCGGCAGGCACTAATAGTTGGACCCCTGCTGTATGCACCGTCATTGGTGAAAACACTGATGCCGGCTCATTAACCCTTGCACTGTTGCGGTCAGCGCTGACGGCTGCATGTGCGGTATCCCCGTGGAGCTGTGATGTCAGCCTGCTGTCTAGCCCTGTCAGTCAATAGGGGGAGGGGTGTGTGTGCAGAGCACAGGGGGTGTTATAGAGCATTGTTCAGAATAGGGTTGCCACCCGTATGGGAATGACCCGGACAGTACGGGTTTGCAATCCTGTGCCTGGGTACAAGCCTTTCTCAGACCCAGGCACGGGCACGGGATCAGCTGTGAATGATGGCGGCGGCGGCTGGGCACAGGGAGATGAGCGCTTCCATTGTGGAAGCACTCATCGCCGTAGTCATCTGTATCGCCGTCCTCAGGACAACGATACAGACGGCTGTGCTGCGGCAGGGGAGGGAGAGGAGTCTCCCTCCCCTGTTCCTCTGATAGGCTGCCGTAAAGTGCTCTGTGGGCAAACTACATGGCTCAGAAGAGAAGGAGCGCCATTGGGATTTTGGTTTTCCAAAATCCCAATAGCGCTCTTTCTCTTCTGAGCCGTGTAGTTCACCCGCAGATCATATTACATCCGCATATGAGGTATTTTCTGACTCGGGAGAAATTGGGCTATAAACTGTTGGGCGAACAAGTTTGTTTGCTCCACCATCAGATTCACAAATTGTTCACTGAAAAAAAACTAAAAATGTCATATTTAGTGAAGCCCACTGTGCGAATCTGGATTCCTGGTTGGCCAACAAAGTCAGGAATCGAGGGCTCAAAATCCTCTGGGGTACTCCAGCCAAGTTCACCGGTAAAGGGCTCAGGTGAACTTGCCTGGTGGGCCGGAAAACTAGTACGAGCCCCAGGGCTGCTCATACTAGTGTGGGCCACAGGGTTCCTGGCATGGGGGGTTCCTGGCTCCGCCGCCTTGGGGCTCATCATCATCACTAGATGATGAGGAGAACGAGGATGACAACAAGAAAGTGGGGTCATCCTCGTCCTCACTGGGGCTCTCGGAGTTGGAGAGCAGCTGGGCGTATGCCTCCTCGGCCGAGAACATCTGGCGGGCCATCTTAGAACGCTAAAGGGGAGTGCGTGTGTGTGTAAAACTTTATTTAGTGTGTTGGGGGGGCGGTGTGTTTTTATGTATACCCTACTCTATCCCACCCTAACAGAATCCCCGAAAAATTGCTCACAGCCCAAAAACTCGCTGATCAGCGGTACCAAGCTGATCAGCGGTGGGGTGGGCGATGCGCTAACAGTGGCCAGGCGCTCTTTTACAGATAAGAGTGCCGGCCACAGTCAGCGCACCTACAAAAATATATAAAATGCACTTGCGCACCAAAATATGTGGGGGGGGGAGCAAGCTGCAGCACCCCTGGGGTGACGGGGGTCGCACAAGTTGCTGTGGACCCCAGACACCCTCAGATCCGGGTGCTGCACACAAAAATTTCCTTTTTTTTTTTTCACTACCCCTGCCTAACCAAAAGCTCTCCCTAAATGTTTATATGCCATATGGCACTTTATGGGGTCTCAGGGTCCACGGATGGCGGCGGATCGGATCGTGTGGGATGCAGATGGACCGACACAGGGCTCCTCTCTCCTTACTCACACAGAAGTCTGTGGGCGGGGAGAGTGGAGCTCCAGGATGTTATCTCCAGGTCAGTCCCTCCAACCAATCACAGGTGATCCTCACCCTCATCCTCCGTCACCGCCACCTCACAGGATCTACGGAGGGTGATTGGTGGTGTATATTACACCACTGATCACCCTCCTATTCCGGGTCACCGGAGACCTGAATAACCTGGAAATGCTGCAAACCGCAGGTCTGAATTGACCTACAGATAGCAGCGATCACCCGTATGCCCCCTTGGCATTGTCACAGTACCCCCCCATCGGCATTGTCACAGGGTGCCTTCTGAATTATTTCAGCAGGCACACCGTTCCTAACACTTCCCGCCGCACAGCGGTGATCGGAAATACACAGGTACGTCCTGTGTCCATAAGAGGTTAAAGAGACTCTGTCACCAGAGTCAACCTTATTAGACCATACATACTGCCTGGTAGGGCTCATTATGCTGATTATGTATGATAAATAGCTGCAGAGATACCTGTGTTTTTATTCATATGCAAATAAACAATTTGAGCCCTCAGAGGCGGGGCTTAATATTCTGAGCAATGCTCTATAACACCCTGTGTGCTCTGCACACACCCTCCCCCCATTGACTGACAGGGCTAGACAGCAGGCTGACATCACAGCACCATGGGGATACCGCACATGCAGCCGTCAGTGCTGACCGCGGCAGTGCAAGGGTTAATGAGCCGGCATCAGTGTTTTCACCGATGCCGGTGCATACAGCAGGGGTCCAACTATTAGTGCCTGCCGGACCCCTGCAGCTGATCGGGCGGGAGTAGCTCCTGTGGCCGCCCGATCAGAGCGCTGTACCTGTATGGCGCTGGGATTTGTGACCATGTTTCCAGCGACATACATGTACAGCGCTGGTATCCTATGGGTAAATGACAAATGTCTTTCTGGGGACTTCAACCTGGGATATCTACATGCAAAGCCACTAATGTAACCTCCAAGCTATAACATTACCACATGGTTTTTTATACTTAGAAGCTATCACTTAGTACTGCCATCTGTATGATCATATATTGTGTCCGTGGATAAAGCAGTAATATGTATATCAGCTTTCTGAGCAAATGTCAGTGTGGTGAAGCTATGTGTGTATAATACACATACACTCGCCTAAAGAATTATTAGGAACACCATACTAATACGGTGTTGGACCCCCTTTTGCCTTCAGAACTGCCTTAATTCTACATGGCATTGATTCAACAAGGTGCTGATAGCATTCTTTAGAAATGTTGGCCCATATTGATAGGATAGAATCTTGCAGTTGATGGAGATTTGAGGGATGCACATCCAGGGCACAAAGCTCCCGTTCCACCACATCCCAAAGATGCTCTATTGGGTTGAGATCTGGTGACTGTGGGGGCCATTTTAGTACAGTGAACTTATTGTCATGTTCAAGAAACCAATTTGAAATGATTTGAGCTTTGTGACATGGTGCATTATCCTGCTGGAAGTAGCCATCAGAGGATGGGTACATGGTGGTTATGAAGGGATGGACATGGTCAGAAACAATGTTCAGGTAGGCTGTGGCATTTAAACGATGGCCAATTGGCACTAAGGGGCCTAAAGTGTGCCCAGAAAACATCCCCAACACCATTACACCACCACCACCAGCCTGCACAGTGGTAACAAGGCATGATGGATACATGTTCTCATTCTGTTTACACCAAATTCGGACTCTACCATTTGAATGTCTCAACAAAAAATCGAGACTCATCAGACCAGGCAACATTTTTCCAGTCTTCAAAAGTCCAATTTTGGTGAGCTCGTGCAAATTGTAGCCTCTTTTTCCTATTTGTTGTGGAGATGAGTGGTACCCGGTGGGGTCTTCTGCTGTTGTAGCCCATCCGCCTCAAGGTTGTGCGTGTTGTGGCTTCACAAATGCTTTGCTGCATACCTCGGTTGTAACAAGTGGTTATTTCAGTCAACGTTGCTCTTCTATCAGCTTGAATCAGTCGGCCCATTCTCCTCTGACCTCTAGCATCAACAAGGCATTTTCACCCACAGGACTGCCGCATACTGGATGTTTTTCCCTTTTCACACTATTCTTTGTAAACCCTAGAAATGGTTGTGCGTGAAAATCCCAGTAACTGAGCAGATTGTGAAATACTCAGACCGGCCCGTCTGGCACCAACAACCATGCCACGCTCAAAATTGCTTAAATCACCTTTGTTTCCCATTCTGACATTCAGTTTGGAGTTCAGGAGATTGTATTGACCAGGACCACAACCCTAAATGCATTAAAGCAACTGCCATGTGATCGGTTGACTAAATAATGAGAAATAGAACAGGTGTTCCTAATAATTCTTTAGGTGAGTGTGTATACAGTAGATATGTAAAATCCAGGATACAGCTCTGTATACAGGGCCCCCTTTACTATAGTGCTGCCCATGTACTCTTAATAAAATAAAATAAAGGACTACTTACATCACACAGCACTTGAATTTGTCTCTGATCTAGAGCTCAATAAAATATAAATTTTATTAAAAGCCTGAAATAGGGTTTGAACCCATGAACACTACATGCAAAGCAAATGTCTTACCACTGAGCTACAGCTTTAGACAGCAAGGGTGGGTATTTATTTGATCTATGAGATGTAGTTTAGCAAAAAACACAGTAAACCAAAAATGTTTGGTGATGCTGACAACTGAAGGAAGTGAGATATCAGCGTCACACATCATTTAAATTTGCCTCTTATCTAGGGCATAATAAAATATAAACATTTTTTAGAGGCTGAAAGGGGTTTTAAACTCAGAAAGCTTGGACATGGGGCAACAGCATTACCACTGAGCTACCAGCTTGCCTTGTATGAGCTTGTGATTTTTGTTCATCTATGTGATGTAGCATACAGAGCCACAGTAAACCTAAAATGTTTTGTGATACTGACAAGTGAAGCACAGCAGATATCTGAGTCACACATCATTTAAATTTGCCTCTTATCTAGCGCCTAATAAAATGTACACATTTTATTGAGGCTGAAAGGGGCTTTGACCTCAGAAAGCCTGGACATGGGGCAAGAGCATTACCACTGAGCTACCAGCTTGCCTGGCACAGAGTTATAAGCTCAGCAATAGACATACTTTGGTTGTGTGATTTAGCATACAAATAGATAGTTTATCTATAACTCTTTCTCACTTTGACCCTGACCTATGAAGAGCATAAGTCAAACTCAGATATAAGAGTCAGGTGTCATGGTCAGGTGTCAGGGTCAGAGTCAGGTGTCAGAGTCAGGTGTCAGGGTCAGGTGTCACATTGGCATTATTTTGATACTTGACTATGATATCTGACCATGTCCTAAAATGAACACTGTACAGCCAAGCTGGAGTCACGTAGCGCTGCACATCACTCTGCTGTGCTTAGTGAAGGGAGAGGATGCTGCTGGTGATTTCAGGGAGAGAATAGGACTGCATCTTTGCTCAAACTCTGAATCTAACTCAGCGATCTACATAAATTGTGTTTCGTGGGTGCAGGGCACAACTTTTTTATCCTGCCCTGAGCCCAGTGACCGAAAAAAAATAACTTTATTAAGTCAGTTAGGTGGGCGGCGGCCATTTTATGCAAGCTCAGTGCACTAGCACTGCATCTGAGCTTTTGGCACATTGAAAATCCAAAATTTTTGGGCAATTTACAACATCTGGTGCATTGGCAGGCTTAGTCAGTGTGCAATTTAAGCTAGAAATACAGCCATCATTTTTTGGGTTTTAAAAAACACACTTTTCTGCCAAAAAACACTATTTTCCAGATCCGCAAGTGTCAAATTCAAGTTTAATCTATACAGCTTTCATATTCTGTTACCAAAAAAACACTTTTTTGACAATATACAACATCTGGATTAGTCAGTGTGCAATTTAAGCTAGAAATACAGCCATCATTTTCTGGGGTTTTAAAAACACACCTTTTTGCCAAAAAACACTATTTTCAGGCCTTGCAGCATCAGCACGTGTGAAATTACAGGCTTATATACTGCTGTCAAATTCAGTTATTAAACAAACACCGGTTTGGGCAAAAAAAATTAAGTTGGCAGCCTTTGCTGCAGATGTGAGATACCGCCTTTAAATTCTGTCTTTCTAGTCAGTTATTTGAAATAAAGCCATTTTGGGCAAGCAAATCTTAAATTGAGGCCTACTGTGGGTCAGGCCGTGTGAGATACACCCTTTAAATACAGGGGTTTGATTCAGGTATTTGAAATACAGCCATTTTGGGCAAACAAATCTTTAATTGAGGCCTACTGTGGGACAGGCCGTGTGAGATACACCCTGTATATACAGTGGTTTGATTCAGGTATTTAAAATACAGCCATTTTGGGCAAACAAATCTTTAATTGAGACCTACTGTGGGTCAGGCCGTGTGAGATACACCCTTTAAATACAGGGGTTTGATTCAGATATTTGAAATACAGCCATTTGGTGCACAAATCTTTAATTGAGGCCTATTGTGGGTCAGGGCGTGTGAGATACACCCTGTATAAACAGGGCTTATATTTTTTTCATTAATAAAACACCCTTTTTGGGGAACAATACACAATATTTCAGGCCTTGCAGCATTTTGACGTTTGAAATTCCTGGGTTATATACTACTGCCATATTCAGTTATTAAACAAACACCTGTTTGGGCAAAAAAAAGTTTATTTGGCAGCCTTTGCTGCATATGTCATTGTGAGATACACCCTTTATACATTTGGGTTATATTCAGATATTTGAAATACTGCCATTTGGTGCACAAATATTTAATTGAGGCCTACAGTGGGTCAGGCCGTGTGAGATACACCCTTTAAATACAGGGGTTTGATTTAGATATTAAATACAGGGGTTTGATTCAGATATTTGAAATACCGCCATTTGGTGCACAAATCTTTAATTGAGGCCTATTGTGGGTCAGGGCGTGTGAGATACACCCTGTATAAACAGGGCTTATATTTTTTCATTAATAAAACACCCTTTTTGGGGAACAATACACAATATTTCAGGCCTTGCAGCATCTTGACGTTTGAAATTCCTGGGTTATATACTACTGCCATATTCAGTTATTAAACAAACACCTGTTTGGGCAAAAAAAGTTTATTTGGCAGCCTTTGCTGCATATGTCATTGTGAGATACACCCTTTATACATTTGGGTTATATTCAGATATTTGAAATACTGCCATTTGGTGCACAAATATTTAATTGAGTCCTACAGTGGGTCAGGCCGTGTGAGATACACCCTTTAAATACAGGGGTTTGATTTAGATATTAAATACAGGCGTTTGATTCAGATATTTGAAATACCGCCATTTGGTGCACAAATCTTTAATTGAGGCCTATTGTGGGTCAGGGCGTGTGAGATACACCCTGTATAAACAGGGCTTATATTTTATTCATTAATAAAACACCCTTTTTGGGGAACAATACACAATATTTCAGGCCTTGCAGCATCTTGACGTTTGAAATTCCTGGGTTATATACTACTGCCATATTCAGTTATTAAACAAACACCTGTTTGGGCAAAAAAAGTTTATTTGGCAGCCTTTGCTGCATATTTCATTGTGAGATACACCCTTTATACATTTGGGTTATATTCAGATATTTGAAATACTGCCATTTGGTGCACAAATATTTAATTGAGGCCTACAGTGGGTCAGGCCGTGTGAGATACACCCTTTAAATACAGGGGTTTGATTTAGATATTAAATACAGGGGTTTGATTCAGATATTTGAAATACCGCCATTTGGTGCACAAATCTTTAATTGAGGGCTATTGTGGGTCAGGGCGTGTGAGATACACCCTGTATAAACAGGGCTTATATTTTTTTCATTAATAAGACACCCTTTTTGGGGAACAATACACAATATTTCAGGCCTTGCAGCATCTTGACGTTTGAAATTCCTGGGTTATATACTACTGCTATATTCAGTTATTAAACAAACACCTGTTTGGGCAAAAAAAGTTTATTTGCAGCATTTGCTGCATATGTCATTGTGAGATACACCCTTTATACATTTGGGTTATATTCAGATATTTGAAATACTGCCATTTGGTGCACAAATATTTAATTGAGGCCTACAGTGGGTCAGGCCGTGTGAGATACACCCTTTAAATACAGGGGTTTGATTTAGATATTTGAAATACCGCCATTTGGTGCACAAATCTTTAATTGAGGCCTACAGTGGGTCAGGCCGTGTGAGATACACCCTTTAAATACAGGGGTTTGATTCAGATATTTGAAATACTGCCATTTGGTGCACAAATCTTTAATTGAGGCCTACAGTGGGTCAGGCCGTGTGAGATACATCCTTTAAATACAGGGGTTTGATTCAGGTATTTGTAATATAGCCATTTTTGGCAAGGAAATCTTTAATTGAGGCCTACTGTGGGTCAGGCCGTGTGAGATACACCCTTTAAATACAGGGGTTTGATTGAGGTATTTGAAATACAGCCATTTTGGGCAAATAAATCTTTAATTGAAACCTAGTCTGGTTCAGGCCATGTGAGATACACCCTTTACATACTGTTGTTCCATTCTACTATTGATTAAACACCCATTTAGGACACGATCCTAAATTAGAGAAATATGAGGAGAGCGTCAAATAAGGGACGTGACCCAAGTCGTGGTGAGGCTGGTGGAGCTCCTCTTGCAGGGAGAGGACGTGGTCGATCTGTGCCAGCTACACGCACAAGTGAAAACCTTCCTCAGGTGCGAGTAGGCGACAGAACCTGCAGCGGTATTTGGTCGGGCCTAATGCGGCTCTACGAATGGTGAGGCCTGAACAAGTACAGGCAACAGTAGATTGAGTTGCTGACAGTGGATCCAGTTCCTTCACATTGTCTCCCACCCAGTCTCCTGCTGAAAGACCACAGTTGGCACCTGCAGCCGATGTCCATTAGTCTTTCACCTCACCCCCTTGCAAATCAGCCAAGCAGTCTGAGCCCCAAGTCATGCAGCAGTCTCTTCTGCTTTTTGATGACTCTGTTAGCAGGGTTTCCCAGGGCCATTCACCTAGCCCTGCCCCTGAAGTGGAAGAGATTGAGTGAACTGATGCCCAACCACTTATCTTTCAAGATGAGTACATGGGAGGACCATCGCAGCACGTCTCGGATGATGACAAAACACAGGTGCCAACTGCTGGGGCTTTCGAAAGTGTGCAGACTGACAAGAAAGAGGGTGAAGACTGGGTGGAAGATGATGTGAAGGACGATGAGGTCCTCGACCCCACATGGAATCAAGGTCATGCAAGTGACCTATATAGTTCGGAGGAAGAGGCGGTGGTCGCACAGAGCCACCAGCACAGCAGAAGAGGGAGCAGGGTGCAAAAGCAGAGCAGCCATCCTCTAAGCAGTACGCTCAACTCTAAATATGACGAATATTCTAAAAACGAATATATAGCAATATAGCGAATATTCGTAAAATATACATATATAGACTACAGTTTAGCTAATATAATGCTATAAAAAAATTTTTAAAGTTGTAATTTTTCTTCAAATCTGAAGTTCATAAGAGAAAAAAAATTACAACTATGAAAAAAGTTTATAGCACTATATAAATTGCAGTCTATATGTGTATTTTACGAATATTCGTATATTGCTATATAGTCTTGTTTTAGAATATGACGAAGTGAGGAATCATGTTTTCAGATGTTAAAAAATTATGAATATTCGATATAGCGAATATATAGCACCAGGGTGGATTTGATTTAAATCAAACCGATTTAAATCACTAGTCAGCAAGGCTTGATTTAAATCATAGTTTTTTACATAAAGATTCATATTTGGACAATTTTTTTTTAGTTGTACTTAGGAAGGAGAAAAATTTGTTTCTTTGGTCATCTTCATCACAGCACATCTCATGATGTTGCCTCATTTGGGCCACCAGGCCTTGCATTTTTTTGTTGCAGTGTTTGCATTTTGCACGCATGCCTGCCTTACCGATAGGTAAAGGAACTTCATTAAAATATTGCCAAACTGGGTGTCTTTTACGGCCTGCTGCCATTATAGTTTTTTTCCTCCAAGGAAAGAATGTGATAAACCTCAGGTCATACACACAAAAAGATCCAAAGACTTGTCTGTGAAGGTTCTCATTTATCCAGGTCATGGTATATCTGTAAAGAATAAATCAAGGCAACTGGACGTACTGTAGATTTCTTGAAAACGTTTCACTCGTTCTTCCAACGAGCTATCTCAATTCTGAGTGACTGTACAAAAATTCTGGGAATAAATATGTAACTGAATCAACATCTGGTAATTATACCCAGCATTTGGTCAAAGGTGTTGATTCATTATCCTAATTGGAGTCAGTAGGTGATAAAGACTTCCCAGAAAAAGGTTTCAAAACAGCATTGTATGTGGCAGACAATAGATGTCTAACCCCCCCGCCTCTATTCAAGCTTGGCTTCTCCATTTTTACATAGATGGCCTCTTTCACGTACAATGCTGTCTTGACACCTTTTTCTGGGAAGTCTTTATCACCTACTGACTCCAATTAGGATAATGAATCAACACCTTTGACCCAATGCTGGGTATAATTACCAGATGTTGATTCAGTTACATATTTATTCCCAGAATTTTTGTACAGTCACTCAGAATTGAGAAGGCTTGTTGGAAGAACGAGTGAAACGTTTTCAAGAAATCTACAGTACGTCCAGTTGCCTTGATTTATTCTTTACAGATGATCCAAAGACTTGTCTGTCTGTGGCTGTGCAGTACTGTGCTCAGAAAGTTTCACTTTCATTTTGTAGTACTCCTTGTCTGCTTGCTTTTTCCTCCTTACACTTAGTTTCACTTTCTTCTTGTGCAGATCTATTCCACACCAAACAATCAGAAAAATATTGTTTATATTCTATTCACTGAACTTTAAACTTAGCACTGAAGGGGTTGATTCTGTATTTATAGGTTTGTAGAAGTTAGGATTTAGATCTTTTTCTCAACTCTTTTCATGTTATAAATTCAGTTTATAAACTCCAAAATTAAACCAAGCATCTGTGATAATATCTTGTAGGGAGAGAAACTACCCAGTAATCTTACAAAAACCTCTGGAAGAGCATGACATTGTAAATAGATTAATGGAATTTAACAAAACATTAAACATATACAGCCTTATTCTACATAATTAAAAAAGTAATCTTTATTTCATAATGAAATAACCTTTGGATGGTAATATATTTTCCTCAAAAAGCATTTTATATAAAAAAAATCTGATTTAAAAAAAATCAGATTTTTTCGATTTTTTAAAAAAAATCATTGATTTTTATCCACCCTGTATTGCACTATATTAGAAATATTCGCAAATTCTAGAAGTTGCGATATTCGCTAAAAAAAATTCGTTATTCAAATATTTGCTCTCAACATTACTCATGATTTCGGAAAGTACAAGAAAATAGAAATTAATAATTTTTCAGATGTCCGTAGTTTTGGTTATGGTCAGTGCTCCTACATCAGAGCAATAGGAGAAGAAAAGATACACTGTGCCCTGGTTATGGGAAAGGCCAGAGTTGCACCTACCAGTATTCAGAAAATACCAAGATATGAACTGACAAGTTTCTGAGAGAAGAATTGGAATTAAAAATAGATGAAGAATATTTTTGGACAGACTTACAAGTTGTCCTAAGATACATAAACAACAAAGCTCAAAGATTCCATATCTTTGTCGCCAACAGAGTTCAGAAAATTCAGGAAATAACAAATCCGGAACATTGGCATCACATTGACACAAAGCATAACCTAGCAGATCATGGTTCAAGAGGCCTGAATGTAACAGAATTGAAAAATTCTAACTGGTTCACAGGCCCAGAGTTCCTTTGGGAAAAGGAAATCACGCCCAGTAAAGGTTACACAGAATTGTCTATGGGTGATCCAGAAGTAAAAGTTGTACAAACATTGAGCACCGCTGCCAAGTGTAAAGATGACATACTTGAAAGACTAGCCAGATGTTCAAAATTGAAAACAGTCATAAATGTAGTAGCTCTAATTCAATGTTTGGCAAAGGGAATCAGGAAGAAGGAATTGTTGAATGTAGAAGAAAGAATGAAAACTGAAGAAACAGTCATAAGACTCATTCAAAAGAGATTCTGCAGTGGAGTTAAAGAGACTTAGTCAAGAACCTAAAAGGCTTCCAAACAACCACCCATTATACAAGCTTAATCTTGTTCTGCAGGATGGTATACTGAAGGTGGGAGGGAGACTGGAAAATGCATTGTTACCTAGCAGAGTGAAACATCCAGCAATTCTATCCAAAAACACTACCTTCACAAGATTGATTATTAATCATTACCACAACATATCATTGCATCAAAGAAGAAGCTTTACCAAAGGCTGTTTGAGAGTAGGTGGTTACTGGATTGCGAAAGGAAGCTAAGTTATAGCAAAGTATATAAGTAAATGTGTAGTCTGCAGAAAGGCACGTAGACCTACCGAAGAGCAAAGAATGGCAGATTTACTGGCAGATCGTGTAAACCCATCACCACCATTTCTTTATAGCAGAATGGATTGTTTTAGCCCATTCATCACCAAACAAAACCGCAAGGAGTACAAGAGATATGGACTAATATTTACATGTCTGAGCTCTAGAGCAATTCACCTGGAAATATTAGAGGATATGTCAACTGACGCATTCATCAACACCTTAAGATGTTCCATAGCCATTAGAGGTACCATCAGAGAGCTTAGATCTAACCAATGATCTAATTTTGTCAGAGCAAAGAATGAATTGAAGAAAGCTCTAAAAGAGATTGATAAAGAAAAAGTAACTATTTGTTAGAGAAACTGTGTGATTTTCATATGAATGCTCCACATGCAGTTTGGGAAAGACAAATCAGAACTGTAAGAAATGTTCAGTGTTAAAAAAGAACGCTGGAAGAATAGATTATGTTTCACGTAGGACCCTATTTTATGAAGTAATGTCTATTGTTAACAGTCATCCACTTACAGTTGAGAACATCAACGATCCAACAAGTTTGGACTCTTTAACTCCCAACCATCTACTTCACCTTAAGTCGGATTACATACCGCTACAGCCTGGCAAGTTCACCAAAGAGGATTTATATGCCAGAAGGAGATGGCGACGAGTTCAATATCTATCAGAACAGTTTTGAAAAAGATGGAGGAAAGAGTACTTAGCCAATCTTATGCTAAGAAGTAAATGGCAAACACCCAGAAGAAATGTCCAAGTTGGTGACATAGTGTTAGTAAAAGAAGAAGATTTACCTAGAAGTCAATGGAAATTGGCCGAAGTTGTAGAAGTTCAAAAGGATGAAGACAAACTAATAAGAAGAATGTTGTTACGAATAGACTCAAAACTTGACAAAAAAGGAAAACGTCTCACTACTCCACTCAAGTTGGAACGACCTATACAGAAGTTAGATATTCTACTTGGGAGTGATAAAGGACACTTGGAAGTTGAGAACCTGATGGATAATTCCCCAAATTAATGTTCAAGTCCTACCACTAAGAACATAGAATTACAGATGTACCATGGTTAGCACTTCCGCTGTTAACTCAAATTTCTTAACTCATTTCATTATCTTGAGACAAAAGCCATTGAAAAGAAATTGAAGGTGTTTGCTTAGATTAGATAACCAAACTCAGAAATCTCAGAACAAAGGAGTGCTAACCATGTTACATCGTTATAGGTAATTTTGGTGGGAGTGTAGGTGGCCAGCTAAGACCTGTCCTAGGTTACCAGTATAGCTTTTATGTGTATACAGCTAAACCTGCCAATAGCCTTAATACAGTTCCTATGTTTATGTGTTAAAGACAAAAGCAGAGTTATTTACTATGACATCATGTTTTGGTTGTCATATTACGGTTATATTTTGTATTCACAGAAGCTGAAAAGATAATATGCCTTTAAGATAAATTTTGTAATGTAAGGTAAAGTCAGTGACACAGCAGAAACAACAGAAAGCATAGTGTGAATCTGTTGTTACTGGACAGAAGGCTAGACCAATTACAGACAGCTTCTTATACAGCAACAGTTTTCACCAATCACAGTCAGCCTCACAGACAGCCTGTCTGGGAATTCCCCCAGCTCCTGCTGCTAGAATCATTATTCACCAGAGACAGGAGCTGAAGAGACATTCACTCCACTGAGAGCTGAGTTTTATGGGAAAAAGAGGCCAATATAGGTATATATATAAGTTATATAATGTTTATATTGTTAGTATTGTGTTTAGAACTGTATACTGAACTAGATATATATGTGTCACGGCCATGGCTATGACCGTGACTCTCAACCGCATGCGATTGTCAGCGGTTTGGTTTTGTTGTCAATCACAGGTGAGGGCAGTGGTATTTGCCTCACCTGTGGTTGCCGCTGACAACGTATATATGTAGCAGCTTTCCTGCTGTGCATGCGGTTGCACCTAGCAACCTCTATGTTAGGTGTGAGTATTGTGTTCACTGTGTGTGATATCTATCTATGTATGTGTGCACTTGTTTATGTATTATGTGCACTTCCCCTTTAAGTGGTAGTTTCCCTTCTGTGTGCTGGAAGGGTTAACTCCCTTCCCAGTGTGTGTGTGTGATGTCACTGGGTGTGTCCGACTGTGGGGGTGTGGCTTCTTGGCCTATATAGCCTGAGTGTTTTGCATGGTTCAGTAGGTTGCTTCAGCACTGCTAGCTGGAGCAGCCTCCTGTGTATTTGACCTGCCTGTGAGAGCCACGACTGTGGTCATAAGTTTAAGTTCATGTTTAAGTTCAGTTTGTCTTTGTCTGTGTGATGTTCGGTCTATGTTTTCTGGTATATTTCTGTGCTGCCATGTATCTGGGTTCCGGTGTGTGGATGAGTTTGTGCTGACTTCAGTTTGCTATTTGTGGACTTCAGATTTCCTGCACACGGATCCAGTCAGCAGGGCTGTGGCAGGTGGCTGGAACTAGTGCAGCACCTGCCATATACATTGGTTTGCATTCATGTTCCCCTTTTCTCTACAGCTTGGCCTTTGGGACTCCTGATCCTCCCTGTCTTGGAGGAGTGGGTTGTCCTACTCTGTCACCTAGGTCAGGGCCGACTTGAGAGCTTGTAGGGACTTTAGGTTCCGGCGTATGAGCCCTCCTACCATCAAGGTCGGCTCATACTGACAGGAGACAGGGTCAGCGTTAGGGACGCAATAGGATGTGACCTGCTCCCTAATGCTGTGGTCCTGGCCAAGCAGCAACCGGACATCCTCTGACAACACACGGCTGAGGATTTCCCCCATCCTCAGTCGTGACAGTATGACCACAGCGGCATCTCATGTGGCGATTCCCTCGAAAGAGGGTAGAGCATGCACCGCCGTCTATGGATGGGGTACATGCGCGCTCCTCGGCGGAAGAGCGTTATGGGGGTTTCGCTGCTGACGGCGCGGTGAGTGGCTTTTCCCCGCCACTTCCTCACCGTGTTCGTTTGGCGTCCCCTGTTACTTTTTATCCCCTCACCCTGGTGTTTTTTGGTGTGTGGGTTACCTTCGGAAGAGGGTGCAGCATGCAGTGCCACTCCCTTGTGGCCTGCATGCGCGTTCTCCGGAGGGAGAACGTCCCGGGGGGATCACCGTTAACGGCACGGATGGTGGCTTATTCCCCGCCACCGTACCTTCCGTGTCCGTGTTGGTGGTCCCTCGTCCCTCTCCATGTTCCCATCTCTGGTCGTTTGCTGGCAGCACTCCGTAAGTGGTCCGGCTGCGTGCTGGTTAGGAGTGTCTGCTGGCAGCGACTGGAGTGGGGACGTTAGTGGAGAGTCCCCTCATCCACTCTCTGTGGTTCCATTCCCTTGTCGCTGGTGCGGGCTGCAGGCCTCGTCAGACTGGCTAGTGTGAGCTGGGAGAGGATGCAGCTGACAGTGACCTCCTGGGAACCATGTCCTGAGAGTGGACGTCTCCTTCTCCCATCCCCTGTGTGAGTTCCTCACCTGTTTCGTTTTTTTTTCGGTGGGGGGGCTTTGAGGGGTGGGAGTGTCACGGCCATGGCTATGACCGTGACTCTCAACCGCATGCTATTGTCAGCGGTTTGGTTTTGTTGTCAATCACAGGTGAGGGCAGTGGTATTTGCCTCACCTGTGGTTGCCGCTGACAACGTATATATGTAGCAGCTTTCCTGCTGTGCATGCGGTTGCACCTAGCAACCTCTATGTTAGGTGTGAGTATTGTGTTCACTGTGTGTGATATCTATCTATGTATGTGTGCACTTGTTTATGTATTATGTGCACTTCCCCTTTAAGTGGTAGTTTCCATTCTGTGTGCTGGAAGGGTTAACTCCCTTCCCAGTGTGTGTGTGTGATGTCACTGGGTGTGTCCGACTGTGGGGGTGTGGCTTCTTGGCCTATATAGCCTGAGTGTTTTGCATGGTTCAGTAGGTTGCTTCAGCCCTGCTAGCTGGAGCAGCCTCCTGTGTATTTGATCTGCCTGTGAGAGCCACCCCTGTGGTCATAAAATAATTGTCGTTATGTTTGATATCTTTATGCGTGTGTGGTTGTATGTTGTTCTGTTGGGACTTTCTTATGTTTGGTGCAGCTCACGGTTCTGGTTTCCTGTCTGCTCAGGGATCCAGTCAGCAAGGCTGTGGCAGGTTGGTGGAACTGGGTGTTCGCCTGCCATTCCCGTGAGGCTGTTCATGTCCCCCTTTTCCCAACAGCTTGGCCGTTGAGACTCCTGCTCCTCCGTGCCAAGGAGGAGTAGGTAGTCTTACCCAGCTCCTAGCTCAGGGATCTGCGGAGGGTAAGACAGGGCTCCGAGATTCCTGCGCATGGGTCCTCCTACCTTAAAGGTCGGCCCATGCAGGTTAGGAGTTAGAGTCAGGGTAGGGATGCGTGAGGAGGTGACCTGCTCCCTATCCTGTTCTCATGGCTGAGTAGCCACTACAACATCTGGCATCTCACGGCTGAGGGTTTCCCCCATCCTCAGCCGTGACAATATGTGTTTACTTACAGTTTCACCAATTGCAACCATACAATTTCCAGCATACATATTGCAATCCAAATTGCATACAATCATGCCAGATCATACTCAACCAATCTGCAAATAGTCACTGCTAACTGCATACTTCAAGTGAGCTATTAGACCTCAGATATACCTCTCAGAGAGATCATAAAGTGCTTAAATAACAAAGTGAGAGTACAGATACTGAAGAAAGAAATATATCCATTTTGTGTTGAATGACAAGATTGAACAGTTGAACCACCATTTTAATCATACCGCCATTTTGTGCTATCTTTTCAACATGTGTTTTGTACATGGACTATATGCTGTAGTGGCGGCAGTGTTATATTAAGAAAAGTTGAAGTTAATAAAGAAGTTATTTAAAGCATTTGGTCTGCTCTTTAAACCTACTGTTTCCATAGAATGTCGCTAGAGGAATTACAGAGTAATAGACAGTCTGGTTAGACTAAAAGTCAGAGATACCAAAATTCTTCTAATGCCACAGCGTAAAAGGCACTTCATAGTGCTGCGCCTGCCACACATTTCTCCAGGAATTTCCTATACCAGTTCATCTACTTATTTTCATTCCTAATCTCCCCCTACCTTTCTGGTGTTGCTCGTGGTACCGGTAGTATTTCAGAAAATACACTCTTTGAGGTCCTTGCCCTGAGCTTGTGACCTAAGTCCCTGAAATAATTTTTAACAGCCCTTCACCTACCTCTAACTTTGAAATTTGTGTCAATGTGCACCATTACCACTGGGTCTTTATCAGCTCTTCCCAGTAATCTATCAACCCGATCCGCAATATGACGAAGAAGACAACACATGCCAGGAAGAAAATACACCATTCGACGATCCTGGTCTTTGTGACAGAGCACCCTATCAGTACCCCTAATGATTGAATATTCCACTACCAGCACCTGTCTGACCTGCCCTGCTCTCCTGGTCCCCTGCTTACTGAAGCTGGCATTCCCCTGTCTGGCAGAGGAAATATCTTACTACAGTAGAGCCATCCCTGAACTGACATCCCCCTCATCAGTCAACTTTGCAAACTTGCCATCCCTGGCACTCTTCCCTCGACACTGCCTTCTGTTACTCAGCTAGCTACCTCACACTACCACCCTTCTCCCTCATCTACCACATTGAGTATTTGCAGAGTCAGCAGTAAACTCCTTTCCATATTGTCAAGGTATCTCAGTGTTGCAATTGGCTAATTTAGATACAGGATTAGAGTTGAGCGGACACCTGGATGTTCGGGTTCGAGAAGTTCGGCCGAACTTCCCGAAAATGTTCGGGTTCGGGATCCGAACCCGATCCGAACTTCGTCCCGAACCCGAACCCCATTGAAGTCAATGGGGACCCAAACTTTTCGGCACTAAAAAGGCTGTAAAACAGCCCAGGAAAGGGCTAAAGGGCTGCAAAAGGCAGCAACATGTAGGTAAATCCCCTGCAAACAAATGTGGATAGGGAAATGAATTAAAATAAAAAAATAATAAAAAAAAATTAACCAAAATCAATTGGAGAGAGGTCCCATAGCAGAGAATCTGGCTTCCCGTCACCCACCACTGGAACAGTCCATTCTCAGATATTTAGGCCCCGGCACCCAGGCAGAGGAGAGAGGTCCCGTAACAGAGAATCTGGCTTCATGTCAGCAGAGAATCAGTCTTCATGTCATAGCAGAGAATCAGGCTTCACGTCAGCCACCAATGCAACAGTCCATTGTCAGATATTTAGGCCCAGCACCCAGGCAGAGGAGAGAGGTCCCGTAACAGAGAATCTGGCTTCATGTCAGCAGAGAATCAGTCTTAATGTCATAGCAGAGAATCAGGCTTCACGTCACCCACCACTGCAACAGTCCATTTTCATAAATTTAGGCCCAGCACCCAGGCAGAGGAGAGAGGTCCCGTAACAGACAATCTGGCTTCATGTCAGCAGAGAATCAGTCTTCATATCATAGCAGAGAATCAGGCTTCACGTCAGCCACCAATGCAACAGTCCATTTTCATAAATTTAGGCCCAGCACCCAGGCAGAGGTGAGAGGTTGTAACAGACAATCTGGCTTCATGTCAACAGAGAATCAGTCTTCATATCATAGCAGAGAATCAGGCTTCACGTCAGCCACCAATGCAACAGTCCATTGTCAGATATTTAGGCCCAGCACCCAGGCAGAGGAGAGAGGTCCCGTAACAGACAATCTGGCTTCATGTCAGCAGAGAATCAGTCTTCATATCATAGCAGAGAATCAGGCTTCATGTCAGCCACCAATGCAACAGTCCATTGTCAGATATTTAGGCCCAGCACCCAGGCAGAGGAGAGAGGTCCCGTAACAGACAATTTGGCTTCATGTCAGCAGAGAATCAGTCTTCATATCATAGCAGAGAATCAGGCTTCACGTCAGCCACCAATGCAACAGTCCATTTTCATAAATTTAGGCCCAGCACCCAGGCAGAGGAGAGAGGTCCCGTAACAGACAATCTGGCTTCATGTCAGCAGAGAATCAGTCTTCATATCATAGCAGAGAATCAGGCTTCATGTCAGCCACCAATGCAACAGTCCATTGTCAGATATTTAGGCCCAGCACCCAGGCAGAGGAGAGAGGTCCCGTAACAGACAATCTGGCTTCATGTCAGCAGAGAATCAGTCTTCATATCATAGCAGAGAATCAGGCTTCACGTCAGCCACCAATGCAACAGTCCATTTTCATAAATTTAGGCCCAGCACCCAGGCAGAGGAGAGAGGTCCCGTAACAGACAATCTGGCTTCATGTCAGCAGAGAATCAGTCTTCATATCATAGCAGAGAATCAGGCTTCACGTCAGCCACCAATGCAACAGTCCATTTTCATAAATTTAGGCCCAGCACCCAGGCAGAGGAGAGAGGTACCGTAACAGACAATCTGGCTTCATGTCAGCAGAGAATCAGTCTTCATATCATAGCAGAGAATCAGGCTTCACGTCAGCCACCAATGCAACAGTCCATTGTCAGATATTTAGGCCCAGCACCCAGGCAGAGGAGAGAGGTCCCGTAACAGACAATCTGGCTTCATGTCAGCAGAGAATCAGTCTTCATATCATAGCAGAGAATCAGGCTTCATGTCAGCCACCAATGCAACAGTCCATTGTCAGATATTTAGGCCCAGCACCCAGGCAGAGGAGAGAGGTCCCGTAACAGACAATCTGGCTTCATGTCAGCAGAGAATCAGTCTTCATATCATAGCAGAGAATCAGGCTTCACGTCAGCCACCAATGCAACAGTCCATTTTCATAAATTTAGGCCCAGCACCCAGGCAGAGGAGAGAGGTCCCGTAACAGAGGATCTGGCTTCATGTCAGCAGAGAATTAGTCTGCATGTCATAGCAGAAAATCAGGCTTCACGTCAGCCACCACTGCAACAGTCCATTGTCAGATATTTAGGCCCAGCACCCAGGCAGAGGAGAGAGGTCCCGTAACAGAGGATCTGGCTTCATGTCAGCAGAGAATTAGTCTGCATGTCATAGCAGAGAATCAGGCTTCACGTCACCCAACATTGGAACAGTCCATTGGCATATATTTAGGCCCCGGCACCCAGACAGAGGAGAGGTTCATTCAACTTTGGGTAGCCTCGCAATATAATGCTAAAATGAAAATAAAAATAGGATTGAATGAGGAAGTGCCCTGGAGTACAATAATATATGGTTAAGGGGAGGTAGTTAATGTCTAATCTGGACAAGGGACGGACAGGTCCTGTGGGATCCATGCCTGGTTCATTTTTATGAACGTCAGCTTGTCCACATTGGCTGTAGACAGGCGGCTGCGTTTGTCTGTAATGACGCCCCCTGCCGTGCTGAATACACGTTCAGACCAAACGCTGGCCGCCGGACAGGCCAGCACCTCCAAGGCATAAAAGGCTAGCTCTGGCCACATGGACAATTTAGAGACCCAGAAGTTGAATGGGGCCGAACCATCAGTCAGTACGTGGAGGGGTGTGCACACGTACTGTTCCACCATGTTAGTGAAATGTTGCCTCCTGCTAACACGTTGCGTATCAGGTGGTGGTGCAGTTAGCTGTGGCGTGTTGACAAAACTTTTCCACATCTCTGCCATGCTAACCCTGCCCTCAGAGGAGCTGGCCGTGACACAGCTGCCTTGGCGACCTCTTGCTCCTCCTCTGCCTTGGCCTTGGGCTTCCACTTGTTCCCCTGTGACATTTGGGAATGCTCTAAGTAGCGCGTCTACCAACGTGCGCTTGTACTCGCGCATCTTCCTATCACGCTCCAGTGCAGGAAGTAAGGTGGGCACATTGTCTTTGTAGCGTGGATCCAGCAGGGTGGCAACCCAGTAGTCCGCACACGTTAAAATGTGGGCAACTCTGCTGTCGTTGCGCAGGCACTGCAGCATGTAGTCGCTCATGTGTGCCAGGCTGCCCAGGGGTAAGGACAAGCTGTCCTCTGTGGGAGGCGTATCGTCATCGTCCTGCCTTTCCCCCCAGCCACGCACCAGTGATGGGCCCGAGCTGCGTTGGGTGCCACCCCGTTGTGACCATGCTTCATCCTCATCCTCTCCACCTCCTCCTCATCCTCCTCGTCCTCCAGTAGTGGGCCCTGGCTGGCCACATTTGTACCTGGCCTCTGCTGTTGCAAAAAACCTCCCTCTGAGTTACTTCGAAGAGACTGGCCGGAAAGTGCTATAAATGATCCCTATTCCTCCTCCTCCTCCTGGGCCACCTCCTCTTCCATCATCGCCCTAAGTGTTTTCTCAAGGAGACATAGAAGTGGTATTGTAACGCTGATAACGGCGTCATCGCCACTGGCCATGTTGGTGGAGTACTCGAAACAGCGCAACAGGGCACACAGGTCTCGCATGGAGGCCCAGTCATTGGTGGTGAAGTGGTGCTGTTCCGCAGTGCGACTGACCCGTGCGTGCTGCAGCTGAAACTCCACTATGGCCTGCTGCTGCTCGCACAGTCTGTCCAGCATGTGCAAGGTGGAGTTCCACCTGGTGGGCACGTCGCATATGAGGCGGTGAGCGGGAAGGCCAAAGTTACGCTGTAGCGCAGACAGGCGAGCAGCGGCAGGATGTGAACGCCGGAAGTGCGAACAGACGGCCCGCACTTTATGCAGCAGCTCTGACATGTCGGGGTAGTTGTGAATGAACTTCTGCACCACCAAATTCAGCACATGCGCCAGGCAAGGGATGTGCGTCAAACATAAAACATAAGTGGTTGTGCGTCAGTGCAGTCTATGTCTTCCACCGCTGGGGAAGGGCTAGGTGGATGCCCTTGGGAAACCCTGCCAGCAGAGTCTTCAAACAGCATAAGAGACTGCTGCATAACTTGAGGCTCAGACAGTTTCCCTGATATGCATGGGGGTGATGTGACAGACTGATGGGGTTGGTTTTCAGGCACCATCTGTGCGCTTTCTGCAGAAGACTGGGTGGGAGATAATGTGAACGTGCTGGATCCACTGTCGGCCACCCAATTGACTAATGCCTGTACCTGCTCAGGCCTTACCATCCTTAGAACGGCATTGGGCCCCACCATATATCGCTGTAAATTCTGGCGGCTACTGGGACCTGAGGTAGTTGGTACAGTAGGACGTGTGGATGTGGCAGAACGGCCACGTCCTCTCCCAGCACCAGAGGGTCCACTAACACCACCACGACCATGTCCACGTCCGCGTCCCTTACTAGATGTTTTCCTCATTGTTATCGTTCACCACAACAACAAAAATATTATTTGGCCCAATGTATTGTATTCAAATTCAGCTGAATATAAATTTGAGGCCTAGTATTTAAAGTAGGCCTGATACAGCAGAAACCACTAAATTAGGAAATTGCTAAATTGGGAATTGTATTTCAACCCAGAACAAAAAATGTGCTTTGACGGACACTAAATAACTTGCCCAGCCAGAACAGTACAGCAGTAACGACAGATTTAGCGGGATATAAATTTGAGGCCTAGTATTTAGGCGCTGGGTGACAGGTATAGATTTACTGACGGAATTAGACTTGGAAATGCACAGTAGCGTGTGTGTGAAGTTATTCTGAATGACCCTATGTGCACCTTGAATATTATATACCCTTTTAGGGATAGATTTCAAATAGCTCTGATACAGCAGAAACCACTAAATTAGGAAATTGCTAAATTGGGAATTGTATTTCAACCCAGAACAAAAAATGTGCTTTGACGGACACTAAATAACGTGCCCAGCCAGAACAGTACAGCAGTAACGACAGATTTAGCGGGATATAAATTTGAGGCCTAGTATTTAAGCGCTGGGTGACAGGTATAGATTTACTGACGGAATTAGACTTGGAAATGCACAGTAGCGTGTGTGAAGTTATTCTGAATGACCCTATGTGCACCTTGAATATTATATACCCTTTTAGGGATAGATTTCAAATAGCTCTGATGCAGCAGAAACCACTAAATTAGGAAATTGCTAAATTGGGAATTGTATTTCAACCCAGAACAAAAAAATGTGCTTTGACGGACACTAAATAACTTGCCCAGCCAGAACAGTACAGCAGTAACGACAGATTTAGCGGGATATAAATTTGAGGCCTAGTATTTAGGCGCTGGGTGACAGGCATAGATTTACTGACAGAATTAGACTTGGAAATGCACAGTAGCGTGTGTGTGAAGTTATTCTGAATGACCCTATGTGCACCTTGAATATTATATACCCTTTTAGGGATAGATTTCAAATAGCTCTGATACAGCAGAAACCACTAAATTAGGAAATTGCTAAATTGGGAATTGTATTTCAACCCAGAACAAAAAATGTGCTATGACGGGCACTAAATAACTTGCCCAGCCAGAACAGTACAGCGGTAACGACAGATTTAGCGGGATATAAATTTGAGGCCTAGTATTTAGGCGCTGGGTGACAGGTATAGATTTACTGACATAATTAGACTGGGATATGGCCAAAAAATAACCACACTATTGCTGGGTAAATGCACTTGGTGTGACAGCTTGACCAACCACACTACTGAGGGTTAAATGCACTTGGTGACAGGCGCAGCTTGCCCCTGATGTAGTATATGGCCAAAAAATGAACAGACTATTGCTGGTTAAATGCACTTGGTGTGACAGCTTGACCAACCACACTACTGAGGGTTAAATGCACTTGGTGACGGGCGCAGCTTGCCCCTGATGTAGTATATCGCCAAAAAATAAACAGACTATTGCTGGTTAAATGCACTTGGCGTGACAGCTTCACTCTGATGTAGGCTTTAGCCAAAAAACAACCACACCATTGAGGGTTAAATGCACTTGGTGACAGGCGCAGCTTGCCCCTGATGTAGCATATGGCCAAAAAATAAACAGACTATTGCTGGTTAAATGCACTTGGTGTGACAGCTTGACCAACCACACTACTGAGGGTTAAATGCACTTGGTGACAGGCGCAGCTTGCCCCTGATGTAGTATATGGCCAAAAAATAAACAGACTATTGCTGGTTAAATGCACTTGGTGTGACAGCTTCACCCTGATGTAGGCTTTAGCCAAAAAACAACCACACCATTGAGGGTTAAATGCACTTGGTGACAGGCGCAGCTTGCCCCTGATGTAGTATATGGCCAAAAAATAAACAGACTATTGCTGGTTAAATGCACTTGGTGTGACAGCTTCACCCTGATGTACGCTTTAGCCAAAAAACAACCACACCATTGAGGGTTAAATGCACTTGGTCGCAGCTTGTGCTGGCGCACCACAAGACATAAAATGGCAGCCGATCACCCCAGAAAAAAGTGACTGACAAACGGTCTGGGCAGCCTAAAAACAGTGAGCAATTGAGTATCAGCAGCTCAATGACCCACAGCTGCAGATCGATCAATAATCAAGTCCTTTGGAGGAGTTAATCTGCCTAATCTCGCCCTACTGTCGCAGCCGCAACCTCTCCCTACGCTAATCAGAGCAGAGTGACGGGCGGCGCTATGTGACTCCAGCTTAAATAGAGGCTGGGTCACATGGTGCTCTGGCCAATCACAGCCATGCCAATAGTAGGCATGGCTGTGATGGCCTCTTGGGGCAAGTAGTATGACGCTTGTTGATTGGCTGCTTTGCAGCCTTTCAAAAAGCGCCAAGAAAGCGTCACAAAAGCGCCAAGAAAGCGACGAACACCGAACCCGAACCCGGACTTTTACGAAAATGTCCGGGTCCGTGTCACGGACACCCCAAAATTCGGTACGCACCCGAACTATACAGTTTGAGTTCGCTCATCCCTATACAGGATCTGTGCTTCCAAATCTGCAATTTGTTCACACTTTGCACAGCAATATGCACCCTCAAATGGCTGTTCCTTGACTGCATACATTGCACAAAATGTGCACTGGACTGTATTTTCTGTCATGGTGCACATACTTGCTAATGGGGATTATACTGGAATTTTATTTTATTATATAATGCAATGAAAATAATAAATTAATGGATGCAGTTCCCTCCTAAAATCCTTCAATCCAAAGTCACTTAATCTCAAGGCACTCTTTAGATGAAAACACACCCGCAAAGTCGCTGTTTTGGTCTGCTTATAAAGCTGCTGCTCCCAGTTAGCTCCAAACCATTCAGCAGTCTTTTTTTCCTCTGGATTCAAAGGGGTAGCAGCAGGATGACACTGTTGGTGCACCAGGAGGAGGAGAATGAGTGAGGAATCTATTATGTCTGTGTGGATGAGACATGGCCGAAAGAACTCATGGTGGACTCCTCCCAATAGAGAAGATGAGAAAAGAGAACATTAGAGGAGACATCACTGGAAGTAAGAGGTATGTAGTGCTGTGTTCTTCTGTATGTTGGGTAGCACAGAATGTAAGGTTCATCCAAATATGTCTTTAGCAGGTGGGGTGCCATTTCGATTTTTGCCTCAGGCAGTAGAGAACCTAGAATCAGCCCTGGGCCTAAAGACTGTAATATGTCAGTGTTCAGTTCATGTCCCCGTTCTTCATTTGGAGAGCAGACAAATTTGGAAAATTGAATATCCCTTGTGCAAATGTATCTGCTTGAGTTGTGTCCTAGCATTCTAGCATTAGCGTTTCCCAATGAATTGTAACACAAATTTTATACAAAAGAGACCGTGTTGTATTTAATATATTATCTAATTCATACACAATTAAATGTAGATTTGTGAGTTAAAAGTGCACAATAAGTCAAAAACATGAAAACAACATTTAAATCAATGGTGATTCATAAATATACTGTTCCCAAAATGTCCATATGCCACCCTAAGCAATAACCATATAAAAATATACTATAACACAGAATAGACCAGCTCTGCTGACCCACAACTGACATACAACTACACAAACCTATTTCGGCTCTGCCGCTTATTTTATAATAACTTTGTTACAGTGATCATGCAGTTAAATGTTGGCTCTGCCCTAATCTGTGACCCTGTGGTCTAATATAGCTCTATTACTGAATAAACTTGTGACCGTATAAAATGAGGTCACGCATCTAACAAATCCCTTAAAGGAAGTATAGGAAACTCCCTTAAAAAAGTATTCCATAACCCAGTGGGCCTCGCACACTCACTTTAATTACACATAACTTGCCTGTAGAATAAAGTATGTAATGTAATAAACTGTACTTACTATCCTGAAGCTTTGTGGATCGGCCTCTCTGGAATTTGGTTTTCTGCCTGGGCTACGCAGAGGATGTCACTTCCGCTGTGGACTTGGCAAGAACTATTACTCTCCCTGGCACATGCTCAAGTAAGGTGGATTAAATGGTCTGTGTACAAACCAAGGAGAGGAATAGTTCTGGCCACATCCAGAGGAGCGTCATGTGACTGGGTCCACTCAACTTCGGGGTGGTACATCATAAACTTAGTTCTACAGGCAAGTTATTTGTAATTAAAGTGGGTTTGTGGGTCCTGCTGGGTCTCAGAAAACCCCTATAAGAGAAAATTATATAATGTCTTATTCTGACTAAGTGAATTAGATCCTGTATAGGAAGAATATTCATACTGGCAAAAGTCAATTGTAAAACTCTAGACATTTTGTAACATTCAAACATAAAGGCAATCATTTTGTTAAAGAGTCAATATTGTGGATGAGCTGAAGGACCTTGGACTCTGGTCCCCACCACTACTGCTGCTGCTACTAAGCCTGCGGTGGGCAGTGGAACAGGACTCCTGGTTTCCAGGATAAGTAAAGACTAGAGTTGGTGTAAAGGGTGTGATAGATGGAGTTTTCATCAATGTAGGAGTGTGGAGAGCTTCAGGTTCAAGAACTGTGCTGCTGATCTCAATTCTGGGGAGTTTCACTTTGGGACCTCTTGCTGATTCTTCATATGACTCTTCCTTGAAGATTTTATAAGAGTCTGCCTGCTGGGCAGGTTGGTGGTCTTGAGGCACCTTGCAGATGGGTTGGTGTGCATCAAGAATCAGTTCTAGCTTGTCTTTTTGCTTCTGCAGTTCAGCTATCTCTTTTTGCAAAGATGACTTCTCTTCTTCAAGTTTGTCCGTCTCCTAAAATGAAAGAAAAATAATTACTGAATGTGAGATGTTACTCAAATTTCACATTAAATTTACTTATAACTAATTACAATTATAACAATTGTAATACTCTGTACACTAAACTCTATCGCTCTCAAGACAGACCTCATGAGGCACAGTTGGCATGAGCCCCACTCTTCATGGAAAACTCCTATAAATGTAATGCTTTGTAAATTAGTTATATGTCTAACATATGTTCATAATAGATCTTTATATGGGGTGAAGATGCATTATTCAGGCAAATAGCCCCCTGCTTTGTGTCACATAGTGATAATGCTTACATGCTGAAATTCTGGCTGCATGCAACCACCACTAGGAAGAGCTAGCAGCATACAGAATATTGAACTCAATAGAAGCTGTAAAATCTACATACAGTGACGTCCCCATAGTAGTGAATGCAGACAAGAAGCTGTAAAAGATAATTAGCAATACCCTCTCACCATATGGTAATTATGCCACCCCCTACTGCATACACCTACAAAAGGTAAAGTATAGGACACAGAGCACCTAATCAATAAAGTGCAGCAGTACTAATGTCTTCTACAATGTTTGATAGCTTCTTCGTCTACAATGTTCTAGGCTTTAGCTTCGTGATACCACCTTTACTCTATACTATACATCTCAACATTGAAGATTGCAACACCAAGAAGGACAAGGTTATCAAGGAAGTATCAGGTGTTTCTGAGATCTGAAAATGATCAAATTTTCAGGCATCTACCTCAAATCTGAGGCATGTAGGAGGGGCATAAAACCCAGATTAAAAGAAAAGGAGTTGTGTAGGATGATTGTGTGAGGCCCGTGTTCGTCTACATGTCAGTTATTGCTACTTGTCGCAAACTGAGAGGCACTGAATCCTTCAACTGAGAGACCTTGGTTTATCACTCCAGCAAATCGCTATGCCCCTGGGCCAAGATGTCAGCATTGTTTAGCATTGCATGGCCCGGTGTTTAGGAGAACAATATTAAACTGGAATGGCAGCCAGAGGTGCACAGAGGCGAACCCCTGCACAGATGCATCATCTGATCAGAATAATGACGAGTAGTGATCCATTCTGTACTGCAAGTAAAAGTAGATGTCACATCCCAAGCCTGGGGCAGCAAACAGTGTCTACGCAAACCATGAGCAGGAGTTTGCACAACATTGGGCTATGAGCCAGACATCCAGCTACGGGTGTTTTATAGACCTCACGTCACTGCTCTCAAAGGCTATCATGGAGTCATGCTTTTGTTTTGGATGCAATGATAGCCAGAGATAGTTCTGGAGCCCACAAGGGCAGTGCCATGAAAAGACCTTTACAAGGGAATGCCACACCAATTTTACTCCCAGGATTATGCTATGGGGGTTGCATAACATACCTTAGCTGGACCCCTCCAGTCTTCATTTCAGGTACATTAACAGCTCGGCGTAACATTGATTGATTTGGTTGTGGACCCAGTGGTTCAGTGTTCCAGGAACCATTTTCTAACAGGATATCACTAGGTCACATGCTGCGCAGCCTACGTGATTTAAATGTGTTACCGTGGCCTGCAGCGTCTCTGGACTTGTCTTCCATCAAGCACATCTGTGATGTCATTGGTTGGCAAACCAAAGGGAGCTAGCAGCAGATCTTGATTATTTGCATGCCAAATGTATTCAGCGTGGCAGAACATTCCACAGACAACCATTAATAACCTCAATGATAGCATGCCAAGGCGTGTAAGTGCATGTATATCTGCACAAGACGCTCATACTCTATACTGAACACATTGAGATGTTTTGAATATTTTGTTTCCATTTTTTTTCAACCGTATTAACTATGTATATCATAAACATGTTTGTCAGTGCTATGATTTCCATAATTCCATGACTTTCCTTCTTGGTGTTGCAATTTCAATGTTGAGGAGCGTATCATCTGTACAATTTCCTGACCTAAATGACTGCATTATACATCTGTCTTTTATCTTTCACCATCCTTTTTGTGTACTTACTGCCTGTAGGTAATCTGTGAGCTCCTTGCGTCGGTTTCTGCATTTAGCGGCAGCAATCTTATTCCTCTCTCTTCGAACTCTTCGTCTTTCTTCTTCTTCTGGTAACATCTGTGCAGAAGAAATACAAAAAATGTAATTACTGCTACTAAGGGCAAATGAAATATACCATGCCATAGTCCTACTTCGATTGTAGCTATACTGCAGTTGTACTAAAGTTTTGAAGGGCATTTTGGTGGGAAGATGAGCATCCTGTGAGCTTACTATGTACATAGGTCATGGTGAAATAATGAACCCTGGAATGAATGAAGTCTGATTTCTTTATGAATAGAAGGATTGGCAGTGTGTGTGACCCAATGAGTCAGCCATTAATGCTTATCCCGCGTCAAGTTGTGGTTTGGCATCCATTTAGCTCCTTTTCCTTCTGACTCATGCCACAGGTTTATGAGTCGCCCATCAACTGTTTCCGTCATGTGTGTAGTTAGTTTAATTTCACGCAAACTACAATTTTAACCCTTTAAATACCTGGTGTATCTGTTAGCAAATATACTGTACTTAAAGTCTGTGTTCACCATTTTTTACAGATATGCTTAAGGGATGTCTGTTATCCATAGACTACCATGTTAACAAAAGTATACAATTAACATATACATTTTTTTACTGGACTTTTGAGGATGGAATTGCATAGGCTACTACACTATTCCATCCTCTTTTTTACCAGTATAAGGTTATAATTACATCTGCATAAGAGATTCAGTTTGCAGCCTCCACAGCAGATTCCGTAAAATGTGGCAGTTTGTCTGAGAAGATTCAGGACACCACGACAGATAACTGCTGGACCCTATAATAGTCAATGGGATCCATTAGCACTGTTGGCGTTTGTCATGTCAAGGGATCTGGCACTTCCTTTATGTTTACTGCTCTGCTCCCATGATGGAGGAGAACAATGGAAATAACCAACACTGATATGAACAGAACCTACTGACATAAACAAGGCAGGTGGAGTCCATATGACTAATCAAGCCCTCAAGACACATTCAGCACATACATTGGGAGCTTTCACAGAGTACATGCTAAATGTAGGGTAAAATGCATATATTACATTGTCTTGTACTGATCCTGAGTTACAACTGTAACACAGTATCATTTAAGGTTTAGCTGTTTGTCATTAGAAACAGTCGACAAGCTTGTCAACAGACACATCCCCAACTCTTAAGCTGAATTTCGATAATGCAATGGGGCAAATTTCCCACATCATTTTACTGTACAGCACCTGGGATAAGACTACAGAGCAAGGGAAGACATTAAGGGATACAGAGCTCTGAACTCTGCAGAAATATGAATGTGGGTCTGAATTATAGAATAGGCTGTAAATCAGGATCTGTATAAGAGAAGTTTTACAATGTAATTATATACGAGACTCAATTTTTTTATGACAATTCATAGTGTAAGCTATAACAAAAGTGTTCAAAGGATAGACGTACATAGTTAAAAGAGACACAACCTACAAACATGTTCCACAAGGGAACATAAAAACACCATGCCCAGTATAATATAAAAACATATTCTATTAAATAAAGAGTAAAAAAATAAATACAAATTAAAAACATAAATAGGACATCAGAATTGGGTAAAAGTAACCACAATGGCCATAACAAATCACTGGCCACTGACTTCAGTGCCCCCCAAAAAAGATGCACAACATGTTAAAAAATACGAGTGGGGAACATGAGGTGGGATGGACTATCAATCACAACTAGTATAAGTAGCCAAAAATTGACTAAACAGCCATATAAGAGGGGGACATCCTACCTAGCCCTCAAATAACATTATAAAGGTCATACTACACAGATAAAGATTATAAACAAAGCTCCCACCAAGAGGACCTACCTGTAGACATGATCGAGGGAAAAGAGCCCACAAATGGTCAGAGAACACCTCGACACACATTTAGAGGCCTATAAACTTATATTAAAAGTAGAATGGCTTCATTATAATGTTATTATTAATGATTTGACTACATACATGATCACCTTGTCTTCTTCGTCCCATGCTTAAAGTTCCTCCCATGCCTCTGATGACACCATGACGTGGACTATGATAGGGTGGTAGAGTCAGCGGTCTAACACTTGGTTGTACCATCCAGTTAAGGTCTTGGTTTGATGTTATTGCATTTACTGTTGGGATGAAAGGACCAGAAGATGTAGGGATGGGATATTTCTGTGAAAAAGAAAGACACATAACTAATGAGTTCATACCCTTGAAGAATATATATAAAAAGCATTGTTGCATATATTGTATATGTTAGGTATGTTTTGACTACAATTTTACAACTTCTGTAAGATTCTGTACTTATATAAATTCTGTCACCAATATTTACAGCAATGTCTTAAGGACCAAATAACATTGTATTTTAATATGCCTAGAGACTCAGCCTCCCTGCTTCTTCACCTAAGCCAAGATAATTTGCCTAGATGCAGATGTCTCTTACTTCAGCAGCACAGTCCCAGATTGCTGACAAGATCACACTTTTCAGGGTATCACAATTTCATCCTCACAAACTCCTCCACTGCCATTTGGAACAGATAGAGAAAGATACCAACAGGTGGGGACTGACTGGCTGTTTGCCTTTAGTTAGGGCAGTGTATAATACTGTATGTTCACTGTGGGAGGCACCTTTATGAGGAAGCTGAAATCCGACATATGCAGTATAGATAATATACTCTGCATGTCCCGCTTTCCATCTCCAAGAGTTGGGGAGTTGGTATGGACAGTAAGAAGGTCATATATTTCATATTATATGCTAGCATAATTCATACCCATAGTGAAACTTTAGCATACTTGGATCTAGCAGAGTTGTAACCACTACATCAATATTAGTCAGTTGAGCATCATAACTGAATGTTTGTACAGAACTTTCTATTAGCATGCAGTACAGACTGTCACACGTATATATTTTCAAAAGAAAGGCATCAGTAAGTAAATATGAAATATATTAGAGCTATTGGTCAGCCTATGAGAACATTTCCTGTTAGGAAACCCGACTTAACACACAAAGTATACATAAATGTGTCACAGGGACTTAGTCCTGGGGAGTCTGCTGAGCTTCAGTGGCCATACCTTCTAATGAGTTCTACACTGGATCTTAGTACAATTAGGAAATTTGTGCATGAATCATGCAAATTATGTTACGCAAAAGTACTGGGGACAATGCATTATAAATTGGCATAAAGCACAGGTCCACCAGAGATTTGCCATCTGACTACAAACTGCTATTAGATCAGCGTATGTATTATGTGCGGTGAGTGGTATTAGAATTCTGAATGTTATGTGGCAAAACCCAGGAAAGCTGAACTTACATTGTAAAGCTATCGGGATACCCCCAGAAGAAGCGATGGTGAAATGTGGTGGTGTCATTGGTCATTATGGGCTTTAATACTATATGATACTATATGCTTACTTCTTCCCCACCAGACTGTACTAACACATTACAGGTTGACTGTGTAGTATTTAATGTAAAGTATAGAAAGTATTAGCTGTATAGCTATATGTACTCTACGGTGAGGCACAAATACTGTGAATATGGTTTGTCCTCACCGTGTGCAGTTAGCTGCCATGTTTTATATACAGTTAGGTCCATATATATTTGGACACTGACGCAAATTTAGTTTGTATTACCTGTTTACTAAAACATATTCAAGGTTTAGTTATATAATGGACATGGACATAAAGTCCCAGACTTTTAGCTTTCATCTGTGGGTATCCACATTAAAATTGGATGAAGGGTTTTACATGTAGAACTCTGTTTTTAACGGGACCAAAAGTAATTGGACAATTGACTCAAAGGCTGTTTCATGGGCAGGTGTGGGCAATTCCTTCATTATTTCATTCTCAATTAAGCACATAAAAGGCCTGGAGTTGATTTGAGGTGTGGGGCTTGCATTTTGAAGATTTTGCTGAGAAGTAAACATGCGGAGCAAAGGAGCTCTCCATGCAGGTGAACAAACCATCCATTTTCTGCGAAGACAGAAAAAAACAAATCGAGAAATTGCGACACTATTAGGAGCGGCAAAATCTACAGTTTGGTACATCCTGAGAAAGAAAGAAAACACTGGTGACCTTAACAATGCAAAAAGACCTGGACGCCCACGGAAGACAAGAGTGGTGGATAATCGCAGAATAATTACCATGGCAAAGAGAAACGCCTTCACAACAGCCAACCAAGTGAACAACACTCTCCAGGATATAGGCGTATCAATATTCAAATCTACCATAAAGAGAAGAATGCATAAAAGTACATACAGAGGGTTCACTGAACGGTGCAACCCACTCATCAGCCTCAAGAATAAGGCTACTTTCACACTTGCGGCAGGATGGATCCGACAGGCTGTTCACCCTGTCGGATCCGTCCTTCCGCTATTTTGCTTTGCCGCCGGAACGCTGCTCCGTCCCTATTGACTATAATGGGGACGGAGGCGAAGTTTCGGGGCAGCATGGCAGTTCGCGGTGAGAGGCAGCCGGACTAAAAAGTTGGACATGCAGTACTTTTAGTCTTGCGGCCTTTCGCCATGCGCTGCCGTGCTGCGCCGGAGCTCTGCCCCCGTCCCCATTATAGTCAACGGGGACGGAGTGGCGGTCCGGTGGCACGGCGAAATAGCGGAAGGACGGATCCGACAGGGTGAACAGCCTGTCGGATCCATCCTGCCGCAAGTATGAAAGTACCCTTAGAAGGCTAGATTGGACTTTGCTAAAAAAACATCTTAAAAAAAAACACTTCTTGAAGGACATTCTTTTGGAAAAAAATATGGCGAAGGCATTGTACAGCTCATGATCCAAAGAATACCACATCATCTGAAAAAACACGGCAGAGGCAGTGTGATAGCTTGGGCATGCATGGCTGCTAGTGGCACTGGGTCCCTAGTCTTTATTGATGGTGTGACACAGGGCAGTAGCAGCCGGATGAATTCTGGGGTTTTCAGAGACATACTGTGGCCTCAAATCCAGCCAAATGCAGCCAAACTGATTGGTCGGCGTTTAATAATAATAAAGATGGACAATGACCCAAAACATGAAGCCAAAGCAACCCAGGAGTTTCAGGCAGTCATTGACAACAAAGAGTTTTCAACCAAGTATTAGAAATTAACATTTTATTTACAATTATTTAATTTGTCCAATTACTTTTGAGACCCTGAAATGAAGGGATTGAGTTTAAAAAATGTTTTAGTTCCTCACATTTTTATGCAATCAATGTGTATAACCCACTGAATTAAAGCTGAAAGTCTGAACTTCAACTGCATCTGAATTGTTTTGTTCAAAATCCATTGTGGTAATGTACAGAACAAAAATTAGTCTCTGTCCAAATATATATGGACCTAACTGTATATTTTTACCTATAACTTGTGTTTTGTATGTATCATTTATATATATATATATATATATATATATATATATATATAGAAAAGGAAAAGTCCAATGGGAGCACCAACCAGAGTGTGGGTGCAGGTCCAACACAGGGCAACGGCAAGCCTCAAAATTTGTATAAAGCGAAAAAGTTGGACTGCACTCCAAATGTGGTAAAATAGCAGTGATTTATTCACCCATAATATGGCAAGTCTTGCAACGTTTCGGCTCACAAGAGCCTTCCTCAAGCTTGAGGAAGGCTCTTGTGAGCCGAAACGTCGCAAGACTTGCCATATTATGGGTGAATAAATCACTGCTATTTTACCACATTTGGAGTGCAGTCCAACTTTTTCGCTTTAAATATATATATATATATATATATTGTGTAGCACTATTTACTTATTATATGAGTTAGTTGTGGGTGTGCAGCAAGCCCCTGAGGAGCTGGTGCAGAAGAGAATCAGTGTGGTAGTGTCTGACGAGATGATGTATCACAGTGTGCTCCCTCAGGCCATTGTTCGTCTTTGCTAAGTGCAAAATAGGAGTTGTAGTACATCCAGCAGTAGTTGTATACAGTGCAGTTTTTCTCCCCAGATGATGAGGTATGGTGGCTGACAAAGGGGCAAATAATGACATTTCTGGTATGTTATCTTGCTGATGTCTCTCCCTTGAACTTCTGGCTAACTGCTGAAAGTTGGAACTTGTGGCCGACATTGGTCCAGGCGCGTGCGCAGTGAGCGCTTGAAGCCGAGGTTTATACACAGCACATAGCAGCAGAAGGAGGTCTTCTGCACCTGAGAGAGATTTTGCATGGACAGACACTGACGTCAGAAAGGCAAGGGGCAGTCTGTAAGAAGGAGAGGGGAGGTCTATAAGAGCAAGATGGACGGAAGAGCCGGGGGTATGACGCATGACTCATCCAGTGTAACACCCCAATAACTCCATGAGCTTGCTGTTGATGGCATCAGGTACATTTTCAAAGTTGATTTTTGATGTAAACATATTGCTTTTGGGTTTAAACAAAACCATTTTATGAATAAGGAGAGCATGAACAGTAGGAACATGTAAGGAGCTTTATAGGTGAATCTGATGACAGGTTCCCTTTAAATAATAAAATACTGGGCAAAAACAGACACAGAAAATAAAATCATAGTATATATCACAATGAGTTAGAAGCCCATCATGAGGACATACTCTACTGCACTTTTACCCTTATAAAAATGGGATACTGTGGGATACGGCTGGAATACTGTGTCAAAAATAAAGGACACAGCAGAGCTACTTGGTTTGCAGAAAAGAAATAAATGCATTATTTAATTAAACATCAATACAGAAATCTATAATTTGATCTATTTACAACGAGGAGGCATCCACTATGCCTAAAAGAAAAGGTTTCACCATCAGCACCATCACCAAGATAGCCACACACATGTGTAAAGATAGCCACACACATGTGTAAAGATAGCCACACACATTAACATCAGCTGAAACTGCCATCTAATGTGAGAAGACCAGCACTCACTGTATGGATGCATTATATTTGTATTGTCACATAGGGTGTGACGCGTTTTGGCTCAGACATGATGTTTGAAAAAGCTCATGGCTCAGACGAAACGCGTCACAACTATACATATCTATTTAACAGTGAGTGCCAGTCTTCTCTTCTATGCTGATCTGTGGGACGCCGACCCTGGACACGTGCACCACGCCATTTGCAAGGAGTGCCGACTGTTATTTTCTTGATTTACTCAGTATCAGTGTAAAAAGAAGATCAGTCTGTTGGAGTTTGACATACCTGATCCTTTGTTCTCAGTGGAGATAAGCTCCCGCCAGAGGCTTCTGGCAGTGACTTGTATGGAAGGTAAAGGAGGAATAGCTGTTAACTAAACTGAGTGCTTGTGTGACAGCCATCTGAAGTGTATGAGCAGAGTGGGAGCCAGTCGTACAGAACGTCTCTCTAATCTGGATCATACACAGTAGCTAACATGGCTTCTATGGCCTCCATGATGACCACATGTCCTGATAGAAGATATGGACAGGGGTTCTCTTTATAAGAACCCATTTAAAAAGAATACATTCGCTTAACTGAATACTAATGCAGTGATCTTACAAACTGTATGTCTACAAATGTAAGAGTTGTATGTTAGGTCATATAACAATTTCAGGGTCTAGAACTGACAATCTATTATGGACAACGTGATCACTAGTCATATCCCCTTATCAATGGAAATCTACACTGCTAGGAAAAGTAATTGAATCGGGCTGGAGTCATCTAGGATGATGTCATCAATTAATTTCTCTTGGTGGAGAATGCATAAATCTTTTACATCTTAAAGGGGTTACCCCATGACTAATTTAAACAATGAAAATCGGCATCATATAGTACCTGACAATCTCTTTGCAACAAAGCTAGAAATAGCCCTGTACCTCACAGGGACCCAGAGATCTCCCCATGCATTGCTCTGCTAGATTTATATCAAGCTGACAGCTCAGGGGCAGTGTCTTTTCTGCTGCAGCTCAGGGGGCGTGTCCATGCTCTCCCTATCACAGCTCAGGAGCCAGTTGTGGGATGAAACTGAGCATGTGCGGCCATCTCGGTGAGCAGGACAAAGAAATAAGAAAAGAAAAAAACAGCAGGTGGCGCTATACAGATACAGTTTATTGAATAACTCAGTGGCTAATTGCATGCAATTACAAAACAATTCAGATCCAAGTGCTAGTTTAAAAACTGTAGAATATGTTTCGTGGGACAACCCCTTTAAGGGAGAATAAAGCTGGCCCTACACTGGCTGTATCAAATTCAGCAACCGATACTCTGCAATCTGTGTGTGAAATAAAATTCACAAATTGCTTGATGAAATGCATGGTTTACATTTTTTAGCTTTCTTTCCCACTAATTCCAGAAGGTAATTCAAATATATTATTAAAGAGAACCAGTTATACTGAACATGGTGTCTGACCTGCAAGCAATAGGTTATATAGCAGGAGAAGCCTAATATATACTGCTATATTGATATATAGGTGAAACTTTAAAAATTTGAATATTGTGCAAAGTTCAGCATTTCAGTAATGCAACTTAAAAGGTGAAACTAACATATGAGAGACTCATTACATGCAAAGTGAGATATTTCATTCCTTTATTTGTTATAATTTGGATGATTATAGCTTATAGCTTATGAAACCACAAAGTCTCAATTTTGAGATACCCTTTGCTCAGAGGATATGGATTAATTAGCCGATTAGTGTGACAATTTGAGCCTAGAATAGTGAACCTTTTCACAATATCCTTATTTTAAGTTGCATTAATGCAATTCCTTTTAAGTTGCATTACTGAAATAAATCAACTTTTGCACAATATCCTAATTTTTCGAGTTTCACCTGTATAGCACATTTATATATAGAACAGTTCCCTTTTAGGATGCTTATGCATAGTGTGGCCTGGGCATTGGAATTGCCAGGATGCAAGTGTACTTGCCATTTGAAACAAAGACACGTACAGGTGCAGCGTGGCAATTAGTAGGAATCCGCATGTAGATCCTGCAGTCAGGTCATACCTAATATGTGTTACTTCAGTCACACACACGGGGTATGAAGATAGTTTGTGATAAACCAAATCCATTATACAGTATTTCATTTAGTACATTCAATAACCATGTCTGACAACCTGAATTGTCTGGAGACAGGACAAATTTAAAGATGGCTGCGGCATGGTGATTCTTGGTAGTCAGTGCTAAAATAAGAAACCAAGATTCCACAAAGCTTCCATTGATGGTCGTGGTGTGAAAGCAAAACTATGAAGATATTTCAATTGTAAGCAGAAAGGAATTTATCAATGGACAGTGGGCATTCTGCTGTCCAAGAAACCCCCATAAACCATTATACAATGATGTTATGGATTGGGTGCCTTGACTTCCCAGCACCTCTGGTCATGGAAGGAGAAGTATTGATGTGCTCCTGTGTCCCATCTATCCTTGCTGATCTTACCTAATCAAGAATAATCTGTACAATAACTCTTGGATACTAAATGCACTGAACACATTTAGAACGTTCTGAACTTTCAATTACATCAGCAACGATTCATAGAGCAGCTGAGGCTCCAAAGAACACCCTCGTGTGAATAAACCATTCACAGAAACTCTCAGACAGTAATGAGTAAATGCTTTGAAATGTATGTACAGGTAACAATGGCAGTAGATCAGTAAATGCTATTCACTTCCTCTCTAATCTCCCCAAAAGTCAAGCAAGCAGGTTTATTTCAGGGAATAGGGAGACAAGGTAATGCCAAACACCGCCAAAGGCCCAGTGGATATAAAAAGTCTACACACCCCTGTTAATATGGCAGGTTTCTGGGCTGTAAAAAAATGAGACAAAGATAAATCATTTCAGAACTTTTTCCACCTTTAATGTGACCTATAAACTTATATATACTGGGGAGCATTACTGGGGGCCATTTGATGTCCAGGGAGCACTATGGGGGGCATTATGTATAATTAGGGCACTGCAGAGGTTGGGTTTAAAAAAAAAAAAAAAAAAAAGCCTGTGAAATTCATCTGTTTTAATGATTGTTAAAAATGCAAGCTAAACGGTCATTAAAAACTGATAGACGACCAGGAAATAGATGCACACACTGATGCAAAATAGTCATAAAAAACTGATAGTATGTCCTTTTTTGGTACGGTCATGTGAATGTAGTCTTAACCAGCCAAAAAGAAAAGTGTCCATCTGCACATTTATCATCCTGCCTGAGCCCCTGTGATAAATCTGGTGCTGGTCCAGACAGCCTGTCTAAGTTTACGCCACCTCTAGGTTACGGTTACACGACGAAACTTGTCTCACAACAAAACGGTACAACTACAATGTGACAGTGTCAATGATAGTCAATGGTGTTGCACTGTGACATGCTGCGACTCCATAGTCCATCATTACAAAAGTGCAGCGTGACATTACTGCGACAAATAGTCACATGTCAAATGTCATTGTGTAGCCCTAGCCTTAGGACTCATGAAGATAAACATAAGGGCTCCATGCCCGTGCAGCAGACCGCTATTTGCACGGGCACTGGCCGTGTGCATTCCTGGTGCGGATGCGGATCTGCTGACTTGAATAGGTCCGTGGTCCACAAAAGATAGGATATGTTTCATCTTTTGTGGTGTGGAGGCGCGGACCCGAAATACCACTGAAGCACTATATAGTGCCTCCATGGGCTTCCAATCCGTGCCTCCACTCCGCAAAAAATAGGAGATTACCAATCTTTGGCCTTATATGGCGGATTGCAGATCCATTCAAGTCAGTAGGTCCACATCCACCAGTGCACACGGCCAGTGTCCATATATTGTTTACCAGCTGTTTATGGTCTGCAATTCAGGCTCGAGCCCTTACATTTGTCTGCATGAGCCCTTAGGGTTGGTATCACTGGGCCACAACAGCAAAAAAACATCATAAAAATGCAGGTGGCCAAAAAAATAAATGCCAATGTAATGTGTGTAAGGACCTGAACTAAGCCAAATTCACAGAAATATGTTGCAAATACACACATAATAATACTAATAATGGGGATTGCATAGCATGTGTCAACTTTTTATTCCTACCGCCATAGTTTTAAAAAATGCTAAAAGAAAGAGACGTGGCTTTGAGTCGTCGTAAAATGTGCCAAATTTAATAAAGTTGTGCATTATTATATGCATGAAATATTAGTATATATGACCTAAGAAAGAGAAATGTGTCTAACATGCTAGATGGCCATTTCTTTACACATTTGGGGCAATCTGCAGTTTTCATACATGTATGACACAATAGACAAAACCTCCAAACGTCTCTTATAACCTTTTGCTCTTAGTAGTGGCCCTTAGTTCCAAGTGCCCCACAATACCATAGTTCACTGACTCCTTATTACATGTCCTAACTGTATGTGACCTAGGTGAATGAAAGAATAGGGATACACAGTAACTATATATATATATATATACAGTGATAGTCTAGCCCTCCCATTAACACTAGTGTGCAGCTATAAGGACCTAAGGTGGAATCAGCCCATTAGCAGCCTATATCTAGTATCCTCCCTGATATCTCACTCCTAGAAGCACTATGCCATATCCATGTATACACTCACCTGGTGCTGGTCCTCTGGAGGTGTGGACCTCATGCTGTGACCCATCGCGATGCCCCCGAACACTTGTGTAGCTCCGGGATCACTGGGGCTCTGGCTGCCTCTGCTGCACCCTAAATCCTGATGAGGGAAGGGTCCAGAAAGGTCTCTATACATCGTCTGGAAGTGAACACTTGCTCTGTCACGCTCACACTGACTCACAAATCTACGCTGCCTCATTTTTATCAATGGGGACTCCTCGAATCAACTGACGATACAATTTCAAACCTGTAGGGGGAGCGTAATGGGAGAAACGCCACAAGATTGCTATAATTCTCCGGCTATTAACGACTTTAAATAGCAAACGTTGTTAGAATTAGTAATTGATCGTTTGAGATGCCGGACATTGCATATCTGGGGTCGTTAAAGCTCAATGCGAAATGTTACAAACTGTTTCACCCTACAAATGGTATGCTCCAAGGATTACCCAAACGCAGTGATGACGTACATGCCCTTATACGGGCACACTTCCTCAGTGAAAGGAAAACCCTGTGCTTGAAGCGTCAGTTCTTTTTAACTCTGCTATTTCCAGAGTGGAACGGAAACTATAAGTGAAGTGAAATCACTGCCGAGATACCTGGCGGCAGTGCTTCTGGGAAATGACATTCGGGCAGCAGCCTGGGTATGACCTCCTGGCCTGAAACTGACAGGAGAGCCTCCAATACTCAACTCTAAGACTAATTACAAACAAATGGTATTAGACCCCTATAGCAATACACTGCAGAGATATACATGTCTATGTTACTTATATTGTAGGTTGATCACACCCAGGTGATCTGGTGAGCAGACATGGGGGCAGATTATGAGTATGGTCTTGTGTGTTCCTTATATTGTAGGTTGATCACACCCAGGTGATCTGGTGAGCAGACATGGGGGCAGATTATGTGTATGGTCTTGTGTGTTCCTTATATTGTAGGTTGATCACACCCAGGATCTGGTGAGCAGACATGGGGGCAGATTATGTGTATGGTCTTGTGTGTTCCTTATATTGTAGGTTGATCACACCCTTGTGATCTGGTGAGCAGACATGGGGGCAGATTATGGGTATGGTCTTGTGTGTTCTTTATATTGTAGGTTGATCACACTCAGGATCTGGTGAGCAGACATTGGGGCAGATTATGTGTATGGTCTTGTGTGTTCCTTATATTGTAGGTTGATCACACCCAGGTGATCTGGTGAGCAGACATGGGGGCAGATTATGTGTATGGTCTTGTGTGTTCCTTATATTGTAGGTTGATCACACCCTGGTGATCTGGTGAGCAGACATGGGGGCAGATTATGTGTATGGTCTTGTGTGTTCTTTATATTGTAGGTTGATCACACCCAGGATCTGGTGAGCAGACATGGGGGCAGATTATGTGTATGGTCTTGTGTGTTCTTTATATTGTAGGTTGATCACACACAGGTGATCTGGTGAGCAGACATGGGGCAGATTATGTGTATGGTCTTGTGTGTTCTTTATATTGTAGGTTGATCACACCCTGGTGATCTGGTGAGCAGACATGGGGGCAGATTATGTGTATGGTCTTGTGTGTTCTTTCTATTGTAGGTTGATCACATCCAGGATCTGGTGAGCAGACATGGGGGCAGATTATGTGTATGGTCTTGTGTGTTCTTTATATTGTAGGTTGATCACACCCAGGATCTGGTGAGCAGACATGGGGGCAGATTATGTGTATGGTCTTGTGTGTTCTTTCTATTGTAGGTTGATCACACCCAGGTGATCTGGTGAGCAGACATGGGGCAGATTATGTGTATGGTCTTGTGTGTTCTTTAATAATAATAATAATATTATTTATATAGCGCCACCATATTCCGCAGCGCTTTACAAATTCATATCGTTCATGTACATAACAAAAGTAACTGGCTAATATACAACTGAAACATTTGGAGTCAGGCCCTGCTCACAGGAGTTTACAATCTATGAGGAATCGGGGCTGACACATAAGGTAGTTTATTGTGATGAGTAGGATTTGAGCCATTATTGAACTGACAGGAGTGGTGCCGGCCAACCTGCTTCGGGTTTGGGACTACTAGAGGATCGAGTTTAGGCCAGAGGAGTTGGTGGGGGAGAGGTTTAGTCGGGGAAAAGTCATTTTAGGCTAATTTCACACTAGCGTTTTTGCTGGATCCGGCAGGGTCTAGCAAAAATGCTTCCGTTACTGATAATACAACCATTATAACCAAAACAAACATAAAAAAATGAGGAATTATGTGTGAGCAAATACTTAATATATCCGACAAATGAGAACAAACACATGCATTAATATTAGATTTTTATTAAATAGCATCATAAAATACAACAAAATAAAATAAATAATCATAAATGTTATATAAATAGCAGTAATGCAGTGGTGCTGCGAATCAGCAGCTCACCAAGGAAACAAAGGATAAATATTCCCCCTACCAACACTCCTCCTAATGGCTTGGCAATAATGTACATTCAGAGGCAACGCATCTCTTTTACAAGCCAAAGGAGAGAGTGTATAATAAGGCTGATACAGGTAATATCTTGTACAGAAAGTTGCAGCAGTTATAAAAATATAGTATATGATGTCAGTATGAATATATCAGTTACCCATATGCACTAAACCATGTGGAGCCCATATAACTACAACCAGCAAGTAACCTTCAGTAAGACATGTAATGGGGGACAAACCTTGGATCCTTGGTGAGCGCACCCCGACACGCGTTTCGCTCAGCTTCTTTAAGGGGCGTGTCTATCCTGCCTGAACCATACGCTTAAATATACCTACAGCTGAGAAGATCAACCAATCACCAAAACACCATATACCGCGCTACTTGTTGACGTCACATCCGCCTATACTAGAACCCGAAAATAAGGCCTGCAACGTCACATCCACCCACACAAATCCGGGAAATAACCTCCCACATGAGCTGCACGTCACATGATCGGGATCCATATTAGCATATACTATGCTGAGCTAGATGGCCATAGTAACAGATGACAACAAGTGGCCATCTCAGGTCAGACTACTCAAATTCAATCTCGAACTGCACCACCTCCTAATACCCTCTTAGATCAGTTCCATAATAGCGGCACATTATAACTATAAAGCTAAAGTCTGCACCACGGGATCACAATAGCAGGACAAGGGGAGGGCGGAAAAAGAGGAGAAGGGGAGGGAATTGCTGAAACGGAAAATGGGGGCGGGGAAACAAACTATCTTCATTAAACCCCCTAAATGCATGTCAAAATTCATAATATAACCATCAAATCCATGATTAGTACAATAAAATTGAATATCAGTGATCATACACACATTCATATATTGTATATTCATTTTTTGAGGTAAATATATATATATCTATACACAAATAGATGAATAAAATCCAATCCACCATTCAATAATACATCCCATATACACATATTGCGCATTATTATATTGGTATATACAGTACAGACCAAAAGTTTGGACACACCTTCTCATTCAAAGAATTTTCTTTATTTTCATGACTATGAAAATTGTAGATTCACACTGAAGGCATCAAAACTATGAATTAACACATGTGGAATTATATACATAACAAAAAAGTGTGAAACAGAAAATATGTCATATTCTAGGTTCTTCAAAGTAGCCACCTTTTGCTTTTATAACTGCTTTGCACACTCTTGGCATTCTCTTGATGAGCTTCAAGAGGTAGTCACCTGAAATGGTCTTCCAACAGTCTTGAAGGAGTTGCAGATGCCGCTTCATGATGCTGTAGTAGCCATGCTGGTTCAGTATGCCTTCAATTTTGAATAAATCCCCAACAGTGTCACCAGCAAAGCACCTCCACACATCACACCTCCTCCTCCATGCTTCACGTTGGGAACCAGGCATATAGAGTCCATCCGTTCACCCGTTCATCCATTCCTTGTGTTCTTTAGCGCAAACAAGTCTCTTCTGCTTGTTGCCTGTCCTTAGCAGTGGTTTCCTAGCAGATATTCTACCATGAAGGCCTGATTCACACAGTCTCCTCTTAACAGTTGTTCTAGAGATGTGTCTGCTGCTAGAACTCTGTGTGGCATTGACCTGGTCTCTAATCTGAGCTGCTGTTAATCTGCGATTTCTGAGGCTGGTGACTCAGATGAACTTATCCTCCGCAACAGAGGTGACTCTTGGTCTTCCTTTCCTGGGGCGGTCCGCATGTGAGCCAGTTTCTTTGTAGCGCTTGATGGTTTTTGTGACTGCACTTGGGGACACTTTCAAAGTTTTCCCAATTTTTCGGACTGACTGACCTTCATTTCTTAAAGTAATGATGGCCACTCGTTTTTCTTTAATTAGCTGCTTTTTTCTTGCCATAATACAAATTCTAACAGCCTATTCAGTAGGACTATCAGCTGTGTATCCACCTGACTTCTCCACAACGCAACTGATGGTCCCAACCCCATTTATAAGGCAAGAAATCCCACTTCTTAAACCTGACAGGGCACACCTGTGAAGTGAAAACCATTTCAGGTGACTACCTCTTGAAGCTCATCAAGAGAATGCCAAGAGTGTGCAAAGCAGTAATCAAAGCAAAAGTTGGCTACTTTGAAGAACCTAGAATATGACAATATTTTCAGCTGTTTCACACTTTTGTGTTATGTATATAATTCCACATGTGTTAATTCATAGTTTTGATGCCTTCAGTGTGAATCTACAATTTTCATAGTCATGAAAATAAAGAAAACTCTTTGAATGAGAAGGTGTGTCCAAACTTTTGGTCTGTACTGTATATATATCTGTAAAGGCACTGCCCAAAATCGAGACCAGAACGTGATACGACATGACAAAATTGGTAAAATATACAACCCATTATACAATAGTTTTTATAATTATTTTTGAATGAATTAATAAATAATAAGTGCAAAACCCAAAATGAAAAAGTGCAAAGTGCGGGTGCTCAGTGATCGTGCAGTTATAAGTGAGGAAACAATTATAAATGTATAACATTATCTGATACAAGGCACCAAAATACTAGATGCAAATGCAAAATACGTGCATACCTATACTAGAAAAGTTTACATAGTCAAATGTATAAATAAATACCCAATCAGACATCAACACACTATATACATAATCCTATGCGCTACATGTGACTTGTAGTCCATCCCTATAGAGGTGCATCCCTCACAACTCCGATCAATCCGATTCATGCAGTCCCAAGCGAAAGGCAAGGTATCAGCAGCGACAGGTTTCAAAAGCTCAACTCTATTTCTGGTAAAATCAAAACATGACAATTTAAATACCAGTTAAAAACAGATGGTCCTGGGCGTCAGGCCCAGACGCAGGGCAATGATGACGCGAGGGAGGCCCCTAAACTGAACTCAGAGCACAGGGGAATACACCAACACAGACGATATTCTAACGATAGAGAGGATAACAGAGCCAGAACGTAACAAGAGAGGGAAGACTGATTTTGGATACCCACACCGTCTAGATGAATGGGGAAAAGCTATTACCCTCATTCAAACCTAGCGGTGCCACTGCATTTAACCACCTCCCGTCACACTAACGCCGATCGTCGTCAGGACGGTGGTGCTCTCAGGTCTCGATGACGCCAATAGGCGTCATCTCGTGAGACCCAAGATTTCCTGTGAACGCGCGCACGTTCACGTCAGAGCCATGGGAACAAGTTTAACTACAGCCTGCCGGCAGCGATCATTGGCTGGCAGGCTGTAGATTTTTAAAAGAGCCAATGAAATTAGTATATAAGACGCTATTTTGTAAATAGCGTCTGATATACCTGATACCTGGTCCTCTGGTGGTCTCTTTTGCTTGGATCGACCACCAGAGGACACAGGCAGCTCTGTAAGTAGCACCAAACACCACACACACATTACCCCCCCTGTCACTTATTAACCCCTTTTTAACCCCTGATCACCCATATTAGACTCCCTGATCACCCCCCTGTACGGGTCCCTCATCACCGCCAGGTAGTTAGCTACTTGCTAGGTAGTTAGCGCCCGGCCCACCGCACCGCATTCACTGATTAGTCGCTCATTAGCGTCATCGCTGTCGCTAATCAGCACTACTACTGTATAGTATCTGTAAGTAATCAAGAATGATCGCAATCAGATCTATATCAGTACATTAGGGTCACCTTAGGCTCTACAAAAACGCAGTGTTCGCCCGATCAGGCCTGATCTTGTGCGCACACTTGCGTTCAGTCCGCCCCACCGCAGTGATAGAATTTCTTTTTCTGATCACTGCAAAAACACCGTAAAATCGCTGCGCCGCTATAAAGATCACTTTTTAGTTTTTTGGATCTTTATTATCGATCGCAGCTTTACTTCACAAGCACTCCTTTTTACTAGGCAGATTTGCTCTTTTTTCTGGGTAGTCTCAGAGGAATACCCCCTAAATTTAGTTAGCCCAAAACGTCAAACAAGGGGTATTCCGCTGAAGAGGCCTACAGGATTCTGTTCGTAATGGATGAAAGCGATGGGGACGCCTCACCCGCTGAATCCAGTGGTTCAGAATATGAACCTGTAGACAGCAGTGGGACTCTAACCGCTAGTGAAGATGACAAGGTTGAGGTCCCTGCTATGGTCAGGCATACCCGATCCCATGTCAGTGTTCTGCATACCCCGCGTGATGAGCCTCATTTGTGGTGGTGCTAGCGCTGATCTTTTTTATGGTGGGGCATACATCAGCAGCGCAGCACATCCTGGACCTTCTACCAGCACTGCTGTATTCCCTGGGGAAGTGGCGAGCACCAGAAGGGCAGTTCCAGCTGGTACGGTGGCATGTGCATTAACTCCACCGTCGCAGCCACCACGTTCACAGGCCCATAGAGCCCTTAGTCTCCCAGAGGTGCTGGCAAACCTTAAATTGGCAATCCCCTGCTTCCGCCGCACCCGTATTGCCCCCTTTCACTGCCCAGTCTGGAGTTCGCAAGGAGACAGCTCATTTAGGATCGGCCCTTCAGTTTTTTGAGCTGTTCTTCACCGCAGATCTCTATGACTTAGTTGTGGCAGAAACCAACCGCTACGCCACAGACTATATAACCGCCAATACGGAAAGCTTCTATGCCCAGCCTTTCCAGTGGAAACCAGTCACAGTTTCCGAACTTAAAATATTTTTGGGCCTTATCCTCAGCATGGGTCTAACAATTTTTTTTTTATTGTGGTCCTTTTGGTCTAAAGACCCAATACATTACATGCCCATGTTCTCTGCTGCAATGTCCAGGGCACGTTTCATGTGCTTTATTTATTTCGCTGACAATGAAACCTGTCATCCAAGAGGCCACCCTGCTTAATCTGACCATTTGTCATTCAGATTTGCAGATGCGTATACCCCCAATCAGAACATCTGCGTAGACGAGTCCCTAGTACATTTTACAGGGCCCCTTGGCATCAAACAGTACATCCCCAGCAAGCGCGCCCGGTATGGGGTCAAACTGTATTAGCTCTGTGAAAGGGCCACAGGCTATACATATCGTTTTAGGGTCTATGAGGGAAAAGACTCAAAACTGGAGCTGGTCGGATGTCCTGACTACCTGGGAAGCAGTGGCAAGATTGTCTGGGACTTGGTGTCACCCAGGGCCGGTGCAAGGATTTTTGCCTACACAAGCGAAGCTACATTTTTGCGCCCCCCCCCCCCCCCCCCCCGCCCCAGAAGTTGAACTCTATGGTTCAGTTGACCCATTGTTGTCCGTTTGCAGCCGTAATACAGACGCTAAAATGCTCCAATAGTTTGACCATGTGAAAGCAGAGAGGTTTTCATGCTTTATGTAAATAAGGCTTAAAAATATGCAAGAGAAAAGGCACAATTAAAAAACAAACCAAAATCAATGTACAGAACTATAAGAAGGCATTCATTTATATGGGGCTAAATTTTTGCAACTGTTCTGCAAATTACAGAGCAAGTCCTATTCTTGTTCATACTTTCAGACGATAACAGCCCTTGCAATTGATGGGTGTGAGAAAAATACAGAACGCACGCAGAAGGACCCCCCTCCCCTCGCAGCTCACCTGGCCCTGGTCCGGTCTGCAGCAGCTGGCTTCTCCTCTGTGTGGTCCTGGTATCTTCTCTATGCTTCAGACAATCGCTGGTTTGAGGACCGTATTTTTCACCCTCTAAGACGCACCGGCCCATAGGACGCACCTAGGTTTTAGAGGAGGATAATAAGAAAAAAAAATATTCCATTACACCTCAGGTCCGACCAGCAATCAGATTTCAGATCAGACCCCCATGTCAGCCATCAGCTCCCATCCATTAGCCCCCCATGTCAGCCATCATGCCCCCATGTCAGGCATCATCCCTCATGTAAGCCATCATGCCCCCATGTAAGCCATCATGCCCCCCATGTCAGCCATCAGCCCCCCATGTTACATTTCTCCCCCTCCATGTCACATTTCCCCCCTCCTTTTTACATAATCCCCTTTGTCACATCACCCCAATGTCAGAATTCTCCCCCATGTCAGATTTATCCCCCTCTATGTCAACTTTCTCTCCCTCCATGTCACATTTCTCCCCCTCAAGGCCTCAATGTCACATTTTTCCCCCTCCATGTCAAATCACCTATATTACATCAGCCCTCCATGTCACATTTCACCCCCTTAATGTCACATTTCTCCCCCTCCATCCATGTCACATCATCCCCATTGTGTCACATCATGATCACATCATTTCCCCCTATTGTGCCACATTTCTCCCCAATGGCACATCACCCCCCCCCAGACGGCCCCATCCCCATGTCACAGACTACAGACATTGTCCCACCTCCCATCATGTCACAGTCACCATCCCCCCCTCCATTTATGATTGTTGTTTGTGTAATAATTTTTTAAAAACACATTTATGCCGTGTGCTCTGGTGCTAGTGGGCTCATCAGTGATCACCTACCCACCTATCTTGCTGCTACAGCAATCTGGCTGTGTGTGAGTCAGACTCACAGACACAGTCAGCTCCCTGCTGCCGCCCGCTGCCCCTGTGCCATTCGCCAGTCACCTGGCCTGACCCTGTGACCGTGTTGCCGTGCTGCATGTAGGCTGGGGCGGATGGCCGGCGGCGCTGCGGCCCAACTCACAAGTAAGTGATAAAAAATAAGGTTAATTTTTCCGCCCTCGCCCAGGGTGCGCCCTAAGGCAGCCGCTTGGTCTGCCTTATGGTAGCACCGGCCCTGGTGTCACCCTTACTCCACAAGGGGTACCAGTTATACGTGGACAATTTTTAGCCCTTTTTCGGCACTTGCATCTAGTCAGAATTCAATGCTGTGGCACCGCGCGACCTAGTCGCCGGGGCTTCCCCCAGCGGCTCATTATTCGATTTTGCGATATTACGCGAATATTCGATTGACTATTCGTCTTATATTCGTTGAAATCGAATATTCGTCATTATTCCATTTATCGCTAATAATATGCGATTTAATTAATCGCGTATTGCGATTTTTCTTTTGACAGTATAAGGCAACGTTCCTATGACTAATTGACTATGGCTAGGTTAATATGTGTATTTTACGAATATTCTTAATATTGCTCTAACTTCATCTTTTAGAATATTCGTAAAATACACATATAGATTGTAATTTAGCTAATATAATCTATAATGCTATAATCTTTTTTTTTTTTGTCACATTTTTTTTTGCCTCTTCTGAACTTCAGTTTTGGAAAATATGTACACTATTAAAAAATTACTATAGCACTATATTAGCTAAATTGCAGTCTATATGTGTATTTTACGAATATAAATAAGCCAAAAATGACTTTTATTGTTAAAATGTTATTAAAAACATTTATCTGCCACAGACTTGATGTGTCCAATCTTGAAAGTTCTCTCAGTCAATGGAATGCGTTGTGTCGTATGTAGCAAATTTTGTACTTCTTTTTCTTGTTGTTTAACAAAAAAACAAAAATGTTAGAAAGTCAAATAGTGTCATTTTTTTCATGTTAGCCCATTCCTGCTGCACACTTACAACATGATGCTATCAGAGGTGTATTGGTTTATTTTTGGTGTTGTCCTGGTCTGGTAGGGGCCCATTCCTGGGAACAAATTCCTGCTGCACACTTCGAACGTGCTGCGGACTGTCGTGCTGAGTTAGGCCGAGCTATGTGTAGGCCTTATACTGGACATTTAGCATATGCCTGCTGCTGATGCTGAAGTCTGTCCTGACCCTGATTACCTATGTGTGGGCCTTATACTCCACCGTTACCGATACTTGCTGTTGTAGGTCCTGACACTGCTGAGTTATGTGTGGGGCGTATACTACAGTGTTACTGTGTACCTAATGCTGTCTGTCCTGACCCTGGAGTAAAGGGACCTTACAACAAATGTCTAAAATTACACCGTAACATTACATAAAAAAAAAAAAAAACACACGTTATCAAACTGTAAAAAATGTATTTATTATAACAAAAATAATAAAACAAGCCTCTATGGCAACTTTTTCAGCTCCAATAATATTTTTGAAATTCACTGAAAAGTTAAACTTACTTTAAAAATTAACTTTTAATAAATACTATTTAAGATAAATCCGAAATGACAATACAATATATATATATATATATATATATATATATAAAGGTAACTGCAATTAGATATCTAGCATGGAGCATTCAAGGGTATACAGTATCTCGGACAAATGTATCACAGTGAATAAAGAAATTACCACTTACGGTTACCGATATGTAGTACTCAGCGATTCAAAGTTGGATCCCAGATCCGGATTACAATCAGCGGTTCGATATTGAATCCTAGATCCGGATTCCAGGGATGCTGGTCATCAGATGCAAAGTGCGGATACAATCTTCCCACTGCCAGTGTGCGAATGGTTCAGGAAAATGTGGAAAAAAACACAGATAAGAAAAATAGGGAGGTCTGACCCTACAATGCTAAAGGTCCCTGCCTAGAAGTGGAGAGAACCTCTGCCTAACCGTGGAGGTATCACCCCCTAATGAGGCGACCCCACTTATCGATGGCTAAACCCTGGACAATTAACCCTATAAAAAGTTGCTCCCAGAAAGAAGTGTAATCCCGACGCGTTTCTCTCTGTCACCAATTTGGTGGCAGATTCATCAGGGGATAATAGATGTAAAAATGGCACAATAGCCAAAAACAAGCCAGATAATGCTGCTGGTCTTAGTGGATGTGATAATAGCAGTCAATAATATTTTGTTGAGTTTTCGGAGCTGATGAAGGCTTTTTTCCTCCATTTGCCGCATCTTCTTATTAAAGCGATGCTGATTTTCTTGAGCTCCGCAACATATTTAATACATTTCTTTTTGTTGGCCTCCAATTCTCTTATGGCCATGTTCACTACTGGAAAAAAAAAATATTATAATTAAAATTAGGGTTACTTATAAGACAAATAGTGCTTTTTTTTTTTTTAATATAACACTAGTTTCTGTTGTCCCCTCATTGTTACCACTTTTAACCACGGCCATTAAGCGTAGGCCTCAGCGGAACGTGACTTGATGCAGAGGGACAGTCTATTACGGACCAACAAACACCCTGCCCCCAGGCATAATCGTTTGTGAACCGGGGTGCAAATGCAACTCAGCTAAACAGGCAGCCATGTTAACTAAGGGCTGCTATTTGTCAGATTCATTACACATGTGCATTACAGCTCCGGAGATGCAGGGTGTTGTGGGGATCGTGGGATGCTTGTGAATATATTATGTATATCAAATTATAGTAATGTGTGCACATATTTACCCTCCCGGTGGGGGGTGTAGACCACCTCTTCCTCCTCTTCTGGAGCTGGGGAGGCGGAATCAGGTGGCTGGGAAGGTCCGGCCTCCTCCTCAGTGGCCTCTGTCTCGCATACATCTGGGGGTGAAGTGGCCTCCACATTTTCTCTCTCCTCCTCCATGGACGCCTCCACATTTTCTCTCTCCTCCTCCATGGGCGCCTCCACATTTTCTCCCTCCTCCTCGTTCACCTTTTTTTTTTTTTTTTGTGGTGGCGGACCGAGGGAACAGGTTTATCTGTAATAATGACACAATGTTAAGAATTTACACAAACAACTCATAAACCATAACCAAGGTAAATATCAAGAAATTCCTATAGGGTGGAATCTGCATGGGATTATGAATTATACCAATTGTGGATTTACTTATTAAAAAAAATAAAATAATAGTCTAAGTTACAAGGTAGGATGAGGTAACATGGGATTTGTTAGGAAGGTGACCTATAGGGTATTGTGACTGGGTAATGGATGTTTATGTAAAGCAAACAACAGTTCGGAAATTAGATAAGGGGTAATTGGATGGTTTTATGCTGGGTATATAATTTTTTGTGGCTGCCAGCGTTAGACTGTCTGCTAAGCCGCATTTTGAAGATCTGCTGCCAGACCGCCCTGCCTCCCTGTTGATTTAGTTGTCAAGGTAACTTTATAATTAGAAGGAGGCTTAAAGTCTCCCCTTTAAGTGTCACTTTGACGGTGACCGCCCCTTTAACAGTGACTTTGATGGTGACCGGCCCTAATACACAGTGACTTTCACGGTGAACACCCCTTTAACTGTGAACTCCACAGCTCCCGTCAATTGGCAGTTAGGATTTAAGTGAAAGGCTGGCACGCTTGTATTGGATAATATAGGTCATTTTTGGGGAATATCTCGTGTACGTCGTAGAGAGCCGAGACCCTGCAAGATTTCTTTCCAGGTAGCAAGGGATGTGTAGCATATATATATATATATATATATATATATATACAGGTCCTTCTAAAAAAAATAGCATATTGTGATAAAGTTCATTATTTTCTGTAATGTACTGATAAACATTAGACTTTCATATATTTTAGATTCATTACACACAACTGAAGTAGTTCAAGCCTTTTATTGTTTTAATATTGATGATTTTGGCATACAGCTCATGAAAACCCCAAATTCCTATCTAAAAAAATTAGCATATCATGAAAAGGTTCTCTAAACGAGCTATTAACCTAATCATCTGAATCAACGAATTAACTCTAAACACCTGCAAAAGATTCCTGAGGCTTTTAAAAACTCCCAGCCTGGTTCATTACTCAAAACCGCAATCATGGGTAAGACTGCCGACCTGACTGCTGTCCAGAAGGCCATCATTGACACCCTCAAGCAAGAGGGTAAGACACAGAAAGAAATTTCTGAACGAATAGGCTGTTCCCAGAGTGCTGTATCAAGGCACCTCAGTGGGAAGTCTGTGGGAAGGAAAAAGTGTGGCAGAAAACACTGCACAACGAGAAGAGGTGACCGGACCCTGAGGAAGATTGTGGAGAAGGACCGATTCCAGACCTTGGGGGACCTGCGGAAGCAGTGGACTGAGTCTGGAGTAGAAACATCCAGAGCCACCGTGTACAGGCATGTGCAGGAAATGGGCTACAGGTGCCGCATTCCCCAGGTCAAGCCACTTTTGAACCAGAAACAGCGGCAGAAGCGCCTGACCTGGGCTACAGAGAAGCAGCACTGGACTGTTGCATGTCATTCGGAAATCAAGGTGCCAGAGTCTGGAGGAAGACTGGGGAGAGGGAAATGCCAAAATGTCTGAAGTCCAGTGTCAAGTACTCACAGTCAGTGATGGTCTGGGGTGCCATGTCAGCTGCTGGTGTTGGTCCACTGTGTTTTATCAAGGGCAGGGTCAATGCAGCTAGCTATCAGGAGATTTTGGAGCACTTCATGCTTCCATCTGCTGAAAAGCTTTATGGAGATGAAGATTTCATTTTTCAGCACGACCTGGCACCTGCTCACAGTGCCAAAACCACTGGTAAATGGTTTACTGACCATGGTATTACTGTGCTCAATTGGCCTGCCAACTCTCCTGACCTGAACCCCATAGAGAATCTGTGGGATATTGGGAAGAGAAAGTTGAGAGACGCAAGACCCAACACTCTGGATGAGCTTAAGGCCGCTATCAAAGCATCCTGGGCCTCCATAACACCTCAGCAGTGCCACAGGCTGATTGCCTCCATGCCACGCCGCATTGAAGCAGTCATTTCTGCAAAAGGATTCCCGAACAAGTATTGAGTGCATAACTGAACATAATTATTTGAAGGTTGACTTTTTTTGTATTAAAAACACTATTCTTTTGTTGGGCGGATGAAATATGCTAATTTTTTTAGATAGGAAATTTGGGTTTTCATGAGCTGTATGCCAAAATCATCAATATTCAAACAATAAAAGGCTTGAACTACTTCAGTTGGTGTGTAATGAATCTAAAATATATGAAAGTCTAATGTTTATCAGTACATTACAGAAAATAATGAACTTTATCACAATATGCAATTTTTTTTAGAAGGACAAAAAAAGTCAACCTTCAAATAATTATGTTCAGTTATGCACTCAATACTTGGTCGGGAATCCTTTTGCAGAAATGACTGCTTCAATGCGGCGTGGCATGGAGGCATGGATAGCGGCCTTAAGCTCATCCAGAGTGTTGGGTCTTGCGTCTCTCAACTTTCTCTTCCCAATATCCCACAGATTCTCTATGGGGTTCAGGTCAGGAGAGTTGGCAGGCCAATTGAGCACAGTAATACCATGGTCAGTAAACCATTTACCAGTGGTTTTGGCACTGTGAGCAGGTGCCAGGTCGTGCTGAAAAATGACATCTTCATCTCCATAAAGCTTTTCAGCAGATGGAGGCATGAAGTGGTCCAAAATCTCCTGATAGCTAGCTGCATTGACCCTGCCCTTGAACACAGTGGACCAACACCAGCAGCTGACATGGCACCCCAGACCATCACTGACTGTGGGTACTTGACACTGGACTTCAGGCATTTTGGCATTTCCCTCTCCCCAGTCTTCCTCCAGACTCTGGCACCTTGATTTCCGAATGACATGCAAAATTTGCTTTCATCCGAAAAAAGTACTTTGGACCACTGAGCAACAGTCCAGTGCTGCTTCTCTGTAGCCCAGGTCAGGCGCTTCTGCCGCTGTTTCTGGTTCAAAAGTGGCTTGACCTGGGGAATGCGGCACCTGTAGCCCATTTCCTGCACACGCCTGTACATGGTGGCTCTGGATGTTTCTACTCCAGACTCAGTCCACTGCTTCCGCAGGTCCCCCAAGGTCTGGAATCGGTCCTTCTCCACACCTTCCTCAGGGTCCGGTCACCTCTTCTCGTTGTGCAGCGTTTTCTGCCACACTTTTTCCTTCCCACAGACTTCCCACTGAGGTGCCTTGATACAGCACTCTGGGAACAGCCTATTCGTTCAGAAATTTCTTTCTGTGTCTTATCCTCTTGCTTGAGGGTGTCAATGATGGCCTTCTGGACAGCAGTCAGGTTGGCAGTCTTACCCATGATTGCGGTTTTGAGTAATGAACCAGGCTGGGAGTTTTTAAAAGCCTCAGGAATCTTTTGCAGGTGTTTAGAGTTAATTAGTTGATTCAGATGATTAGGTTAATAGCTCGTTTAGAGAACCTTTTCATGATATGCTAATTTTTTTAGATAGGAAATTTGGGTTTTCATGAGCTGTATGCCAAAATCATCAATATTAAAACAATAAAAGGCTTGAACTACTTTAGTTGGTGTGTAATGAATCTAAAATATATGAAAGTCTAATGTTTATCAGTACATTACCGAAAATAATGAACTTTATCACAATATGCTAATTTTTTTAGAAGGACCTGTATACAATCTCAGCGAGGTAGAGATGTATGATGAAACCAGAAGATTTTGTACATGTCACAACAGGTATTAAGTAATCATTTGAAAAGGGATGAAACACGGATGTAGTAGAGTTAACACATATGCTTTATGAGACGTGTTGTGTAAACTTAATGCAATTAAATACGTTAAGATATTTTAAAAATTCCTTGTGTTTCAAGATTACCTGATGAGTTAAGAAATTTGAGTTAAGAGGTTGTGTGTTAAGCAGCATAACTGAATATAAAAGTGGATTCACGTGGATAGCTTACCCCCCTTCTCAATATGAAAAAGGTGCTCTAGCCTAAAACTAATCACCCAATCAGTCAAGGGGCGTAAGGAAAAAAATGTAAATACGACTGGCACTCACTATGTGGGTCACATCAGCATAATTTAATAAATCAGCGCAGTAAAATCAGCAGAAAAATGCAATCTTGATCACACTTTAAAATATACAATGTAGGTCACACTTTATAAAACCACAGTTCCGGAAAACACAATATCTGTGGGACACGTGTAAAAATAATCACATTTAAAACACACCCTAAAAAAATATAACATATAGAATATGCAATCCATGGGCAGCAGATCTCTGCGTGTAAAGTAGGGTCCTGCGTGTGAAAGGAAGTTCCTGCAAGTGCTATGCTATGGAAAATTATATTGCCCAAGTCCCGCTTATGTCACACGCTTACTCCTGTGTGGCAAAATGTTGCACTTTGACAAGACAAATCGATACTGTTATTAGGGCTCCGTCCTTTTAGGTTTCACGTATGCTCGGACAATTCAAGTACAGAAAATCTGTCTCCCTAGAGTGCAATGTCCACACTTCATATATTGCAGTCCAATCCAGCAGGGAGCAAAATGCCTTAGTAAGAATTATATCATGCCCAGTGTTGTTATGGGCAATAGCACGTGGTGGTAGGCGATGTTAGAATATGCAGCTTACCGGTGTATAGTGGTACTCGTCCGTCCCGTTTCTCGGCTGTCTACTCACCACCGCACGGCTGTGAATGCTCTCTTGGCGTCCTCGCTCTCTGGTGCGCCTCACGTGACTCTTCCAGAGATATCGCGAGGGTTAGTTTTTCAATCCGATTCGTGGGTGAGACTTAACTCACAGGATAAGGAGATATGGAGCGCTCCAATCTTTAAGTTTGCTTAAGTGGTCCGAGTAGTATCCAGGTTCTTGTCAATGCAGGGGTATAAGGTTATAACCTAATAACAGTATCGATTTGTCTTGTCAAAGTGCAACATTTTGCCACACAGGAGTAAGCGTGTGACATAAGCGGGACTTGGGCAATATAATTTTCCATAGCATAGCACTTGAAGGAACTTCCTTTCACACGCAGGACCCTACTTTACATGCAGAGATCTGCTGCCCGTGGATTGCATATTTTATATTTTTTAGGGTGTGTTTTAAATGTGATTATTTTTACACATGTGTCCCACAGATATTGTGTTTTCCGGAACTGTGGTTTTATAAAGTGTGACCTACATTGTATATTTTAAAGTGTGATCAAGATTGCATTTTTCTGCTTGATTTTACTGTGCTGATTTATTAAATTATGCTGATGCGACCCACATAGTGAGTGCCAGTCGTATTTACATTTTTTTCGTAACTGAATATATACATTACTGAGTGTTGTAGAGAGAGATACAAAAATCATGTAAGCATTGTACCTGGGCATAATCGCCGACTGTACTCATCGACCTGTTTTGGGTGTAAGCGTTTCAGGTCACAATACTTTTTTTGAATGGCCTTGTGGTCGTGCCATATGCCACTTTAAAAATTTTTTTTTTTTATAATTGTCTTTTTATTGAAGAATAGTATAAGAATAAAAGAAAAAATACACATTTTCTTATGTAATCTTTTGACAATCAAATGATCAAAAAATGTGACAGAATTGAAAATGCAAATAAAGCATCAATATGCACATCACGTCAATCCCGATCTATCAGTATCAATTTGTACATAACCCAATAACCGGGAAAACAACAAAGTAGCTGGGCAGAAGATGCCCTCACATACGCCAACGTATTATTTAACACTGTTAGGCCTCATGCACTCAACCGTTTTTTTTTTTTTTTAAGGTCCGCAAAAACGGGGTCCGTAGGTCCGTGATCCGTGACCATTTTTTCGTCCGTGGGTCTTCCTTGATTTTTGGAGGATCCACGGCCGTGCGGAGCCAAACGGATCCGTCCTGAATTACAATGCAAGTCAATGGGGATGGATCCGTTTGACCTTGACACAATATGGTGCAATGCAAACGGATCCGTCCCCCATTGACTTTTAATGTAAAGTCAGGAGTCCCTTTTATACCATCGGATCAGAGTTTTCTCCAATCCGATGGTATATTTTAACTTGAAGCATCCCCATCACCACAATATACCATCGGATTTGAGTTAGATCGTGAAACTCAGATCCGACAGTATATTCTAACACAGAGGCGTTCCCATGGTGATGGGGACGCTTCAGGTTAGAATATACTAAAAGAACTGTGTACATGACTGCCCCCTGCTGCCTGGCAGGTGCTGCCAGGCAGCAGGCGGCAGACACCCCCTCCCCCCGTATTTAACACATTAGTGGCCAGTGCAGCCGCCCCCCCTCCCTCCCCTGTAGTTAACACATTGGTGGCCAGTGCGGCCGGCCCCCCCTCCCTCCCCTGTAGTTAACACATTGGTGGCCAGTGCGGCCAGCCCCCCTCCCTCCCCTGTAGTACTGTAGATTCATTGGTGGCCAGTGGGCCCCCCCCCCCTCCCTCTCCTAATTAAAATCTCCCCCCCATCATTGTGGCAGCGGAGAGTACCGATCGGAGTCCCAGTTTAATCGCTGGGGCTCCGATTAGTAACCATGGCAACCAGCACGCTACTGCAGTCCCGGTTGCCATGGTTACTTAGCAATTTGAAGAAGCATTATACTTACCTGCGATGTCTGTGACCGGCCGGGAGCTCCTCCTACTGGTAAGTGACAGATCATTAAGCAATGCACCGCACAGACCTGTCACTTACCAGTAGGAGGAGCGCCCGGCCGCACTGGCCACCAATGTGTGAAATACAGGGGGGCAGGATCTGAGTTTTCACGAAGACCGTTGTCCGTCAAAAAAATAGGACAGGTCATATTTTTGTGACGGACAGGAAACACTGATCACAGATGCGGCTGCAAAACAGTGCAATTTCCGAATTTTCCATGGACCCATTAAAAGTCAAAGGGTCCGCGAAAAAAAAAGAAGAAAAAATGCATACATGAATATTTAGCAACACTCAATCTACATAAATAATTTAGGCTACTTTCACACTTGCGTTCGGGGTTCCGCTTGTGAGTTCCGTTTGAAGGTTCTCACAAGCGGCCCCGAACGGATCCGTCCAGCCCTAATGCATTCTGAGTGGATGCGGATCCGCTCAGAATGCATCAGTCTGGCAGCGTTTGGCCTCCGCTCCGCTCAGCAGGCGGACACCTGAACGCTGCTTGCAGCATTCAGGTGTCCACTTGGCCGTGCGGAGGCAAACGGATCCGTCCAGACTTAGGCTACTTTCACACTTGCGTTCGGAGCGGATCCGTCTGGTGTCTGCACAGACAAATCCGCTCCTATAATGCAGATGATGGGATCCGTTCAGAATGGATCCGTCTGCATTATATTTCAGAAACAAAAGGCTTGAAAGTTAGTCAGACGGATCCGTCCAGACTTTACATTGAAAGTCAATGGGGGACGGATCCGTTTGAAATTGAGCCATTTTGTGTCAACTTCAAACGGATCCGTCCCCATTGACTTACATTGTAAGTTTGGACGGATCCATTTGCCTCCGCACGGCCAGGCGGTTCAGGTGTCAAGCAGCGTTCAGGTGTCCGCCTGCTGAGTGGAGCGGAGGACAGACGGTGCCAGACTGAGGCATTCTGAGCGGATCCGCATCCACTCAGAATGCATTAGGGCCGTACGTATGCGTTCGGGGCCGCTTTTGAGCCCCTTCAAACGGAACTCACAAGCGGAGCCCCAAACGCTAGTGGGAAAGTAGCCTTATAATGTAATTCAATGGGGACGGATCCGTTTGACGTTGACACAATATGGTGCAAATTCAAACGGATCTGTCCCCCATTGACTTTCAATGCAAAGTCAGGACGGATCCGTCTGACTAACTTTCAGACTTAGATTTTTTTCTGAAATATAATGCAGACGGATCCGTTCTGAATAGATACCATCGTTTGCATTATAGGAGCGGATCCGTCCGAACGCAAATGTGAAAGTAGCCTTAGATGTAGATCGAGTGTTGCTAATGCTAAATATTGTTCTTGCATGCATGCAATATGAAATAAAATACAGTGCTGTAATACAATATTACTTACAGTGAGAAGAATTTCTTCTTCCTTTTGAAATTGAATTTTGCCCATTTTCGATCGCCGATTTTAAGACAGAATGCACGCCAAACTCCACTGGAAGCAATGCAAAACCAGGGCACGTGACACGTGACACGATTATGTCACTCATAAGATTGATTCCTCACACGATCATTCATAACATTCCCGCTTTTCGGGTAAAAATCGGGAATTCGAATAACAAGATCGATTCCACCCTGCTTCTTGCAATATTTCTCCAGCCAAAAAACGTTCCGGTCCTGAAATGAAGACATCCTGATGCATCCTGAACGGATTTCTCTCCATTCAGAATGCATTGGGATAATCCTGATCAGGATTTTTCCAGCATAGAGCCCCGACGATGGAACTCTATGCCAGAAAAGAAATACGCAAGTGTGAAAGAGCCCTTAGCTAATATAGTGGTATAATCTTATTTGTGGGCCAATGACTCATTGGCCCACCAGCACGAAGCAGTGAGGGATAATGTTTTTTCAGATGTTTAAAATTTACGAATATTCGATATAGCGAATATATAGCACTATATTCGAAATATTCGCGAATTCTCAAATTTGCGATATTCGAGAAAAAAAATTGCAATTCGAATATTCACGCTCAACACTACCAGACACTTCCAGAGTGTCTATCCTGGTACCCCAACTCATCGTTCCCCAAGAAAAAGATGTTGTGTCTGTAGCAGGGCTGGAATAAGGCGTGACACCACCGTTTTTTGTCCTGACTGTCCTGACCAGCCTGCCTTATGCATAGGGGAGTGTTTCCGCAAGTACCACACACAGGTACACTATTAGTGTAGGGATTGTGTGACACAGGACAGGCACACAGGGGTCTTAGGGCCCTTTCACACACAGCTGCCACAAACCTCCTCTTTCACCTGGGACAAAGTGCATAATGTACTTCGCCACATCTCTGGGCGATTTGCGCTTCGCACATTGTCCCATGGGGAAGGAGAGGTTTATCCTCTAAAGGTAAAAAATAAAAAATAAAAATCACAGGTAAGCAAAAAGGTTCTGTTTCAAATGTTCAATACAGTTTGTAAAAGTTAATGTTCTGTTTCAAATGTTATATTAAGTTATTGTTAATAAATTTATTGCGTTGCAGCCAGTTTTTTTTTTTTTTTTTTTACCTTCTAGGTGGACCAAGTGATCAAGCAGCTGCAGATGTGCATTCTGATAGAAGCATTGCGCTGCTGCCAGATTACACAAAAGTCGGTGTATGCGGCGCTGCAAGACGAGATTTCTCCTCTGCAGTAAAACGTTTGACGAGGCTTATGAGCTGAGGGGCGGTGTTCATATGCTTTGGCAAACACTTTGTATAAAAATAAAATTCCGGCAATGATTTATTCATCCACATCGATTGATGTGAATGGAGAAATCAGGTTTGCCAGGGCATACGAGCTGAGTGGGTTTGGATGTTGGGTGGAGCTCCTATGTCTTGGCAGACGCCTTTCCCCTCTTTTTTTTTTTTTGCACATTTTTTGGGCAGAGGTTTTTTCATCCACATTGATCGATGTGAAAGAAGAAATCTGTGCCGTTCTTTTTTTCTTTCAGCCCAGAGGCTGAACGGAAAAAAAAATCTCATTACCCGTATGCTCAATATAAGGAGAATTGCAGAAACTCCTAATGCTGGCCATACATGTAATGATTGTGGAGACCCTCAAATGCCAGGGCAGTACAAACACCCCACAAATGACCCCATTTTGGAAAGAAGACACCCCGGGAGACTGTGAGAAAAAAATAAAAAATTTCCGCTAACTTGTGCCAAGAGCCAAAAAATAAAATCTTCTATGAACTTGCCATGCCCCTCACGGAATACCTTGGGGTATCTTCTTGCCAAAATGGGGTCACATGTGGGGTATTTATACTGCCCTGGCATTTTAGGGGCCCTAAAGCGTCTGGAATCCAAATGTCTAAAAATGCCCTCCTAAAAGGTACTCATTGGAATTTGGGCCCCTTTGCGCACCTAGGCTGCAAAAAAATGTCACACATGTGGTATAGTCATACTCGGGAGAAGTAGGGCAATGTGTTTTGGGGTGTCTTTTCACACATACCCTTCCTGTGTGTGAGAAATATCACTGTAAATGACAACTTAAAAAAAAATGTATACAAAGTTGTCAATTTACAGAGATATTTCTCTCACCCAGCATGTTTATATGTAAAAATAAACTCCAAAACATATTACCCTACGTCTCCTGAGTATGGTGATACCACATGAGTGACACTTTTTTGCAGCCTAGGTGCACAAAGGGGCCCAAATTCCAATGAGTACCTTTAGGATTTCACAGGGCATTTTTTACACATTTGGATTCCTAACTACTTCTCACGCTTTAGGGCCCCTAAAATGCCAGGGCAGTATAAATACCCCACGAGTGACCCCATTTTGGAAAGAAGATACCCCAAGGTAATCCGTGAGGGGCATGGCGAGTTCATAGAAGATTTTTAATTTTTTTGGGCACAAGTTAGCGGAAAATGATTATTATTATATATATATATATTTTTTTTCTTACAAAGTCCAAAGTCTCATATTCCACTAACTTGTGACAAAAAATAAAATTTTACATGAACTCGCCATGCCCCTCATGGAATACCGAGACGGGAGTGAGAGGTACGAATTATGGAGGTTATTAATCTTGGGTCGCTAACAGAACAGAGAGCACGAGTAGAGTGGTAGATGGAGATGAGGGAGGAGATGTATGGAGGTGCAGCTCTGTGGAGAGCTTTGTGGGTGAGGGTGAGAAGTTTGAACTGTATTCTGTGGTGGATGGGCAACCAGTGAAGTGACTGGCATAGACTAGTAGCATCAGTGTAGAAGTTGGATGGACAGATGAGCCTGGCTACAGCATTTAGGACAGACTTAAAGGGGTTATCCGGGTTCAGAGCTGAACCTGGAAATACCTCCATTTTCACCCCGGCAGCCCCCTGATATAAGCATCAGAGCAGTTCATACTCCGATGCTCTCCTTTTTCCTGCGCTAAATCGCGCAGGGCAAAGGCATTTTTTGGGAGATCCGGTGAAGTACCGGAGCTCTCCATGGCGCTGCCAGGAACCCCAGTGACGTCACCGCCACTGGTGGGCAGGATTTAGCACTGCCCTAGCCAGTAAAACGGCTAGGGCAGCGCTAAAGCCCGCCCATCAGAGTCGGTGACATCACCGAACACACTGTGTGTTATTTGAAAACAAAAGAGCCCGTGCCCTGCACGATTTAGCGCTGGGTAAGGGAGCGCATTGGAGCATGAGATGCTCTGATGCTAGCCTCAGGGGGGCTGCCTGGGTGAAAATACGGGTATGTCCGGGTTCAGCTCTGAACCCGGACAACCCCTTTAAGGGGGGAGAGTTTAGTGAGATACCGATTAGTAATGTGTTGCAGTAGTCAAGACGAGAATGAATCAAGGCAACAACAAGAGTGGATTCTGGCGATATTCTTGAGGTGCAGGTAATAAGAGCGTGTAAGTGATTGAATATGGGGAACAAAGGAAAAATCGGAGTCAAATGTGGCCCCCAAGACAGCGGGCACGTTGCACAGGAGTTATGATAGTGCTGCAGACCAAATTTGAAATATCAAGTTTAGGTGGGTTAGTAGATGGGGGAAAGACAAGAAGTTCCGTTTTTGAGAGGTTCCGTTTTAGATACAGAGAAAACATGATGTTAGAGACAGCTGCCAGACAATTACTGGTGTTTTGGAGTAAAGCAGGGGTGATGTCAGGGTAGGAAGTGTATAGATGGGTGTCATCAGCATAGAGATGGTATCGAAATCTACTTATAGGCTGTCTGATGGGGGCTGTGCAGAGGGAACAATCATTAGCATAAACACCCTATTAGTACACACAAAACCTGTCCTAATGACAGAGCAGGACAAGTTACTTCACAACATTGAGATAGAGGAGGCTGAGACAGCTCTTTACTACTTCTTAGGGATTATGATTCTGAATACAGATGATAAGAAGTTTTGTTGAATCTCTGTAGGAATGGAGATCATGAGGCGACATGAAGTACAGAGAGGATGGATTATAGCTCAGTGTTGTGAAGTAACTTGTCCTTCTGTGTGAGTAGGAAAGGTTTTGTGTGTACTAATAGGACGGCGGCCATTTTATTTTTGCTGATGATTGCGCTCTAGAAAAAAACTAGCCATTATAACTAATGAAAGGTATTTGGGAATATATGTATAATAAAGTAATATTTAAGTATTTTCATTTTCTTAATTCCTGGAGAACCCTTTTAATGTAGGAGCATCAGGTACTTATGCACCAAGCTAACAGCCGGAGGTCCCATCCAGAATTCCACTGTATTGCTGTCCTCAGGATGGTGACATGGCAGTATTTTGTGCTGCACCATGGTATTGTTGGCCCCGCCTACTTGTGGCCTTCTGTCAATTTGGACTCGCCTACTTCATGGGGCCACTTTTAGGTTCTTTTCCAGGGTCTCTTTAAGCCGGGTGATCTGGTGAACAGACATCGGGGCAGATTATGTATATGTGTTCTCTATATTGCAGATTGGATGGATGGATTTTTTGCAACTGTCCTGTCACAGTTGCAGCATGTCGCAGTGCATATCGCTAGCATTACAAAATATGTCGCACAACATTTGTCACTGTGTAGCCCTAGCCTAAAAGTGGCCCCATGTTGTAGGTAAATCTTAGGCTGCTTTCACACTAGCGTTCGGGTTTCCGTTCGTGAGCTCCGTTTGAAGGAGCTCACGAGCGGACCCGAACGCAGCCGTCCAGCCCTGATGCAGTCTGAATGGAGGCGGATCCGCTCAGACTGCATCAGTCTGGTGGCGTTCAGCCTCCGCTCCGCTCGCCTCCGCACGGACAGGCGGACAGCTGAACGCTGCTTGCAGCGTTCGGGTGTCCGCCTGGCCGTTCGGAGGCGTGCGGATCCGTCCAGACTTTCAATGTAAGTCAATGGGGACGGATCCGTTTGAAGATGCCACAATGTGGCTCAATCTTCAAGCGGATCCGTCCCCCATTGACTTTACATTGAAAGTCTGGACGGATCCGTCCCAGGCTATTTTCACACTTAGCTTTTTTTAGCTAAAATAATGCAGACGGATCCGTTCTGAACGGAGCCTCCGTCTGCATTATTATGGGCGGATCCGTTCAGAACGGATCCGCCCGAACGCTAGTGTGAAAGTAGCCTAAATTGACAGAAGGCAGAGCAACAAGTAAGTGAGACCTGGAATACCACAGTGCAGAACAAGTGCCAGCTGCCACATTCTGTACTTTTTATCTACTGTCTCTAATGTATGGAGGAGCGAGGTGAGGAGGTGAGTCACAGGCCACAACCTGGAGAAAGAAAGTAACAGGTCAGTTTTACTGCCGTATAAACAAATCCCATAAAATTGTGGTAGTATTGTTGTTTTATTTCCAGCTCTTTACTACATCGTATGCAATATTAAATGGTGGAATTGGAAAGTGCAACTTGTCCTGTAAAAAAAACAGACCCTCATATGGCTGTGTGAACAGTTCTAGCCCTGGAAAGGCAAGGAGTGAAAAATGAAATTGTAAAATGAAAAACCTCAGGGGCTGAAGGGGTTAAAGACACAGCCAGTTTTGATTTTTGCATTTGTTTTTATCTCCCTGTCTTCCAAGTGTCATAGCATTTAGCCACAGCCATATAAGAGCTTATTTGCAGGACAAGTTGTATTTTTTAATGGTACAATTTCATTTATCATTACTTGTTATGACAGCTTTAGAATTCATTCACACAACTGTGTTTTTTGTCCACATCTGATCCGCATGTTCTTGTGTATTAGATGCGCACCCACCATTCACTTCAATGGGGCTGCAAACATCCATTTGTACTATGGATCCAGGTGGTCTATACTTGTCCGTTTTTTGGAGAAGGATAGGACTGTTCTATAGATGACAGGAAGTGTCTGTTTTATACAGCCGGCAGCTGCTGTGTATGGAGCGAGCTCAGTACACAATTCCATGGTCACTTTTGATGTTTGGTTTGGTTCACATTTGCTGAATTTTTCAAAACGTTTGGTTCAGACCCTAATCAATTCTACTCAAACCAAAGCAGCTACAATTGCCCTTAAAATTGGTATATAGCGCCCTTTAGTCTACTAGGACTCCCCCAGCTCTAGACTACAATACCAGCAATAGCAAACCATGTCAGAGTGACACTGACTTACATAGCTATGGGTAAACGCATGTTTGATGGCGTTAACAGTGTGCTCAAAAACATACCGCACCATCGTATGTGTTATGCTTTTACATATTCAAAAAATTGTCCCTTATCGGGGGCAGATTATGTTATGGGAAAAAAAACTGTGGCCTGTTGGGGAACTAAAAAAAAAAAATCATGGAAAAAAGATACAAAACATCCTGCATGATATAATAGTAAATATGCGGATGTACATGGCTACATTTATAAAGTCACAGAAAATATATATTCAGGAGAGCAGAACCTGCACATATAGTGTGCTGCTCCTAGTTACCACAGCTATATGTACCATATACAGACGTGGACAAAATTGTTGGTACCCTTTGGTCAATGAAAGAAAAAGTCACAATGGTCACAGAAATAACTTTAATCTGACAAAAGTAATAATAAATTAAAATTCTATAAATGTTAACCAATGAAAGTCAGACATTGTTTTTCAACCATGCTTCAACAGAATTATGTAAAAAAATAAACTCATGAAACAGGCATGGACAAAAATGATGGTACCCCTAGAAAACACAGAACATAATGTGACCAAAGGGACATGTTAATTCAAGGTGTGTCCACTAATTAGCATCACAGGTGTCTACAACCTTGTAATCAGCCATTGGGCCTATATATATGGCTCCAGGTAATCACTGTGTTGTTTGGTGATATGGTGTGTACCACACTCGACATGGACCAGAGGAAGCAAAGGAAAGAGCTGTCTCAAGAGATCAGAAAGAAAATTATAGACAAGCATGTTAAAGGTAAAGGCTATAAGACCATCTCCAAGCAACTAGATGTTCCTGTGAGTACAGTTGCACATATTATTCATAAGTTTAAGATCCATGGGACTGTAGCCAACCTCCCTGGACGTGGCCGCAGGAGGAAAATTGATGACAAATCTAAGAGACGGATAATCCGAATGGTAACAAAAGAGCCTAGAAAGACTTCTAAAGAGATTCAAGGTGAACTTCATGCTCAAGGAACATCAGTGTCAGATCGCACCATCCGTCGTTGTTTGAGCCAAAGTGGACTACATGGGAGACGACCAAGGAGGACACCATTGTTGAAAACGAATCATAAAAAAGCAAGACTGGAATATGCCAAACTACATGTTGACAAGCCACAAAGCTTCTGGGAGAATGTCCTGTGGACAGATGAGACAAAAATCGAAGTTTTTGCCAAGGCACATCAGCTGTATGTTCACAGACGAAAAAATGAAGCATATCAAGAAAAGAACACTGTCCCTACTGTGAAACATGGAGGAGGCTCTGTTATGTTCTGGGGCTGCTTTGCTGCGTCTGGCACAGGGTGTCTTGAATCTGTGCAGGGTACAATGAAATCTCAAGACTATCAAGGAATTCTAGAGAGAAATGTACTAGCCAGTGTCAGAAAGCTTGGTCTCAGTCGCAGGTCATGGGTCTTGCAACAGGACAATGACCCAAAACACACCGCTAAAAACACCCAAGAATGGCTAAGAGGAAAAAATTGGACTATTCTAAAGTGGCCTTCTATGAGCCCTGACCTCAATCCTATTGAGCATCTTTGGAAGGAGCTGAAACATGCAGTCTGGAAAAGGCACCCTTCAAACCGGACACAACTGGAGCAGTTTGCTCATGAGGAGTGGGCCAAAATACCTGCTGAGAGGTGCAGATGTCTCATTGACAGTTACAGGAAGCGTTTGATTGCAGTGATTGCCTCAAAAGGTTGCGCAACAAAATATTAAGTTAGGGGTACCATCATTTTTGTCCATGCCTGTTTCATGAGTTTATTTTTTTACATAATTCTGTTGAAGCATGGTTGAAAAACAATGTCTGACTTTCATTGGTTAACATTTATAGAATTTTAATTTATTATTACTTTTGTCAGATTAAAGTTATTTCTGTGACCATTGTGACTTTTTCTTTCATTGACCAAAGGGTACCAACAATTTTGTCCACGTCTGTATGTATCGGTTGCTTGGTGCACACTGAGGTAACTAGGAGAAACACACTATATGTGCAGGGTCTGCTCTCCTGAATATAAATACCCCTACGGCATATGTAGGTTTAGGGTAGGACCTGCCTGATTGAGACCACTGTGGCACGGGTAGGTGGGCACAGATCTGTTTTGATCAAAATATATTGGCTAAGATTCTCAGATTTTATCACTAGAGTGAGGGCTTAGTCCATATATTATGTTTGCATCTATTGTTTTAGTGCATTATTTTCCGTGACTTTATTGTTGGGGGACTAAGCATCCAAACATTATGCCTTAACAGGGTCATAATGCCTACTCAGATGACACGCATATGCCTAGAGTCCCACCACCCAGGCCAGAGCCCAGAAAAAATAAACTTAGGCAAAGGGGTGGAAGTGCACATATTTTCAGACCAATGAGAGTTCAATATTTCATATAGCAGCGGAACCCTTGCTTGCCTGGCCAAGAGTCCCAAAACACCACCCAGGCCATAACCCCCCCCCCCCCCCCCCCAAAAAAAAAAATAATTACGTGAAGGCGCGGTGGTGCGCTACATTTACAGACTCTTGCTTGCCTGGCCAATAGTCCCAGCACACCACCTATGCCACAACCAAGAAAAATGAAATTTACTCAAAGGGGTGGAAGTGCATCTCATTTACCACAACTAAGTGGTAAGGCAGCAGCTGAATTGCCGACAACTTGGCCGGGTGGGAGTGCAGCTTGCACATAAGCTAATTGCTAGTTGAGAAAAGTTTTCTCATGGCCACATGTTGTGTTATGGATGTCCTCCAAGCAGAGGACAAGGAGGAGGAGACTGAACAGGAGAAGAAGAACTGATGATGATAAGGATACTGCTTGGGGATGTGACTGGTTGCCACAATGAAGTCTAGGAGAGGGAGGACAGACTTGTTCTAATTCAGAATGCTAACCAGTTTATTTTTCCCACAAGATCTAGTTCTACCTCATGTACTACAATAGAGCCCTGGTACCTATGTATGTGTTTGAACACTCATGGCCTCTCTCCCGATTCCTTGCTCTGTATTTTCCCTGAGTGCCACTCTTGCTACCACTGCTCCTACTGCCACCACCGTGGCTACAAGTGCCACTACTACTACTAGTGTCCGAATGGCTGATGCTGCCACTGTCGCTACTAAACACATTCTGATTCTTGGATGATGAAGCCTCGGTCTTCCGTTTTGCACTCTTCCATTTTCCAGACATTTTATTTTGAGGCCTGTAAATTAAAAGTCAGGGGATTGGTAAACACAGATTATTTAATGTTACTAGCAAAATCGCTAACACCAATATTTGCGGTGAAATGCCTTTGAAATCTGCATTAAATTTTGGTGCAATTTGTAACAAATTTGATTCTTTTAAGCCCCTTTCACACGAGCGAGTATTCCGCGCCGGTGCGATGCGTGAGTTGAACGCATTGCACCCGCACTGAATCCTGACCCATTCATTTCTATGGGGCTGTTCACATGAGCGGTGCTTTTCACGCATCACTTATGCGTTGGGTGAAAATCGCAGCATGCTCCTCTTTGTGCGTTGCGGTGCGATAATCCACGCAACGCAGGCCCCATAGAAGTGAATGGGGTTGCGTGAAAATCGCAAGCATCCGCAAGCAAGTGCGGATGCGGTGCGAATTTCACGCATGGGTTCTAGGTGACAGTCTGTTCACTGTATTATTTTCCCTTATAACATGGTTATAAGGGAAAATAATAGCATTCTGACATGGTGATGGACCACGTGATTGGAGCATGTGATCTGACATCACCACAGGTCATTTAGGCCACAGCTAGTAAAGAAGAGACCGGGAACTACGCGATCAAGAGGATAAGGTGAGTTAACTTTTTTATTTTTTTAACCCTTCCAGCACTATTATACTATGCATTCTGTAGTCAGAATGCTATTATTTTCCCTTATAACCATGTTATAAGGGAAAATAATACAATCTTCAGAACATCAATCCCAAGCCCGAACTTCTGTGAAGAAGTTCGGGTTTGGGTACCAAACATGCGCGATTTTTCTCACGCGAGTGCAAAACGCATGACAATGTTTTGCACTCGCGCGGAAAAATCGCGCATTTTGCCGCAACGCACCCGCCTCTTATCCGGGCAAAAAACATGACGCCCCTGTGTGAAAGAGGCCTTAGAATTGATTCACTCATTCTAAGCGCAAGGCTTTACACTGCTGAAGAGTGAACCAGGATAACCCTGATAAAGGTGGATTTGTACTTCCAGAAATTCAATATGTAAAGTTAGTGAGCCTAAGCCATGATTTATTCTTTGAGGGAAAAATCTGTAATATTGCAAATTATATCTCTCTGATACTTACAGCATTTTGTGTGTAGAGGGCTCTATTTTGATCGGTTTATCAGGTGGATGCCCCAAGACAGAGTTAAATTTCGATCCCTCTTGAATGCAATCTATTGGTTTTGTTCTTTAATCAGGAAATGGATTGTGATTTCCTAATTGCTTGACCCAGAGTGAATATACAAAAAAAACTATTTCTAGGATCCCTTATTAAAGGATAACTGATTAATATCTCCTTGGTGGCCCTATTTCAACTTTTCACTGTGTACTCAATTACCCCTTAATTCCTCAGTTTAGTTCCCTGTACTGCCTACTTTTACCTGTGCTTAAAATAGGGTTGCAAGGCATGGTCCGTCTATGTGTTGAAGGATGGAGGACACAAAAGCATGCAGGGTCAGATTACTGACAGCCAGGGACTGTAAGTAAATGATTAGAGCCAGGTCCTCCCCAGCAGCTGATAGCAGTGCCTGGGCTGTGTGCACTTCTCCCTGTCCCTGCGCTTGGCAGAGGCTCCCTCACTCAGCAGACTGGGACAATGCAGAGCTGAAGCAGCGCAGGGAAGGGAGATCTGCCATCTGCTCAGTGTATAAATGACAGCAACATGTGGTAAGAGGACCCCTTTGTGCTGCAGGAGATTAACCCTTTAGGGGGGAGGGCTCTGGTTACTGACACATTTGGGGGGCTATTGTTACTGGTTAGTGAGGGCAGGTGGGATTAGCCTCAGGGGGAGGGCAGTGGCAGCCATCTTAACTGAATAGTGAAATTGCAGTTTTATGCAGACTGGTTGCTTAGGGCGGAATCTTATTAAGTATGCGGTAAGTCAGTCTAATAGTAACTGATTCTGGAATATCATGTTATTAGTAACTACATATATGAAAATTTAAATTAGGGTCTAAATGTGACAGTTAATCTAAAACGTTCGCTTACTCGCAGTATGTTGGAAGAGACATAACGAGGGGCAGAGTAGCTGCTTTGGGGACCAGCAGGATTCTGATCAGACGTCTGTGTCAAAGGTACAGTAATAGAGATTGGCACTAGCTAATGCCAATTGATGCAAGTGCCTGGATATCTCAATATACCACGAGCAGATAAGTTGGTGTCCGCCACCTTGCTGCGATGTCCAGATATACATTATATGAAATGTTGCTACACGCTCTCCCCATAAGGGACACTTCCATCAGAAAGGAACATTTTTTTACTCAAGATTCATAGAAAACATTTTTTAAGAATGTTTTGCAGTTTTTTTTTTTTTTTCATTTTAGTACTATGCCACTGAAAATTAAATACAGAACATTGTATTTCTGTAGCAGTCAGCGGAAAGAGATAAAACTACTGTAATTTTACTGTTGCTGTGAGGGAAAGCTAGATTGTTGAATTGGGATGACAGATCTATTGTTCTCTTGAGGCCTAGATAAGATGCCCACGGGAGAGCGCTGCACTTACTAGTATAATGTGCGATGCTCTAATTCAGTCACTCATCCCCTTCCCTTTCTGTTTGCCATGCAAAAGTCCAAAAAAAGGAGGGAGTTAAAAGCCAGAGCAGGAAGTAAAATACATGGAGTGACATCAAAATATTATATTCAGAAAACCATCCACCCATCTTTTTGGTAAAATTAAATTACACAGAATATTCACATATTGGTTGAAAATATAAAAATTCACAGTCGTGTTCGTTGGATATACAAACTTACCAGAAATGACCAAATGTCCCATAGTGCTCACTTTAACAACATTAAGGTATAATACCTGTATAACAGTGCTGAATGAATTCTATGGCTCCAACCCTCACTGTCCTGGATCCATACAGCGCTGCTATTAGACATTGCCTCTTACGTCAATTAAAAAATCTGGCACTTGTATTTAAACTCAGTTGAACCTGAAGAATCTGAAGCTTGACTCATTCTGACCTCTCCCATTGTTACTAATGTGCCACATCCTTCATTGCATAAAAAGATGCTGTGCAAATTTTGCCACCGACTACACAAAGCAGTTTTGCAAAACTAATTTAAAATTCTGCAGTATTCACATTGAAAAAGTCACGAGTTGCAGATTATATTGTACTAGCATCAATTTTTGCATACTAAGGCCTCATGCACACGACAGTATTTTTTATTTTTTGCGGTCCGTAAAAAGGGGTTCCGTTGTTCCGTGATCCGTTTCCGTTTCCGTGTGTCTTCCTTTATTTTTGGAGGATCATGCAAATGATAGGAAAAAAACGGACGCGGACGACAATCTTGTGTGCCTCCGTGTTTTTTCAAGTCAATGGGTCCGTGAACCGTTGTCCGTGAAAAAAATAGGACAGGTCCTATTTTTTTCACGGACTGGAAACACGGATCACGGACGCAGATGACAAACGGTGCATTAGCCGAGTTTTCCATGGACCCATTGAAAGTCAATGGGTCTGCAGAAAATCACGGAAAACGGAACAACGGACACGGGACACAACAACGGTCGTGTGCATGAGGCCTAAGGCTGTGTTCACATCAGAATTGTGTCCCACATTTAACATATGTACATGGTGTATATATGGTAAATGGATGTCTCCGATGGATGCTGTACAGTGGCATCCGCCATCAGAGAGTTCCATTGCAAAAAGAAAACTAAAAAAACTGTTTAACGTATGTGGTTTTTTCATGGCTCCTGCAGGATGGAAAAGTAGTGTACTATGCTTTTGCATCCTTTTTTCCCAACATATATTTGTGGGATAAAAACATGATATGGACACATCCTTGTGTAATACAAACCACTAAATGATGACATCAGCCACCCAGGGGCGGCTGAATTCAGGTTAACGCCAGCATAATGGGGGAAGGGAGTAATGGCGAATCACTGCATGCCATTAATGCTAGCACAGACTATGCTAGGGCATATAATGCATGCCAGTTACAATGCTGCTGGCATGATTTAGCCAGAATCGCTGCACTTCCCATAAAATACCATTTTTTCTTTTTGAGAAGTAACTAAAGTGAATTATAAGAGAATTTGACCTCTTTGACCCCCACTAAAATGAGAGGCCTCAAATACTACTCGTCTGTATCGACCTGTCCTGTTTACTGCAAATGGGGTGATGCAGACAAAGTTGTCTCTGTCACTCCCTTATCTGTATGGAAAGGGACACTGCACTCTTGTTCTTTTCTCTGGCCTGGAGTGTGTATCTTGGTATTGGTTGGACCCCCATATTTCTCATGCATTATGTCTATATGCTCTGAATAGAGACTAACACAAGAAGTGGTTACTTGGCTCTATGTGTTACACATTTGATGATGTTACCGCGTCAAATTCATCAACCAAGTAAGCACGCCATTATCATACTATGCTGACATGACGCTCTACATATACCTGTCTGATTGGCAGGTTACAATAGCAAAGATGAGGTTGCTGTGAGATGGTACAAAAACATTATGTCTACTCCAGAATCCAATGGTTATTATTATGTTGACAGCTTTAGTCTTTATAGCTTTAGTTTTTGAATTATAGTAATGTAATAGTAAAAGTAGTTATTATTCATAAGTTTTGGAGATACCTATTATGCAGATTTTTTTAAAATAAACACAGTGAGGCAGATTTAGGGCTCATGCAGATGGCCTTTCTTCAGCCGAACCCAGAAGGTGCAGTGCGGAATGAAGGCACAGAACCCCCCGGAATGACTGCGGAGTGCTTTTGTGGGGTTTCTCTCCATTCCTCCGCACTGCAAAATAGAAGCTGAATGGGTCTGCATCTGTCTGCAGAAACCGCACGGATGTTGCCCGTGCATTGGGGACAACAAATCGCAGTCCCTAATGCATGGAATGGCCGAGCAACGACCTTCTGCATGAGCCCGTATTGATATTATGGGGGAGGTTTATCATCTCCCTAGCGCCAGAAAAGTAGTTTTAAAAAGTCACAAGCTCTGTGTTTGCAACTTTTTAAATAATAAAAAAAAGGTCACAGGTGCCTCTTTTTACGTCATCCTCACCACTTTTCCAAAAGGGGTCTTGGCAAAGGAGTGTGCAAATAGCGGAGAGAAATGTCTTCAATTACACCAGTTTTCTGGTGTAAACAAAGCCAGAAATTTACAGAAGCTCTGAACTGTCATATATTTCTGGTTAGGCACATGGATTGCAGGAGAATACGTGTAATTTATGACCAGACCTGGGCCTTGTAATAAATGTGCTTGATATCTCCGACAGGGGATATCAAGACCGGCACAGAAAGCGCCTGTCTTGATAAGTCTCCCCCTAAGGCCTCTTTCACACGGACGTCATCATTTTTCCGCCCGAGTGCAAAATATTGTAATGCGTTTTCCATGCGCGTGAGAAAAATCGGCATGTTCTTTACAGAAGTTTGGGTTTGGGTTAGGTGTTCTGTAGATTGTATTATTTTCCCTTATAACATGGTTATAAGGGAAAATAATAGCATTCTTAATACAGAATGCTTAGTACAATAAGGCTGGAGGGGTTAAAAAAAATAAAAAAGAATTTAACTCCCCTTAATCCACTTGTTCGCGCAGCCCGGCTTCTCTTCTGTCTTCTTTCCTCAGGACCTGGGTAAAGGACCTGTGATGATGCGCTCCTCAGATGGTCCATCACATGATCTTTTACCATGGTGATGGATCATGTGACCGAACATGTGATGAGCGCAGTGATATTATCACAGGTCCTTTACCCAGGTCCTGAAGAAAGAAGAAAGAAGAGAAGCCGGGCTGCGCGATCAAGTGGATTAAGGTGAGTTAAATGTATATATTTTTTTTAACCCCTCCAGCCCTATTGTACTATGCATTCTGTATTAAGAATGCTATGATTTTTCCTTATAACCATGTTATAAGGGAAAATAATAATGATCGGGTCTCCATCCCGAGCGTCTCCTAGCAACCGTGCGTGAAAATCGCACCGCATCCGCACTTGCTTGCGGATGCTTGCGATTTTCATGCAGTCCCATTCACTTTTATGGGGCCTGCGTTGTGTAAAAAACGCACAAAATAGAGCTTGCTGCGGTTTTCATGCAACGCACAAGTGATGCGTGAAAATCACCGCTCATGTGCACAGCCCCATAGAAATTAATGGGTCCGGATTCAGTGCGGGTGCAATGCGTTCACCTCATGCATTGCACCCGAACGGAAAACTCGCCCGTGTGAAAGCCTAAGTGACACCTCGTCATAAATTAGGCTCGTCGTCCTGCAGTCCGTGCGCCTAAAAGGAAATCTATGATATCTGAGAGCTGCCGTACAGTTCTGGTTTCATTTGTGCCAGAATACTGGCATAAATGAAGATAAATTTGATGGAGCCGCTTGCCATGCCCCTTTTCCTTGCCTCAGCCCTTTTAGATAAAGTGGGAAGGGAAGCGTAAAACTGATAGATGCGACAATTATTTAAAAAGTTCCAGTGCGACTTTTTAACGCCAAGGGAGATGATACATCTCTCCTTTAGGCCCCTTTCACACGGGCGAGTTTTCCGTGCGGGTGCGATGCGTGCGGTGAACGCATTGCACCCGCACTGAATCCTGACCCATTCATTTCTATGAGACTGTGCACACGAGCGGTGATTTTCACGCATCACTTGTGCGTTGCGTGAAAATCGCAGCATGCTCCTCTTTGTGCGTTTTTCACGTAACGCAGGCCCTATAGAAATGAATGGGGTTGCGTGAAAATCACATGCATCCGCAAGCAAGTGCGGATGCGGTGCGATTTTCACGCATGGGTTCTAGGTGACAGTCTATTCACTGTATTATTTTCCCTTATAACATGGTTATAAGGGAAAATAATAGCATTCTGAATACAGAATGCTTAGTATAATAGTGCTGGAAGGGTTAAAAATAATAAAAAAGTTAACTCACTTTCTCCTCTTGTTAGCGCAGATGCCGGTCTGTTCTTTATCTGTGGGCTAAAGGACCTTTGATGACGTCAGATCACATGCTCCATCACCACGGTGATGGACCATGTGATTGGAGCATGTGATCTGACGTCACCTCAGGTCATTCAGTCCACAGCTAAAGAACAGACCGGCATCTGCGCGAACAAGAGGAGAAGGTGAGTTAACTTTTTTATTATTTTTAACCCTTCCAGCACTATTATACAAAGCATTCTGTAGTCAGAATGCTATTATTTTCCCTTATAACCATGTTATAAGGGAAAATAATACAATCTTCAGAACATCAATCCCAAGCCCGAACTTCTGTGAAGAAGTTCGGGTCTGGGTACCAAACATGCGCGATTTTTCTCACGCAAGTGCAAAACGCATGACAATGTTTTGCACTCGCGCGGAAAAATCGCGCATTTTCCCGCAACGCACCCGCCTCTTAACCGGGCAAAAAACATGACGCCCGTGTGAAAGAGGCCTTAGGGTGCCTTCACATGCTGCAGATTTTGTTACAGAATTTTCCGCTATTAAAAATCTGGTCCATTAACCTGAGTGAGGCTTGCAGAAATCCATGTGCTTGCCGCCCCATTTAACTTAAAGCAACTTATTTTCAGTCACAGAAGATTCTGCAACAAAATCCACAGCGTTTGAAGGCACCCTTAGACTAGACAGTGGCTGATGCTGGATGATAAATCTGATGTATGTTTATGATATGTTCACATATTGCACGTATTTACTATTAACCCCTTACGGACACATGACGTACCGGTACGGCATGGTTCCCGAGTCCTTAAGGACACATGACTCTACCGGTACGTCATGTGCTGTTCCGATCACCGCCGCCCGGCGGGCAGTGATCGGAACAAGATGCCTGCTCAAATCATTGCTCAAATGCGCGGGGTCCCATGGGGCTGTGGGGGGACCCCGCGCATAGCATGGAAGGCAGCGTGATGCCTTCCCGAAGCATCTGCGCTGCCTTCCGGTGAAGAGCCTTTGAGATCCAGCCCCCTGGATCTCACAGGTTCCGGATATTACACAGTATTACTCATACAGCCAATGCATTCCAATACAAAGTTCAACTACCAAAGTGGGACAAAAAAAAAGTTTCCCCCAAAGTTTTTAAAAGTTTCAAGTAAAACTAAACAAAAACTTTTTCCCAAATAAAGTGAAAAAAAAATTGGTAAAAAATAGGGGGAAAAAAAAGTATACATATTAGGTATCGCCACGTCCGTATTGACCGTCGTATTGACCGTATAAACATATCCCATGACCTAACGCCTCAGATGAACACCGTAAAAAAATAATAATAACAACTGTGCTAAATAAACAATTTTTTTGTCACCTTACATCACAAAAAGTACAACAGCAAGCGATCAAAAAGGCGTTTGCCCACCAAAATAGTACCAATCTAACCGTCACCTCATCTCGCAAAAAATGAGCCCCTACCTGAGACAATCGCCCAAAAAATAAAAAAAATATGGCTCAGAATATGGAGACAATAAAACATTTTTTTTTGTTTGAAAAAAGCTGTTATTGTGTAAAACTTACATAAATAAAAAAAGTATACATATTTGGTATCGCCGCATTCGTATCGACCGGCTCTATAAAAATCACATGACGTAACCTCTCAGATGAACACTGTAAAGAATAAAAAATAAAAATTAAATACTGTGCTAAATAAACCATTTTTTGTCACCTTACATCACAAAAAGTGTAATAGCAAGCGATCAAAAATTCACACACACCCCAAAATAGTGCCAATAAAACCGTCATCTCATCCCGCAAAAATCATGCCCTACCCAAGGTAATCGCCCAAAAACTGAAAAAATGATGGCTCTCAGACTATGGAAACACTAAAACATGATTTTTTTTGCTTCAAAAATGAAATCATTGTGTGAAACTTACATAAATAAATAAAAAGTATGCATATTAGATATCGCCGCATCCGTGACAACCTGGTCTATAAAAATATCACATGATCTAACCTGTCAAATGAATGTTGTAAATAACAAAAAAAGGGTGCCAAAACAGCTATTTCTTGTTATCTTGCCTCACAAAAAGTGTAATATAGAGCAACCAAAAATCATATGTACCCTAAACTAGTACCAACAATACTGCCACCCTATCCCGTAGTTTCTAAAATAGGGCCACTTTTTGGGAGTTTCTACTCTAGGGGTGCATCAGGGGGGCTTCAAATGGGACATGGTGACAAAAAGACCAGTCCAGCAAAATCTGCCTTCCAAAAACCGTATGGCATTCCTTTCCTTCTGCGCACTGCCGTGTGCCCGTACAGCTGTTTACGAGCACATATGGGGTGTTTCTGTAAATGACAGAATCAGGGCCATAAATATTGAGTTTGGTTTGGCTGTTAACCCTTGCTCTGTAACCGGAAAAAAATTATTCAAATGTGAAATCTGCCAAAAAAGTGAAATTTTGAAATTGTATCTCTATTTTCCATTAATTCTTGTGGAACATCTAAAGGGTTGACAACGTTTGTAAAAATCAGTTTTGAATACCTTGAGTAGTGTAGTTTATAGAATGGGGTCATTTTTGGGTGGTTTCTATTATGTAAGCCTCGCAAAGTGACTTCAGACTTGAACTGGTCCATAAAAATTGGGTTTTTGAAAATGTAGTTAGCCATATAGCTTATATATACAGTCAGGTCCATAAATATTGGGACACAAACACAATTCTAACATTTTTGGCTCTATACACCACCACAACGGATGTGAAATAAAACGAACAAAATGTGCTTTAACTGCAGACTATCAGCTTTAATTTGAGGGTATTTACATCCAAATCAGGTGAACGGTGTAGGAATTACAACAGTTTGCATATGTGCCTCCCACTTGTTAAGGGGCCAAAAGTAATGGGACAATTGGCTTCTCACCTGTTACTTGGCCAGGTGTGTGTTATTCCCTCATTATCCCAATTACAATGAGCAGATAAAAGGTCCAGAGTTCATTTCAAGTGTGCTATTTACATTTGGAATCTGTTGCTGTCAACTCTCAAGATGAGATCCAAAGAGCTGTCACTATCAGTGAAGGAAGCCATGATTAGGCTGAAAAAATAAATAAATAAGCCATCAGAGAGATAGCAAAAACATTAGGCGTGGTCAAAACAACTGTTTGGAACATTCTTAAAAAGAAGGAACGTACCACGGAAAACAACTATGGTGGATGACCGAATAATTTTTTCCCTGGTGAAGAAAACACCCTTCACAACAGTTGGCCAGATCAAGAACACTCTCCAGGAGGTAGGTGTATGTGTGTCAAAGTCAACAATCAAGAGAAAACTTCACCACAGTGAATACAGAGGGTTCACCACAAGATGGAAACCATTGGTGAGCCTCAAAAACAGGAAGGCCAGATTAGAGTTTGCCAAACGACATCTAGAAAAGCCTCCACAGTTCTGGAACAACATCCTTTGGACAGATGAGACCAAGATCAACTTGTACCAGAGTGATGGGAAGAGAAGAGTATGGAGAAGGAAAGGAACTGGTCATGATCCTAAGCATACCACCTCATCAGTGAAGCATGGTGGTGGTAGTGTCATGGTGTGGCCATGTATGGCTGCCAATGGAACTGGTTCTCTTGTATTTATTGATGATGTGACTGCTGACAAAAGCAGCAGGATGAATTCTGAAGTGTTTCGGGCAATATTATCTGCTCATATTCAGCCATATGCTTCAGAACTCATTGGACGGCGCTTCACAGTGCAGATGGACAATGACCCAAAGCATACTGCAAAAGCAACCAAAGAGTTTTTTAAGGGAAAGAAGTAGAATGTTATGCAATGGCCAAGTCAATCACCTGACCTGAATCCGATTGAGCATGCATTTCACTTGCTAAAGACCAAACTGAAGGGAAAATGCCCCAAGAACAAGCAGGAACTGAAGACAGTTGCAGTAGAGGCCTGGCAGAGCATCACCAGGGATGAAACCCAGCGTCTGGTGATGTCTATGCGTTTTAGACTTCAGGTTGTAATTTACTGCAAAGAATTTGCAACCAAGTATTAAAAAGTGAAAGTTTGATTTATGATTATTATTATGTCCCATTACTTTTGGTCCCTTAACAAGTGGGAGGCACATATGCAAACTGTTGTAATTCCTACACCGTTCACCTGATTTGGGTGAACATACCCTCAAATTAAAGCTGACAGTCTGCAGGTAAAGCACATCTTGTTCGTTTCATTTCAAATTCATTGTGGTGGTGTATAGAGCCAAAAATTATAGAATTGTGTTGATGTCCCAATATTTATGGAACTGACTGTGTATATAATATAGATAGTTAGTGGGAGATAGACAGTGTAGGTTATATAGTGATATAGTATAGCTGATAGGTTCTGCTGTCTATACATACATGCTAAAGACATAGTGCTGTGATGTCACAAGTTCACAACAATACTTAGTGCACCAATTACTAATACGTAGTCAGACCTGTTAAAATGTGAAGTTGCATGTTTTGCGCCAAAATATTCGCATTATTAGTGCCGATTTCGCAATCGTGGATATATTGGAGCACTCTATCTGCATATAAAGCTATTGTAATGTTCTGCCATGCCAACCATTTTCTCCAGTCTCTAGCAGCTTGAAAAATGTAACTATAGCGACCCACACCTGTATTGCGCACGCATTACGCGCATATTACATTGCCGATTTTTAGCAATCAAGACCATATTCGTTAATATATGACGAATATTCTACCAAATATTCGCGAAATATTGCGAATTCGAATGTTGCACCTGCTGGTCATCACTAGTCACATGACTATTTTAGAACTGCAGTTTGGCTGTAAAAACACAACCAAGTTGCAGGCAAGTTGTGTCGCACACAACTTACATTGAGGTCAATGAAATAAAAAGTGCAAGTCTGGATCTTTTGCATTGCAGTCGCAATCCTAGCCTAAACACTTGTACTTTTTCCAAACCTTTATTTTAAGGGGATTGTCTGTTTAGAAAACATACTTTTAAATTATGACCTCAATCACTTAGCTGGAAATGAGAACGGATAAAAGTAACTTAACTTAATCTTTAACAGGATGGATTAAAAATGTCTGTGGATTAAACAACAGTACATTGAATTTATTGAGCGCTGTGAAATTCATCACAACACTAGTATTCATGAGTCTCACCAGTGGGATACCCATTGATGTGCTCATTTTCAGTACCCATCTAACAGAAAACAGACATATTTAATAATGCAATTCTCTATGGTTGCACATCATATCTAGTCATTGATACTGTATATGCATTAGTATCTGATTGGTGGAAGTCTGACACCAGGGCTCCCCTGCAAATCAGTTGGTTGAGAAGACACCAATGCTCACAGTAGCTCCCCAGCCTTCTTGCAGCTTAGCGCCTAGGTCATGTGATGTCACGTTTATCGGTCAAGTGGCCTAGGCACAGCTCAGCCGCATTGTGAATATGGCTGAGCTGTGATACGAGACACAGACCCTATACAATGTACAGCGCTATGCCTGGTGAGCTGAGAAAAGGCTGGGGTGCTACTGAGGGGGCCACTCCCTTCTCAAACAGCTGATCAGCGGGGTGTCCTGGGTGATGGACCCTCACAGATCAGATACTGATGACACATCCATAGGTCATCAGCATACAAATCTTGGAAACCCTTTTAAAGGGAACCTGTCATCAACTTTATGCTGCCAATACAAACGGCATCATAAAGTAGAGGCAGGGGAGTTGATTTCGCTGGTCTGTCATTTATAAGTTAAAACTAAGTGGTTGCCGAGAACCAACATCACAATCATTGCAGACTGGGCCTGGAAAAGAGTCCCTCAGTGAGGTCAGCATAAAGTTGATGACAGGTTCCCTTTAAATATGTACAGTATATACATTTCTATGCTTGTATGGACTCCCAGCACCCCTGGCTAACCGCTGCGGGAGCTTCTGTGTGAGGGAACCAGGTATCAGAACGTAAGCATAAGAGCCCTCTGCTGTCTTTGTCCTCCCCTGGACTAGTTCAGTCAAGTCTCAGGACTAGACAATATAAGATTTTACTCTGAGTGATAGAAAACCATGCAGAATCATTACAATAGAAAACGTGGGCACAACACTGCCAAAATGTCATGAGAAGTGAACGTGGCATTGTCCTTGAACATAGTGACTTTTTGTGTACACAGCTTTGTCCTGTCCATGTGGTGGGCAATGTTGTGAAAGCTTTTTGTTGTTCGGCAGTAAGATATTTTTTCCTCACAATTTCCCTGCATCCACCGTGCCTGCCTCTGCTTCCCCTCTCTTACTATTCCCAAGTCTCCTTCTTTGCATTCCCTCCCCCTTCCTCTGTATTCCTGATACTCGGGCTCTGCCACTCCCAGCTGTCTATTTCTGCTGTCTCACCATCACGTGTGTCTATCTGATTTCCCGTAATTGTGACTCAGCTGGCTGTCACCTAAGAGAGCTCTTTGTCTTAAAGTGGCAGAGGCGAGACTGGCGCAATAGGGAGAGGCAATGTGCTTGGAATTGCCAGCTGTTGTATGGGATGAAAGGGGCAGTTTTTTTGGAAACGTTAAACTGGGAAATGTTGACTGGAAGCATTTCTAATATTTCTGAAGAATTGACTTGGATACTTGCAATTGTCATTTTGATAAATATTAACTTAAAACTGCCTGATTGTGATTTAATAGTGAGAATCTTGGGTAAAGAAGGAGGTGTTGGGAAAGTTGTTATATGATAGGACATATATATCCTTGACCTCTGTAAATTCTACTACAGTATTTATAATTTAAACCCTCATTATCCCTGTAAAAACAGTAAAATCATAGTTTTCTTTAACAAAAGGTGTCTTATAGATAGCAATGTGCCTAATAACAGTGCCCTCCCATGCCCTAGAAACTACCACATGGCCCCTGGGTCTGCTACAGCGCCCCTAGTGCTTACACCTGGGTGCGCATTCATTGTACAGTGGATGGAGCTGGTTGCTGCTTTGCGGCTTCTATTGAAGCGAATGGGAGCAGTGCTGAAACAACCAGCTCTGTCTGCTACACAATGGAAGGAGCTATGTAGTTCCAGCTCCAGGGCTACTGCAGAACCACATTTTGGTTTACATTTTAATGTAGAGAAAAAAAATGTATGTTTAACGAAACAAAAAGTAAGGTTCATTAGCTCCCTGTTATGGAATTGAATTCAGAAGGACCATATGATACAACAAATTTAATTAAATGCCATTAACAAGTTTAATAAAAAGAAAATCACGTAGAAACATTAACACATTCATAATTGGTACTGCCATAGAAAGATATATAATAAAGATTCATTTTTCAATCCCTTCACGACCAGCGATATAAGTTTTTACTGGAACTGTTATGGAACAGTTAGTAGAGTAGGCAGAAGTGCTTTTAGACCCTTTCTGTCCTCCTGGGCTTTATGTACACAGCATGTAGCTACTGATGCAACTAAAAGCAGGATTGATATTTTGGGATACGCAGAACATTCTTAGGTAGGTTTCATAGAGTAGCAGTTATGTCTACTTCACATGCAGAAAGTCCTGGGTGCAATCCCTAGTGAAACTGGTGTATGAGCTTGAAACTTAAAAACTGTTGATATACAGTAAAACACCCCCAAAGCTGCAGACTTGGTCACCCTGGTCTTCAGCTCTGAGAAGTAACAGTTTATAAGGCTGAAAAATACATCTGTCCATCCAGTTCGGCCTGTTATCCTGCAAGTTCATCCAGAGGAAGTCAAAAGGAAAACTTGTGAGGTAGAAGCCAATTTTCCTCACTTTAGGGGAAAACATTTCCCAAATCAGCCAATCAGAATAACTCTCTGGATCAACGACCCCTCTCTAGTAACTATAACCTGTAATATTATCATACTCTAGAAATACAGTATTTTTCACCCTATAGGTTTTTGAGGAGGAAAATAAGAAAAAATATATTTTGAACCAAAATGTGTGCTTTTGGTGGGCTTTGAACTAATGGCAGACTGTGAATGACACTATTATGGGGGATCTGTGGATGACACTGTTATGGTGGTCTGTGGATGACACTGTTATGGTGGTCTGTGGCTGACACTGTTATGAGCGTCTGTGGATGGCACTGTTATGGGGGTCTGTGGATGGCACTGTTATAGGGGTCTGTGGCTGACACTATTATGGGGAAATCTGTGTCTGACACTGTTATGGGGGTCTGTGGCTGACACTGTTATGGGCATCTGTGGATGGCACTGTTATGGGGGCGTCTGTGGATGGCACTGTTATGGGGACATCTGTGGATGGCATGACACTGCTATGGGGGGATCTGTGGATGACAGATAAATAGCATCTTATGTTATGTGTCATCCACTGATCCCCCCCCATAGCAGTGTCCCTGTGTATTGTGAATGACCCCAATACAGGGGGTGGGGGCTGGCATCTACAGTAGTTTTGTAATAGCAGCGGGGCCCGGTGCAGTCATTGTATTATATTGCACCAGACCCCGCTCACTGTACTAATCGTATCTAACTGTAGGCAATGTTTAACTATAGAAAATCTTCAATCCAGCAGCCTGTACTTACGACCATAGCAGACAAGAAGCAGGAGGCTGGGCGGGCGGGCACAGGCAGCGTAATTCACTACGTCACATGCCCGCGCCACCTGCTTCATTCATAAAGTGGGCGGAGCAGGCGTGTGACGTAGTGAGCTACGCTGTCAGTGCCCGCCCGCCCAGCCTCCTGCCTCTTGACTGCTACAGACATAAGTACAGGTTGCTGGATTGAAGATATTCTATAATTAAACATTGCCTGCAGTTAGATACGATTAGTACAGTGAGCGGGTCCCGATGCTATAGAATACAGTGACTGCACCGGGCCCCGCTGCCATTACAAAACAAGATGCCGGCCCCCAGCCCCTCCTCCCTTCTTGCTGATACACCTCCGAACGCGCTGTGCAGCATGCGGTCGGTGGTGTATCAGTGTAAACGGCAGTTTTCACCCCACAAGATGCACTGCCATTTCCCCCCCCCCACTTTTGGGGAGAAAAAGTGCCTCTTATAGGGCAAAAAATACGGTACATCCAGGCCCCTCTTGAACTCTCTTAGTGAATTCACCATTACCACCTCCTCAGGCAGAGAGTTCCATAGTCTCACTGCTTTTACTGTAAAGAATCCTGTTGTGTACAAACTTTCTTTCCTCCAGAGGCAGAGGATGTCCCCTCATCACAGTCACCATCCTGGGGATAAATAGATGATGGCAGAGATCCCTGTACTGACCCCTGATATATTTATACATGGCTATTAGATCACCCCTTAGTCGTCTTTTTTCTAAAGTGAATAACCCCAATTTTGATAATCTTTCAGGGTACTGTAGTCTACCCATTCCAGTTATATTACTTTAGTTGCCCTCCTCTGAACCCTCTCAGAATGTTTAGTGCATATCAATAAGGTTTCTGATTTCAAGTTTTAAGCTTATCCTCAGTTCAATGAATCGATCAGTCATTTCCAAGTTGAGCAGGCCTGCAATATCTCAGTGAAGCAGTGGTTTAACTTATTAAACAAGCCTAAATTCTGCAGGCTATATTCAACTACAGTAGGCATGGGAGCATCAGAACTGGACCATGGATCATTTGAAGTTTGTGAGCTGGTCTAACGAACCACTTACATCATGCTGACAAGCTGGTTATATGTACAGTCAGGTCCATAAATATTGGGACAATCGACACTATTCTAACATTTTTGACTCTAAACACCACCACAATGGATTTGAAATGAAACGAACAAGATGTGCTTTACCTGCAGACTGTCGGCTTTAATTTGAGGGTATGTACATCCAAATCAGGTGAACGGTGTAGGAATTACAACAGTTTGCATATGTGCCTCCCACTTGTTAAGGGACCAAAAGTAATGGGACAATTGGCTTCTCGGCTGTTCCATGGCCAGGTGTGTGTTATTCCCTCATTATCCCAATTACAATGAGCAGATAAAAGGTCCAGAGTTCATTTTAAGTGTGCTATTTGCATTTGGAATCTGTTGCTGTCAACTCTCAAGATGAGATCCAAAGAGCTGTCACTATCAGTGAAGCAAGCCATCATTAGGCAGAAAAAAACAAAACAAACCCATCAGAGAGATAGCAAAAACATTAGACATGGCCAAAACAATTGTTTGGAACCATCTTAAAAAGAAGGAACGCACCGTGAGCTCAGCAACACCAAAAGATCCGGAAGACCACGGAAAACAACTGTGGTGGATGACTAAAGAATTATTTCCCTGGTGAAGAAAACACACTTGACAACAGTTGGCCAGATCAAGAACACTCTCCAGGAGGTAGGTGTATGTGTGTCAAAGTCAACAATCAAGAGAAGACTTCACCAGAGTGAATACAGAGGGTCACCACGAGATGTAAACCATTGGTGAACCTCAAAAACAGGAAGGCCAGATTAGAGTTTGCCAAGCGACATCTAAAAAAGCCTTCAGAGTTCTGGAACAACATCTTATGGACAGATGAGACCAAGATCAACTTGTACCAGAGTGATAGGAAGAGAAGAGTATGGAGAAGGAAAGGAACTGCTCATGATCCTAAGCATACCACCTCATCAGTGAAGCATGGTGGTGGTAGTGTCATGGTGTGAGCATGTATGGCTGCCAATAGAACTGGTTCTCTTGTATTTATTGATGATGTGACTGCTGACAAAAGCAGCAGGATGAATTCTGAAGTGTTTCGGGCAATATTATCTGCTCATATTTATCCAAATGCTTCAGAACTCATTGGATGGCGCTTCACAGTGCAGATGGACAATGACCCAATGCACACTGCAAAAGCAACCAAAGAGTTTTTAAAGGGAAAGAAGTGGAATGTTATGCAATGGCCAAGTCAATCACCTGACCTGAATCCGACTGAGCATGCAGTTTACTTGCTGAAGACAAAACTGAAGGGAAAATGCCCCAAGAACAAGCAGGAACTGAAGACAGTTGCAGTAGAGGCCTGGCAGAGCATCACCAGGGATGAAACCCAGCGTCTGGTGACGTCTATGCGTTCCAGGCTTCAGGCTGTAATTGACTGCAAAGGATTTGCAACCAAGTATTAAAAAGTGAAAATTTGATTTATGATTATTATTCTGTCCCATTACTTTTGGTCCCTTAACAAGTGGGAGGCACATATGCAAACTGTTGTAATTCCTACACCGTTCACCTGATTTGGATGTAAATACCCTCAAATTAAAGCTGACAGTCTGCAGTTAAAGCATATCGTGTTTGTTTAATTTTAAATCCATTGTGGTGGTGTATAGAGCCAAAAATCTTAGAATTGTGTCTATGTCCCAATATTTATGGACTTGACTGTACGTCACTTACCTAGACAATGAATGACATCAGCATTAGAAGAAATATATATAGAGGATGGTGTCAGCAATGTTCTGCTGGGAAACCTTGGGTCCTGGTTTTCGACACTTACCACCTACCTAAACATTGTTGCAGACAAATCCCCTCAATCACAATGGTCACTTTCCACAGGAAAATGCACCATACTGCAATGTCAAAATTGTTCAGGAATGATTTCAGGGAAAGGTGGTGCCTTGGTCTATAAATTCACCAGATCTGAATCTGATCAAGTATTTGTGGTAAATGCTGGAAAAAGAAAAAGTCTGATACATGGGGGCCCAAATCACAGTTTAGCAGACTTAAAGCATCAGCTGCTAATGTCTATGTGCTAGATGCTTCAGGAAACATCCAAAGGTCTTGTTGCAGAGGCCATGCCTCAAAAGGTTAGGGCTGTTTTGGGGGCACGTGGATGTACATAATATTAGGAAGGTGGGGTCTATCATCACCTGTTGAGTGCAAAGTGGAAAGATCTCATATGTGCTCTATGTAATGATATAGAAAAGTCGCAATGCTTGTGATATTACAGTTGTATAACTGACTTGTGGTTTCTAGATTTGCTGTAGTACCTTAAATTATGGTTTGTTACAAATTCCAGTGGTGTTTTTATAGCTCAGTGTAAAAATCCCCTTTTGGACTCCTGGATAAGAAACACATTCCACTATGATGAGGGTCCCTCTTCCCTCACAGCAGAGGAATCCTCTATACACTTCTGATTTTTTTTATCTTGTGCCAAGGTAGATGAGTAAAGAGAAGAGAAACCAGGGAAAGGAAGGGAAATCTGGCAACATAGCCACAAGGCAATGAGTTATAAGGGCAACAGCTTCATTCAGTGCATTTTGTCACATCATCTCTAATGAGATTTCAGGGTGTTGGGGCCACTCAGATGTACGGGGAGAACATAAGGACGTACAGGAGAAGCATACGTTCTAGCCATATTGCTGACAGACCTGGCTGCCCTCAGCACCCATGCTGCATCGCATGTATCTATTTGGTGGTTCTTTTTCCATATTAACATTTATGTAGGATAGATTACAGATGTACAATTCAATTTGCTAAAATATATGTACTAATGTAGCACAGAGCTTGACATTCATATTATCTACAATTACAACTCATACGGGATGTAATATCTGTAATTCATAAGATATAAAGTTAATGTAAATTCATTAAGGTCATATATCAATCATTTACTGTATTTTAAAGGGTGCCATGGGGATTATTAAGGGTTCAGTAAAGTTTTCAAAAATGTACTTCCAAAAGGTAAAGATAACATTGCATCAAAACTGTGCGAATTGTGAACTTGGCCATTTTTCCTGTAAAGATTCATAACACAACATTCACAATTTCTTCCATGTAACCAGTGTTTTTGCTCAATTAATCTCAAAATAAATCACTGTTTATCATGGCTTTTTGATCTAAAATTCAGTGCTGAATAATTTCTTAAAATATCTTTACAGTGGTAAAAGCTAAATAGCTTAAGGACTCAGCCCTATTTCACCTTAAGGACTTGGCCATTTTTTGCAAATCTGACCAGTGTCCCTTTAAGTGCTGATAACTTTAAAACGCTTTCACTTACCCAGGCCGTTCTGAGATTGTTTTTTCGTCACATATTGTACTTCATGACACTGCTAAAATTGGGTCAAAAAGTTGCACAAAAAATAAATTTTTTACCAAAAGTTTTGAAAAATTTGCAAATTTCAAAGTTTCAGTTTCTCTACTTCTGTAATACATAGTAATGCCCCCCAAAAATTGTGATGGCTTTACATTCCCCATATGTCTACTTCATGTTTGTTGCATTTTGGGAATGATATTTTATTTTTTGGGGATGTTACAAGGCTTAGAAGTTTAGAAGCAAATTTTTTAATTTTTCAGAAATCTTCTTCTTTTTATGGACCAGTTCAGGTTTGAAGTCATATTGTGAGGCTTAGATAATAGAAACCTCCCAAAAATGACCCCATTCTAGAAACTACACCCCTCAAGGTATTCAAAACAGTTTTTTCAAACTTTATTAACCCTTTAGGTCTTCCACAAGAGTTAATGGCAGATGGAGAAACAATTTTGAAATTTCTATTTTTTGGAAAATTTTCCAATATAATCAATTTTTTCCAGGAGTAAAACAAGGGTTAACTGCCAAACAAAACTCAAAATGGGTTGCCCTGATTCTGTAGTTTGCAGAAACACCCCATATGTGGTCATAAACTACTGTTTGGCCGAACGGGAGCACATAGAAGGAGGGGAACACCATATGGGTTTTGGAAGGCAGATTTTGCAGGACTGGTTTTGTTTATACCATGTCCCATTTGAAGCCCCCTGTTGCACCCCTAGAATAGAAATTTCAAAAAAGTGTCTCCATCTAAGAAAGTACACCCCTCAAGGTATTCAAAACTAGGTTTACAAACTTTGTTAACCCTTTAGGTGTTCCACAAGAGTTAATGGCAGATGGAGAAACAATTTTGAAATTTCAATTTTTTGGAAAATTTTCCATTTTAACCCTTCCTTTATTACTGGAAAAAATGGGTTAACAGCCAAACAAAACTCAAAATGGGTTGCCCTGATTCTGTAGTTTGCAGAAACACCCCATATGTGGTCGTAAACTACTATTTGGCTAAGCGGCAGGACATAGAAGGAGGGGAACGTCATATGGTTTTTGGAAGGCAGATTTTGCTGGACTGGTTTATTTACACCATGTACCCTTTCAAGCCCCCTGATGCACCCCTAGAGTAGAAACTCCATAAAAGTGACCCCATCTAGGAAACTACGGGATAAGGTGGTTGTTGTTTTGGGACTATTTTAGGGGTAAATATGATTTTTGGTTGCTCTATATTACTCTTTTTTGAGGCAATGTAACAAAAAAATTAAATTCTAAAATTGTTTCAACATTCGCTATTTAGTTTTGTGGAACACCTAAAGGGTTAACATAGTTTGTAAAGTAACTTTTGAATACCTTGAGGGGTGTAGTTTCTTAGATGGGGTCACTTTTTTGGAGTTTTTAGTCTAGGCTACATCAGGGGGGGCTTCTAATGGGACATGGTGTCAAAAAAAAAAACTGTCCATCAAAATCTGCCTTCCAGAAATTGTATGGACTTCCCTTCGTTCTATGCCCTGCTGTGTGGCTATATAGCCATTTACGACCACATATGGAGTGTTTCTGCAAACTACAGAATCAGGGCCATAAATATTGAGTTTTGTTTGGCTGTTAACCCTTGCTTTATTACCGGCAAAAAGGATTCAAATTGAAATTTTGCCCAAAAATTGGTGTTTTGGCACCGTTTTTGTTTTATATTTTTAACACCGTTCATCCGAGGCGTTTGGTCAAAGGTTATTTTTATAGCGACGACTTGTACGCACGTGACAATGCCCAATATGTATGGCTCTCAGACTTTGGAGACACTAAGCAGGCATCCTAAAAACTGTGTGTAGATGTAAAACTACAATTCCCACCATGCCCTGCTGATGGCTGTAGGTTGTCTGGGCATGCTGGGAGTTATAGTTTTACAACATCTGGAGGGCCACAGTTTGAGGATGCCTGCTCTAAAACTAATATTTTTTTGGGGAAAAAAATTTGTTTCTGTGTCTCCAAAGTCTAAGAGCCATAGTGTTTTATGTTCTCTAGTGGACTGTTGGGGATTATAAAAATTTAGTACTCCATGGAAGTGTGATACTCCCTGAAGCAATCGATAACGCAGAGGCCCGGATGATCGGGGCACGTGTCACATTGAGTAGTGGTGTCCTTCCGTATCCCCCTCTTGTGACACACTCTGCATCTTTTTTGGGTTCGTCCCTTCTTTCCAGTATGGGGGATCACACCTGGAAAGTGTTGGCCAGGGACGATCCGGGCGCCTCCAGTTCCCGAGGTACTCCGGCCTGCTCTTTCCCGGTCCGAAAAGATCAGGTCTTTGAGGACTGCCTCATAGAACTGGAGGAATGTCCCTGTGCTGCCAGCGCTTCGGGATAGTACAAAAAAGTTGTACTTGGCAACCTGTACCAAGTAGACCGCAACTTTTTTGTACCATGCCCGGGTTTTGCACATGGCATTATATGGCTTGAGGACGTGATCAGAGAGATCAACTCCTCCCATATACCGATTGTAGTCGACGATACAATCGGGCTTGAGGACCGTTGCCGTGGTACCTCGCACAGAGACTGGGGTGGTGCTGTTACCGTGGATTGTGGACAGCATAAAGACATCCCTCTTGTCCTTATACCTGACCAGCAACAGGTTTCCACTGGTAAGTGCACGGGTCTCACCCCTGGGGATAGGTACCTGGAGGGGGTGGGCAGGGAGGCCGCATTGATTTTTCCGCACGGTCCCGCAAGCGAACGTGGATCTGGCGGCAAGGGACCTGAACAAGGGAATGCTGGTATAAAAGTTATCCACGTACAAGTGGTAACCGTTATCCAGCAGTGGGTACATAAGGTCCCACACGAGTTTCCCGCTAACACCCAGAGTGGGGGGACATTCTGGGGGTTGAATACGGGAATCTCGCCCCTTGTACACACAAAATTTGTAAGTGTACCCTTTGTGGGAATATATTGGCGGAAACTGAGTCGGCCTTGAACGCAATGAGAGACTCATCAACCGCGACCTCCCGTCCAGGTACGTAGGCCTGTTCAAATTTGGCCCCAAAGTGATCGATGACCGGCCGTATCTTATACAGCCGTTCATAGGCAGGATCACCTCGGGGTGGACATGCTGCATTATCGGAATAATGCAGACATTTCCGGATGGCCTCAAACCGGGGACGTGTCATGGTCATACTGTACAGTGGGGTCTGGTATAGGACGTCCCCACTCCAGTATTGCCTGACACTGGGTTTTTGGACTAGACCCATATGCAGCACGAGGCCCCAAAATGTCCTCATCTCGGCTGCACTGACCGCCGTCCAGCCACCGGGTCTAGCCAAAAACGAGCCTGGGTTTTGAGCGACGAACTGTTGGGCGTACAGATTCGTCTGCTCCACCATCAGATTCACCAGTGGGTTACTGAAAAAAAAACTAAAATAGTCAATTTCAGTAAACCCCACTGTGGGAATCTGGATTCCAGGATTGCGAGCAAAATCCGGAATCTCAGGCTCAAAGTCCACTGGGGGACACCAGCTAAGTTCATCGGCAGGGGGCTCCGGTGAACTTATTTGGTGGGCCGGGAAACCAGTACGAACCCCAGGGCGGCTCGTACTAGGGTGGGCCACAGGATCCCTAGCATGTGCGGCCCCTGGCTCCGCCTGGCAGCGTCTCCGCCGCCTTGGTGGATTATCGTCATCCGATGATGAGGAGGAGGATGCGGATGATAAAAGGAATGTGGGGTCATCCTCATCCTAACTGGGGCTCTCGGAGTCGGAGGCAATCTGGGTGTATGCCTCCTCGGCCGAGAACATCCGGCGGGCCATGGGTGTGTGTGCGTGTATGTGTGCGTGTCACAGCATCAGCAACTAACTTTTCCCTTCTTTCCCTTCCTAATGGTGCCTCTCCCTCACTGACCCTAACCTACCTGGATGGCGATGGGTGCAGGAGGGTGATGGATTAAAATTAGGGGGACACAGGAGCTGGTGCTGAACGGTGCTGCACGGTCAGGGTGCTGGACAGGAAGAGGAGGGGAGAGAGGAGCGCAGGAAGTTTGAATCTCGCGCCTCTCTCCCCGCACCAATCAGCACCCTGGACAGCAGTGTTCAGCACCAGGGCCAGCTCCGCCTCTGCAAATCTTCGCACTGCAATTGGTGGTGTGTAATTTCAGCCGGCATCCCGCTCCGATTAACCCCCGCGGCACCGGAATCGCAAATTAAAGCCATGACGTACCGGTACGTCATGGGTCCTTAAGGATTCGGGATCCATGACGTACCAGTACGTTATGGGTCCCTAAGGGGTTAAAGGGGTTGTTCGGGTTCAGAGATGAACCCGGATATACCTCAATTTTTACCCGGCAGCCCCCTGACTTGAGCATCGGAGCAGTTCATGCTCCGATGCTCTCCTTTGCCCTGCGCTAAATACCACCCAGCGAAGTGAATTCTAATGAAATGGGCGTGTCTAAGGATCCAGCAGTTGGGGCGCGGCTGGGCACAAATGCGGCACAAAGAACACCCCTTGGGCATAAAGGACAGGTGATTATAAAGATTATTTTTCACGGTTTACAATGCGCAGAGGGATAATACTTATATGAATTGGAAACTTATTACAAGACCTAGGAGGGCATATAAAGATCTAATTATGCTCGGAAGGCCTGACAGTATCCCTTTAAGCCTCGTCAGAAAGCTTCAAGAAAGACAGATCTGTATCAGACAACTGGAGGATACAGGGAGAAAGGTGACCTTGCAGTCACCATCCATTCCATAGATCTCATATTTTCCCATATTTCCCTCATATTTCATAGGATAGGAAAATACAAAATGAATAATCTCTTCAGGAATTGTCCAGATTATTATAACCCACCTTCCAGGAAACCCGCGGGCAAATCAGAGATTCCTGCTCTGAGATATAAAGGTTCTCAGGCACACTGTACTGTCGTCCAGTTATATTTGGTTTCAGATGATGAGTAAAATTGTACTAATTATCAATATCAACTCTATTTCTTGATTAGACTTACGGTACGGAGAAACGGACAAAGCAAAGATTCTGCCAGATTTTCTCCCTATGGGGCAAAAAGGACCGCCCCTGTTCCAATTACACAAGGCTAGACCTGTACGTGTCATAACCATTCCCCACTTCAGAGTGGGTAAAAACAGTGACACACTCAGGTCCTGGGTCTTTCATCTACCATCACGACCACCCGCTGGACACGGGCACCCCACCATCTTGGATTATTCCTTACAAAGACTTTATCTTTTACTGGACACTACCACGGTAATTCTGAACTCACAGACATTCTATTCCCTTCCTTCTCTTACCTATTTCTATCCAACCAATCTGTTCGACTGGCAGGTATATTTATCTGTCAGTTTTAATGTATATATTTTTTGTGTATAGTTTTTAGAATAAAACTAACGATTGAAACATTCCAGTTTTGCCCTTGTTCCTTGATTACCTGGTTTATGCTAAGAACTCTGTCCTCAGAAGAGACATACTACCGCATTGTCTTATTTTTTTTATAAATTGTTAATTGGTTAGCTAGGTTGCAAATAACCGTTTCTTCCCTTTTAGGATTAGCTAGCTGAGGTCTATTCTCCCCGATTCAATACGAAGAGTGGTGGCAGCAAATTAATCTGATTTCCAGCGTGAAATCGATAATTTTATTTTTCCAATTGTATCATGTATGGGAACACCAACCAATCTTAAACATCTACTGTGCTCACAGTGGATTCGCCTCCAGAAGTCTCTAGTGAACGAGACCTGTATGGCAACTGTGGCACAGTACGACGGGATTGGCATGTGGTTTGTCACACAAACGTTCTCTAAGCTTGGGCCTAGTCCATGCAGGAATTCTCAGCACGCTCGTCTCTCCTGTAGCTTCTTCTCAGACTAGACTCACACTAACTACTAACCATGGGGCAGAACCAGTCAATCACATGGCAACCTAAACAGTCTACCAATTTATTAAAGTGGTTTTCTCACTTGAGCAAGTAGCATTTATCATGTAGAGAAAGTTAATATAAAAAGTTAACACAATACTAATGTATTGTGATTGAATAGTCTCCTAGGGTGTTTTGCTTGGGGGGCTCATGGGGGCACAGGCACCTCATATATTTCTATGGAATGGCCTTCTTCCCTCCCCCCCCCCCTCTTTTTCCCGCTCTTTTATTTGCAGAGGACCATTGGAAAGAAGCTTCCCTACTTCCTTAATATAGACTTACCTACGTGCAAGAAAGCTTCGGTTCTAAGTGAACCGGAACACGAACCAAGGTCAAAGTGCGGTGCTAGCTAAGCGTGGGAAAAAGAAGTAGCGAGGACGCCAAATCGTAAGTTAAACAAGTACACTTAAGTGTGTTATATATCGCTCACGAAAATAACATATATCTCATGCCGTATTATTGAATAGTGTCTTCGATATTATATGAGAAGGAAACAAGCAAAAATAATTTATTATAAAAGAGTATTTTGAAATTAGGACGCCATTTGTATGTCTAGAGTAGCGGGATGCCGCTAACTCGTGTGAACTTTTCTTATTCATACAAACCTATATCCTCACACAAATATCCTTGAACGTTTAAGATATTCTTTAAAGAACTTTCGAAAGGATTCGAATATTCTAAATATTCTTATGTTGATTCACTTACCTTGCACAGACTTTCGAACTGCTTCAAGTAATAATCGATTTTCTGCAATATCTATCGATTTATTGATTTTATCGATTTTTGGGAGTATGACATGCTGCTAGTGATTTTCTGCACTTTAGAGACCCTCTTCTGAAGTAATATACAGGACTGCTGCTATATATTGTACCCTATTTTATTTGTATTTTATTTTATTTTATTTGTTCAGTGTTGAAATAAATGAATTGTTCTTAATCTTTCTCCATTGTCAGTGAGTGCCCAGTTTTTACTTTTAGATTTTTTAACTTGTGTAGAAAGGGTGATTCTATTTGACTGTGAGCACAACATCGTGACCCTTGACGCATTGGTGCAGCTCTATACCTTTTCTATTTGCAGAAGATACCTGAGTTTGGTACTGAGGTAACTGGCTTATTCCGGTTTTTGATGTTGTTTGTGGCTGAAGAATACTCAACGCTGATTGGTCCTGATAGTTGCTGGGGGAGAAATCCAGTGTTGTGATTTGTTGTTATACATACGGCGGAAAGCTTGTCCCCTTTATATCTCAGGTGTTCCAGTGGTTGGGGGCCAGTTTGGAGAAGAAGAGGAGCATCGCTGGACTTACGCCATGGATGTCCTGCTGTTCCAGCTGATTTAGAAGGCAGAAGCTGCCGGCGGAGAAGACTGGCTGTGGAGATGCCTTGTACAGCTGCCGACATCGGGGATGGAGCCAGAATAAGGAAGCAGCGCTGCGCCGGAGGTGAAGATGGGGGGGGGAGTTGGCTGCGCTCCCTTGCAAAAGAGCCAAAAGCGCTAGGAGCACTTATAATCCTCCTCCTGAGGCGGGGCGCCGGCGGAACAGAGCCAGCACATCTGGTCATGTAGCACTGCCATCTGCTGGAGGAAGACGGAGAATCAACAAGCCGGGGACACAGAGCATCCGGCTTGGCAGCAGGGAGAGCGCTGGCCTCTACAGAGAACAACACTGGCGCACACAAGCAGGGGAAGCCAGGAATTTACTACAGGGGGAGGATCAATGGAAGAGCCAATGGGGCAGCCAGTTGAGGGGTTCCCACAGGTTTTGGTTGAGCCACCTCATGGTCCCCATAAAAGAGCTAGGCAAGTAACATCCTCTGGACCGGTTCAGGAGGGAGTTGCTGATGGTGAAAACCTTCATGTGTCGTCTTTGTCTGAGTCCCTGTTACTGTCAGGTCTGGTTAAAGGGGCTCTTCACTTTGTTTTAACTGATGATCTATCCTCTGGATACACCCGGGACCCCGCCGATCAGCTGTTTGAGAAGGCAGGGGCGCTCCAGGATACCCACGGCCTCTCACTGTTTACCGCCGGCCCACTGATGTCACGACTAGAATCAACCAGCGTGGGAGGGGCTAAGCTCTGTTCACTTGAACAGAGCTTAGCTGCGCCCACGTTAGTTGATACTAGTCGTGATGTCAGTGGGCCTGCGGTAAACAGTGAGAAGGCCGCGGCGCTGCTGGAGCACCGCTGCCTTCTCAATCAGCTGATTGGCAGGGGTCTCGGGCGTCAGACCCCCACCAATCAGAAGCTGATGATCTATCTAGAGGATAGATCATCAGTTAAAACAAAGTGCAGAACCCCTTTAAGCTGCTGGCTGAGGTGTCTGGTAGGTGATTGGTTCATCCAGCATCTGATGTCTGGATTTCTAATGGTGACAAAGTTAATACTGTGTTGGAAAAAGGTATTGGTGTTAATGAGATTTGCGCAAAGGAGGTGATGGTTTGTGAAATATCGCCACTTGGTTTTCATTAAAGTAATAGTATTAAAGAAAAAATTTGGTGTTTGGAATTGATTGAAGTATTGTCATTGCTGCCTTTAGCAAAGGAACATGTAGTGCGGATGGAAAAGAAATAGGGAACATGATAGGAGACGTTTTTCTCCTAGGTCATTGAATAATTGGATTCAAGCATATAGCATTTATGCTGCAGTCCTTGGTGAAAAACACTGAGAATATTCTAGTGGTCTGTTTCAACATTCAGATATTATTTTGGAGGCCTACCGCTATTTTTGCAGGGTGGCTTGGTTTCAATAGGACGAAATGTTTTGCCAAAAATTGGCGATACATCTGTCACTGAAATGGGGAGTGAAAGATATTGGATTGTGGGTTAATCTGATGTTACCACAAAAATCGTTGCCAGCGAAATCACCGGATAACCCACAATCCAATTTCAGAAAAGAGGTATGTTTTGCATTTAATGAGTCTTCATATAAATGGTTATCTAATTGTAGATATAAGCATGAATGTTCCTTCTGTGGAGGTACGCATCCAATGGTGCGTTGTTTTAAAAGGAAATCTCAAGTCAACCAGCAACAGCCAAGTACCAGGGATCAGTTTTCTAAAAGCGTGGATGCCAGTGAAGGCTTTCAGAAAAGCTTCCTTGGATAAGTCAGTACCCAGATCAGGCAAAATACAAATTAATATTTGATGGTCTTAATATTGGATTTGAAGTTCCTGAATTCCTGGGAGAAGGTTGTTGCCGGGTGGATAATTTAAAATCTGTAATTCTTTTTAAGGAGGTAGTTAGATTTAAATTATAGAAGGAATTGGAACTGGGTAGAATTGCCGGTCCATTTTCTAACCCATCTTTCTTAAATTTTAGATTGTCACCATTGGGGATTCTTCCAAAGAAGAATTTAGATTTATTCACCATTTGTCATTCCCTAAGAAAAGTTTGCTAAATGACGTTGCGGATAGGTCTAATGCTTCAGTAGAATACTCTTCGTTTGATAACGCATTGTCTTTACTGAGGCGTTTTGGTACAGAAGCTCTGCTTGCCAAGGCTGACATTAAGTCAGCCTTTCACTTACTCCCAGTCATTCCTTCAGGTTTTAACTCTTTGGGCTTTCAATTTGAGGGCAGTATCTATTTTGACAAATGCGTCCCAATGGGTTTCTTGTTATCTTGTTTCTATTTTGAATCTTTTTCCACATTTATTCATTCGATGATTCAGTCGCAAGTTCCTTCTGGAGGCATATTACATTATTTAGAGGACTTTTTATTTGTAGGTTTTCCTCATTCTGTTTTGGGTTCTATTTTGTTAAGCAGGTTTTTAGAGTTATTGTCATGGAACCATGAACCAGACGTACAACAGAGATAGGTGGAATAAGAAGGCTTTATTGAAAATCAAGCCGTAGCTAAAGTCCAAACGGATGGCTAAACTGAAGCAGGGTCTTGCGTAGACGGAGGTCAGGAACCAGGAGGGTAGTCAGACGTAGCCAGGATCAGGAACCAACGGGGTAGTCAGACGAAGCCAGGATCGTAAACCAACGGGGTAGTCAGACGAGGCCAGGATCAGGAACCAGAAGCAGCAGCAGTCTTTGAAGCATGTGCACACAGGAGGACCAAGCAAGGAACTGAAGCCACAGACCTTCTATATATGAGCTAGGCATCCAGCTCCTCCCAGTGGGAAGGAGGAGCCGCAGGGTGGGAGGCTACAAGAAACCCAGAAACCAAGATGGCCGCCAGCACATGTCAAACGAAGGAGAACAGTGAGAAGGTAAGACCATGACAGTTATGTAGTTTATTTGGGATTCCAGTAGCAAAAGAAAAAACGGCGTTACCCTGTCATTGTCTGGAATTTTTTGGTATTATGATTGACACAGTTAGCATGGAGTTTTGATAACCGGTTGAGAAATTAAACAAAATGAGATGGCTATTAGTTTGTTTGTTGAGAAAGAAGAAATGTACATTGAGGGAAATGCAGTTGTTGTTGGGTTCTTACAATTTTGCTTGTAGAATTATTTAGGTAGGCCGTGTTTTTTCAAAGCGCCTATATTTTTCTATGACAAAAGGTTTGAAGGATGATATGACAATCTGGTTGGTATTTTTTGAGAACTTTTATGGATCAAGTTGTTGGCAGGAGGAATTCTTAGAGTCAGATTCTCTTGGTTTATTTACTGACGCTGCGGGAAGTTGTGTCTAGGTGCATTTTGGGCTGGGAAATGGTCTGCTGAAGCTTGGCCAAGTTCTTGGGTGACTAGTGGTGTGACAAAAAATATTGTTTTATTGGCGCTGTTTCCGGTTGTAGTATCTATAGTGATTTGGGGTTCTGAATTTAGTAATAAGAGAATATTATTAAGGACAGACAATACAGGGGTTCTGTTTCCAATTAATACCTTATCGTCAAAATGTGACATGGTAGTTAAGCTGTTAAGACACTTGGTTCTATGTTGTTTGAAGCTGAATATATGGATTAAAGCAGTGCTTCTCAATTATTTTATGTCATGCCCCCCCTAGGAAGAAGAAAACATTTCACGCCCCGTGCGACTGTAAATAGTGTTATATATGTGCCATCCACAGTGCCCCCCCCAGCCCATAACAGTGCCATCCACAGACCCCCACCCCTTAACTGTGCCATCCACAGATTCCGTGTGCCCGCCGCCGCCGTTTAAAGTTATTAAACATGCCCCCCTCACTCCTAATAGTACCGTATATCCGAATTTCTTCTGTATAATGCCGGCAGGCGGGCCGGGCGGCCGGCGCGTCCCTCAGTGACGTCACTTGTCTGCGCCGTCTGCACCGTGACATCACTGAGGGACGCGCCGGCCGCCCGGCCTGCCTGCCGGCATTATACAGAAGAAATTCGGATATACGGTACTATTAGGAGTGAGGGGGGCATGTTTAATAACTTTTAATTCAATAATACAATTTATATTAGTATACCGGAGGGAGCGGTGGGGCGGGGCTATAGTACAGTGACCGCACCGCCCCACCACTATTGCCGGCCCCCAGCTCGTCCTCCCAGTCCCTCCCCCGGCCCCCACTCCGTACATCGCGTCCAGCACCTGCGCCGGCCTCTGATCAGAGGAAGGGAGATGAGCGCTTCCACAATGGAAGTGCTCATCTCCCTGCCGCATAACGCACACCCCAAAGGCCGGCCCTGAACGAGTCCCCCTTTACGGAGCCTGGCGCCCCCCCTGGATTAAAGCAAGGCACTTAGAAGGAAATAATAATATAGCTGATTCTGTATGTCGTTTTCAGTTTTAGAAATTTTGGGAGTTAGCGCCACAAGCAGAAGAGGAAGGGATCCCTTGTCCTCCTCACCTTTGGGATCTGTCATGGGATTAATTTCTAAAGGCATCATACGCTCTGTTGCTCCTAAAATATGGGCTGCATACTCAGCCGCATGGCGTGATTGGATACTTTTTTGTGATTATATGGATTGTGGGCCATTCTTACAAACCGGATTCCAAAAAAGTTGGGACACTAAACAAATTGTGAATAAAAACTGAATGCAATGATGTGGAGATGGCAAATGTCAATATTTTATTTGTAATAGAACGTAGATGACAGATCAAACATTTAATCCGAGTAAATGTATCATTTTAACCCCTTAAGGACACAGCCTTTTTACACCTTAGGACCAGGCCATTTTTTGCAAATCTGACCAGAGTCACTTTAAGTGCTGATAACTTTAAAACGCTTTGACTTATCCAGGCCGTTCTGAGATTGTTTTTTTGTCACATATTGTACTTCATGACACTGGTAAAATGAAGTAAAAAAAAATATTTTTTTGCACCAAAAAATACCTAATTTAACAAAAATTTGGAAAAATTTGTAAATTTCAAAGTTTCAGTTTCTCTACTTTTGTAATACATAGTAATACCCCTAAAAATTGTGATGCCTTTACATTCCCCATATGTCTACTTCATGTTTGAATTATTTTGGGAATGATATTTTATTTTTTGGGGATGTTACAAGGCTTAGAAGTTTAGAAGCAAATCTTGAAATTTTTCGGAAATTTACAAAAACCAAATTTTTAGGGACCACTACAGCTCTGAAGTCACTTTGCGAGGCTTACATAATAGAAACCACCCAAAAATGCCCCCATTCTATAAACTACACCCCTCAAGGTATTCAAAACTGATTTTACAAACTTCGTTAACCCTTTAGGTGTTGCACAAGAGTTATTGGCAAATGGGGATGAAATTTGAGAATTTCATTTTTTTGGCTAATTTTCCATTTTAACCCATTTTTTCCACTAACAAAGCAAGGGTTAACAGCCAAACAAGACTGTATCTTTATTGCCCTGACTCTGCCGTTTACAGAAACACCCTATATGTGGCCGTAAACTACTGTACGGCCACACAGCGGGGCGTAGAGTGAAAGGTGCGCCATATGGTTTTTGGAAGGCAGGTTTTGCTGGACTGTTTTTTTGACACCATGTCCCATTTGAAGCCCCCTGATGCACCCCTAGAGTAGAAACTCCATAAAAGTGACCCCATCTAAGAAACTACACCCCTCAAGGTATTCAAAACTGATTTTACAAACTTCATTAACCCTTTAGGTGTTGCACAAGAGTTATTGGCAAATGGGGATGAAATTTGAGAATTTCATTTTTTTGCCTAATTTTCCATTTTAACCAATTTTTTCCACTAAAAAAGCAAGGGTTAACAGCCAAACAAGATTGTATCTTTATTGCCCTGACTCTGCCGTTTACAGAAACACCCAATATGTGGCCGTAAACTACTGTACGGCCACACAGCGGGGCGTAGAGTGAAAGGTGCGCCGTTTGGTTTTTGGAAGGGAGGTTTTGCTGGACAGTTTTTTTGACACCATGTCCCATTTGAAGCCCCCCTGATGCAACCCTAGAGTAGAAACTCCATAAAAGTGACCCCCATCTAAGAAACTACACCCCTCAAGGTATTCAAAACTGATTTTACAAAGTTTGTTAACCCTTTAGGTGTTGCACAAGATTTAATGGAAAATAGAGATACAATTTCAAAATTTCACTTTTTTGGCAGATTTTCCATTTTAATATTTTTTTGCCAGTTACAAAGCAAGGGTTAACAGCAAAACAAAACTCATTATTTATGGCCCTGATTCTGTAGTTTACAGAAACACCCCATATGTGGTCGTAAACTGCTGTACGGGCACACGGCAGGGCGCAGAAGGAAAGGAATGCCATACGGTTTTTGGAAGGCAGATTTTGCTGGACTGTTTTTTTTACACCATGTCCCATTTGAAGCCCCCTGATGCAACCCTAGAGTAGAAACTCCATAAAAGTGACCTCATCTAAGAAACTACACCCCTCAAGGTATTCAAAACTGATTTTACAAAGTTTGTTAACCCTTTAGGTGTTGCACAAGATTTAATGGAAAATAGAGATACAATTTCAAAATTTCACTTTTTTGGCAGATTTTCCATTTTTATATTTTTTTTCCAGTTACAAAGCAAGGGTTAACAGCAAAACAAAACTCATTATTTATGGCCCTGATTCTGTAGTTTACAGAAACACCCCATATGTGGTCGTAAACTGCTGTACGGGCACACGGCAGGGCGCAGAAGGAAAGGAATGCCATACGGTTTTTGGAAGGCAGATTTTGCTGGACTGGTTTTATTGACACCATGTCCCATTTGAAGCCCCCCTGATGCACCCCTAGAGTAGAAACTCCAAAAAAGTGACCCCATTTTAGAAACTACGGGATAAGGTGGCAGTTTTGTTGGTACTAGTTTAGGGTACATATGATTTTTGGTTGCTCTATATTACACTTTTTGTGCGGCAAGGTAACAAGAAATAGCTTTTTTGGCACCGTTTTTTTTTTTTGTTATTTACAACATTCATCTGACCGGTTAGATCATGTGGTAATTTTATAGAGCAGGTTGTCACGGATGCGGCGATACCTAATATGTATACAAATTTTTTTATTTATGTAAGTTTTACACAATGAATTAATTTTTAAAACAAAAAAAAGTTTTAGTGTCTCCATAGTCTAAGAGCCATAGTTTTTTCAGTTTTTGGGCGATTATCTCAAGTAGGGTCTCATTTTTTGCGGGATGAGATTACGGTTTTATTGGCACTATTTTGGGGTGCATATGACTTTTTGATCGCTTGCTGTTACACTTTTTGTGAAGTAAGATGACAAAAAATTGCTTTTTTTACACCGTTTTTTTTTTTTTTTTTTACGGTGGTCACCTGAGGGGTTAGATCATGTGATATTTTTATAGAGCCGGTCGATACGGACGCGGCGATACCTAATATGTATACTTTTTTTTATTTATGTAAGTTTTACACAATGATTTCATTTTTGAAACAAAAAAAATCATGTTTTAGTGTTTCCATAGTCTAAGAGCCATAGTTTTTTCAGTTTTGGGGCGATTATCTTGGGTAGGGTATGATTTTTGCGGGATGAGATGACGGTTTGATTGTTACAATTTTGGAGTACATACAACTTTTTTGATCACTTTTATTAACTTTTTTGGGAAGTAAGGTGGGCAAAATTTCAATTTCATCATAGTTTTTAATTTTTTATTTTTATGGCGTTCACCGTTTGGGTAAAGTAACATGACCGTTTTATAGATCAGGTCGTTACGGACGCGGCGATACCAAACATGTGTAGGGAATTTAATTTTTTTTATTTTTAATCAGTGATAAATGTGTTTTTTGATTTTTACTTTATTTTCACTTTTTTTCACTTTCTTTTTGACCCAGACCCACTTGGTTCTTGAAGATCCAGTGGGTCTGATGTCTGTATAATACAGTACAGTACAATATATAGTACTTTACTGTATTTTACACTTTGTCTGAACAGATCTATGCCTTTCAGCACAGATCTGTTCAGCACCATGGACAGCAGGACGCCTGAGAGGCGTCCTGTTGCCATGGGAACCTTCCCCGTCTGCTCAGTTATGGTCAGAACTGCGCAGACGGGGAAGGGTAAGGACGGGGCTCTGGGGGGGCTGCCTGGGAGCTCTCTCCCTCTCCATTCGGGGGGCTGCAAAGGCACAGCAGCCCCCCGATTGGAGAGGGAGGGAGCTCCCTGCGCTGTTAACCTTTTCCATACAGCGGTCCGTACGGACCGCGGTATGGAAAGGGTTAAACGGCTGACATCGCAGCACAGATGTCAGCCGTTTATACCAGGGTGCCAGCAATGTGCTGGCACCCTGGTATACCCACTAGAAACCAACGATTATTCAAGGGGAGGCGGGCGGGGGATCGCGATCCCGCCTACCGCACCGCCCGCCTCCCGCACCGCCCGCACCGCCCGCAACCCTCCCCCTGCACCTCCCACCGTGCTCAAATAACTTAGGGGTGCAGGGGGGAGGGATGCAGGAACATTTTTGGAATCCTAAAGTTTCTGATCCCCGCGGTCAGGGACCGCGGGGATCAGAAACTGCAGAAATCGCAGCAAACCGCAGGTCTGAATTGACCTGCGGTTTGCCGCAATCGCCGACATGGGGGGGTCACGGGACCCCCCCGCGCATTTAGCCTAGGTGCCTGCTCAATGATTTGAGCAGGCACCGGGTTCCGATCACTGCCAGCCGCACGGCAGTGATCAGAAATACACAGGGCGTACATGTACGCCCTGTGTCCTTAAGTACCAGGGCACAAGGGCGTACCTGTACGCCCTATGTCCTTAAGAGGTTAAAGGAAAAATACGTTGATTCAAATTTTCACGGTGTCAACAAATCCCCCAAAAGTTGGGACAAGTAGCAATAAGAGGCTGGAAAAAGTAAATTTGAGCATAACGAAGAGCTGGAAGACCAATTAACACTAATTAGGTCCATTGGCAACATGATTGGGTATAAAAAGAGCTTCTCAGAGTGGCAGTGTCTCTCAGAAGCCAAGATGGGTAGAGGATCACCAATTCCCACAATGTTGCGCAGAAAGATAGTGGAGCAATATCAGAAAGGTGTTACCCAGCGAAAAATTGCAAAGACTTTGCATCTATCATCATCAACTGTGCATAACATCATCCGAAGATTCAGAGAATCTGGAACAATCTCTGTGCATAAGGGTCAAGGCCGTAAAACCATACTGGATGCCCGTGATCTCCGGGCCCTTAAACGACACTGCACTACAAACAGGAATGCTACTGTAAAGGAAATCACAGAATGGGCTCAGGAATACTTCCAGAAACCATTGTCAGTGAACACAATCCACCGTGCCATCCGCCGTTGCCAGCTGAAACTCTACAGTGCAAAGAAGAAGCCATTTCTAAGCAAGATCCACAAGCTCAGACGTTTTCACTGGGCCAGGAATCATTTAAAATGGAGTGTGGCAAAATGGAAGACTGTTCTGTGGTCAGACGAGTCACGATTCAAAGTTCTTTTTGGAAATCTGTGACGCCATGTCATCTGGACCAAAGAGGACAAGGACAACCCAAGTTGTTATCAACGCTCAGTTCAGAAGCCTGCATCTCTGATGGTATGGGGTTGCATGAGTGCGTGTGGCATGGGCAGCTTGCATGTCTGGAAAGGCACCATCAATGCAGAAAAATATATTCAGGTTCTAGAACAACATATGCTCCCATCCAGACGTCATCTCTTTTAGGGAAGACCCTGCATTTTTTAACAAGATAATGCCAGACCACATTCTGCATCAATCACAACATCATGGCTGCGTAGGAGAAGGATCCAGGTACTGAAATGGGCAGTCTGCAGTCCATATCTTTCACTTATAGAGAACATTTGGCGCATCATAAAGAGGAAGGTGCAACAAAGAAGGCCCAAGACGATTGAACAGTTAGAGGCCTGTATTAGACAAGAATGGGAGAGCATTCCTATTTCTAAACTTGAGAAACTGGTCTCCTCGGTCCCCAGATGTCTGTTGAGTGTTGTAAGAAGAAGGGGAGATGCCACACAGTTGTGAAAATGGCCTTGTCCCAACTTTTTGGGGATTTGTTGACGCCGTGAAATTCTGATTCAACATATTTTTCCCTTAAAATGGTACATTTTCTCAGTTTAAACTTTTGTTCCGTGATTTATGTTCTATTCTGAATAAAATATTAGAAGTTGGCACCTCCACATCATTGCATTCAGTTTTTATTCACGATTTGTATAGTGTCCCAACTTTTTGGGATTCCGGTTTGTATGTTTTTGGGGACTCAGAAGAGATCAGAAAAGAGAAAAAAAAATTGGGTTAGGGGTTAGAGGCCTGTGTTGGAAGAAGCTGGTCATTGAAATTTGCAAACTTTGTTCAAGGTGGCCGTTGCCTAATGTTTTAATTATTCATTTGGGTGGTATTGATTTAGGTTAGGTAAAAACCTGTGAATTTGTTTGGGAAATGAAGAGAAATTTGGCATTAATAAAAGGTATGTTGCCAAAGGTTAATCTGATTTTCTCTGAAATTGTGCCGTGCCTGGATTGGTCAACCAGGGACCAGATATTTTTTTTTTAAATTTGAAAAAGGATCAATAGGGCAATAGAAAAGTTTCTTCCTTTATTAGGAGGTTTTTCATACAGACACTCAGACTTAGATGGATCATTACCTGGTCTTTTTAGGTCTGACAATGTCCATCTTTCAGAGATTGGATTAGATATTTACAATTTGGGCCTGCAATCTGCAATCGAGAGATGGCTGCAATGCTGGTGGGGACCCTGGCACATTGAAGCGGGGCTTGCAGGGTGGATGGATTTCTCAGTAATTGATTATGCTTATGGTTTAATTTAATTATTTATTTAATGTGGAATTATTTATATTTATTTAATTATTTATGATAATTGATTCGGGTGTTGTTTATTTAAGGTAACCCATAATAAAGCATTGCGGACATTATTCACCCAACCCAGATTGTGATGTCTTATTTAATATGACAAATAATCTGACCCAAGAGAGAGTCAAAAGAGCCACCCCATAAATGCACATCCAACCATTAAAGGATAAAATATATATATAAAGTTTATTAGACACAACAACACACACGCATTAAAAAATTGTATACAATATAGAACAAAGTGCGGTATGCAATAAAATATATGTAACCGACACACACAGGTCCACTGAATTATCACATATAAATGTATGCGTTATCAACCAGCATATAAAGCAATACAGTAAATCACATATAGCAAATGTAAGGTAGGGTAAGACCACTAGAATTGAAGGTGCAAACAGACCGACATGGGGTCAAATATCAAGAGCCAAACCTACATAGCCAGCTGGTGCAACATTACAAGCGCCCAACGCGTGTCGCCGGAGCAATCCGGCTTCCTCAGGGGTGAAAGACTGTTAATATAGGGTGTTAAATAAGCTATAATTGCATTCACCTGTGCAGCAGAAAGAGTCTTATTTAATATATATTAAGTTTTTATATAATAAGCATGTGTCTCCATGAATAGTCTCCTAGAGCGTTTAGCTTGGGGGACTCATGGGAGCACAGGCACCTCATATATTTCTATGGAATGGCCTTCTTCTCCCTCCCCCTCTGCTCTTTTATTTGCAGAAGATACCTGAGTTTGGTGCTGGGGTAACTGGCTTATTACGGTTTTTGATGTTGTTGGCGGCTGAAGAATGCTCAACGCTGATTGGTGCTGGCGGCTCCTGGGGGAGAAATCCAGCGTTGTGATTTGTTGTTATACATACGGCGGGAAGCTTGTCCCCTTTATATTTCGGGTGTTCCAGTGGTTCGGGCCCAGTTTGAAGAAGAAGAGGAGTATCGCCCCGCCCCCCGTTTAAAAAAAAAAAAAAAAAAGATAAAGATATGTCTTTGTCGCTTTGCTGAGTTAGTGAGGCAGAATCACTCAGGTAGCTGGGTGGATGTCGTTCTCAGTAATTGATTATGCTTATGGGTTTATTTAATTATTAATTTAATGTGGAATTAGTTATATTTATGATAATTGATTCTGGTGCTGTTTATTTAAGATAAACCATAATAAAGCATTGCGGCCATTATTCATCCAACACAGATTGTAATGTCTTATTTATTATATATTACGTTTTTGATGTTTTTGGGGAAGGTGAGATGTGCCTCCATGTCCATATTGCTCCCTTTGCTGGCTGGATTCACTTTTCCATTATATTATACACTTCTCGTTTCCATGGTTACGCCTACCGTGTAATCCAGCAGCGTTAGCTGTGCTTGCACACTATAGGAAAAAGCACCAGCCTATGCGCACTCCTGTGGTCCTGGTCACCAGAGAGGCTAGTGCTTTTTCCTATAATGTACAAGCGCAGCCAATGCTCCTGGATTGCAGAGTGGTCATAACCATGGAAAGAGAAGTGTGTAATGTAATGAAAAAATGAATCCAGCCAGCAAAGGAAGCAATATGGACAACTAAATACATAGTAAGTGCCTTGTATTGGATTTCTCTATTCCACTTGCTCAAGTGAGACAACCCCTTAATAACTGTTAGTTTGCCAATTCTTTGCTATTGAGTCCACATTAAATACAATAGATCTCAACATTTAAAGGGGTTGTCTCATCATGGACAATGGAGGCATATCACCAGGATATGTCCCGATTGTCGTCTAGGTGTGGGTCCCACCGCTGGAACCTGCACCTATATTGAGAACGGAGCCCTGCAAGTGAAGGAGGTTGCACTGCGCATGCGCAGCCACCCTCCTATCATTTTCTATGGGGCCGGCGAAAAAAAACAAGCTCTGGCTCAGCTATTTCCGTCGGCCCTGTTGAAATGAATGGGAGCGGACGTGGTTCGCTCCCATTCCCTTCTATGGGGAGCAGTCTTAGTGGTGGCCGGACCAGAGTCCTCCAGCCACCACCTTGCGGGGCTCCGTTCTCGATATATATGTGCGGGTCCCAGCGGTGTGACCCGCACCTATAAGACAATGGGGACATATCCCTGTGTGTCCATTTTTTGCTGTCTGTGTGGCATCCGTGTTTCACTAACACTGAACAGCTGAAAAATAATTTTCAAAGCATCTCTGCCTAATGATCCGTGAAACACGGATTCAACGCAAATAGCATCCGTGGTTTTCAATGACCCATAGACCATAATGGATACGTGAACACGGACAAAATAGAGCATGCATCCATGCTAAAAACATGACTCCACAGACCGTGCTAAAACACTGATGTGTGAATATACACATTAAAATGAATGGGGACATGTGCTGTCCGTGGAGAACAAGTACAGCACACGTCCATGAAACACTGACGTGTGAATGAGGCTTCATTCTGTCAGCGATGGGGACACATCAAATGCATTCTGGTGCACTCCTTTTTTTTTTGTTCAGTTTTGTCCCCATTGATAATGATTGGGGACAAAACACATGCATTTTTTCCCCGCTATTGAGATCCTATGACGGATCTCAATAGCGGAAAGGGAAAGCGCATATGTGAAAGTAGCCTTACTAAACAACTTTGCATTAACTCTTTAGGTGTTAGTTGACCCTTTGCAGTAGGACTCTGGGGAATGTCAGAATTATTGAGCATAAAAATATACGTATTGAAAAGGCCTGTCTATATATGTAAAAATGAACATCGGGAGCATCGGGGGTCCATTTTGTCTAGTTTTAAAAGATTGGGGTGAGGTGAAGCTCTCAAAGACTAACTGAGAGATTAGTGATCTGTGCAAAAGTGTTTACACCGTCTGTTTTTGTAAGAAGAAGGTTTCACAGGTATAATAAAATGCATACTCGGATAAGGGAATATGCTGAATTTTGAGTTATTCCCTGTAAGTAAAAAATAATATAATTTAGTATTCATTGTAATTTTTATATTAATCCTCATATGAATGGATTTTGAGTTTTTATATAGGTTCTAAAACATCAAGACAAAGGGCAAAGTATCACCTGAATTCTGTTTTATCACAATAAATAGGAAAGGTGTTTAGTTATGTCTAGGAGTTGTGTACCTACAAGTTCTTGAGAATAGAGGTCTAATCCTGGATACACCTTTATGTTTACAGACTATTGTTCTAGAAGTTCTGTCTAAAATCTTTATTGGAAAACAGAATTGTGATGGCACACTCACATTTGGTTGGATAAATAGTATTTATTAGTTTCAGTTGGGTATTCGATTGGCTTATTTGATTTTTAATTTTTAATTGTTTATATGTATAAAAAATTATCTGAACATATGTTAAAAGATATAATAAAAATGAAAGAAATAGGTAAAAGAAAAAATAAATAAAAATAAAAGGTTTTAAATAAAGTTGTATCTGGTGTTCAAAATATTGAAAGAGTCTATTCAATGAGTCCTGGAATATAGAGTCATATAGTTGGGATGTTTTTCTGGAGTATTTGTATTCTTCAGTACATGTACAGTGACCTTGTAAGTAAAAGGTAATCCAGTATGATTTTGATTTTGATCAAAAAATAATCGTGAAAATAGTAGAAAAGCGTGAAAAAAAGGAAATAAGGTAAGAAATTAGTGCAAAATTGGTGCTGGTTCACTCAAATATATATTTTGTGCACGATAAAAAAATAAATAAAAAATTGGATAATCAGTACTGATTATAGAATCAAATGGTGTGAGTGATATTAAGAACAATGTCAGATATTTGCTGGTAGGGAATCTGCATTGCTTGTTCTTCTACTCGTTGGATTTACCAATATTGGAACATCCGCCCTTTAATGGTAGAACCGGTACCTTGCTGGTAATATATATAGAATATATATAGAAGTAGTCTTTTATATATTATATAGTTTCCCGGTGCAGTCTAGTCATATATTTGTCCTGTTTAATGGAATACTTAGTAATTAGAAGGTTGTACTTTACCCCTCTTCTTCCGTTACGGTGTACTCCTTTGTGCAAGGACCTGCGTGGCGTCCCACGTGATCTCTCGCCTTACCATGTGATGCTGCACGTGATGATGATGCGGGTCAACGTCACACGGTGATGTGGTTCCTGATTGGCCAATCTCTTTTGCTGCGGGATATTTGAAAAGATTCTCGCTGAGAAGAATATGTTCTTTGCGGAAGTTTAATAATTCCAAGTGGTGAATATCTTTTCGTCCTCACTGCTTCCTTAGACCAGACGCGTTTCGGGACACTTTTGGTCCCTTCCTCAGTGGTTCGTGTTGTATCAGGAGCGAGTGAGGATTTAAATGCTGTTTGCTTTAAGGGGCGTTGCCTTCAATTTGATTGAGTTGCTTGTAAATCCTGGTTTGGATTTGGTTTGTTTAAATCCTGGTCTGGATTTAGTATGTAGAAAAAATGCAATGAGACTGGGATGCATATAAAAGTAAAAATAGATGAAAAATGAATAAAAATGAAAATGAAAATAAAAATAAAAATGAACTGATGTTTGTTCACATTATTTGTGTTGTTCTATATTTCTTGTTAGGAGTAATTTGTATTATTATTGTAAAAGATCCATGTATGTCTTGGATCTCATCCCTAGATTTATGCTCACTGTTCTTCCGCTATTTAGTGCTTGCGGTTCTTTTGCAAATATGCGGTTACAGTGCGTTTTTTTTCCCCCTTTTTTTATCAAGTGTTATTTGTTACTTGAAATCAAATTATTTGATTTAAGTGAGGAATCTGGTGACTATGTCATATTTAGTCGCAGCTTTATTATTTGGGTCTTTTGTGAATGGTATTTATTGTAGCTTCATTATCTTAGGTCGTCTTATACTTACAATTATAGTTTGGTAGGTGTTTTGTATATTCTGATCTGCGTAATCTTGAGCTGGTTGGCTTTCTTATTTGTATCTGTGTCTAAAAAGAATGTTATACCTTTGTTGGTATTCCTATGTCCATTACGGTTTTGATGCGGTTAGTGTGCGTTTTTTCGAAATATTTGTATTTATGAGATTTTTCAAGATTATTTTGAAATCGGGATTACTTGTCCTTTTCATGTAGATAATTAGATGGATTCCTGCTGTTACTTGGTTTGATTTTAATAATTGTATACAAAACACCTACCAAACTATAATTGTAAGTATAAGACGACCTAAGATAATGAAGCTACAATAAATACCATTCACAAAAGACCCAAATAATAAAGCTGCGACTAAATATGACATAGTCACCAGATTCCTCACTTAAATCAAATAATTTGATTTCAAGTAACAAATAACACTTGATAAAAAAAGGGGGAAAAAAAACGCACTGTAACCGCATATTTGCAAAAGAACCGCAAGCACTAAATAGCGGAAGAACAGTGAGCATAAATCTAGGGATGAGATCCAAGACATACATGGATCTTTTACAATAATAATACAAATTACTCCTAACAAGAAATATAGAACAACACAAATAATGTGAACAAACATCAGTTCATTTTTATTTTTATTTTCATTTTCATTTTTATTCATTTTTCATCTATTTTTACTTTTATATGCATCCCAGTCTCATTGCATTTTTTCTACATACTAAATCCAGACCAGGATTTAAACAAACCAAATCCAAACCAGGATTTACAAGCAACTCAATCAAATTGAAGGCAACGCCCCTTAAAGCAAACAGCATTTAAATCCTCACTCGCTCCTGATACAACACGAACCACTGAGGAAGGGACCAAAAGTGTCCCGAAACGCGTCTGGTCTAAGGAAGCAGTGAGGACGAAAAGATATTCACCACTTGGAATTATTAAACTTCCGCAAAGAACATATTCTTCTCAGCGAGAATCTTTTCAAATATCCCGCAGCAAAAGAGATTGGCCAATCAGGAACCACATCACCGTGTGACGTTGACCCGCATCATCATCACGTGCAGCATCACATGGTAAGGCGAGAGATCACGTGGGACGCCACGCAGGTCCTTGCACAAAGGAGTACACCGTAACGGAAGAAGAGGGGTAAAGTACAACCTTCTAATTACTAAGTATTCCATTAAACAGGACAAATATATGAATAGACTGCACCGGGAAACTATATAATATATAAAAGACTACTTCTATATATATTCTATATATATTACCAGCAAGGTACCGGTTCTACCATTAAAGGGCGGATGTTCCAATATTGGTAAATCCAACGAGTAGAAGAACAAGCAATGCAGATTCCCTACCAGCAAATATCTGACATTGTTCTTAATATCACTCACACCATTTGATTCTATAATCAGTACTGATTATCCAATTTTTTATTTATTTTTTTATCGTGCACAAAATATATATTTGAGTGAACCAGCACCAATTTTGCACTAATTTCTTACCTTATTTCCTTTTTTTCACGCTTTTCTACTATTTTCACGATTATTTTTTGATCAAAATCAAAATCATACTGGATTACCTTTTACTTACAAGGTCACTGTACATGTACTGAAGAATACAAATACTCCAGAAAAACATCCCAACTATATGACTCTATATTCCAGGACTCATTGAATAGACTCTTTCAATATTTTGAACGCCAGATACAACTTTATTTAAAACCTTTTATTTTTATTTATTTTTTCTTTTACCTATTTCTTTCATTTTTATTATATCTTTTAACATATGTTCAGATAATTTTTTATACATATAAACAATTAAAAATTAAAAATCAAATAAGCCAATCGAATACCCAACTGAAACTAATAAATACTATTTATCCAACCAAATGTGAGTGTGCCATCACAATTCTGTTTTCCAATACAATACATTCTCGCGGTTTTTAGGTGTATCGGTGATTGAGCACCTCCATCCATATTGACCAATTGGTGAGCCTCAGTAACACTTCTAATCTAAAATCTTTATGCTCCCTAGCAAATTGAAGCCTTTTTTTCTGGTTTGCCTCACTGATTAGTGGTTTTCTTACGGCTACACCACTGTTCAGTCCCAATCCCTTGAGTTGCCTTCGCATTGTGTGTGTGGAAATGCTCTTACTTTCACTATAAAACATAGCCCTGAGTTCTACTGTTGTTTTTCCTCGATTTGATTTCACCAAACGTTTAAGTGATTGCCGATCACGATCATTCGAATACGATGGGTCCCCACTATCCTTCCAGTTTTTAATAATGCGTTGGACAGTTCTTAACCCAATTTTAGTAGTTTCTGCAATCTCATTACCGTATTTTTCGCCCCATAAGACGCACTTCCCCCCCCAAAAAAAATCGGGGGGAAATGCCCCTGCGTCTTATGGGGCAAATGCTGACAATTTAACATCGCTGGATGCGATGTAGAGTGAGCGGGGGCCGGGGGAGGGACTGGGAGGAGGAGCTGGGGGCCGGGAATAGCGGCAGGGCGGTGCAATCAATGTACTATAGCCCCGCCCCGCCGCTCCGGTATACTAATATTAAATGTCTTATTCAATTAAAATGTATTAGATATGCCCCCTCACTCCTAAATTGCTAATCGTACCTTACATCCTATTCCTAGGTTCTGTAATGCAGGCCGGGCGGGTGGCAGCGTAACTCCTTGATGTCATGTGCCTGCGCCGCCTACTTTTTGAATGAAGCAGGCGGCGCAGGCAAGTGACGTCAGTGAGTGACGTGCCGGCCGCCCGGCCTGCATTACAGAACCTAGGAATAGGATGTAAGGTACTATTAGGAATTTAGGAGTGAGGGGGCATATCTAATACATTTTAATTGAATAAGACATTTAATATTAGTATACTGGGGGCGGCGGAGGTGGGGGCGGCGGCGGGTGGGGGGGGGGGGGCGGGCAGCCGAGCTGATCCGTGGATGGCACAGTTAGGGGGGGGGGGGTCTGTGGATGCCACTGTTATGGGCTGGGGGGCTGTGGATGCCACTGTTATGGGCTGGGGGGCTGTGGATGGCACTGTTATGGGGTGGGGGGTCTGTGGATGGCACATATATAACAGTGCCATCCACAGAATCCCCCCTGTAACAGTGCCATCCACAGATCCCCCCTGTAACAGTGTGTCAGTCATCCACAGATCCCCCCCATAACAGTGTCCGTCATCCACAGATCCCCCCATAACAGTGTCCGTCATCCACAGATCCCCCCATAACAGTGTCTGTCATCCACAGACCCCCCATAATAGTGTCCGTCATCCACAGATCCCCCCCATAACAGTGTCCGTCATCCACAGATCCCCCCCATAACAGTGTCCGTCATCCACAGATCCCCCCCATAACAGTGTCCGTCATCCACAGATCCCCCCCATAACAGTGTCCGTCATCTACAGATCCCCCCCATAACCGTGTCCGTCATCCACAGATTCCCCCCATAACAGTGTCCGTCATCCACAGATCCCCCATAACAGCGTCCGTCATCCACAGATCCCCCCATAACAGTGTCTGTCATCCACAGATCCCCCCATAACAGTGTCCTTCACAGATCCCCAGTAATAGTGCAACCCACAGACCACCATTAGTTCCAAACCCACCAAAAGCACACCTTTTGGTTAAAAATATTTTTTTTCTTATTTTCCTCCCCAAAAACCTAGGTGCGTCTTATGGGCCGGTGCGTCTTATAGTGCGAAAAATACGGTAGATGTTTTCTCTGCATGATGCATGCCAATGATTTGACCCTTCTCAAACAGACTAAAATCTTTTCCACGACCACGTCTTTCGACATGGTTGTTTAAGAAATGAGAAGCAACTCATTGCACCAGTTGGGGTTAAATAACTTATTGCCAGCTGAAAAATAATCGCCCATGCAGTAATTATCCAATAGGAGGCACTTTTTGCTTAGTTAAATCCAGGCGGCGACTTTTTTTTTGGACAGGCAGTGTATACAGGTCCTTCTCAAAAAATTAGCATATTGTGATAAAGTTCATTATTTTCTGTAATGTACTGATAAACATTAGACTTTCATATATTTTTAGATTCATTACACACCAACTGAAGTAGTTCAAGCCTTTTATTGTTTTAATATTGATGATTTTGGCATACAGCTCATGAAAACCCAAAATTCCTATCTCAAAAAATTAGCATATCATGAAAAGGTTCTCTAAACGAGCTATTAACCTAATCATCTGAATCAACTAATTAACTCTAAACACCTGCAAAAGATTCCTGAGGCTTTTAAAAACTCCCAGCCTGGTTCATTACTCAAAACCGCAATCATGGGTAAGACTGCTGACCTGACTGCTGTCCAGAAGGCCATCATTGACACCCTCAAGCAAGAGGGTAAGACACAGAAAGAAATTTCTGAATGAATAGGCTGTTCCCAGAGTGCTGTATCAAGGCACCTCAGTGGGAAGTCTGTGGGAAGGAAAAAGTGTGGCAGAAAACGCTGCACAACGAGAAGAGGTGACCGGACCCTGAGGAAGATTGTGGAGAAGGACCGATTCCAGACCTTGGGGGACCTGCGGAAGCAGTGGACTGAGTCTGGAGTAGAAACATCCAGAGCCACCGTGTACAGGCGTGTGCAGGAAATGGGCTACAGGTGCCGCATTCCCCAGGTCAAGCCACTTTTGAACCAGAAACAGCGGCAGAAGCGCCTGACCTGGGCTACAGAGAAGCAGCACTGGACTGTTGCATGTCATTCGGAAATCAAGGTGCCAGAGTCTGAAGGAAGACTGGGGAGAGGGAAATGCCAAAATGCCTGAAGTCCAGTGTCGAGTACCCACAGTCAGTGATGGTCTGGGTGCCATGTCAGCTGCTGGTGTTGGTACACTGTGTTTTATCAAGGGCAGGGTCAATGCAGCTAGCTATCAGGAGATTTTGGAGCACTTTATGCTTCCATCTGCTGAAAACCTTTATGGAGATGAAGATGTCATTTTTCAGCACGACCTGGCACCTGCTCACAGTGCCAAAACCACTGGTAAATGGTTTACTGACCATGGTATTACTGTGCTCAATTGGCCTGCCAACTCTCCTGACCTGAACCCCATAGAGAATCTTTGGGATATTGGGAAGAGAAAGTTGAGAGACGCAAGACCCAACACTCTGGATGAGCTTAAGGCCGCTATGGAAGCATCCTGGGCCTCCATAACACCTCAGCAGTGCCACAGGCTGATTGCCTCCATGCCACGCCGCATTGAAGCAGTCATTTCAGCAAAAGGATTCCCGACCAAGTATTGAGTGCATAACTGAACATAATTATTTGAAGGTTGACTTTTTTTGTATTAAAAACACTTTTCTTTTATTGGTCGGATGAAATATGCAAATTTTTTGAGATAGGAAATTTGGGTTTTCATGAGCTGTATGCCAAAATCATCAATATTAAAACAATAAAAGGCTTGAACTACTTCAGTTGGTGTGTAATGAATCTAAAATATATGAAAGTCTAATGTTTATCAGTACATTACAGAAAATAATGAACTTTATCACAATATGCTAATTTTTTGAGAATGACCTGTATATATTCAATTGACCATATTTTGGGTGTAGAATCTGTTTTGGAATAAGGCTGGTTTGTAACTGCAGTATCATTCTAACTTTTTCCAATCCAGGGAGATTTATACATACTGTTGAAAATTATTCTTATATCATGGTATTATCTCCAAGGAACTGAGTTTAGTTCTATGAATGTATGGTTAATTAAATATGTATATATATATGTAGATAACAATATAAATCTGACATGAGTTTAATCTGAGAAATCTGTTGGCTGAGAGAAATCAGGTATCAAAGTTAGGCCTCATGCACACGACAGTATTTTTTCACGGTCCGCAAAAACGGGGTCCGTAGGTCCGTGATCCGTGACCGTTTTTTCATCCGTGGGTCTTCCTTGATTTTTGGAGGATCCACGGACAGGTTCAGCCAAACTTTTGGGCACTAAAATGGCTCTAAAATAGTCCTGGAAAGGGCTAGAGGGCTGCAAAAGGCATCAAATGGATGGGTGGATGGGTGTAAGTGGCGGTGTAGGTTGACGTGGCGGTATAGGTAGAAGCGGCGGTGAAGGAGGAATAGGTAGCCAACACTGATTTGTGTTATTTTTTTATTTTTAAATTGGGGTATTCCCCATAATATTGGGACATATAACAAAATAAAACAAAGAATACGTGCACTTGAGTACAAGAATGGATGGTTGAGGCTGGTATAAATGTCTATTCTGCACAAGGTATGGACAAGTCCTGTGGGATCCATGCCTGGTTCATTTTAATAAACGTAAGCTTGTCCACATTGGCTGCGGCCTGTGATAATGCTCTCTGCCATGCTAAATACACGTTCACACTATACACTGGCTGCAGGGCAGGTCAGCACCTCCAAGGCTGACAAAGCTTTTCCACATTCTGGCCATGCTAACCCTGCCTTCTCAGGTGCTGGTGGTGCCCCAGCTGCGGTAGCGACCTCTTCCTCCTCCTCTGCTTTCGCCTTGTGCTTCCACTGTGCCCCCGCTGTCAGGTGGGAATGCTATCATCAGCGTGCGCTTGTAGTCGCACATCTTCCGATCAGTAACAGATGTTTTCACAAAATTTTGTTCCCTGTCAGCAATGCAGAGCAGGGGTTCATTCATGGCAAAAGGGGGTTCATGTCACCCATTAATAGAACAGAGGATTTTGAGAGATTTAGGCCCCTGTCAGCAATGCAGAGCAGGGGTTCATTCACGGCAAAAGGGGGTTCTTGTCACCCAGCAATACAAAAGAGGATTTTGAGAGATTTAGGCCCATGTCACCCAGGCACAGCAGGGGTTCATTCACGGCAAAAGGGGGTTCATGCCACCCAGCAATACAACATAGGATTTGGAGAGATTTAGGCCCATGTCACCATTGCAGAGCAGGGGTTCATTCACGGCAAAAGGGGGTTCATGTCATCCAGCAATAGAACAGAGGATTTTGAGAGATTTAGGCCCATGTCACCCAGGCACAGCAGGGGTTCATTCACGGCAAAAGGGGGTTCATGCCACCCAGCAATACAACATAGGATTTGGAGAGATTTAGGCCCATGTCACCATTGCAGAGCAGGGGTTCATTCACGGCAAAAGGGGGTTCATGTCATCCAGCAATAGAACAGAGGATTTTGAGAGATTTAGGCCCCTGTCAGCAATGCAGAGCAGGGGTTCATTCACGGCAAAAGGGGGTACATGTCACCCAGCAATAGAACAGAGGATTTTGAGAGATTTAGGCCCCTGTCAGCAATGCAGAGCAGTAGTTTATTCACGGCAAAAGGGGGTACATGTCACCCAGCAATACAACAGAGGATTTTGAGAGATTTAGGCCCTTGTCACCCAGGCACAGCAGGAGTTCATTTACGTCAAAAGGGGGTTCTTGTCATTCAGCAATACAACAGAGGATTTTGAGAGATTTAGGCCCCTGTCAGCAATGCAGAGCAGGGGTTCATTCACGGCAAAAGGGGATTCATGTCACCCAGCAATACAACAGAGAATTTTGAGAGATTTAGGCCCATGTCAGCAATGCAGAGCAGGGGTTCATTCACGGCAAAAGGGGGTACATGTCACCCAGCAATGCGACAGAGGATTTTGAGAGATTTAGAGATTTAGGCCCCTGTCAGCAATGCAGAGCAGGGGTTCATTCACGGCAAAAGGGGGTACATGTCACCCAGCAATAGAACAGAGGATTTTGAGAGATTTAGGCCCCTGTCAGCAATGCAGAGCAGTAATTTATTCACGGCAAAAGGGGGTTCATGCCACCCAGCAATACAACATATTATTTTGAGAGATTTAGGCCCTTGTCACCCAGGCACAGCAGGAGTTCATTTACGTCAAAAGGGGGTTCTTGTCATTCAGCAATACAACAGAGGATTTTGAGAGATTTAGGCCCCTGTCAGCAATGCAGAGCAGGGGTTCATTCACGGCAAAAGGGGATTCATGTCACCCAGCAATACAACAGAGGATTTTGAGAGATTTAGGCCCCTGTCAGCAATGCAGAGCAGGGGTTCATTCACGGCAAAAGGGGGTACATGTCACCCAGCAATACAACAGAGGATTTTGAGAGATTTAGGCCCCTGTCAGCAATGCAGAGCAGGGGTTCATTCACGGCAAAAGGGGGTACATGTCACCCAGCAATACAACAGAGGATTTGGAGAGATTTCGGCCTCTGTCAGCAATGCAGAGCAGGGGTTCATTCACGGCAAATGGGGGTACATGTCACCCAGCAATGCAACAGAGGATTTGGAAAGATTTAGGCCCCTGTCAGCAATGCAGAGCAGGGGTTAATTCACGGCAAAAGGGGATTCATGTCACCCAGCATTACAACAGAGGATTTTGAGAGATTTCGGCCACTGTCAGCAATGCAGAGCAGGCGTGCCCCTGTCACCCAGGCACAGCAGGGGTTCATTCACGGCAAAAGGGGGGATCATGTCACCCGGCAATAGAACAGAGGATTTTGAGAGATTTAGGCCCCTGTCAGCAATGCAGAGCATGGGTTCATTCACAGCAAAAGGGGGTACATGTCACCCAGCAATACAACAGATTATTTTGAGAGATTTATGCCCCTGTCAGCAATGCAGAGCAGGAGTTAATTCACGGCAAAAGGGGGTACATGTCACCCAGCCATAGAACAGAGGATTTTGAGAGATTTAGGCTCCTGTCAGCAATGCAGAGCAGGGGTTCATTCACAGCAAAAGGGGGTACATATCCCCCAGCAATAGAACAGAGGATTTTGAGAGATTCAGGCCCCTGTCACCCAGGCACAGCAGGAGTTCATTTACGTCAAAAGGGGGTTCTTGTCATTCAGCAATACAACAGAGGATTTTGAGAGATTTAGGCCCCTGTCAGCAATGCAGAGCAGGGGTTTATTCACGGCAAAAGGGGATTCATGTCACCCAGCAATACAACAGAGGATTTTGAGAGATTTAGGCCCCTGTCAGCAACGCAGAGCAGGGGTTCATTTACGTCACAAGTGGGTTCATGTCACCCAGCAATTTAACAGAGGATTTTGAGAGATTTAGGCCCCTGTCAGCAATGCAGAGCAGGGGTTCATTCACGACAAAAGGGGGTACATGTCATTCAGCAATCCAACAGTGGATTTGGAGAGATTTAGGCTCCTGTCAGCAATGCACAGCAGGGGTTCATTCACGGCAAAAGGGGGTTCATGTCACTAAGCAATACAACAGAGGATTTTGAGAGATTTAGGCCCCTGTCAGCAATGCAGAGCAGGGGTTCATTCATGGCAAATGGGGTTACATGTCATCCAGCAATAGAACATAGGATTTTGAGAAATTTAGGCCCCTGTCAGCAATGCAGAGCAGGGGTTCATTCACTGCAAAAGGAGGTTCATGTCACCCAGCAATACAAAAGAGGATTTTGAGAGATTTACGCCCCTGTCACCCAGGCACAGCAGGGGTTTGTATACGCCAAAAATTTTAAAATGTCACCCGCCAATTGAAAATAAGATTTTTTTCAATTTAGGGCACCAAATCGTTCCTGAAAAGGCTAGAGGGATGTAAAAGGCAGTAAAATGGGCTTAAGAGCATAGCAACTGCTCTGCAAACAAATGTGGATAGGGAAATGATTTAAAATGAAATAAAATAACTAAAAATTACAAATTATTAACCTGAAACTCAGGGAAGGAGGTGGATATGGAGTCAGCAGTTGAGGAGGCGGTGAATGTGGTTTTGTAGGTGGAGGCAGCAATGGAGGAGGAACAGGTAGACAACAATTTTTTTTATTTTTATTATTGGGTAGGTAGCCCCAAAAATATTGGGACAAATAAAAAAAAAGAAAACAAAGAATCATTGCACTTGATTTGAGTACAAGAATGTATGTTTAATTGTGGTATAAATGCCTATTCTGCACAAGGTACAGACAAGTCTTGTGGGATCCAAGCCTGGTTCATTTTTATGAACGTGAGTTTGTCCACGTCGGCTGTGGACAGGCAGCTACATCTGTCTGTAATGACGCCTCCTGCCGTGCTAAATACATGTTCAGAGAGTACACTGGCTGCAGGGCTGGCCAGCACCTCCAAGGCTAACAGGGCAAGCTTTGGCCATGTGGACAATTTGGAGACCCAGAAGTTGAATAGGGCAGAACCATCAGTCAGTACGTGTAGTCGTGTCCACAGGTACTGTTCCACCATGTTGTTCAAATGCTGCCTCCTGCTAACACGCTCCATATCAGCAGTTGGGGCTGATTGTTGCGGCAAGGTGACAAAGCTTTTCCACATGTCGGCCATGCTAACCCTGCCTTCTGAGGTGCTGGCGCTGACACAGCTGCATTGGCGACCTCTTCCTCCTCCCCTGCCTTCGCCTTGTGCTTCCACTTGTCCCCCGGCATCAGTCGGGAATGCTCTCAGGAGCGCCTCTACCAGCATGCGCCTGTAGTCGCGCATCTTACGATCACGCTCCAGTGAGGGAATTGAGGACGGCACATTGTCTTTGTAACGGGGATCCAGCAGGGTGGCCACCAAGAAGTCAGCACACGTTAAAATGTGGGCAACTCTGCAGTCATTGCGCAGGCACTGCAGAATGTAGTCGCTCATGTGTGCCAGGCTGCCCAGAGGTTAGGACAAGCTGTCCTCTGTGGGAGGTGTATCGTCTGCGTCCTCCGTATCCCCCCAGCCACGCACCAGTGATGGGCCCAAGCTGCATTGGATGCCACCGCGCTGTGAACATGCTTCATCCCCATCCTCCTCCTCCTCATCCTCCTCCTTCTCCTCCTCTAGTAGTGGGCCCTGGCTGGCCAAAATTGTACCTGGCCTCTGCTTTTGCAAAAATCCTCTTTCTGAGACACTTCTAAAAGACTTGCCTGAAAGTGTTAGAGATGTCCCCTCTTCCTCCTCTTCGTCCTGGGCCACATGCTCTTCCATCATCGCCCTAAGTGTTTCTCAAGGAGACATAGAAGTGTTATTGTACCGCTGATAACAGCGTCATCGCCACTGGCCATGTTGGTGGAGTACTCGAAACAGCGCAACAGGGCACACAGGTCTCGCATGGAGGCCCAGTCATTGCTGGTGAAGTGGTGCTGTTCCACAGTGCGACTTACCCGTGCGTGCTGCAGCTGGTGGGCACGTCGCATATGAGGCGGTGGGCGGGAAGGCCGAAGTTACACTGCAGTGCTGGCAGGCAAACAGCAGCAGGGTGAGAACGCCGAAAGCGCGCACAGTCTGCACTCAGACATGTCGGGGTAGTTGTGAATGAATTTCTGCACCACTAAATTCAGCACATGCACCAGGCAAGGGATGTGCGTCAAACCTGCTAGTCCCAGAGCTGCAACGAGATTTCGCCCATTATCGCACACCACCAGGCCAGGCTTGAGGCCCACTGGCAGCAACCACTCATCGGTCTGTTGTTCTATACCCCCGCCACAACTCCTGCGCAGTGTTGGGCCTGTCCCCCAAACACATCAGTTTCAGAACGGCCTGCTGACGTTTATCCCTGGCTGTGCTGAAGTTGGTGGTGAAGGTTTATCGCTGACCGGATGAGGAGGTGGTAGAAGAGGAGGAGGAAGCTGAGTAGGAAGAGGAGGCAACAGGAGGCAAAGAATGATGCCCTGCAATCCTTGGCGGCGGAAGGAAGTGCGCCAAACAGCTCTCCGCCGGGGGCCCCAGCAGCTACTACATTTACCCAGTGTGCAGTTAGGGAGATATAGCGTCCCTGGCCAAGCTTACTGGTCCACGTATCTGTGGTTAGGTGGACCTTGCCACAGATGGCGTGGCGCAGTGCATACTTGATTTTATCGGATACTTGGTTGTGCAGGGAGGGCACGGCTCTCCTGGACAAGTAGTGGCGGCTGGGAACAACATACTGTGGGACAGCAAGCGACATGAGTTGTTTGAAGCTGTCCGTCTCCATCCAGCCTGAATGACAGCATTTCAAAGGCCAGCAGTTTAGAAATGCTGGCATTCAGGGCCAGGGATCGAGGGTGGCTAGGTGGGAATTTACGCTTTCTCTCAAAGGTTTGTGAGATGGAGAGCTGAACGCTTCCGTGTGACATGGTGGAGATGCTTGGTGACGGAGTTGGTGTTGTTGGTGGCACATCCTCTGTTTGCTGGGCGGCAGGTGCCAACGTTCCTCCAGAGGCGGAGGAAGAGGCCGAGGCAGCAGCAGAAGAGGGAGCCCTTTCTTGGTTTTGAAGGTGCTTAATCCACTGCAGCCCATGTCTCGCATATAGATGCCTGGTCATGCAGGTTGTGCTAAAGTTCAGAACGTTAATTCCTCGCTTCAGGCTCTGATGGCACAGCATACAAACCACTCGGGTCTTGTCGTTAGCACATTGTGTGAAGAAGTGCCATGCCAGGGAACTCCTTGAAGCTGCCTTTGGTGTGCTCGGTCCCTGGTGACGGTGGCCAGTAGCAGGTAAACTGTTTTGGTGACAGCTGCTCTGCTTTTGCACCGTGCTCCTGCTTTTGCTACGCTGTTGGCTCGGTCTCATCACTGCCTCTTCTCCTCCGAACTCTGAAAGTCAGTGGCACAACCTTCATTCCATGTGGGGTCTAGGACTAGGGATGAGCGAACCCGAACTGTATAGTTCGGGTTCGTACCGAATTTTGGGGTGTCCGTGACACGGACCCGAACCCGAACATTTTCGTAAAAGTCTGGGTTCGGGTTCGGTGTTCGGCGCTTTCTTGGCGCTTTTTGAAAGGCTGCAAAGCAGCCAATCAACAAGCGTCATACTACTTGCCCCAAGAGGCCATCACAGCCATGCCTACTATTGGCATGACTGTGATTGGCCAGTGGAGCATGTGACCCAGCCTCTATTTAAGCTGGAGTCACGTAGCGCCGCACGTCACTCTGCTCTGATCAGTGTAGGGAGAGGATGCAGCTGCTGCTGTTAGGGCGAGATTAGGCACTAGGCAGGGATTTACTCAGGAAAAACACTTAATGAAGTGATCGATCTACAGCTGTGAATCATTCAACTTCTGCTATTCAATTGCTCACTGTTTTTAGGCTGCCCAGAGCGTTTTTCAGTCACTTTTTTTCTGGAGTGATCGGCGGCCATTTTGTGTCTTGTGGTGCGCCAGCACAAGCTGCCACCAAGTCCATTTAACCATCAATAGTGTGTTGTTGTTTTTTTTGCTATATCCTACATCAGGGGCTTGGCTGTGCTTGCTATTTTATTGAGGGGGTGAAATACAATTGCCAAAATAGCAGTACACTAAATCTGGTGTTTCAGCTGTGGCTAGCCAATTGTAATACTGTCTGCTGTCTGGGAAAGGATATATTTTTGTTCTGGGTTGAACTACAATTCCCAACTTAGCAATTCCCTAAATCAGTGGTTTCTGTTGTATCAGGCCAAGTTTAAATCGATCCATAAAAGGGTATATTAGATTGAAGGTGCTGATAGGGTCATCCTCTATAACTTCACACGCTACCGTGCATTTCCAAGTCTAATTCTGTCCGTAAACGTATACCTGTCATCCAACGCCTAAATACTAGGCCTACAATTTATATTCAGCTAAATCTGTCGTTACTGCTGTGCCTGTATTAGTGTAATACGGTACCTAAATAGATAGCCAGATAGTGTTAGGTGTCTGTAAAAAAAGGCCTGAATTTGAATTCAATACATTGGGCCAAATAATTTTTTTCTTATTGTGGTGAACGGTAACAATGAGGAAAACATCTAGTAAGGGACGCGGACATGGTCGTGGTGGTGTTAGTGTACCCTCTGGTGCTGGGAGGGGACATGGCCGTTCTGCCACAGCCACACGTCCTAGTGAACCAACTACCTCAGGTCCCAGTAGCCGCCAGAATTTACAGCAATATTTGGTGGGGCCCAATGCCGTTCTAAGGATGGTAAGGCCTGAGCAGGTACAGGCATTAGTCAATTGGGTGGCCGACAGTGGATCCAGCACGTTCACATTATCTCCCACCCAGTCTTCTGCAGAAGGCGCACAGATGGCGCCTGAAAACCAAGCCCATCAGTCTGTCACATCACCCCCATGCATATCAGGGAAACTGTCTGAGCCTCAAGTTATGCAGCAGTCTCTTATGCTGTTTGAAGACTCTGCTGGCAGGGTTTCCCAAGGGAATCCACCTAGCCCTTCCCCAGCGGTGGAAGACATAGAATGCACTGACGCACAACCACTTATGTTTCCTGATGATGAGGACATGGGAATACCACCTCAGCACGTCTCTGATGATGACGAAACATAGGTGCCAGCTGCTGCGTCTTTCTGCAGTGTGCAGTCTGAACAGGAGGTCAGGGAGGAAGACTGGGTGGAAGACGATGCAGGGGACGATGAGGTCCTAGACCCCACATGGAATGAAGGTCGTGCCACTGACTTTCACAGTTCGGAGGAAGAGGCAGTGGTGAGACCGAGCCAACAGCGTAGCAAAAGAGGGAGCAGTGGGCAAAAGCAGAACACCCGCCGCCAAGAGACTCCGCCTGCTACTGACCACCGCCATCTGGGACCGAGCACCCCAAAGGCAGCTTCAAGGAGTTCCCTGGCATGGCACTTCTTCAAACAATGTGCTGATGACAAAACCTGAGTGGTTTGCACGCTTTGCCATCAGAGCCTGAAGCGAGGCATTAACGTTCTGAACTTTAGCACAACCTGTATGACCAGACACCTGCATGCAAAGCATGAACTGCAGTGGAGTAAACACCTTAAAAACAAGGAACTCACTCAGGCTCCCCCTGCTACCTCTTCTGCTGCTGCCGCCTCGGCTTCTTCTGCTGCTGCTGCCTCAGCCTCTTCCTCCGCCTCTGGAGGAACGTTGGCACCTGCCGCCCAGCAAACAGAGGATATACCACCAACACCACCACCTCCGTCACCAAGCATCTTAACCATGTCACACGGCAGCGTTCAGCTCACCATCTCACAAACATTTGAGAGAAAGCGTAAATTCCCACCTCGATTCCTGGCCCTGAATGCCAACATTTCTAAACTACTGGCCTATGAAATGCTGTCATTCAGGCTGGTGGACACACACAGCTTTAAACAGCTCATGTCGCTTGCTGTCCCACAGTATGTTGTTCCCAGCCGCCACTACTTCTCCAAGAGAGCCGTGCCTTCCCTGCACAACCAAGTATCCGATAAAATCAAGTGTTCACTGCGCAACGCCATCTGTGGCAAGGTCCACCTAACCACAGATACGTGGACCAGTAAGCACGGCCAGGGACGCTATATCTCCCTAACTGCACACTGGGTAAATGTAGTGGCGGCTGGGCCCCAGGCGGAGAGCTGTTTGGCGCACGTCCTTCCGCCGCCAAGGATCGCAGGGCATCATTCTTTGCCTCCTGTTGCCTCCTCCTCCTCCTCTTCCACCTGCTCATCCAGTCAGCCACACACCTTCACCACCAACTTCAGCACAGCGCGGGGTAAACGTCAGCAGGCCATTCTGAAACTCATATGTTTGGGGGACAGGCCCCACACCACACAGGAGTTGTGGCGGGGTATAGAACAACAGACCGACGAGTGGTTGCTGCCGGTGAGCCTCAAGCCTGGCCTGGTGGTGTGCGATAATGGGCGAAATCTCGTTGCAGCTCTGGGACTAGCCAGTTTGACGCACATCCCTTGCCTGGCGCATGTGCTGAATTTGGTGGTGCAGAAGTTCATTCACAACTACCCCGACATGTCAGAGCTGCTGCATAAAGTGCGGGCCGTCTGTTCGCGCTTCCGGCGTTCACATCCTGCCGCTGCTCGCCTGTCTGCGCTACAGCGTAACTTCGGCCTTCCCGCTCACCGCCTCATATGCGACGTGCCCACCAGGTGGAACTCCACCTTGCACATGCTGGACAGACTGTGCGAGCAGCAGCAGGCCATAGTGGAGTTTCAGCTGCAGCACGCACGGGTCAGTCGCACTGCGGAACAGCACCACTTCACCACCAATGACTGGGCCTCCATGCGAGACCTGTGTGCCCTGTTGCGCTATTTCGAGTACTCCACCAACATGGCCAGTGGCGATGACGCCGTTATCAGCGTTACAATACCACTTCTATGTCTCCTTGAGAAAACACTTAGGGCGATGATGGAAGAGGAGGTGGCCCAGGAGGAGGAAGAGGGTCATTTTTAGCACTTTCAGGCCAGTCTCTTAGAAGTGACTCAGAGGGAGGTTTTTAGCAACAGCAGAGGCCAGGTACAAATGTGGCCAGCCAGGGCCCACTACTGGAGGGCGAGGAGGACGAGGATGAGGAGGAGGTGGAGGAGGATCAGGATGAAGCATGTTCACAGCGGGGTGGCACCCAACGCAGCTCGGGCCCATCACTGGTTGGGGGGAAACGGAGGACGATGACAATACACCTCCCACAGAGGACAGCTTGTCCTTACCTCTGGGCAGCCTGGCACACATGAGCGACTACATGCTGCAGTGCCTGCGCAACGACAGCAGAGTTGCCCACATTTTAACGCGTCCGGACTACTGGGTTGCCACCCTGCTGGATCCCCAGTACAAAGACAATGTGCCCACCTTACTTCCTGCACTGGAGCGTGATAGGAAGATGCACGAGTACAAGCACACATTGGTAGACGCGCTACTGAGAGCATTCCCAAATGTCACAGGGGAACAAGTGGAAGCCCAAGGCGAAGGCAGAGGAGGAGCAAGAGGTCGCCAGCGCAGCTGTGTCATGGCCAGCACCTCTGAGGGCAGGGTTAGCATGGCAGAGATGTGGAAAAGTTTTGTCAACACGCCACAGCTAACTGCACCATTACCTTATACAGAACATGTTAGCAGGAGGCAACATTTCACTAACATGGTGGAACAGTATGTGTGCACACCCCTCCACGTACTGACTGATGGTTCGGCCCCATTCAACTTCTGGGTCTCCAAATTGTCCACGTGGCCAGAGCTTGCCTTTTATGCCTTGGAGGTGCTGGCCTGCCCGCCGGCCAGCGTTTTGTCTAAACGTGTATTCAGCACGGCAGGGGGCGTCATTACAGACAAACGCAGCCGCCTGTCTACAGCCAATGTGGACAAGCTGACGTTCATAAAAATGAACCAGGCATGGATCCCACAGGACCTGTCCATCCCTTGTGCAGATTAGACATTTATAACTACTTCCCCCTAACCATATATTATTGTACTCCAGGGCACTTCCTCATTCAATCCTATTTTTATTTTCATTTTACCATTATATTGCGGGGCAACCCAAAGTTGAATGAACCTCTCCTCTGTCTGGGTGCCGGGACCTAAAAATATCTAACCGTGGCCTGTTCCAGTGTTGGGTGACATGAAGCCTGATTCTCTGCTATGGGACCTCTCTCCTCTGTCTGGGTGCCGGGGCCTAAATATCTGACAATGGCCTGTTCCAGTGGTGGGTTACGTGAAGCCTGATTCTCTGCTATGACATGAAGCCTGAATCTCTGCTATGACATGAAGCCTAAATCTCTGTTATGGGACCTCTCTCCTCTGTCTGGGTGCCGGGGCCTAAAAATATCTGACAGTGGCCTGTTCCAGTGTTGGGCGACATGAAGCCTGATTCTTTGCAATGGGACCTCTCTCCTCTGTCTGGGTGCCGGAGCCTAAAAATATCTGACAGTGGCCTGTTCCAGTGTTGGGTGACATGAAGCCTGATTCTCTGCTATGACACGAAGCCTGATTCTCTGCTATGGGACCTCTCTCCTCTGTCTGGGTGCCGGGGCCTAAATATCTGACAATGGCCTGTTCCAGTGGTGGGTGACATGAAGCCTGATTCTCTGCTATGACATGAAGCCTGATTCTCTGCTATGACATGAAGCCTGATTCTCTGCTATGACATGAAGCCTGAATCTCTGCTATGGGACCTCTCTCCTCTGTCTGGGTGCCGGGGCCTAAAAATATCTGACAGTGGCCTGTTCCAGTGTTGGGTGACATGAAGCATGATTCTCTGCTATGACATGAAGCCTGATTCTCTGCTATGGGACCTCTCTCCTCTGTCTGGGTGCCGGGGCCTAATAGTATCTGACAGTGGCCTGTTCCAGTGTTGGGTGACATGAAGCCTGATTCTCTGCTGTGACATGAAGCCTGAATCTCTGCTATGGGACCTCTCTCCTCTGTCTGGGTGCCGGGGCCTAAATATCTGACAATGGCCTGTTCCAGTGGTGGGTGACGTGAAGCCTGATTCTCTGCTATGACATGAAGCCTGATTCTCTGCTATGACATGAAGCCTGAATTTCTGCTATGATATGAAGCCTGAATCTCTGCTATGGGACCTCTCTCCTCTGTCTGGGTGCCGGGGCCTAAATATCTGACAATGGCCTGTTCCAGTGGTGGGTGACATGGAGCATGATTCTCTGCTATGACATGAAGCCTGATTCTCTGCAATGGGACCTCTCTCCTCTGTCTGGGTGCCGGAGCCTAAAAATATCTGACAGTGGCATGTTCCAGTGTTGGGTGATATGAAGCCTTATTCTCTGCTATGGGACCTCTCTCCTCTGTCTGGGTGTCGGGGCCTAAATATCTGACAATGGCCTGTTCCAGTGGTGGGTGACATGAAGCCTGATTCTCTGCTATGGCATGAAGCCTGATTGTCTGCTATGACATGAAGCCTGATTCTCTGCTGTGACATGAAGCCTTAATCTCTGCTATGGGACCTCTCTCCTCTGTCTGGGTGCCGGGGCCTAAAAATATCTGACAGTGGCCTGTTCCAGTGTTGGGTGACATGAAGCGTGATTCTCTGCTATGACATGAAGCCTGATTCTCTGCTATGGGACCTCTCTCCTCTGTCTGGGTGCTGGGGCCTAAAAATATCTGACAGTGGCCTGTTCCAGTGTTGGGTGACATGAAGCGTGATTCTCTGCTATGACATGAAGCCTGATTCTCTGCTATGGGACCTATCTCCTCTGTCTGGGTGCCGGGGCCTAAATATCTGACAATGGCCTGTTCCAGTGGTGGATGACATGAAGCCTGATTCTCTGCTATGACATGAAGCCTGAATCTCTGCTATGACATGAAGCCTGAATCTCTGCTATCGGACCTCTCTCCTCTGTCTGGGTGCCGGGGCCTAAATATCTGACAATGGCCTGTTCCAGTGGTGGGTGACGTGAAGCCTGATTCTCTGCTATGACATGAAGCCTGAATCTCTGCTATGACATGAAGCCTGAATCTCTGTTATGGGACCTCTCTCCTCTGTCTGGGTGCCGGGGCCTAAAATTATCTGACAGTGGCCTGTTCCAGTGTTGGGTGACATGAAGCCTGATTCTCTGCTATGACATGAAGCCTGATTCTCTGCAATGGGACCTCTTTCCTCTGTCTGGGTGCCGGAGCCTAAAAATATCTGACAGTGGCCTGTTCCAGTGTTGGGTGACATGAAGCCTGATTCTCTGCTATGACATGAAGCCTGATTCTCTGCTATGGGACCTCTCTCCTCTGTCTGGGTGCCGGGGCCTAAAAATATCTGACAGTGGCCTGTTCCAGTGTTGGGTGACATGAAGACTGATTCTCTGCAATGGGTCCTCTGTCTGGGTGCCGGGGCCTAAAAATATCTGACAGTGGCCTGTTCCAGTGGTGGGTGACGTGAAGCCTGATTCTCTGCCATGAGACCTCTCTCCAATTGATATTGGTTCATTTTAATTTATTTTCTTTTTATTTTAATTCATTTCCCTATCCGCATTTGTTTTCAGGGGATTTACCTACATTTTGCTGCCTTTTGCAGCCCTCTAGCCCTTTCCTGGGCTATTTTACAGCCTTTTTAGTGCCGAAAAGTTCGGGTCCCCATTGACTTCAATGGGGTTCGGGTTCGGGTCGAGTTCGGATACCGAACCCGAACATCCAGGTGTTCGCTCAACTCTGTCTAGGACCTCATCTTCCCCTGCATCGTCTTCCACCCAGTCTTCCTCCCTGACCTCCTTTTTCGGTCTGCACACTGTAGAAGACTGGGTGGGAGATAATGTGAACGTGCTGGATGCACTGTCGGCCACCCAATTGACTAGCGCCTGTACTTTCTCAGGCCTTACCATCCTTAGAACGGCATTAGGCTTGACCAAATATCACTGTAGATTCTGGCGGCTACTGGGACCTGAGGTAGTAGGTTCAGTAGGACGTGTAGCTGGGTCAGAACGAACACGTCCTCTCCCTACACGATAGGCTCCACCAACACCACGACCATGACTGCGTCCCTTATTAGATGCTTGCCTCATAGTTAGCGTTCACAAAGCTAGGTAAAAAGCGGTTAAGTATGTAAAAAATAATTAACGGCCAATATAAACCCTGATATATTGCACTCAATTTTTTATTTTTTTTACTCTTTATGACAGCGATATTTGTGGCCTAAATGTAACACTCACTTATGCACGCCTTATCCCAGATGTGCAGTATATCAGAGGGTTTTTTCACCCCAGTAACCAAAAAGCCGTATTTCTGGCCTAAATGTAAAAGTCAGTTATGCACGTCCAATCCTAGATGTGCAGTATATCAGAGGGTTTTTTCACCCCCAGTAACCAAAAAGCCGTATTTCTGGACTAAATGTGACAGTCACTTATGCATGTATGATCCTAGATGTGCAGTATATGAGAGGCTTTTTTCACCCCAGTAACCAAAAAGCCGTCTTTCTGGCCTAAATGTGACAGTCACTTATGCATGTCTAATCCTAGATGTGCAGTATATCAGAGGCTTTTTTCACCCCAGTAACCAAAAAGCCGTATTTCTGGCCCAAATGTGACAGTCACTTATGCATGTCTAATCCTAGATGTGCAGTATATCAGAGTCTTTTTTCACCCCAGTAACCAAAAAGCCGTATTTATGGCCTAAATGTGACAGTCACTTATGCATGTCTAATCCTAGATGTGCAGTATATCAGTCTTTTTTCAGCCCAGTAACCAAAAAGCCGTATTTATGGCCTAAATGTGACAGTCACTTATGCATGTCTAATCACAGATGTGCAGTATATTAGAGGCTTTTTTCACCCCAGTAGCCAAAAAGCCGTATTTATGGCCTAAATGTGACAGCCACTTATGCTTGTCTAACCCCAGATGTGCAGTATATTAGAGGCTTTTTTCACCCCAGTAACCAAAAAGCCATATTTATGGCCTAAATGTGACAGCCACTTATGCTTGTTTAATCCCAGATGTGCAGTATATTAGAGGGTTTTTTCACCCTAACCAAAAATCTGTATTTATGTCCTAAATGTGACAGTCACTTATGCATGTGTAATCCCAGATGTGCAGTATATGAGAGGCTTTTTTCACCCCAGTATTCCAAAACCGTATTTATGGACTAAATGTGACAGTCACTTATGCACGTGTAATCCAAGATGTGCAGTATATTAGAGGGTTTTTTCACACTAACCAAAAAGCTGTATTTCTGTCCTAAATGTGACAGTCACTTATGCTTGTCTAATCCCAGATGTGCAGTATATTAGAGGGTTTTTTCACCCTAAGCAAAAAGCCGTATTTATGGCCTAAATGTGACAGCCACTTATGCTTGTCTAATCCCAGATGTGCAGTATATTAGAGGGTTTTTTCACCCTAACCAAAAATCTGTATTTATGTCCTAAATGTGACAGTCACTTATGCATGTGTAATCCCAGATGTGCAGTATATTAGAGGGTTCGCCGAACACCGAACCCGAACTTTTATATAAATGTTCGGGTTCAGGTCCAGGTGCCGAAAAACCTAAAGTTTGGTACGAATCCGAACTTTACAGTTCGGGTTCGCTCGACCATAATCAAAATAAATTAAAATATATTGTAGGGTATTATCAAAATAAGGAATTGTAAGGAATATACAGTACAGAACAAAAGTTTGGACACACCTTCTCATTCAAAGAGTTTTCTTTATTTTCATGACTATGAAAATTGTAGATTCACACTGAAGGCATCAAAACTATGAATTAACACATGTAGAATTATATGCATAACAAAAAAGTGTGAAACAACTGAAAATATGTCATATTCTAGGTTCTTCAAAGTAGCCACCTTTTGCTTTGATTACTGCTTTGCACACTCTTGGCATTCTCTTGATGAGCTTCAAGAGGTAGTCACCTTAAATGGTCTTCCAACAGTCTTGAAGGAGTTCCCAGAGATGTTTAGCACTTGTTGGCCCTTTTGCCTTCACTCTGCAGTCCAGCTCACCCCAAACCATCTCAATTGGGTTCAGGTCCGGTGACTGTGGAGGCCAGGTCATCTGGCGCAGCACCCCATCACTCTCCTTCATGGTCAAATAGCCCGGTTTGGGGTCATTGTCCTGTTGAAAAATAAATGATGGTCCAACTAAACGCAAAACGGATGGAATAGCATGCCGCTGCAAGATGCTGTGGTAGCCATGCTGGTTCAGTATGCCTTCAATTTTGAATAAATCCCCAACAGTGTCAGCAGCAAAGTACCCCCACACAATCACAGCTCCTCCTCCATGCTTCACGGTGGGAACCAGGCATGTAGAGTCCATCCGTTCACCTTTTCTGCGGTGCACAAAGACACGGTGGTTGGAACCAAAGATCTCAAATTTGGACTCATCAGACCAAAGCACGGATTTCCACTGGTCTAATGTCCATTCCTTGTGTTCTTTAGCCCAAACAAGTCTCTTCTGCTTGTTGCCTGTCCTTAGCAGTGGTTTCCTAGCAGATATTCTACCATGAAGGCCTGATTCACACAGTCTCCTCTTAACAGTTGTTCTAGAGATGTGTCTGCTGCTAGAACTCTGTGTGGCATTGACCTGGTCTCTAATCTGAGCTGCTGTTAACCTGCGATTTCTGAGGCTGGTGACTTGGATGACCTTATCCTCCGCAGCAGAGGTGACTCTTGGTCTTCCTTTCCTGGAGCGGTCCGCATGTGAGCCAGTTTCTTTGTAGCGCTTGATGGTTTTTGTGACTGCACTTGGGGACACTTTCAAAGTTTTCCCAATTTTTCGGACTGACTGACCTTCATTTCTTAAAGTAATGATGGCCACTCGTTTTTCTTTACTTGGCTGCTTTTTTCTTGGCATAATACAAATTGTAACAGTCTATTCAGTAGGACTATCAGCTGTGTATCCACCTGACTTCTCCACAACGCAACTGATGGTCCCAACCCCATTTATAAGGCAAGAAATCCCACTTCTTAAACCTGACAGGGCACACCTGTGAAGTGAAAACCATTTCAGGTGACTACCTCTTGAAGCTCATCAAGAGAATGCCAAGAGTGTGCAAAGCAGTAATCAAAGCAAAAGGTGGCTACTTTGAAGAACCTAGACTATGACATATTTTCAGTTGTTTCACACTTTTTTGTTATGTATATAATTCCACGTGTGTTAATTCATAGTTTTGATGCCTTCAGTGTGAATCTACAATTTTCATAGTCATGAAAATAAAGAAAACTCTTTGACTGAGAAGGTGTGTCCAAACTTTTGGTCTGTACTGTATATATATTCAATTAACCATATTTTGGGTGTAGAATCTGTTTTGGAATAAGGCTAGTTTGTAACTGCAGTATCAACTTTTTCAATCCAGGGAGATTTATACATACTGTTGAAAATTATTCTTATATTACGGTATCATCTCCAATAAAACTTAGTTCAGTTCTATGAATGGACACCCTCATTGGAAGGCCGTGCGCTAATATCTCGACATAAAAATTGGAGAGCTCCAATAAAGAAAGATAAAGTTCGGGAGATCAGCTACCTAAATTTGTCAGTACGAGCACACTTCTCGCGATCACATATCTCGGTCACATGACCAGATTCGAGACTTTTGCATAATAATCGAGAGGCAGCTGTGGCGCACAAGCTAAGAGGGACGCTGAACATTTGGATCGCGGGAAATGCGAAAGTTACCGTGAGTAAAAATCGCACGAGCAAAGAAGGACGCCAAATATTTGGATCGTGGGAAAGACGAAAGTTACCGTGAGTAAAAGCCAGATGCTTTTTTGTCTTTAAATCGAATATTTACCGAACATTGGAGAACGATTTAATGAACGATTTTCTTGTCACATATGGTTAATTGAATATATATATATAATGTCGTTTGAGACTGGCACTCCTCCGTATGGGATAAATATTATTTGTAATAGTGTTTATCTGAATAATTCACAAGATTTAATATATCACATAAAGTACAATCTTAACAATTAATAAAATACAAACATATATTGAGACTCAAAATTAATAATTGCTGCAGAAAAAATGTTGTTAAAAGTCCCTAAAAAATGCGTAAAAAATATACATCTAAAAAAACCAATACAATCAAATAATCCAAACATACGTCCTAGGCGATAGATAAAAAACTGTTCTTAAACAGACACTAAATAGGCTACGAGACTGTAGTATGATTTGTCCAATCAGTAAACTTCCTGTATTTCTATTAGTCTCCTTTGACCATATATTGGACTTAATTTTCTTATAAGTAATGTGACAAGAAAATCGTTCATTAAATCGTTCTCCAATGTTCGGTAAATGTCCGATTTAAAGACAAAAAAGCATCTGGTTTTTACTCACGGTAACTTTCGTCTTTCCCACGATCCAAATATTTGGCGTCCTTCTTTGCTCGTGCGATTTTTACTCACGGTAACTTTCGCATTTCCCGCGATCCAAATGTTCAGCGTCCCTCTTAGCTTGTGCGCCACAGCTGCCTCTCGATTATTATGCAAAAGTCTCGAATCTGGTCATGTGACCGAGATATGTGATCGCGAGAAGTGTGCTCGTACTGACCAATTTAGGTAGCTGATCTCCCGAACTTTATCTTTCTTTATTGGAGCTCTCCAATTTTTATGTCGAGATATTAGCGCACGGCCTTCCAATGAGGGTGTCCATTCATAGAACTGAACTAAGTTTTATTGGAGATGATACCGTAATATAAGAATAATTTTCAACAGTATGTATAAATCTCCCTGGATTGAAAAAGTTGATACTGCAGTTACAAGCTAGCCTTATTCCAAAACAGATTCTACACCCAAAATATGGTTAATTGAATATATATACAGTACAGACCAAAAGTTTGGACACACCTTCTCAGTCAAAGAGTTTTCTTTATTTTCATGACTATGAAAATTGTAGATTCACACTGAAGGCATCAAAACTATGAATTAACACACGTGGAATTATATACATAACAAAAAAGTGTGAAACAACTGAAAATATGTCATAGTCTAGGTTCTTCAAAGTAGCCACCTTTTGCTTTGATTACTGCTTTGCACACTCTTGGCATTCTCTTGATGAGCTTCAAGAGGTAGTCACCTGAAATGGTTTTCACTTCACAGGTGTGCCCTGTCAGGTTTAAGAAGTGGGATTTCTTGCCTTATAAATGGGGTTGGGACCATCAGTTGCGTTGTGGAGAAGTCAGGTGGATACACAGCTGATAGTCCTACTGAATAGACTGTAACAATTTGTATTATGCCAAGAAAAAAGCAGCCAAGTAAAGAAAAACGAGTGGCCATCATTACTTTAAGAAATGAAGGTCAGTCAGTCTGAAAAATTGGGAAAACTTTGAAAGTGACATGGCTGCGTAGGAGAAGGATCCGGGTAATGAAATGGCTAGTCTGCAGTCCAGATCTTTCACCTATAAAGAACATTTGGCGCATCATAAAGAGGAAGGTGCAACAAAGAAGGCCCAAGACGATTGAACAGTTAGAGGCCTGTATTAGACAAGAATTGGAGAGCATTCCTATTTCTAAACTTGAGAAACTGGTCTCCTCGGTCCCCAGACGTCTGTTGAGTGTTGTAAGAAGAAGAGGAGATGCCACACAGTGGTGAAAATGGCCTTGTCCCAACTTTTTGGGGATTTGTTGAGACCATAAAATTCTGATTCAACATATTTTTCCCTTAAAATGGTACATTTTCTCAGTTTAAACTTTTGTTCCGTGATTTATTTTCTATTCTGAATAAAATATCATTGCATTCAGTTTTTATTCACGATTTGTATAGTGTCCCAACTTTTTGGGAATCCGGTTTGTAAATCAGAGGAGACATCATGGGATGTAATATTGTCATGGAACCATGAACCAGACGTACAACAAGAGATAAGTGGAAAATAAGAAGGTTTTATTGAAAAGCAAGCCGTAAGCAAAAGTCCAAACGGATGGCTAAACCGAAGCAGGGTCTTGCGGAGACAGAGGTCAGGAACCAGAAGGGTAGTCAGACGAAGCCAGGATCAGGAACCAACGGGGTAGTCAGACGAAGCCAGGATCAGGAACCAACGGGGTAGTCAGACGAAGCCAGGATCAGGAACCAACGGGGTAGTCAGACGAGGCCAGGATCAGGAACCAGAAGCAGCAGCAGTCTTAGAAGCATGTGAACACAGGAGGACCAAGCAAGGAACTGAAGCCACAGACCTCCTATTTATATGAGCTAGGCATCCAGCTCCTCCCAGTGGGAAGGAGAAGCCGCAGGGTGGGAGGCTACAAGAAACCCAGAAACCAAGATGGCCGCCAGCACATGTCAAACGAAGGAGAGTAGTAAGAAGGTAAGACCATGACAGTACCTTCCCCTCAAGGGCCCCTCCTCCGCGGAGTAAGGAACGGTTTCTGAGGGAAGCGTGCGTGGAAGGCTCGGAGCAAAGCAGGAGCATGGACATCTGCGGAGGGAACCCAGGAACGCTCCTCTGGACCATAACCACGCCAATGGACCAAAAACTGCAACCGACCGCGGACCAGGCGTGAGTCCAGGATATTGCTCACCTCATATTCCTCACGATTGCCCACTTGGACCAGACGGGGCCGAGGAACCGAGGAAGTGAAACGATTGCACACCAATGGCTTCAACAGGGAGACATGAAACACGTTGGAGATCCGCATGCCAGGAGGAAGCGCAAGGGCATAGGCTACCGGGTTTACCCTGCGAAGCACTCGGAAGGGACCAACAAAACGAGGCGCCAGCTTGGGAGTGGGCACTCGAAGGTTGAGGTTGCGGGTGGACAACCATACACGGTCTCCGACCTGGTAGGAAAGAGCGGGCGCTCGTCTGCGATCAGCCTGGAGTCTCTGGCGCTGCGCAGAGACCTCAAGGGACCTCTGGATCTGTACCCAAGAAGCACGTAGGACGGAAAGGTGATCCTCCACAGCCGGAATATCCTGGGGAGAGAATACCTCCGGTAACACGGCAGGTTGGAACCCATAATTGGCCATGAAGGGAGACGTCCCAGAGGAAGAGTTCACTGCCGTGTTCCTGGCAAACTCAGCCCAAGGCAGGAGGTCAACCCAATTGTCTTGGTGATCGGAGACATAGCAACGAAGGAATTGCTCCAAGGCCTGATTGGATCGTTCTGCGGCCCCATTGGACTGAGGGTGGTAGGCCGAGGAGAAAGAGAGATTAATCCCCAACTGGGAGCAAAAGGCGCGCCAGAACCTGGACACAAACTGACTCCCCCGATCCGACACAATCTCCTTGGGCAAACCGTGCAACCGGAAGACCTCCCTGGCGAAAATCGTGGCCAACTCCTGTGCAGAGGGTAACTTCTTGAGAGGAACACAGTGGCACATTTTGGAAAACCAATCCACAATCATGAGAATGACCGTATGGCCTCGGGATGCAGGGAGGTCCACAATGAAATCCATCCCCAGGTGTGACCATGGGCGCTCCCCGGTGGCTATGGGTTGCAAAAGGCCCAACGGAAGGTGCCGAGGGGACTTACTCTGGGCACAAACGGAGCATGCCGCTACATATGCGGCGATGTCGGAACGTAGAGAAGGCCACCAGAACAGACGTGAAACAGCCCAGGACAGCTGATTCTTTCCAGGATGCCCCGCGGCCTTGGAGTTATGGTAGGTTCGCAACAACCGAATGCGCAACTCCTCAGGCACAAAACACCTGCCGTTGGGTCTCCCAGAGGGAGCACCAGATTGAGCCGCCAAAATCTGCTCACCCAGGGGAGAGGTCAGGCTGGTGCGAATGGCGGCCAGGATCTGATTCGGAGGTATGACCGAAGTCGGAATCGACTCCTCCCCGGACAGCTCGGAGTACTGCCGTGATAAGGCATCCGCTCTGATGTTCTTGGAACCGGGTAGGTAGGAGACCACGTAATTAAAACGTGACAAGAACAGAGCCCATCTGGCCTGACGTGGTGTCAATCTCTTGGCCTCAGAAAGGTAGGTCAGATTCTTGTGGTCCGTCAGGATGAGAACCGGAACCACGAACCCTCGAGCAAGTGCCTCCATTCTTTAAGGGCCTGCACGATGGCCAATAACTCCCTGTCACCAATCTGATAGTTGCACTCCGCGGAAGACAGTTTCCGGGAGTAAAACCCACAAGGAAGCAGAGGACCCTCTGGTGTTCTACGCTGAGACAGGAGGGCGCCTACTCCCGTCTCAGACGCGTCCACCTCGAGGACAAAGGGCAACCCAGGGTTGGGATGCAACAGAATCGGAGCCGACACAAAGGCGGACTTTAGAGCCTCAAACGCTCGGATGGCCTCGAGCGGCCAGACCTGGAAATTACTGCCCTTCCTGGTCAGATCCGTGAGCGGCTTGGCTAGCATAGAAAAGTCCCTGATGAACTTCCGATAATAATTGGCGAAGCCCAAAAAGCGCTGCAGGGCACGGAGACCACTGGGCTGGGGCCACTGTAAGACAGCCGAAACCTTCTCAGGATCCATGGAGAACCCCTCAGCGGAAATGATGTAACCTAAGAAGGTTACCTGGGATCGGTGAAATTCGCATTTCTCAAGCTTACCGAACAGCCTGTTCTCTCGTAACCGTTGCAACACTCGTCTGACATCCATAATGTGGGCCTCCATGGATTCAGAATATACCAAGATGTCATCCAAATAGACCACCACACACTGCTGCAACAGGTCACGGAAAACATCGTTGATGAATTCCTGGAAGACTGCGGGCGCATTGCACAACCCAAAGGGCATAACCAAGGATTCATAATGACCGGTCCTGGTGTTAAACGCGGTCTTCCACTCATCGCCCGCCTTGATCCTTACCAGGTTATATGCCGCCCTCAGGTCGAGTTTGGTAAAGACCGTGGCCCCTTTGAGGCGATCGAACAGCTCGGAAATCAAGGGTATCGGGTAAGCGTTCTTGATCGTGATGCGATTGAGACCCCTGTAATCGATGCAAGGCCTCAACTCACCGCCCTTCTTTTTCACAAAGAAAAATCCAGCCCCTGCCGGGGACGAGGATTTGCGAATGTGTCCGCGTGAAAGCGCCTCCCTCACGTACTCCTCCATGGCCTCATTCTCCGCTACCGACAGTGGATAGACTTTGCCACGAGGAGGAACGGCACCAGATTGTAACTCTATGGCACAATCGTATGGGCGGTGCGGAGGTAGGGCAACCGCGCGCACCTTATCGAATACATCCCGGTACTCTTCGTATTCAGGAGGCAACAGAGAGTCCGAGGAAGTACACAGCAACTTGACAGGCCCATGGATGCAACTAGCCCCACACTGCGGTGACCACGAGAGGATCTCGGCCGATCTCCAATCGAAAGTCGGATTATGCTTCTGGAGCCAGGGGTACCCCAAGACCACCGAGTAGTGTGGAGACGAAATCACCTGGAAACAGACCGACTCTCTGTGAACGGCACCAATGGCTATCCCCACTGGAAGGGTCTCATGAGTCACGTGTGGCGGCAGAAGGGGTCTGCCGTCTATCGCCTCAAGAGCCAGTGGGGAACCTCGAGGCTGCAGAGGAATGGAATTGGCGGCAGCGAACACACTATCAATGAACAAACCACCAGCACCAGAGTCCACCAACGCCTGGGTCGTCACCGAGCCCCCGACCCAGGAGAGGACAACAGTGATCAGTGGTTTGTCAACACGGGAAACCGGGGACGAGGAGACTCCACCCAAGATCTGCCCCCGACAGGATCTCAGGTGCGAGCGTTTCCCGGACGGTTCGGACATGCCAACCGAAAATGCCCACCGAGACCACAGTACATGCATCGGCCCTCGCGTCTCCGGAGTACCCTCTCCCCCTCGGACAGGCGAGCAAACCCCAGCTGCATGGGTTCACCCCCAGACAAGTCATCCCCAGGAGGCGTGGGAGGAGAGGGAGGCACGGGTGGGACAGCAAACGTAGGCGCCAATCTGTTAGAAGACCTCCGCAGGCTCTCCTTAAAGGAAGGTCTCTCCCTGAGTCTGGTGTCAATCAAAATCAGGAAAGAAATAAGAGACTCGAGCTCCACTGGTAGGTCCTTAGCTGCAACCTCATCCTTCAAGGCATCCGAAAGACCATGAGAGAAAGCAGCGACCAGAGCCTCATTATTCCAGCCCACCTCTGCTGCCAGGGTACGAAACTCAATGGCGTATTCAGCTACGGATCGTGAACCCTGTCTGATGGACATAAGGAGCTTTGCAGAGGCAGCACGAGCCGGCACATCGAATACCTTCCGAAGAGAAGCAACAAAACCGGAAAACTCGGCAACCACCAGATTGTTGTTCTCCCATAAAGGGCTGGCCCAGGCCAAGGCCTTGTCCGAGAGCAGCGAGATCAAGAAGCCCACCTTTGATCTCTCAGTAGGAAAGGCATGTGGCAGCAACTCGAAATAAATGCCCACCTGGTTAAGGAAACCTCGGCACTGAGTTGGCTCTCCCCCAAAGCGCTGTGGAAGGGGGGCAGAACCGGTCATACCCCGAGACACCGCAGGCGCAGCAACAGGTGTCGGGGTAGACTCTGGCGCAACAACCGGAGCGGCAGTAGGAACGGGCCCAGGAGCGACAACCGACCCATCGGCAACGGAAGCGAAATGAGCCGTGCGTTCAAGCAGGGTTTGCAACGCCACAGCGAACCGACCCAACAGGTGATCCTGCTGATCAAGTCTGGCAACCAGCGTAGGTAGCGAGGATGGCCCTGTACCGTCAGAATTCATGGCTTGGTCCTAATGTCATGGAACCATGAACCAGACGTACAACAAGAGATAAGTGGAAAATAAGAAGGTTTTATTGAAAAGCAAGCCGTAAGCAAAAGTCCAAACGGATGGCTAAACCGAAGCAGGGTCTTGCGGAGACAGAGGTCAGGAACCAGAAGGGTAGTCAGACGAAGCCAGGATCAGGAACCAACGGGGTAGTCAGACGAAGCCAGGATCAGGAACCAACGGGGTAGTCAGACGAGGCCAGGATCAGGAACCAGAAGCAGCAGCAGTCTTAGAAGCATGTGAACACAGGAGGACCAAGCAAGGAACTGAAGCCACAGACCTCCTATATATATGAGCTAGGCATCCAGCTCCTCCCAGTGGGAAGGAGAAGCCGCAGGGTGGGAGGCTACAAGAAACCCAGAAACCAAGATGGCCGCCAGCACATGTCAAACGAAGGAGAGTAGTAAGAAGGTAAGACCATGACAAATATGCATGCGGTACTGTATTCTACTGTCTGTGTGATATCACTGTATGTAATGATCATCCACATATTTCTTTAATAGTAGAACTGGGAAGGAGGGTTTAGGAATTTGTCACTCTCGGTGGAAGGGGAGGGATTTGCATTTTCAATTTTCCCTAGAACCGGCCCTGGTTGGAAGGTAAAACAAAATCTAGTTTGCTCCCATCATTCTGCATTTAATACCATATAATAGCAAAGTGAAACAGGATGTTAGAAATCTTTGCTAATTTTTAGAACTGGAAAAACAATTGCATCAACATATTATACAGGAGGAAAATAAGAAAAAAAAAATTTGAACCAAAAGGTGTACTTTTGGTTGGTTTTGAACTAATGGTGGTCTGTGGATGACACTATTATGGGGGATCTGTGGCTGACACTGTTATGGGGGATCTGTGGCTGACACTGTTATGGGGATCTGTGGCTTACACTGTTATGGGGGATATGTGGATGACACTGTTATGGTGGCATCTGTGGATGGCACTGTTATGGGGCATCTGTGGATGGCACTGTTATGGGGGCATTTGTGGATGGCACTGTTATGGGGGATCTGCGGATGACACATATATAGCATCTTATGCTATGTGTCATCCACAGATCCCCCCCATAACAGTGTCCCTGTGTAGTGTAACTGACCCCCAATACAGGGGGTGGGGGCTGGCATCTAGTTTTGTAATGGCAGAGGGGCCTGGTGCAGTGACTGTATTATATTGCACTGGGCCCTGCTCACTGTAGTAATCCTATAACTGTAGGCATTGTGTAATTATAATAATCTTCAACACAATCCATTAATCTTCACTTACTAACGTCCATATCAGGCAGGAGGGCGGGCGGGCACTGGCAGCGTAACTTACTACGTCACACGCCCGCGCCGCCTGCTTCGTTCATAAAGTGGGCGGAGCAGGCATGTGACGTAGTGAGCTACGCTGCCTGATACGGATGTTAGTCAGTGAATGGATTGTATTGAAGATTATTATAATTAAACAATGCCTACAGTGGATTGTATTGAAGATTATAGTTATACAATGCCTACAGTTATAGATAGGATTACTACAGTGAGCGGGGCCAGTTCCAATAGAATACAGTCAAAGAGGAAACCGGCTGCACGGGAGAGGAGCAACCTCCAACGAACAATGGAACAACAAATCCCAGCAGCTGTGTCTTTGCAAATAGGTTTCTTTATTTAATTTCAAGTTCCAGAAAGTGTCCTATAAATCGAAAATAGTTCTCATATAAAACAAGGTGTAACAATTGAAGATTATGCTAGCTTTAGTGTACTAATAATCTTAATTTTAATAAAGACAGAAGGCGAGTATTTTGCATTAACTCTCTTTACTAACTCCACAGCAGTAAAGAAAAATGTAAAGAGTAACAAGTAGATCACTGCGCAGCATAGTATATAAGGGTCATGCTGCCTGTACACTTCCTCTTTCTAAAAGCGACATCAAAGTCCAGGTTGAGCTCGAACATCCAGAAATTCAACAAAAACTGTAACAGCGGTTTCTGGCAAGCAGAACTTGAGGAGACTTCTGGTAAACGAGGTTGGAGGTAAGACCGAACGAAGCTCTCATCTCATCCTATGGGGTCGTAAGATTAACAAACCAGCGACCAGTGGAGGACCTGAAGAGGGTTACACTGAAAGGAGAGTATAAAATAGGTTAGGTATAGAATCGTAACTATTTACGCTTATGGGCTTTAACGGAATAGTGTAAAGTTAAATCATTACAAATCGCGTGCAAATTATCTAGTGGCTAAATGTATGGTAGGTGTAAGTATGTAATACAACTAAGAACTGTCCGTCAGGGAGGCAATACTTAGGGTGAGGAATTCCGAATATGTCCCAAAACAGAGAGATTATTAAAATCAAGCGTCAGGGTAGGGAATAGAAGGGAGGGAAAATACTCGCCTCCTGTCTTTATTAAAATTAAGATTATTAGTACACTAAAGCTAGCATAATCTTCAATTTTAAAACATGACAGGAGGCTTCCTATTTTGCAATTTTAACGCTGAAGAAGAGATGTCCCAGCAGAAGGGGGAGTGCGAAAATAAAAGGTACAGAAAGTAGATTCCCTAGACCAGTCCGCCGTTCGGAGAATATCCGAAAGGGACGCCCCTGCCATTAGGGCTGATGAAGCCGCCGCTCCGCGAACGGAGTGGGCGCCAAAAGTGGGGTCTATACCTGTGAGGGAAAGGATCCAGCGGATCCAACGGGCCAGTGTGGTGACGGAGACTGGGGCGTAAGGGCGCACGTAGGAAACTAGGAGTTGACCCGACGTAGAGGAACGGAGTGAGGAGGTAACCGAAACATAACTGCGAAGGGTGGACACAACACAGAGCTGCGGGTCGTCTGGAAAAGAGGGATAAGAGACCGACGTCGAACCTGATTTAGTGCGACGAGAGATATGGAATGTGACTCCTTCAGGGGTCACCTCAAAGGCATCGACATCGAAGGCTCGAACGTCCGACACCCGTTGGAAAGACACAAGACAAAGGAGAAAAGCGCACTTAGCGGATAGTTGGCGAAGGGAGAGGCGGTCATTCGGAGGCCAATCCCTGAAAAACGGAGAACCAGTCCCACGTCCCATAGGTGATGGTATTTGGGGGCTGGAGGGCGGCGGAGCCGCATGCCGCGGAGTAGGCGACAGACCAGAGGATCTTTGCCGACCAGGAGGTCCCCGACGGGAGCATGCGCTGCCGAAATCGCAGAGCGAACGACATTGATAGAGCGATAAGAGCGGGCAGAAGAAAACAAGGAGGAAAGAAAATTGAGAATCATGGGAACAGGTGCCGTAAATGGATCGGAGTCCCGTTCCATGCACCAAGTAGACCAGGAGGCCCAAGCTGAAAGGTAGCAGCGTCTAGTTCCCGGGCCCATGAGTCCCATAAGAGGTCCCTAGCAGTCTGCGATAGTCCGCTGACTCGCCAGGAACCCCGGAAAGAGACCAAGCCACCAGGGGTAGTCGATCTTCCAGGATGAGCGGGTGGAGACATCCTTTGGGATCCGTGAGCAGGTCCTGGAAGGATGGAAGGAGGAGAGGATCCATGTAGGAGGAGGCCAGGAGGTCCGGGAACCATGGTTGACTCTGCCACAAGGGCGTTATGAGAACCAGTTTGATTTGCTGTGTTCGCATCTGGTGTAATGTTCTCGCAATCATGGAGAATGGGGGAAAAGCGTAGGCTCCTGTCGCCGGCCATTGTTGGAGAAATGCATCTGTTGCCTTGCTCTCCGGGTCCGGGAGCCAGCTGAAGAACTCCGGGGTCTGGTGATTGTTGCGAGAGGCGAACAGATCCAGGTGAAAGGGACCCCTCCGGGCTGCCAGGGCCCTGAAGATTCTCGTGTTCAGCTTCCAGTCGCTGACGTCTCTCCAGTGGCGAGAGAACCAGTCGGCTGCGAGGTTGATTTCTCCCGGCAAGTATTCCGCTTGTAACGTGATGTTGCGAGGGAGGCAGTAGTCGAAGATGTCCCTCGTGATATCCGACAGTAGGCATGAGCGAGCGCCTCCCAGGCGGTTGATGTACTGGACTGCGGAGATGTTGTCCATGCGAAGGAGGATGCAACAATTCGAGCTCTCCCGAGCCAGGCTGCGAATCGCGAAGGATCCTGCTAGGAGTTTGAGGCAATTGATGTGCATGGAGAGCTCCTGCGTCGTCCATGCTCCTCCCGTGGAGATGGTTCCGTTGGTGGCACCCCATCCCCACAAGCTGGCGTCTGATTCTAAAACGAAATCTGGAGTGTCTCCGAATATGGCCTTGCCGTTCCAGGCTTGCATGCTGTCCAGCCACCATGACAGCTCTTCGCGAACTTCTGTCGTCACCGGGACGGGTTGATCGTAGGTAGGTCTGTGGCGAAGGTATTTTGCCTTGAGTCGTTGCATGGCCCTGTAGTGGAGAGGACCCAGAAATATGGCTTGAATGGAAGCTGAGAGGAGTCCCACAATCCTGGCCAGGTTGCGTAGAGGGATGGAATCGAGTCGGAGAACTCTGCGAATCTCCTTGCGAATGGTTGCGATCTTTGAGGTTGGTAGCCCCAGAGTGCACGTCGTCGAGTCGATCTCGAAGCCGAGGAATTGTATCGTCTGGGTAGGGGTCAGCTCCGATTTCTGTTGGTTCACCACGAAGCCCAGAGATTCCAGTAGGGATACTGCCAGGTGAGTGTGTTGGCGTAGTCTGCGTTCGTCGGAGCAGAACAGGAGGAGGTCGTCCAAATAGATGATGCATCGAATGCCCCTGGACCTCAGGTGGGCCACCACCGGTTTTAGGAGTTTGGTGAAACACCATGGGGCTGAGCTGAGCCCGAAAGGGAGGCAAGTGAATTGCCAAGGGTGACCATGCCAGAGGAAACGTAGGAGTGCTCGACAGTCCGGGTGCACCGGGACTGACAGGTATGCATCTTTTAGATCGAGCCTGGCGAACCAGTCGTTGCTCCGAAGAAGGTCCCGCAGAAGGTGGATGCCCTCCATCTTGAAGTGGCGGTAGACCACGTACGCGTTGAGGGCGCGAAGATTGATAACTGGGCGGTATTCTCCCGACTTCTTCTGCACGAGGAAGATGTTGCTGAAGTAACCTCCCTGTTTGTGGACTGGTTGAATAGCCCCTTTGTCCCGAAGCTCGTATAGCTCCGCGTTGACGAGGTTGTGGTCGAAAGACGACATGTGGATGGGGTGAGGGGGCTGAACCTGAAAGGGGGTTCCCACTAGGTCTATGATATAACCCTGCACTGTTTGTAGAATCCATGCGTCTGAGCAAAGGGCGGCCCAATTGTGGAAAGAAAGGGAAATACGGCCCGCAGTGCGGGTACATGGTAACAACGGAGGAATATGGGTCCTTATCTGCAGTAAAGCGGGAACGTCCGCGGATTCCACGGCCTCTATCCGAGCCTCTGGAAAAGGGTCGTTGCTGATAGTCCCTTGTCGGATAAAATGGTGTTGGTTGAGTACGGGGGCCTGAAGGCCAAAATCGGCTGGCGGCACGGCCCCGTTGCCGGCCAGCCCTTCCAAAAAACCCTCTGGTAGGGTTGCTCCTGAAGACACTGCGCATTGAGGATTGCGCCTTATTAAGGGAGGTGAACACGTTGACATGTTTGTTTAATTCCTTGAGGAATGGTTCACCGAAAAGTTTTCCTTGTGCCTGGGGCCCAATCTCTTTTGTGCCAAGGTCTGCCAATTTACCGTTAATACGGAATAACGCTGCTTTTCGTCTCTCCGAAGAGAGCGCAACATTGGCGTTTCCGATGAAACAAAAACAACGTTGTGCCCACTCACGAATGTTATGTGCCCATTCCCTGAAGTCCTCGGTGGAGAAGGAATCGGCTTTGGCGTAGGCATCATCCGCCAGGGGGCCTACGGAATCCAGTAGGTTATCTTGGGCGCCCCATAGGCCTTTCTCTACCCCCGTCGAGGGTCTCTGCCACTGCGCATCATAAAGGTCGTCATAACTTTGTCAAATTCTGGGGTCTGAGCGACCTTATCCAGCAGGGAAGGGCGTGGGTATTCAGACCTGAGTCGGTTGCGGACCTCTTTCTCCAGAGGTTTGCGGAGCCACAGGTGCATGAACCTGGAAAGGTGTTCTGGAGGCGACCATTCACCCGATCTGGGGTGTCGTATGTTGCGAGGATCGAACATCGCCTGACCTGAGGGGTCCATAATGGTGTCTGAGTCAAGAGGAGGTTCTGCGTCAGCAGTGTCTTCGATACCTCTTGCCTGGGCCGCACCCAGGAGGGTCTCCCGCATGAAAGCGGAAACAGACTTCTCGTCCGAGCCCCATGCGTCGTAATCCGACTCTGAAGCGTCAGCTTGCCACTCATCTAGCACTGACATGGAGTGGGTAGGGTCCTGTTCTTCTTCTGAAGAGTACTCCTGACGCGGGGCCGGAGTGTGAAGTTTGGCAGGTTTACGCTTGGCAGGTGCCTTACCCTTGGGTGTTTTGGGTGTATAGTCCTCGCCTTTGTCATAGCGTTTCGTAGGGCGGGATTCATCCCCTGTCTGATAGTCGGACAGGTCGGAGTCCGACTCGTGCCGTGGACGTCTGCGAGTTTTAGGTACGTCCGGAGCCGAAGCTCGGGCCTTGGAGAGTGCCTTCTCCACTGAGGCAGCGACAGCTGCATTAATCATAGCCTGGAAGTCTACAGGGACATTCTGGGAATTCTCCATGATAAGGGTCGGCTGGTATGTCACTGAAAGGTACAGTAATAAACGGGCACCCAGGTCTTGAGAACAGGCGTATGGTCAGTTTTAATAGTATGGGAACAAAGCCCAGTATAAACCCCAGCAGGGTAAAGTAGTGACCTTATAAACTGGGGCTCACCCAGTTAGAGAGAACTGCAACAGCTAGTCTCCCAATAAGCAGCGTATTAATAGTGGGGGCTCACCCCGGTCGCACAGGGTTGAAACCCTTAAATGCAGGTCACAATAATAAACAGGCAGCAGCACTGATCTGACTGACCCAGCCACATGAGGCACAGAGAGAACTGAATAGTAGTCTGAGATAGACACAGGGGTGAAAACCAGTAATGAGGGAGTACAGCTAATTAGTACAGTCACACTGAATCCCCAATGAGATGTTATGAGGTAAAATTAAGATGGCCGTAAGCCGGGGACTACATTTTTGAGGCCAGTCGTGATTTGGAAGTGGGCCGGCACGAAAAACGGCCGCGAAAACGGCCGCGAAAATGGCGTGAAAACGGCAGCGAAAATGGCACTAAAAGGAGGAAGCCAGGAGGCACTCCAGGCTAGAGGGGGACCTGAGGAACCCGAGGTAAATGATAATAATACGATATAGTAAGAATAAATGTACAAGAAGTAATATACAGACGTGGACAAAATTGTTGGTACCCTTTGGTCAATGAAAGAAAAAGTCACAATGGTCACAGAAATAACTTTAATCTGACAAAAGTAATAATAAATTAAAATTCTATAAATGTTAACCAATGAAAGTCAGACATTGTTTTTCAACCATGCTTCAACAGAATTATGTAAAAAAATAAACTCATGAAACAGGCATGGACAAAAATGATGGTACCCCTAGAAAACACAGAACATAATGTGACCAAAGGGACATGTTAATTCAAGGTGTGTCCACTAATTAGCATCACAGGTGTCTACAACCTTGTAATCAGCCATTGGGCCTATATATATGGCTCCAGGTAATCACTGTGTTGTTTGGTGATATGGTGTGTACCACACTCGACATGGACCAGAGGAAGCAAAGGAAAGAGCTGTCTCAAGAGATCAGAAAGAAAATTATAGACAAGCATGTTAAAGGTAAAGGCTATAAGACCATCTCCAAGCAACTAGATGTTCCTGTGAGTACAGTTGCACATATTATTCATAAGTTTAAGATCCATGGGACTGTAGCCAACCTCCCTGGACGTGGCCGCAGGAGGAAAATTGATGACAAATCTAAGAGACGGATAATCCGAATGGTAACAAAAGAGCCTAGAAAGACTTCTAAAGAGATTCAAGGTGAACTTCATGCTCAAGGAACATCAGTGTCAGATCGCACCATCCGTCGTTGTTTGAGCCAAAGTGGACTACATGGGAGACGACCAAGGAGGACACCATTGTTGAAAACGAATCATAAAAAAGCAAGACTGGAATATGCCAAACTACATGTTGACAAGCCACAAAGCTTCTGGGAGAATGTCCTGTGGACAGATGAGACAAAAATCGAAGTTTTTGCCAAGGCACATCAGCTGTATGTTCACAGACGAAAAAATGAAGCATATCAAGAAAAGAACACTGTCCCTACTGTGAAACATGGAGGAGGCTCTGTTATGTTCTGGGGCTGCTTTGCTGCGTCTGGCACAGGGTGTCTTGAATCTGTGCAGGGTACAATGAAATCTCAAGACTATCAAGGAATTCTAGAGAGAAATGTACTAGCCAGTGTCAGAAAGCTTGGTCTCAGTCGCAGGTCATGGGTCTTGCAACAGGACAATGACCCAAAACACACCGCTAAAAACACCCAAGAATGGCTAAGAGGAAAACATTGGACTATTCTAAAGTGGCCTTCTATGAGCCCTGACCTCAATCCTATTGAGCATCTTTGGAAGGAGCTGAAACATGCAGTCTGGAAAAGGCACCCTTCAAACCGGACACAACTGGAGCAGTTTGCTCATGAGGAGTGGGCCAAAATACCTGCTGAGAGGTGCAGATGTCTCATTGACAGTTACAGGAAGCGTTTGATTGCAGTGATTGCCTCAAAAGGTTGCGCAACAAAATATTAAGTTAGGGGTACCATCATTTTTGTCCATGCCTGTTTCATGAGTTTATTTTTTTACATAATTCTGTTGAAGCATGGTTGAAAAACAATGTCTGACTTTCATTGGTTAACATTTATAGAATTTTAATTTATTATTACTTTTGTCAGATTAAAGTTATTTCTGTGACCATTGTGACTTTTTCTTTCATTGACCAAAGGGTACCAACAATTTTGTCCACGTCTGTAGCTCCAGAGGAGCAAAAAGTCTGACCTGTCTGTGATGGAGCAGTAAAGAAAGAGGAAGTGTACAGGCAGCATGACCCTTATATACTATGCTGCGCAGTGATCTACTTGTTACTCTTTACATTTTTCTTTAATTGTAAAATTAGGAAGCCTCCTGTCATGTTTTAAAATTGTAAGAAAAAATCTTGTTCCAATGCTGTGTATTTAGTCCTACTCAATAGGGCCGAACAGCTTGTAAACCCTCCTGATGACCGATTGAAGTGTATAGACTTACAACATCAATGGTCACCAGGAGGCTGTCAGGGGAAACAGGGCCCAATTCAGCAATCATCCTAAGAAAGTGAGGTGTGTCCCACAAGAACGACATAGTGGTTTTTACCAAAGGGGTTAAAACTTTTTCTAGGATGACTGCTGGAGGGGATAAGATGGATCGCACTGAGGACACAATGGGGCGTCCTGGGGGGTCAATCAAAGTCTTATGGACTTTTGGTAAGATATATAATACTGATGTTAAAACAACAGCGGATATCCACACTACGGATGGGTACGTTCCCCTGGCTGCATTGTCTACAATGTTCCCACATAATTAAAGATCCCTCATTCCATCATCCAGACACGGGCAAAAGCTTTGGCGTAAAAGGTTTTTTTACTTGTGAATCAATGAATGTAATATACCTTATCAAATGCCCCAGTGGCTTGCTATATGTGGGTGAGACAATGCAGGCAGTGAGGGACCGTATCAGCAAACACAAGTCCGATATTAGGACAAAAAATCTGATGTTGCCAATCCCCAACCATTTTGACAAATTGAAACATACTGTAGCACAATTATGGTTTCAAGTCTTGGAGCAGGTGAAGAGACCAAGGAGTGGGGGGGACATTAAGAGACTTCTTCTTAAACGGGAGGCCTTTTGGATACACACCCTTGATACACTGCACCCAAGGGGCCTGAATAGAGATTATGAGGTCATGCATTTATGATGTGTGTATATGCGTACACTTAATCAATATACTTTTATGTATCCTTTTTAGACCTCTACCATGTGAAGAAGATATATAGACTCGCAAACAACCTCTACCAAATGTCTGTTATTTGTTGCTGTTAAGGTGAGGACGTCCTTGTGAGCGGTACTTGTTACATATATAGCTTGTGATTTATTGTTGGATGTACCTGTTGAGAAAGGCTTGTATGGTTATAGGACACTTTCTGGAACTTGAAATGAAATAAAGAAACCTATTTGCAAAGACACAGCTGCTAGGATTTGTTGTTCCACAATAGAATACAGTGACTGGACCGGGCCCCGCTGCCATTTAAAATTAGATGCCAGGCCCCAGCCCCTCCTCCCTCCCCACTGATACACCTGTTGACCGCACTGTGCAGCATACGGTCAGTGGTGTAGCAATGTAAACTGCAGCATTCGCCCCATAAGACGCACTGCCATTTTCTCCCTACTTTTGGATGGGGGGGAGTGCATCTTATAGGGTGATAAATAAGGTAGATATGGGAATTCTCTGTCAAGTTGGATGGGCACCATTAGTGGACATCCTTTTCAGGTCTCTCCAGAGATGTTTATGTTTGTGTTCAAGTCAGGGCTCAGGCTGGGCCGCTTAAGAACATTCACAGAGTTCTCTTTAAGCCACTCCTGTGTTGTCTTGGCTGTGTGCTTAGGGTCATTGTCTTGTTGGAAGGTGCACCTTAGGCCCAGTCTGAGGTCCAGATCAGTAAAACCAGGTTTTTTTTAAGAATATCTCTGTACTTTGCTCAGTTCAGGTTTCCCACATCCCTGACCAGTCTTCCCATCCCAGCCGCTGAAAAAGACCACCCCCAGCCACAACCAAGCTTCACTGTAAGGATGGTATTGGGGAGGTGATAAGCAGTGCCTGGTTTCCTCCACATATGATGCTTAGAATTGAGGTTAAAAAGTTTAATATTGGTTTATTTTTCTCAGTCCTTTAGGTACTTTTTGGGAAACTCCACGCCGACTTTCATGTATCTTTTACTGAGGAGAGGCTTCTTTCTGCCATGAAGCCCAGATTGGTGGAATGCTGCAGTGATGGTTGACCTTCTGATAGTTTCTCCCATCTGCAAACAGGATCTTTAAAGCTCAGCTAGAGTGACCATTGGATTCTTATTGTCACCTCTCTTACTATGGTCTGCATCCCCCGATTACTTAGTTTGGTGGGGCCGCCAGTCCATATTGTTCCAAACGTCTTCCATTTAAGAAGTACGGAGGCCACTCTACTCTTGGGAACTTTTAGTACAGCAGAACTTTTTTTGTACCCATCTCCAGATCTGTGCCTCCACACAATCCTGGCTTTGAGTTGTAAGGGCAGTTCTTTCCTCCTCATGGCTTGGTTTTTGCTCTGATATGCATTGTCAGCTGGGAGACATTATATAAACAGTGATTTCCAAATGATGTCCAATCAACTGAATTTACCACAGGCGGACTACTATTAAGGTGTGGAAACGCCTCAAAGATGATCAAAAGAAATGTGAGGCCCCAAGAGCAAAATTTTCATACTGAATACTTTTGTCTATGCAAAATTTTTGTTTTTCCTTTTTAATACATTTGTAAAAAATTCTAAAATTCTGTTTTCACGTTCTCCTTATGAGGTATTCAGTGCAGATTTATAGGGGGAAACTAGATTTCTTTTAAAAGTGTCTGAAGATTTTCTCAATGCTTTGTATGCCTGTTGCACACTTTTGAACTGTAGAATCTTTACAACAGGTGTTTGGACAAGAAAGACTGGCTCTTGCACATAAAAAGAATACTCTTCCTTTTTAAAAGCTCTTGTCTTGCGCAGTGCAACACACAAAGTTATGAACTGCTTCAGCAGTTATGACTGCAAAGCATTATGGGCAAGTGTGCTGGACAGGCCATGCCCAGGGTCATGTGATACTCTGTCTTCATGTTCCCTTCCCTGTTTCCCTCACTAGTACTGAATTTCAAAATTAAAATGGCGAGTGCCATTTTGCTTAATTCATCAAATGAAATCGCTAAAACTTTGGATTCATTTGGAAGAAGAATTTTTGCGAAAATTGTGACTAATTAGTTTACAATTGATTCACTCATCTGTACCTAAGGCTCTAGTACAGAAGTAGCCCTCATAGTTTCTGCTCCTTTTTATTTTGAGTGCAGATGCGGACATTGATCATCCATTTTATAGTGCCTTCTCTACAGACAGAATTAAACAAATTGCCAATAGTCCTGAATTTACATGAATTGTCCCTAATTTTCAAAGACAGTCATGGCAAATTGAGGCAGTCCTGGAACAAAAATGGGTGGGATTTGTGATAAGTCCTGGGTGGGATTAGGGAATTTAGGACATATCACGTGTGAGATGGCAGTTAACAGACGGGGAGGGAAGAGGAGCACCCTTCCACTAGGGAGAGGGAGGAGTAGTGATCCCTAGCTCACCTGGCACTGGCACCTGGCTGCCATGATGTCCCTAGATGGGCTGCTGATCCGTACGCCGATCACCTGCCTCGTCTTTACCTTACCCTGAAATAAGCCCTAGGTAGTGATTAGGGCAGTGGGAGAATTACTCTTCACCTCTGACACCTACGGTAACAACAGGGAAAGGACAAACAACACAAACACAATCAACAATCTCCGAAGGGAGACAACAACAACAGGAGACAGCAACAGGATCAAAAATCTCCAGTTCCAACGGCTCCACAGCAAAAGTTGTCCACCTGAGGTCAGAATAGAAGATCTGGAAGGAAGGTCTATATCTGGCAACAAGGGAAGCAGAAAGGGAGAATATATAGTAGCTGGTAGTGGCTGACAGAGAACAGCTGAAAGGAAAAGCTAAAGATTCCTAAATGGGACAAAGGGATCGCAAACCTAAGCAGGAAAACCTGGACCAGAATCCATTCTCACCATTAGGTCATGGAGCGTTCCCTTGAGAAACCGAGTGTGTAGCCACCCGCTGCGACCTTCTAACCCCAGGCACAACAAGGACAGCGATAGGTCGTGACACCCTGGTGACAGGGCATTCCTGAGGCTTACGTGTCCCAAATTTACCAGCTGCAATGTTAGTAAGTATGTTTTAGTGCATCCTATCCAGAACGCCAGACATCCTCTTGGAGAAAAACAACCTACATCCTCCTGGAGGAAAAATGTTCCTTGTAAACAAATGCCAAAACTTCTGTGAACACTAATATAACTGTATGCTATATGTAACATAGAATTGAACAGTGCAGTTTTGTTTAACCTCAACATGAGACACTTACACATCTACTCCTCTCTAGATTGATAAAAGAGGGAGAAGCTGCTATAACTGCCTCCAACTGTCATATATCATTGCATCTTCACTGGAGAAGACATGGGACACTGTGGGATCCATTTCTTCACTGAATTGCTTGACTCTGAGTAATCTTCCTGCATTCACATTTTATGAGTCACTTCCAAAAAGTGAAAGTTTAAAACTAGTAACTACAAAGTGAAAGGATTCATTGTGATCATCACTCATTCACATCCACACAGTGCTTATTGAAATGAAAATGAAATGAAAGCAATGTTTGGTATGCAGATCAATTTACAGTATATTCCTTTAATTCTGCCTTTGATGATCCAGAAGCTGATAATCCAGCACAGAACTTCAGTATAATCTGGAAATTGACAAAACCAGAAGACTGACAAAGTAAAGGATGAGTAACATTTTATTCTTGGTTTTCTTTCTGGATGTTCTTTACCCTTACAAGTTTATTCCATATACCTGTATTTTTCTATAACCGTCCGATAATCCTGAATATTTGATAATTCATTATCTATCAAGGCCCATTAATGTTGAGTTAAAGGAATTTTATTATGTTTTCATTAATAGTTCAACTTGTGTCAGTTTATGAGATCAGGTAACCAAATACAAAGTGCTTTGGCTGAATAGCATATACTGTCAATAGTTTTACTAAAAGGGTTTTCCCAATTACAATGCATTTGGAAAGTCTTCAGACCCTGTCACATTTTGTTCTGTTGTGGCCTCATACTAAAATATGCATCTGCACTCAATAACCTGTAATGAGAATGTGAAAGCACAATTTTTATTTTTTTGTGCAAATTTATTTAAAAATAAATATTTTGCATGGACATAAGTATTCAGACCCTTTGCTATGACATGATCATTTTAAAGATGTTTCTACATCAATTCATTGGCTAGGACTTAATTTGGAAAGACACAGCCTTGTCTAGATAAGGTCTAAATGCTGACAATGCATATGAAAGCAAAAACCAATCCATGAGGAGGCACAGATCTGGAGAAGGGTACAAAATAATTTCTGCTGTAAAGAAAGTTTCCAAGAGCACAGCGGCCTCCATAATTCTTAAACGGAAGACATTTGGAAAAACCATGACTCTTCCTAGAGCTGGCAGCCCCACCAAATTAAGTACAGTAATTGGGGGGATGAAGGACCTTCGTAAGAATGATGTCCAAAAAGAAACCAATGGCTGAGGTCCAAAGATCCTTTTTGCAGATGGGAGAATCTTCCAGGTGGACAACCATCACTGCTGCCACCCACCATTACTGCTGTGAAAAAATTGAAAGGGTCTGAAGACTTTTCAAAGGCACTGTAAAAGATGGCATTTTGCTATAAGGGTTAGACTGACAACCAGAGTGCCAAAGGATCCTCCGGAGCGCCCCAGCTCTCACACAATAGTGGAAACTTAAAGGGGTCATCCGTACATAACCCCTTCTTCTCCCATTCAGGCCTTCTGAGTTGAGCAGCAGAGAATGTCATGCTCCGATGCTCCCCCTTGCCCTACAATGCATTGTGCCGCGCAAGGACTGTTTGTTTACCTTTTTACACTGCTAGGCAGAGGCTTCTGCCTAGCAGTGATCCTGGTGACGTCCCCAGCACTAATAGGCGGTCTTTAGCACTTCCCTAGCCTCCGTCTAGCATAGCCCAGAACGTAAGAAAAAGCCCTTGCCCTATGTGATTCAGTGCAGAGCAGAATGGGGAAAGAATGGACAACCCCTTTAGTAAAACAGAGTCCCAAGGGTCAACTTGATCTGACTTTGGAACCAATAACCAGATCAGGGGTGGATATCCCCAGCCAGTGCAGCTGCACAGTGGCCCAGTAAGAAAAGGGGCCTACCACTATCTTATCAAGAATACACCAATACATCCTAATGTCTACTTCTTTGCATGTAAAGGACTCTTAACTTTTGTCAAATTGTACTTTCTAATAGCACCATTTCCCACTACAATGTAATGGGAAGCTGGATTTTTTTCCCCAAATTATATAAATAAAAGTTTTTGGGGGTAAAGCTGACGAGTAAGCTTAATTCTTCAGGTCGGTATGATTACGAAGATACCACATTTATACAGTTTTTCTTGAGTGTTAATACAGAAAACAAGAAAATACAAATTTTGAAAAAAAAATTATTTTCTTTGTATCGTCATATTCTGACCCCTTAAACTTTTTATAGTTAGGTTTACAGAGCTGTGTGAAGTCTCATTTTTGTGGGCTGATCTGTACTTTTCATTGATACCATTTTGGGGTGTGTATAACTTTTTGATCACTTTTGATCACAATTAGATTTTGTTTGCTGTTTCTGTACAATGTACACAGATTATTTTTTTAATGTTTATTTGGATTTTTATTTAAGGGAAAAGGGGTGACATGAATTTTTTTTTTTTTTTTAAACATTTAATTTTTTATTTTTTAAAAGTTCCCTTAGAGAAATTATACATACAATTATTAGATCTCTTTTTTTACTGAGAATTTCACTATGCTCCTATGAAGCCCTACCACCGGCAGGGTCTCCATAGGAATATATTTGTGGCAGTCTTGGAGCATTCAGGAGGACTAAGGCTACTGCACACAGTATCTGGCTGACCTAATCAACATTATGGAATCGCTAATTAGTAGTGTTGATCGAGCACCAAAGTGCTTGGGTGCTCTGGTCGAACACATTGGGATGTTCGGGTGCTCTACTGAGCACCCGAGTATAATGAAAGTCAATGGAAGAAACCCGAGCATTAAACCAGGCACCCCCTGCTCTGAAGAGGGGAGGGTGCTTGGTTCATAAGAAAAGGTCAGAAATTGATAGAAACACCACCGAAATGGTCCTGGAACTGCATGGGGAGGATGTCTGGATGCATCTTAGACTCCCAGGTCGCTGCTGGGAACTATGTTGTCCGAGTAGCACATCACTTTTACAGACTGACAATAATATGCACAAAACCAAAGAGGAAAAATTGTTAGGAAACATTTTTTCCTGTAGATTTACTTGTACATAAAGTGCATGTGCTGCCAAAAATTGCAAGCAAAAGGCACTCCGATACAACCTGTATATCACATAATGGAGGGCCTCATTCACAATGTGGTACAATTGTTCATGTAGTGATAAGGGCTGCCAAAAATTACAAGGAACCGGCACTCCAATACACTCATTGTTACACATAAAGGAGAGCATCATACACATCCTTGAAAAATTATGATTGATGGCCTGCTGGTGACCCTCTAAAACATTTGGAACAAGAGCCTGCTGATCTGAGCATCTAAAACATTAGGGGCGAGGGCCTGCTCCTGAGCTGACCATCAAAAACATTATGGTTGAGGGCCTGCTGCTGAGCTGACCCTCTAAAACATTATGGTTGAGTGACTGCTGCTTAGCTGACCATTGAAAAAATGTACAGTGTTCAAACCAGGCCAGGTCGCGTAAATAGTTCAGCTAGGAATAATGGAATAGGATTCCTGTTCTATTTTGTTGGTTTTCGGAACTGGGGCCATGATTAAGAGGGACGGCCGGGGGCATCTGTATTGCACTGCTAGAGGTGAAATTCTTGGACCGGTGCAAGATGGATCAAAGCTAAAGCATATCCCAAGAATGTTATCAGTAATCAAAAAGTCGTAGTTCCGACCATAAACGATGCCGACCAGCGATTTGGCGGCGTTATTCCCATGAACTGCTGAGCAGCTTCCGGGAAACCAAAGTCTTTGGGTTCCTAGGGGAATATGGTTGCAAAGCTGAAACTTAAAGGAATTGACGGAAGGGCACCACCTGGGACTCAACACAGGAAACCTCACCCAACCCAGAAACGGAAAGGATTGACAGATTGATAGCTCTTTCATTCTGTGGTGCATGCACGTTCTTAGTTGGTGGAGTAATTTGTCTAATTCCGATAACGAACGAGACTTATCCATGAAAACTAGTTATGTGTCCCTTGGTGGTGAGGATTTTGTTGACCAGACTCTTGGATAGTGAGACCCTGTAAAAGATTTTAGGAGCGGGCCTGCTGGTGAGCTGACCCTGTAAAAGATTGGTGAGGGCCTGCTGGTAAGCTGACCCTGTAAAAAATTATATGCAAGGGCCTGCTGGTGATCTGACCGTGTAAAACATTATATTCGAGGACCTGCTGGTGAGCTGACCCTGTAAAAGATTTTAGGTGCGGGCCTGCTGGTGAGCTGACCGTGTAAAACATTGTAGGTGAGTGCCTGCTGGTGAGATGACCCTGTAAAAGATTTTAGGTGTGGGGCTACAGGTGAGCTCACCCTGTAAAACATTGTAGGTAAGGGCCTGCTGGTGAGCCGACCCTGAAAAATTATATGCGAGGGCCTGCGGGTAAGCTGACCCTGTAAAACATTATTAGCAAGGGCCTGCTGGTGAGATGACCCTGTAAAAGATTTTAGGTGTGGGGCTACAGGTCAGCTGACCCTGTAAAAGGTTGTTGGTAAGGGGCAGAAGGTAAGCTGACCCTGTAAAACATTATATTCGAGGGCCTGCTGGTGAGCTGACCCTGTAAAAGATTTTTGGTGCGGGCTTGATGGTGACCTAACCATGTAAAAGATTTTAGGTGAGGGACTGCAGGTGAGCTGACCCTGTAAAGATTGTAGTTGAGGGCCTGCTGCTGAGCTGAACCTCTAAAATATTGTAGGTGATGGCCTGCAGGTGAGCTGACCCTCTAAAACATTACATGCGAGGGTCTTCAGGTGATCTGACCCTGTAAAAGATTGTATGTGAAGGCCTGCTGGTGAGCTGACCCTATAGACAATTATATGCAAAGGGCAGCTAGTAAGCTGACCCTGTAAAACATTATATGCAAGGGCCTGCTAGTGAGTTGACCCTGTAAAAGATTTTAGGTGCAGGCCTGCTGGTGAGCTGACCCTGTACAAGATTTTATGTGCAAGCCTGCTTTTGAGGTTACCCTTTAAAAGATTGTAGGTGAGGGCCTGCTGGTAAGCTAACCCTGTAAAAATGTATATGCAAGGGTCTGCTGGTGAGCTGACCATGTAAAACATTATATGTGAGGGTCTGCTGGTGAGCCTACCCTGTAAAAGATTTTAGGTGTGGGCCTGCTGGTGAGGTGACCCTATAAAAGATTGTAGGTGAGGGCCTGCTGGTGAGCTGACCCTGAAACATTATATGCAAGGGCCTGTTGGTGAGCTCACCCTGTAAAAGATTTTAGGTGAGGGCCTACAGGTGAGCTGACCCTATAAAAGATTGTAGGTGAGGGCCTGCTGGTGAGCTGACCCTCTAAAAGGTTGTAGGTAACAGGCAGGAGGTGAGCTGACCCTGTAAAACATTATATGCGAGCGCCTGCTGGTGAGATAACTCTGTAAAACATTTAGTTGATTGCGAATTTTCATAATGCTAATTTTCATGATGAGAATTTTCGTAATGCGAATTTTCGCAATATTATAATTTGCTATATTATAATTTGCTATATATTTTTGTTTTAGAATATTAAGAATATTCAAAAAAACTAATATATAGCAATATAGCGAATATTCTAAAAAAAATGAATATAGAGAAATTTAGCTAATATAGTGCTATAATCTTTTAATAGTTGTAAGTTTTTTCTCATCTGAAGTTCAGATTGGAAAAAAATTACAACTATAAAAAAAAAGATCATAGCACTATATTAGCTTAATTGTTCTACATTAGTTTTTTTTTTTTTGAAAATTCACTATATTGCTATATATTCTTGTTTTAGAACATTACGAATATTCTATATTTCGTCTTTTTTTTTTTTTAAATCTGTAAAGTTGTTCCACTTTGGCATACTCCTCCCCGACAAGTGTCCCCGTCACCATGGGAACGCCTGGGGGTTAGAATATACCATCGGATCTGAGTTTTCACGATCTCATTGATTCATATTACAAAAATTTGCAATCAACGCTACTAACGAATATTCAAATCGTGAATATTCAACTAATATTCTATGAAATATTCACAAAATATTGCGAATTCGAATATGACCCCTGCCGCTCATCACTATCTGCCACCAGCGTTGTCAGATGGCTATTTATGGAGAAATTTTTCAACAAGGATCTTCTGGTATTGCACCGTTTTGCTCGTCCTCTCCACCAGAGGAATGAGATATGAGAAGTTCTCTTTGTAGCGGGGGTTGAGAAGGGTGAACAACCAGTAATCCGTGTTGTCTAAAATGCGTATAACGCGCGGGTCGCTGGAAAGGCAGTCTAACATGAAGTCAGCCATGTGTGCCAGAGTACCAACAGGCAAGACTTCACTGTCGTCATCAGGAGGATCACTCTCAATCTCCTCTTCCTCTTCCTCCTCTTCTGCCCATCCATGCTGAACAGATGGAATTAAACTTCCATGGGCACTCTCCTCTGTAGTGGAGGCAACCGTCTCCTGCTCCTTCTCCTCTTTTCATTGTCCAATCCGCGCTGAGAAGACGAATTGAGGGTGGTCTGGCTATCTCCCTGTTTAATCTCTTCCCCCATTTTCACATTTTCCACATGCAAAGCGTCGGCCTTAATTGTGAGCAGCGAGCGTTTGAGTAGATACAGAAGTGGGATGGTTACGCTGATAATAGTGTTATTGGCGCTCACCATCTGTGTTGATTCCTCAAAGTTTCTTAAAACCTCACAGAGGTCAGACATCTATGCCCACTCCTCGCTTGTGAATAGCGGAAGCTGACTAGAAAGGCGACAACCATGTTGCAGCTGGCAAAGCCTGGCAAACATGTGGAACGTCGAGTTCCAGCTCATGCTCACGTCACACAACAGCTGGTGAGCTGGCAATTTCAAGCGCTGCTGCAGCGTTGACAGTCCAGCTGAAGCGGTCGATGACTTGCGGAAATGTGCACACACACGGCGCACCTTCACCAGTAGCTGAGGCATATTGGGGTAGGTTTAGAGAAACCACTAAGTGTAAGATGTGGGCTAGGCATGGGATGTGTGTGAGCTTGCCGAGCTCCAAAGCCGCCACCAAGTTACGGCAATTATCAGACATAACCATGCCTGGTTCTAGGTTGAGTGGCGAGAGCCACAGCTCAGTCTGGTCTCTTATCCCCTGCCACAGCTCTGCGGCAGTGTGCTTTTTGTCCCCTAAGCATATCAGTTCAGTTAGGCCTGTTGCCGCTTCCCCACTGCAGTGTTACTCTGCTTCTAGCTACCAACTGATGACTGACTTGTGCTGCACGCGGATAATTCTGAGGTGGAAGTGGAGAAGTGGGGGTTGAAGCCACTAACGTAGATGCTGGTGGAAACCCTGATCTACGTAGGGCCCGCAATCTTTGGCGTCAGTAGCACCTGTGCCATCCCAGGGTACAACTTGCTCCCGGCCTTCACAACATTCACCCAGTGTGCGGTCAGGGAAACGTAGCGTCCCTGGCCGAATGCACTTGTCCGTGGTTAAGTGGACCTTCCCAGTAAATGCGTTGGTCAGGGCACGTGTGATGTTACGGGACACATGTTGGTGTAAGGCGGGCATGGCCCACCTTCAAAAGTAGTGGTGGCTGGGGACTGCGTAATACGGGACCGCCGCCATCAGCCTGCGGAAGGCCTCAGTGTCCACAAGCCTAAATGGCAACATTTCCAGTGCCAGTAATTTGGAAAGCTGCGCATTTAGTGGTATGGCCTGTGGGTAGGTGGCTGGGTTTTTGCGCATGCGTTCAAATGCCTGTGGTAAGGACATTTGTATGCTGCACTGGGACACGGAAGTGGATGTGGTCACTGATGGTGCTTGCGAAGGTCCAGGTGCAGGACGGGAGGCATCCGGACCTGCGCTTTGGACAGGGGATTGGCCAGCACGTAACACAGGGGATGAGTAGGCAGTGGTGTGACCCGCAAACACAGATTGCGGACCCAGGTGTTTGACCCACCTATTACGGTGCTTTGATGCCATGTGTGGCGGATCATGCTGGTGGTGGTGAGATTGCTAGTGTTCACGCCCCTGCTCATTTTTGTATGGCACAGGTTGAAAATTACAATTCTGTTGTCAAAAATTGCCAGACTGCGGAACACCTCGGCCACGGCCTCTGCTTGCACCATCAGCATCACAGCCACTGCCCCATCCCTTACTGCTCACCTTCTTCATATTAAATGTTATATATGAATGAAAGTCTGTCACACGTACAGTAGAGTAGGATTTGGAAGTGTATATGCAAACAAAATTAAAAAGGTATTTGGGATGTGGAAACGTCACACAGGAGATACCCCGCAGATAATGTCAATGCTGTCACCAGCGGCTAATGAAAAATTACAGGGAATGTCACAGGTATTTGGGATGAGGAAACGTTATACAGGAGATGTCACTGTCACTGTCTGCAGCGTCTACGAAAAAAAGTACACTGTATGTCAGAGATAAATTTTTTCAGCGCACCGTTACACTGCAGATGTGGCGCTGGTAATGTCACTGTCAGAAGCGAACAACGTCTTTTGAAAAAGTACACTGTAAGTCAAAGATACATTTTTTTAAACTCATACGTTACACGTTAGCTATGCCCCTGGAAATGTCACTGTCAGAAGCGGACACCATCTATTGAAAAAGTACAGTGGATGTCACAGATAACTTTTTTCAGCGCACTCGTTATACTGCAGATGTGCCCCTTGTAATGTCACTGTCAGAAGTAGACACTGTCTATTGACAAAGTACACTATGTCACAGATACATTTTTGAAGCACACACGTTACACTGGAGATGTGGCACTGGTAATGTCACTGTCAGAAGCGGACACAGTCTATTGAAAAAGTACACCGTCTATTGAAAAAGTACACTGTATGTCACAGATACATTTTTTTACCGCACACATTACACTGGAGATGTGCCCCTGGTAATGTCACTATCAGTGCAATTCAGAAAACGGGGGCACATCAAAGTTGAATTAAGAGTGCTGGCGCACGGTATATAGTACACAATATGGTTCAAAAGGAAAGAAAAGAATACCGAGATGAAAGCCGTACATCTAAAAATTAATAAATGTATTTATAGCAACAGACACAACAAAGAGAGGGTTTAAATGATTGTATACAATAAATCAAGGCAATGTGAATCAACCATGTACACATGCTACCCTCACTCACCACAAAACCATGAACATGCCCCCACATAAATAAATGTATAGCAGTTTAAAATGCATAAAGATCCATCAACAAAAAATTTGAAAGCTGCAATACTTGTCATCTAGAATAGCATGGTGGGGGGTATGTGGTGGTGGTCAGGAAAAAAGCCCAACGCGTATCGCCAGGCTCTGCTGGCTTCCTCAGGGGTGCCTGTTCCCAAATGGCATATGATCTAGTGTGTGTGTGTGTGTGTGTGTATGTGTATATATATATAGTAATCATTTTAACTGCGTGCCACACACCGGAGATCATATGGCAAGATTAAAGCGCAAAATGCATATGTGAGAAAACCTTGTGGGCGAGGGGAAAAAAGTAAAGAAAAAAGGGAAATAAGCTGACAGATAAAAATAATTTACATATATAAGCAATACTTTAAATCCAAAAAGCTCAAGCCCTAAATAGTACATAATCGAAAGTGTTCAAGAAAACATCAAAAACACAAGAAACCACAGATGAAAAGATATACAGAAGAAATAAAGAAGAATTATTAATACAAATCCATTTCCATCTGCTAAATAGTAAAAAATAATGAATTACAAAAGGCACCACAACTATATTAGAATGACCCTATACTTTAATCACACTATCAATTTATACCCTTACTACGTGATTCAATAAGTGTTCCTAACTATGTGAACTATTCAATTACTGTTTATATTCGTGTTTTTATGTAAATGTCATATATATATATATATATATATATATATATATATATATATATAAAATTAATAATATTTTATATTGTGTCTAATGAATTTTTTTATATTATTTATTATTTTCTCTTATTTTTATTTTTTTTATATGTTATAATTATTTATTATTATTTATTGTGATTTTTTTATTATATATTTTAGATTGTTTATTATTGTTTTCTATTTATTTTTTATTTTTTGTATATTATTTGTTCTTATTTTTTATTTTTGTTATTTTATATTTTTTATATTATATTATTGTTTTGTATTTTTTATTTTATATTTTTATCATTATTTTTATGTTTGACTGTTTTGTTTATTTATGTTTTATTTATTATTTATTTGTATTCTATATTGATAGTTTAAAGAAAAAAATAAATAAATGGGAAGACACCGTCTATTGACAAAGCACACTGTATGTCACAGATACATTTTTGAAGCGCACACATTAGACTACAGATGTGGCTCTGGCAATGTCACTGTCAGAAGCGGACACCGTCCATTGAAAAAGTACACTGTATGTCAGATATTTTTGGGATGCGCACACTTTAGGCTACTTTTTAGAAATTTTATTGACGGATCCGTTTCAAATGCATTTCAAACGGATCAGTGAAATGCCAGTCTGAAACATAGAAACATAGAATGTGTCGGCAGATAAGAACCATTTGGCCCATCTAGTCTGCCCAATATACATAGTATTCAGTATAATAGGCAGACTAGATGGGCCAAATGGTTCTTATCTGCCGACACATTCTATGTTTCACACTGGCATTTCACTGATCCGTTTGAAACGCATTTGAAACGGATCCATCAATAAAATATCTAAACGGAGACGAACGGAAGCCATTCAGTCTGTATTGCGGATCAGTTTGTCACATTCGTTTCCATTTTTGCATCCGTTTTGCAGATCCGTTTTGGAATGAGTAGCATCTCAAAGGGTCCCCCCTCTTCATGTATTCAGATCCCCAGGGTTGTCATGCTACTAATTTCTCCGGGGCTGTCTTGTTGAAATTCAAAGTCGGTACGGTATTAGCTTTGATCACAGACCACACCTTTCGGACTCTTGTACACGACTACATGCACTTGAAGATGTATAGTGTTCGTTAGCGGGCCATATGTCTCTGATCGTCATTGATCGTGCGTACGGGAGTACAGAGCATCATGATGCTGACCATGTTGTGCCGCACACTGGGTTATTGTAACGCACTCATATGATCTATTAGTGCTAGACAATAGCCCCGCGGGCAGCTCGACTGTCACGGAAGGTGTACAGGAAACAAGACAATGCAAAATGAATATATGACTCACTGCATAAGACCTGGCACTCTCCCTGACTGCTCAGCCTATGCGAACACCCCAATGGTGGATGATCGCATATCCTCGTACCTCGACTATATAACACCTGAACACCCTACAATAGTGAGGGGACACGACCACCGGCTCCCTACACTAGACAGGGTCACCTGGGATCCAGCAAACATAAAATCACAAATGAATGTACAACACTTATCTTGTAGAAGACTGGGAAATAGGATCAGCATGCACACACACTCCAGGAAGTTGTATAAACCGCACACTAATGCATTATGGGGAGGAATTTAAAGGGCTGCAATCAGTCCAACTACAAGACAGCTGAGAGAGGCTAACGAGATGAGGAACTGAAAACCAAAACAAAGAAAGCTCAAGGAGGAGGTTCTGAAAGGCATCTGTCAGAGCTTCTCAGATGTCTGGTTGTGACATCGACTTGCACAGAATCATTGTACACTATGATGCGGTGTACTCTCGTGCGCATGATCAATGCCAATACGTGACATATGGCCCGCATGTCTCTGAGGGCAAACAGTTATGTGCAAGAGACCTTAAAGGGGTTTTCTCATCTCAGTCAATGGGGGCATACCGCTAGGATATGCCCACATTGTCTTTAGGTGTTGGTCCCACCGCTGGTACCCTCACATATATTGAAAACAGAGCCAAAAAAGTGGATGAGGGCGCACTGCGTATGCGCAGCCGCCCTCCATTCATTTCTATGGGAGAGGTGGGGATTAGCGTTTGGTGGTGGACGGACCCCAGGAAATCTGTGGTCCTCCAGCAACAGTGCTCCCCACTCCATTCTTGATATAGGTGCGGGTCCCAGCAATGGAACCCACACCTATCAGACAATGGGGGGCATATTCAAGCGAAATCCCCCCATTGTCTAATGTGAATACCCCTTTAACAGCTGTATGCCCCTTACGTGTCCCTTGTGGTAATCACACTAGTTATGTCAGAGCGTCATCGGGAAATCATTAATTAAACTGTAAAAATACAATTTATTAATGAATTCCTGATGATGCTGATGGACTGTGACTCCCACAAGGGCTCATATGAAAGGGCACAAGATTGAATAATGAACAAGCATTTGATTGTTCATGTGCCAATCATAGGGTCTACGATCAATAAAGAGCCAAAGGATAGCTCATTATTGATGGTCATGTTCATGGTTCTTCCAACATTGGCACTAATGCGGTTTTGAAATAAAAACTACCAAGGGTGTTATAATAAACCCACAGTAGTGAGACTAGGGTAGTTTTAATTTCAACGCAGCTGTAGTGGCCAATGTTACCCTGTACAGGACAATAAAAACACAGACACAGTGAAGTAAACTATCATTTTTATTTTTTTATAATTAAAAACATAACATAAAAAATAAAATATATATACAGTACAGACCAAAAGTTTGGACACACCTTCTCATTCAAAGAGTTTTCTTTATTTTCATGACTATGAAAATTGTAGATTCACACTGAAGGCATCAAAACTATGAATTAACACATGTGGAATTATATACATAACAAAAAAGTGTGAAACAACTGAAAATATGTCATATTCTAGGTTCTTCAAAGTAGCCACCTTTTGCTTTGATTACTGCTTTGCACCCTCTTGGCATTCTCTTGATGAGCTTCAGGAGGTATTCACCTGAAATTGTTTTCACTTCACAGGTGTGCCCTGTCAGGTTTAATAAGTGGGATTTCTTGCCTTATAAATGGGGTTGGGACCATCAGTTGCGTTGTGGAGAAGTCAGGTGGATACACAGCTGATAGTCCTACTGAATAGACTGTTAGAATTTGTATTATGGCAAGAAAAAAAACAGCTAAGTAAAGAAAAACGAGTGGCCATCATTACTTTAAGAAATGAAGGTCAGTCAGTCCGAAAAATTGGGAAAACTTTGAAAGTGTCCCCAAGTGCAGTCACAAAAACCATCAAGCGCTACAAAGAAACTAGCTCACATGCGGACCGCCCCAGGAGAGGAAGACCAAGAGTCACCTCTGCTGCGGAGGATAAGTTCATCCGAGTCACCAGCCTCAGAAATCGCAGGTTAACAGCAGCTCAGATTAGAGACCAGGTCAATGCCACACAGAGTTCTAGCAGCAGACACATCTCTAGAACAACTGTTAAGAGGAGACTGTGTGAATCAGGCCTTCATGGTAGAATATCTGCTAGGAAACCACTGCTAAGGATAGACAACAAGCAGAATAGACTTGTTTGGGCTAAAGAACACAAGGAATGAACATTAGACCAGTGGAAATCTGTGCTTTGGTCTGATGAGTCCAAATTTGAGATCTTTGGTTCCAACCACCGTGTCTTTGTGCACCGCAGAAAAGGTGAACGGATGGACTCTGCATGCCTGGTTCCCACCGTGAAGCATGGAGGAGGTGTGATGGTGTGGGGGTGCTTTTCTGGTGACACTGTTGGGGATTTATTCAAAATTGAAGGCATACTCAACCAGCATGTCTACCACAGCATCTTGCAGCGGTATGCTATTCCATGCGGTTTGCGTTTAGTTTGACCATCATTTATTTTCCAACAGGACAATGACCCCAAACACACCTCCAGGCTGTGTAAGGGCTATTTGACCATGAAGGAGAGTGATGGGGTGCTGAACAAGAATGACCTGGCCTCCACAGTCACCGGACCTGAACCGAGATGGTTTGGGGTGAGCTGGACCGCAGAGTGAAGGCAAAAGGGCCAACAAGTGCTAAGCATCTCTGGGAACTCCTTCAAGACTGTTGGAAGACCATTTCAGGTGACTACCTCTTGAAGCTCATCAAGAGAATGCCAAGAGTGTGCAAAGCAGTAATCAAAGCAAAAGGTGGCTACTTTGAAGAACCTAGAATATGACATATTTTCAGTTGTTTCACACTTTTTTATTATGTATATAATTCAACATGTGTTAATTCATAGTTTTGATGCCTTCAGTGTGAATCTACAATTTTTATAGTCATGAAAATAAAGAAAACTCTTTGAATGAGAAGGTGTGTCCAAACTTTTGGTCTGTATATATTCTTTTTTTTTTTTTTTTTTTTTTTTTTTCTACCTGAGCCAACGGAAAACGAAGCCACGGAAAAGGTGAAGCTGCAACCTAAAAGATGATTGGCAATTACCTTGCGACACACGCTGAGGAACCTTAAAGAGCCCCCTTGTGTTAGATATTCTTTTTTTTTTTTTAACCACTATCACCTGCTGCCTGGAGGCTCCAGCAGACCAGATGAATCAAGAGCCTACCAGAAGCAAAACAGCCTTGCATGCACCACTGCCTCACTACGAGCATGGCAGCCCATGCTATAATTTACAATGTGCCGAGAGCGGTGTCGCACTGACTCCTGCAATCTGAAAGTCCGCCGCGTGGGGAGCTGATACTGCCAGGCAGAAACGTGTCGGTGCGGTGGTGCTCCTTCTTACCTAAAGGAGCCGACACACCACCGTCCGGACTGAGAGGACGAAAGACCCCGGTAAGTCACTTACCCAAACCGGATGCCGAGAGGCAAGAAGAAACACGTGACGCAGAGCAGGTGAGCCTCCTTAAGCAGGACACACGTAGCACTCACTAGGATGCCGAATCCACACAGGACAAGGTGGCATGTGCGCACCTAGCTCTATGAAGGCGAGGGGGGAGGGAAGGGGCACCCCTCCCACGAATACAGGCCAATAAATCAGCCTTAATACATATATATAATATACATATGCTTACTTCTTGACAGCCCGGGTCTGGGCTTGGTCCACCTCCCCTGAACGATGGGGAGTCCACCACTGGTGAGCGGGTCCCGGCAGGTGAGCTGGCCGCAGCAGGAGAGCCGTCCGATGATGATGAAGAAACCTATAATAAGAGCACTTACTGATTGATGCAATGACTCAAACAGTGCAAACTCCAAGCGTTGATTTTATACTTACTGGCCTCTGAATACGATGCCGCCTTCTGGGTGGGTGTCTCCAATCAATGGTTGGTTTCTTGGATGACATCTGTACGCAACATAATACCAGACAAAATGCATATAACGTTAAAGGAACTTGTTTAGAGCACTATTTCCACATATATCAACACAAGTATTTTTTTTTTATACTTACTTTTTACAAGATATATTGGTGCTTGCCCACCTCAGAACTTTCTATAAATGCTTTTTTTTTTTTGGACGACCCTAATAATCAAGTAATAAAAAAAAATTATCCGACAGGTGCCATAATCCCCCCAAGTGCCATAATCACCCCCAGTGACAGCAGTCCCGCATAGTGCCTGCAGCCCCCACATAGTGCCAGCAGCCCCCCACAGTGCCCTCAGCCCCCCAGTGCAAGCAGCCCCCACAGTTCCAACCAACCCCCCCACAGTGCCATCAGCCCCCCCCCAGTGCCAGCAGCCACAGTTCCAGCCACACACCCCCCCGCAGTGCCAGCATCCCCCAGTGCCAGCAGCCCCACAGTTCCAGCCACCCCACACCCCCGCAGTGCCAGCAGCCCCCACAGTTCCAGCCACAAACACCCCCGCAGTGCCAGCAGCCCCCACAGTTCCAGCCACACACACCCCCACGTGTGCCAGCAGCCCCCCCACCCCAGTGCCAGCAGCCACCCCCAGAGCCAGTAGCCCCATTCCACCCCCCCCCCAGTGCCAGCAGCCCACCCCTAGAGATAGATAAATAGATAGATAGATAGATAGATAGATAAAAAGGAAGAAAGACAAACAGACAAGACATCCTATACTTACCAGTGTTCGGCAAGTCGATGATCCAAGATGGCCGATGATGATGGGAGGGACAGGAAATTACTGGGCATGCGCAGAGATGTGAACTTTTTCAAAAGGATCCGTCTCAAAGCAGAGCCAGTACAAACGGATCCGTCCACATTGACTTCAATTGTGAGTCCGGACGGATCCGTTTGGCTCCGCATCGTCAGACGGCCATTAAAAGGCAGCAAGCAGCGTTTTGGTGTCCGCCTGCAAAACGGAACGGAGGTTGGTTTCTTGGATGACATCTGTATGCAACATAATACCAGACAAAATGCATTTAACGTTAAAGGAACTTGTTTAGAGCACTATTTCCACATATATCAACACATTTTTTTTTTATACTTACTTTTTACAAGATATATTGGTGCTTGCCCACCTCAGAACTTTCTATAAATGTTTTTTTTTTTTGGACAACCCTAATAATCAAATAATAAAAAAATATATCCGACAGGTGCCATAATCCCCCCAAGTGCCATAATCACCAGAGACAGCAGCCCCGCATAGTGCCTGCAGCCCCCCACAGTGCCATCAGGCCCCCAGTTCCAACCAACCCCCCCACAGTGCCTTAAACCCCCCAGTGCAAGCAGCCCCCACAGTTCCAACCAACCCCCCCACAGTGCAATCAGCCCCCCCAGTGACAGCAGCCACAGTTCCAGCCACACACACCCCCGTAGTGTCAGCAGCCCCCACAGTGCCAGCAGCCCCCAAAGTTCCAGCCACAAACACCCCCGCAGTGCCATCAGCCCCCACAGTTCCAGACACACACCCCTGCAGTGCCAGCAGCCCCCACAGTTCCAGCCACAAACACTCCGCTGTGCCATCAGCCCCCACAGTTCCAGCAACACACACCCCAGAAGTGCCAGCAGCCCACCCAGTGCCAGTAGCCCCCACAGTTCCAGCCACAAACACCCCCGCAGTGCCAGCAGCCCCCACAGTTCCAACCACCCCCCCCCGCAGTGCCAGCAGCCCCCACAGTTCCATCCACAAACACCCCCGCAGTGCCAGCAGCCCCCACAGTTCCAACCACCCCCCCCCCGCAGTGCCAGCAGCCCCCACAGTTCCATCCACAAACACCCCCGCAGTGCCAGCAGCCCCCACAGTTCCAACCACCCCCCCCCGCAGTGCCAGCAGCCCCCACAGTTCCATCCACAAACACCCCCGCAGTGCCAGCAGCCCCCACAGTTCCAACCACCCCCCCCCCGCCAGTGCCAGCAGCCCACATAGTTCCAGCCACAAACATCCCTGCAGTGCCAGCAGCCCCCACAGTTCCAGACACACACACACCCCCGCAGTGCCAGCAGCCCCCACAGTTCCAACCACCCCCCCCCCCGCAGTGCCAGCAGCCCCCACAGTTCCATCCACAAACACCCCCGCAGTGCCAGCAGCCCCCACAGTTCCAACCACCCCCCCCCCCCCCCGCAGTGCCAGCAGCCCCCACAGTTCCATCCACAAACACCCCCGCAGTGCCAGCAGCCCCCACAGTTCCAACCACCCCCCCCCCGCAGTGCCAGCAGCCCCCACAGTTCCATCCACAAACACCCCCGCAGTGCCAGCAGCCCCCACAGTTCCAACCACCACCACCCCCCCCCCCCCCGCAGTGCCAGCAGCCCCCACAGTTCCATCCACAAACACCCCTGCAGTGCCAGCAGCCCCCACAGTTCCAACCACCCCCCCCCCCGCCAGTGCCAGCAGCCCACATAGTTCCAGCCACAAACATCCCTGCAGTGCCAGCAGCCCCCACAGTTCCAGACACACACACACCCCCACCAGTGCCAGCAGCCCCCCCACCCCAGTGCCAGCAGCCACCCCCAGAGCCAGTAGCCCCCATAAAGCCAGCCCCCACCCCCAGTGCCAGCAGCCCCAACTGTTCCAGCCATCACCTCCCCCCAGTGCCAGCAGCCCACCCCTAGAGATAGATAGATAGATAGATAGATAGATAGATGGATAAAAAGAAAGAAAGACAAACAGACAAAACTTCCTATACTTATCAGTGCTCGGCAAGTCGATGATCCAAGATGGCCGACAATGATGAGAGGGATAGGAAATTACTGGGCATGCGCAGAGATGTGAACTTTTTCAAAAGGATCCGCCTCAAAGTGGAGCCAGTACAAACGGATCCGTCCCCATTGACTTCAATTGTGAGTCCGGACGGATCCGTTTGGCTCCGCATCGTCAGACGGCCATTAAAAGGCAACAAGCAGCGTTTTGGTGTCCGCCTGCAAAACGGAACGGAGGTTGGTTTCTTGGATGACATCTGTACGCAACATAATACCAGACAAAATGCATTTAACGTTAAAGGAACTTGTTTAGAGCACTATTTCCACATATATCAACACATTTTTTTTTTATACTTACTTTTTACAAGATATATTGGTGCTTGCCCACCTCAGAACTTTCTATAAATGTTTTTTTTTTGGACAACCCTAATAATCAAATAATAAAAAAATATATCCGACAGGTGCCATAATCCCCCCAAGTGCCATAATCACCAGAGACAGCATCCCCGCATAGTGCCTGCAGCCCCCCCACAGTGCCATCAGGCCCCCAGTTCCAACCAACCCCCCCACAGTGCCTTAAACCCCCCAGTGCAAGCAGCCCCCACAGTTCCAACCAACCCCCCCACAGTGCAATCAGCCCCCCCAGTGACAGCAGCCACAGTTCCAGCCACACACACCCCCGTAGTGTCAGCAGCCCCCACAGTGCCAGCAGCCCCCAAAGTTCCAGCCACAAACACCCCCGCAGTGCCATCAGCCCCCACAGTTCCAGACACACACCCCTCCAGTGCGAGCAGCCCCCACAGTTCCAGCCACAAACACTCCGCTGTGCCATCAGCCCCCACAGTTCCAGCAACACACACCCCAGAAGTGCCAGCAGCCCACCCAGTGCCAGTAGCCCCCACAGTTCCAGCCACAAACACCCCCGCAGTGCCAGCAGCCCCCACAGTTCCAACCACCACCACCCCCCCCCCCCCCCCCGCAGTGCCAGCAGCCCCCACAGTTCCATCCACAAACACCCCCGCAGTGCCAGCAGCCCCCACAGTTCCAACCACCACCACCCCCCCCCCCCCGCAGTGCCAGCAGCCCCCACAGTTCCATCCACAAACACCCCCGCAGTGCCAGCAGCCCCCACAGTTCCAACCCCCCCCCCCCCCGCCAGTGCCAGCAGCCCACATAGTTCCAGCCACAAACATCCCTGCAGTGCCAGCAGCCCCCACAGTTCCAGACACACACACACCCCCACCAGTGCCAGCAGCCCCCCCACCCCAGTGCCAGCAGCCACCCCCAGAGCCAGTAGCCCCCATAAAGCCAGCCCCCACCCCCAGTGCCAGCAGCCCCAACTGTTCCAGCCATCACCTCCCCCCAGTGCCAGCAGCCCACCCCTAGAGATAGATAGATAGATAGATAGATAGATAGATAGATAGATAGATAGATGGATAGATAAAAAGAAAGAAAGACAAACAGACAAAACTTCCTATACTTACCAGTGCTCGGCAAGTCGATGATCCAAGATGGCCGACGATGATGAGAGGGATAGGAAATTACTGGGCATGCGCAGAGATGTGAACTTTTTCAAAAGGATCCGCCTCAAAGTGGAGCCAGTACAAACGGATCCGTCCCCATTGACTTCAATTGTGAGTCCGGACGGATCCGTTTGGCTCCGCATCGTCAGACGGCCATTAAAAGGCAACAAGCAGCGTTTTGGTGTCCGCCTGCAAAACGGAACCGTGACCAAACGCAGCCCAACTGATGCATTCTAAGCGGATCCAGTGCCAACTGATGCATTCTGAGCGGATCCAGTGCCAGCAGCCCCCACAGTTCCAGCCACAAACAAGTGCCAGCAGCCCCCACAGTTCCAGCCACAAACACTCTGCTGTGCCATCAGCCCCCACAGTTCCAGCAACACACACCCCAGCAGTGCCCCAGCAGCCCACCCAGTGCCAGTAGCCCCCACAGTTCCAGCCACAAACACCCCCGCAGTGCCAGAAGACCCCATAGTTCCAGTCACCCCCCCCCCCCGCAGTGCCAGCAGCCCCCATAGTTCCATCCACAAACACCCCCGCAGTGCCAGCAGCCCCCACAGTTCCAACCCCCCCCCCCCCCCCCGCAGTGCCAGCAGCCCCCATAGTTCCAGCCACACACACACCCACAGTGCCAGCAGCCCCGCCAGTGCCAGTAGCCCCCACAGTTCCAGCCACAAACATCCCCGCAGTGCCAGCAACCCCCACAGTTCCAGACACACACACACCCCCACCAGTGCCAGCAGCCCCCCCACCCCAGAGCCAGCAGCCACCCCCAGAGCCAGTAGCCCCCATAAAGCCAGCCCCCACCCCCAGTGCCAGCAGCCCCCACTGTTCCAGCCATCACCTCCCCCCAGTGCCAGCAGCCCACCCCTAGAGATAGATAGATAGATAGATAGATAGATAGATAGATAGATAGATAGATAGATAGATAGATAGATAGATAGATAGATAGATAAAAAGAAAGAAAGACAAATAGACAAAACTTCCTATACTTATCAGTGTTCGGCAAGTCGATGATCCAAGATGGCCGCCGATGATGAGAGGGATAGGAAATATGGAATAGGAAAGTGCAGATGTGGCACTGATTATGTCACTGTCAGAAGCGGACACCGTCTATTGAAAAAGTACACTGTATGTCAGTTTTTTTTGATGCGCACACTTTACTCTGGAGATGTGGCGCAGCTAATGACACTGTCCGCAGCGGACACAGTCTACGAAAAAAGTACACTGGAGGTCACAGATATTTTTGGGATGCGCACACTTCACACTGGAGATGTGGCACAGCTAATGTCACTGTCCGCAGTGGACACCTTCTACGGAAAAAGTACACTGGATGTCACAGATTTTTTTTTTTGTTCGCACACTTTACACTGGAGATGTGGTGCAGCTAATGTCGCTGTCTGCAGCGGCCTAACTATTGCACGCTATTTAGCGCAGCATGCGCTAAAATAGATATTGCTGCCACACACAATAGTCCTTAAAAGGACTCTTGGGTCTGTAAAGTTTTAGCAATTTAGCGCAGGTTGCGCTAAAAATATAGATATTGCTGCTGCCACACACAATAGTCCTTAAAAGGACTTTTGGGTCTCTGAAAAGTTTTGGTAGTAAAAATGTTCTTAAATCACTCTCTACACTGTCTGTATCTTCCTCAGCACAGCTCTCCCTGACTAAGGCCTCATGCACACGACAGTATTTTTTCACTGTCTGCAAAACGGGGTTCCGTTGGTCCGTGACCGTTTTTTCGTCCGTGGGTCTTCCTTGATTTTTGGATTATCCACGGACATGAAAAATGAAAAAAAAAAGCTAAGTCAAGTTTGCCATTGAAATGATAGGAAAAAACGGACACGGATCGCGGACACGGATCACGGACACGGATGCCAATCTTGTGTGCATCCGTGATTTTTCACGGACCCATTGACTTGAATAGGTCCGTGAACCGTTGGCCGTGAAAAAAATAGGACAGGTCATATTTTTTTCACGGCCAGGAAACACGGATCACGGATGCGGCTGCCAAACGGTGCATTTTCCGATTTTTCCACGGACCCATTGAAAGTCAATGGGTCCGTGAAAAAAAACGGAAAACGGCACAACGGCCACGGATGCACACAACGGTCGTGTGCATGAGGCCTAAGAATGAGCCGAAAATATGTAATCGGGTGCTATATAGCACCCGATGACGCGTTCTGGCCAGCCAATCACTGTAATGCCAGCATCCAACATGGCTATGGCATTACAATGAGGGCAGTACTTACCTGCACGTTTATTTGGGCGGAGACTCGAGAATTGCCCTCGAGCACATGCGGTATTCGTTCAAATACCGCCATGTGCCGAGCATCGAGATACTCGAGCCGAACTGGTGTTAGGCAGAGCATGCTCAATCATCGCTACTCATTAATACAGGAGGACAAGGAAGTGGACAATGAGCTCAGTACTTACCGCTTCCTGGTCCTCGGCCGCTCGCTGTTCAAACAGCACGAGGACGTCGGCAAGCTGTGACCTCACACTGTGCAGCGTCAGGTCACAGCACAGTGCGCACAGGAAGAGCCGGAAGAGCTGGATCACTAAAATGGCGGCGGTGTCTGGAGCAAGAGAGGTAAGTTGATTTATAGTTTTTATGTGATCTGAATGGGGGTCTTAACATTGGGGGTCTTAACATTGGGGGTCTGATCTGAGTGTCTGAAAAGGGGTCTTATTAACATGCCAGTCTGATCTGAAGTCTGAATAGGGGTTAAACACTGGGGGCCTGATCTTAGTGTCTGAATAGGGGTCTCACTAACATGGGAGTTTGATCTGAGATCCTATTAGAGGTGTTATTAACATGGAGGTCTGATCGGATGTCTGATTGCGGTTCTTATTAACATTGGGAATCCGATCTGAGGTCTAATTGGGGGTCTTACAGTATTAACATTTAGGGTTTGATCTGAGGTCTGCTTTTCATTAGGGGTCTGATTTGGGCTCTGAGCTGATCACTAATGAAAAATATTTTTTTCTTATTCTAAAATCAAGGTGCATCTTATGGGGTAAAAAATACAGTATTTAATTTAGGGTCATTAAACATACTGGGAGCACTACAGGGGCCCATCATGAATACTGGGAGCACTACAGGGGGCCATTATAAATACTGAGGGCATTAAACATACTAGGGGCACTACTGGATAAATACTGGGGCACTACATTAAACATACTGGGGAGAATTAAATATACAAGGGGCACAAGAGGGTGCTATTATAAATACTGGGGACACTACAGAGGGCCATTATAACTGCATTATTACTACTGTGGGTTCTGTAGTAATTATTACTAGGCACAATATGGAGGGCACTACTACTAATATGGGCATCCTCGAGTAGCATGATCACTGTCAGGGGGACTATTACTATTGGGTGCACTCAGGAGAATTATTACTATGGAGGGCTTATTGGAGCTCTTTGGGCGCTATCTGTATGGCACTTTTATTTTATCAGTATAGTATTTGGTAGCACTGGAGGGCATAGTATTGGGGGTGGCAGCAGGAGGCACTATTGGGGCTGATGGAAGTGGGAAATCTAAAATGTTTGTGCGGCAAACTCTTAAGACACTATTCTAAATGAAGAAGATGAGGAAAAATAACTTCTACATCAAATGAGATATCATTGCATGTAAGTTAGTAGCGCTGTATTCTCCTGTATGCTTAGTAGTGCTCTATGTAATGTTCATCCAATTATGTCTTTAAGGGCTCATGCACATGGCTGTTGTGCGGGCGTTCTGTGCATTGGGGACGGCAATTTGTGGTCCCTAATGCATGGGCAACGTCTGTGCGGCAGCCAGGATAGATTAAGACCCATTCAACTTGAATGGATCTGTGATCCGTCCACACCGTAAAAAAATAGAACATGTTCCATAGTGCTTCCATGGGGTTCCGTGCCTCCGTTCAACACCGCAGCTCCGGATTGCAGACCCATTCAAGCAAATGGGTCCGCACCGGTGATGCGGGGAGCACACGGCTGGTGCTCGCGTATAGTGGGCCTGCTGTTTGCGGGCCGCAATACGGGGCATGGCCGGCAACAGCCATGTGCATGAGCCCTAAGAGTAGGACTGGGTTGGAGGGGTTTGATTGAAAATTTGGCACGGGGGTTGGGCGCCATGTAAATGTTTACCTTTGGCAGCAGAAAAGGTAAAATTATCCCTATAGCTTTCAACTGTATCTAACTGTTCTGATTAGGACCCCCGGACATAACTTATAGATATTAATATGGGGAAAAAAATAATAATAATCTTTACATATATGATTAACATAAAAACATGATTTAAGCAATAGGTAACTTTCTGATGACAGATTCCCTTGAAGGTGGCCATACACATTAGATAAATATTGGCTGAATCTGGCAACTTCTGTTGGAGTGGACAGCCATCTAATGTGTTTGGTAGTGCCAGGACTCTCCCCTCACAGCAGGTTTCAGGGGAAGAAAGAGTTGGGCATGTTGAATTTCAACATGCTTGATTCTCTGTGCACAAGAGGGATAAGCTCCTGCCAGAGCAGTGGCAGCAGCTTATTCCCCTCTCACTACTGAGAACACATGCACACTCAGTCGAGCTGAGCGTGCATGTGTATGGGGGTTTTGGTGGAATAAATTAGTGGATATACATTGAATATCAGAATACAGCAAACTTTAAACTTCTTTTCTAATCTGACAACACCCAAAATGCTGTATTTTTTGGGTGGAGGGATATGTGTATACAGAGAAATCTGCTTCCACATGCAGCATCAGATTGAAGTTCCTTGAGCCCACCAAAGGAAATGATCCTGAAGGTTCACCCTTATAGACTGCAATGAACCCCTGTGCAAGAAAACTATGTGGGCCTGTTTTTACAGTCCTGATCAAAAGTTTAAGACCACTTGAAAAATGGCAAAAAAACATATTTAGCATGGCTGGATCTGAACAAGGTTCCAAGTAGAGCTTCAACATGCAACAAGAAGAAATGGGAGTGAGACAAAACATTTTTTGAGCATTCAATTTAATGAAAACAACGAATAAACTGAAACAGGCTGTTTTTCAGCTGATCAAAAGTTTAGGACCACACCTCCCAAAAAAACTCAACCCCCCCCCCCCAAAACAGAAATCCAACTTCCAAACATGAACTCAGTAATGAGTAGCTCCGCCGTTATTGTTGATCACTTCAAAAATTTGTTTCGGCATGCTTGATGCAAGCGTTTTCATGAGGTGAGTGGGAACATTTCTCTAAGTGGTCAATACGGCCGCACGAAGGCCATCTACTGTCTGGAACTGTTCATTTTTGCAAACTTCCCTTGCCATCCATCCCCAAAGTTTCTCAATTGGATTTAGATCAGGGGAACATGCAGGATGGGCCAAAAGGGTGATGTTATTCTCCTGGTAGAAGTCCCTTGTCCTGCGGGCATTGTGTACTGTAGCGTTGTCCTGTTGAAAAATCCAGTCGTTACCACACAGACGAGGGCCCTCAGTCAGGAGGAATGCTCTCTGCAACATCTGGACATAGCCAGCGGCCGTTTGACGCCTCTGCATTTCCTGAAGCACCATTGTTCCACTGAAGAAAAAAGCACCCCAGACCATTATGGCGCCCCCTCCACTGTGGCGCGTAGAAAACATCTCAGGTGGAATCTGCTTGTCATGCCAGTAACGTTGGAAACCATCAGGACCATCAAGGTTACATTTTTTTCTAATCAGAGAATAAAACTTTCTTCCACCTTTGAATGTCCCATGTTTGGTGCTCTCTTGCAAAGTCCAAACGAGCAGTTCTGTGGCATTCAAGGAGACGAGGTCTTTGAAGATGTTTTTTGTTTTTGAAGCCCTTCAGTTTCAGATGCCATCTGATGGTTATGGGGCTGCAGTCAGCACCAGTAAGGGCCTTAATTTGGGTCGAGGATGGTCCAGTGTCTTGACGGACAGCCAATTGGATCCTCCAGCTCAGTGCTGGTGAATTTTTTTTGGGTCTTCCACTTGACTTTTTTTGTTCCATAACCCTCACTTCATCAGCGATGGCGCGCTGTGAGAGACCCTGCTTATGCAGTTCAAAAAGGGAGAGTTTTTTTGCCTTTGCCATCACAACGTGTGACTACATGACAGAAAATGACAATGAATCCACATCTTTGCACAGATTTGGCCTTTTAAAGGCATGTGGTCCTAAAATTGATATCAGCTGAAAAACAGTCTGTTGCAGTTTAATCGTTATTTTCAATTAATTGAATGCTCAAAAAATGTTTTGTCTCACTCTCATTTCCTTATTGTTGCATGTTGAAGCTCTACTTGGAACCTTGTTAAGATCCAACAATGTAAAATATGATTTTTTGCCATTTTTCAAGTGGTCTTAAACTTTCGATCAGAACTGTAAAATAGCTAGCATGTTGTTAGTGATGTGCTTATCATAGTGCTCCTTTCTAGCAAGTTGTTTAATGGTATACCAACTTCTCTTGCAAATTTTAATCCACCAGTAACCACTATGACAATAATTAGTTTTTTACATGCAATGAAGTAGACATTCGGATGCACTGGTGTTTTTTTGATAAGATGGTGTTGGACCTATTTTCCTACTAGGCACAGTACAGCTATACACTCTGCACATATGTTATAACCACCCAAACTTATTCCAGGATTAGTTCCAGATATAATTGTCTGATCCTAGACTTTAGGGGTCATATTTTTTAGGGTTTATCTCTTCTTCTGACAGTGCTTGGGCTCAGCCAAGGATCCTCTGGTACTCTGGTGGGGCAGTCTGACCCTGACCACGTGCCTGTGACATGGTGAGGAATGCTGTCACGTTTGGATAATGTGGCCTGGCAGACTGTATAAACCATTCAATTGCTTCCACCTTGGGAAACTAGATCCAAGCTCTATATAGGGATATTCTCAGGTGACACAACAGATTGCTGACCAGTCCACAGAAAATTAGAATTTGTTCTAGGTGACAATTACATTGCCATCTCAGGTGTCAGCCAGTTATTCATTCCAGATTTTGTTGTAGAAATTTCTACAACTGAAAATCAGTTTTATTTACTTGAATAGGACTTGCTGATTACCATTCAAGTGATAGGAGCTGATTTTCAGTCACATAAGTGCAGTGTCCCAGGGGGTCAGTAGTGTATGCTGGGCTTTGTAGTGCAGATCGACTCACTAACCTGGGATCCACTGTCGTCTTCAATTGGGATAAATACTGGAACAGGCAGGTATTTAACAGTTCGTGACGCCAGTGTCAATTAAACGGTGACACGCCGTGTATGGTATTGTAGAAGAATGAAGCAAGCATAGGATAGCCAACAAAAACTGGAACATTTACTGAATATCAGTGAATACAGCTGGTTCTTGAAAGTACAGAATGGCCGGTCTTAGCAAGGCATTATACAGAGTGTTGATTACAGGAGATGCAGTACAGGCGGCTTGCTCACTATTCCTGACTGGTCCTGCTACATGTGACTTTCTCTCCAAGGTCTAATGCCCTTTATCTGGCGTACCCTTGAAGCTGTCCTTATCTAGTACCTCCTCTGTTATCTTGAGTACCTCTTGCTTTATCTGATCGGCTTCTGTGGTATTCTGTGTCTTCAGGCTGATTAGCTATGCCCTTCTGACTTCTATGCATGGACTCAGGAGGGAATCCTCTCTGCACTGAGTCTGGAAACTTCTCACTTCCTGAGCTAGGCCCTAGCCTATTTATACTGAACTGGGGGCTCCCTCTGCTGGCTGTGATAAGGATTGCCGGTAACCGGCCTGACTGGCTTAAAGGGAACTACACACTCAAATCTAGCAGTGTCGGGTAGCCTACCCGTATGCTGCACACCCCCAGACTTTAACGTGAGTAAGGCCTCGTACTCACACACATGCCTGAACCAACATAAGCTGATGCATAATTTAAACATTACATTATAAATATAATAAACAACTATTTCACATAAAAATATAACATTTGCAATAAATGACGCAAGAAAAAGGTCCGTCTTCTTTCTTCTTAGGCACGGCCGCTGACCTGGCACAGCGGACTTAAGGTGAACCAGGTTAGTCTATTTTTCTTGACTGAGGTATAATAAGGAACTACACAGGGTTTCCCCGTGGGTGTAGAACAGGCAAGGGCTCACGTGGAGGAGTCCATTCTTGCGCACAAACATCAAGCAGGCTATTTCCGATAGTAACTGTTCGGGAGGAGACACCACCAGCATAGTCAAAGTCTCTTAAATGGACTGGCGGACGTCCCCTGGTCATCCGGGTGGACCTTCTCAACACAGGGGTTTCCTCTTCCCTTAGCACCGAGGTAGAAGAGGGAGTAGCAACAGGAGGATCTCCATCCGTGAGACCTTGGTCAGGAACAACGGGAACAACAGGAACAACAGGAACAACAGGATCCACTGGAGGGGGAACTGGATCCGGGGCATCTTGAACCGGCTCTTCTGGAAGTAAAGGTACAGTAGGTGCCGGAGCGGGCACCAACAAGTTCAACCATGGTGTCAGAAGCCAATGCATGGGATCGGCGTCATACCTTAGATTTCGGACAGCCTGCATAGGATCCTCGGGCTGTATCGATGACTCTGACACAGGGGGTTCAGATATAGAACTCTCGGCACTGGGTCCTGGTGTCAGGCAGAGCTTTAACCGGTTTCGGTGTACAATTTGGGATCCCCTGCCCTCCCGGGTGATCTCATAAGTGTGAGTTCCAACATTTGGGATTGCAGTGACAACATAAGGACTTTGCTCCCATTTACTGTCCAGTTTACTGGTACGGCGGTTATTTTTTAACCATACCACAGCCCCTATTGTCAAGGGTTCTGCATGGGCTGCTTGGTCATAGTCTCTCTGCTGCCGGTCTCTAGCATAGTCCATACGTTCCTGAACAATAGCTTGGGCCGTATTCAATCGCCTTTGGTGTTCAGCAACCCAGTCGGTATTAGGGAATGGGTTGATGCAATCCGGTACGAGTACATCCAAGGAGTGGTCAGCAGGCAATAATCCTTGGCGCCCAAACATCAAATAAAAGGGGGTATACCCGGTGGAACAGTGTATGGTATGATTGTATGTGAACATTAGCTGTGGCAACAGATTAGGCCAATCTCCCCTGGTTTCAGGAGGCACGGTCCTCAGCATCTCTATCAAGGTCTGATTCATTTTTTCACATAATCCATTACCTTGCGGATGGTAGGCCGTCGTCCGGATCTTCTTACAGGCCTGGTGGTGCTCTTTGACAAGCCGTAGTATCCCTTCTTGTTGATGTTGGGGGGTAGTCTCGTCCCCGACATGTAGCTCTTCCCACCAGGGTACTTGTGACTGAGGCACCGGCGGACATCCGCTGACTGCAGCTGGCGGCTTTTCTGTCACTGGAAGACGGATGATGTCTTGGAAGAACACCTGAGAAAGCTGGGCAACAGGGTAATGCTTAGTAAGCGCAACAGGATGGTCACTCAGGTTAATCAGACGGACAGGTACTTTACCTTGGGAGACATTCACCAGGCACTTGGCAGCTCTCACATAAGGGTAGTTCTCCATCTGGATAGGTTCCACCAGGGCTGAATAATCTTGGCCTTGGACTCCCAGGACAGCACGACACCATAAGAGAGTTTGGGAATTAGGAGGCAAAGTCACAGGCTTATTATCACGAATCTTGGCAGTACAAATTTCTCCTTTCCCGTTAGCAAACCTCTGCTGGGCACTTAACACAGTGATAGTCTTTTGAATCACCCTCTTGGACGCAGAGGAAGCGGTGGGCAGAGTCTGGTGTAATACGGCAAGTATTTCAGCATAACAGTTTTTGAAGACATTGGTGCCTAGAATGACAGGATGTCCTCCTCTGTCGCCGGCCTGTACTACTATCACCCCCTGTTGAGGCAAGGTTACTTCTCCCACCTGCAGGGTGGGTTCCCAGTATCCATGGATCTTTACCGGTTTGCCATTGCTGGCGATAATCTCTACCCAGGATTCAGGCGGCTGGGTCAATTGATTGGTGTCCCAGAATCTTTCAAAGGCGGGCAGCTGAATAGTAGTGACCTGAGACCCAGTATCTAATAGGGCTTCAAAGGGGACCCCGTTAATCTCCACATTGATTTTAGGATGGGATCCTACATACCGTGGCATCCAATTTGGATCTTTTGGACCTAGTGTTCTACCTCCCGAGGGGTGGTCCTCAGCCTCAGGGGTTGCCCGTTTAACTGCCAGCAAGTGGATTCTGTGTGTCCCATCTTTTTGCAGTATGTACACACGGGCCGCTGGCGACCCCTATTGCGCCTCCCAGGATCCCTGGGGTGAGTCTCTTGGTATGGAGGTGGGAACGGCTTAGAGGGTGACAGGAACTCTTCTTCTGACATCATAGGTTTTTCCCATTCCTCCATTTTTCTGCACACTCTCTCTAGGCTTTTAGTGAGGTGATTTACTTGCTCTGTCAGCATGGCGATAGTATCGGTAGCTGTAGCTTGAACAGCTTGACCGGCCTCAGCTCGGTTAATAATAAACGGTTTTGACCTGCAGGCTGATAACCCAGGTGGGGTGCTCAACTCTGTAGATACTGCTGACCCCAGAATTTTTATAGCCAGTTCTTTAAAGTCCAGAAAGGTACTGTTAGGGTGTTGGGCGGACAGCATCTTTAATTGGGTCCTTATTTGCTCACTAGACACTCCGGTAATAAATTGTTCCCTCAGGGTCTGATCCTGGTTATCAGCTTCCTTGGGATCTATCTGGATTACAGCCCCCAAAGCCTCCTGAAGTGATAGGGCATAGTCACGGAGGGACTCACCGGACTTCTGTTTCTTGCCAAAGAAGTGCATCTTTATCTCTGAGGCAGTCCTCGTTTCAAAAGTGGCCCTGAGGCGGGTGAATATCTGCTCCAGAGTACTCCTTTCAGCAGCAGGCCAGGATAATACCTCTCTGCGGGCAGCCCCCTCCAGTTGCGCTAGCAAGATTTCCATTTGCTGATCGGCATTTATGGGGTATAGTTTGAATAATGCCAGCAACTTTTCTTTAAAGTCTCTTAGGGTATGGACCTCTCCGTTATAGCGGGGAAACCATGGGGCCCCAAAGTAGTAAGGCATGGTAAAGGGCATCATGCTGGGGGCTATAGGATGATTAGGAGCCGCAAGCTCTCCCGGGTCCGGCCGCTCGGCAACTCCCGGATCTGACATGTTAACTTATTACAAGGTGGCCGCTGGTGACTAAAGGGGCCGGAACAATCCCCTTCCCTCCGGATACAAGTTCTTACCGGTATCGCCGGGTGTGCGCAGGCCAAATCTCGTGAGACTCCGGACGTCCTGTGTACGCGGTGACGTTGCTGACGCAGGAAAAGCAGGGCCGCGGCGGTGTGATGATGAAGAGGGGCGGGATTCTCTGTTTCTTTGAAGGGATCCGCCCACGGAGGTCCTCAGCAGCGCGGGAAACTTTACTCCAGGCGGCCGGTGGCCATCTTGATCACGATTCCCTGACAGCAAGCAGGGTGTTGCAAAGTCCAATAAATCACAGTCCACAAATACGATTTTCTCTCTGGGGGTAGCGCAACACAGTACAGCGTCTCTGATTCCTCCCAGGCACAATTTCAATCCACCGGCTTGGAAATAAAGGGTACAGTCCTCGCAATACGGTGGTGGAATAGTTAAAGCACACAGTTCACACTTCTCTGCACTGTCGAAGTATGCGGATCCTGTTCGTGACGCCAAAAAGAGCGATGCAGTGTCCCAGGGGGTCAGTAGTGTATGCTGGGCTTTGTAGTGCAGATCGACTCACTAACCTGGGATCCACTGTCGTCTTCAATTGGGGCAAATACTGGAACAGGCAGGTATTTAACAGTTCGTGACGCCAGTGTCAATTAAACGGTGACACGCCGTGTATGGTATTGTAGAAGAATGAAGCAAGCATAGGATAGCCAACAAAAACTGGAACATTTACTGAATATCAGTGAATACAGCTGGTTCTTGAAAGTACAGAATGGCCGGTCTTAGCAAGGCATTATACAGAGTGTTGATTACAGGAGATGCAGTACAGGCGGCTTGCTCACTATTCCTGACTGGTCCTGCTACATGTGACTTTCTCTCCAAGGTCTAATGCCCTTTATCTGGCGTACCCTTGAAGCTGTCCTTATCTAGTACCTCCTCTGTTATCTTGAGTACCTCTTGCTTTATCTGATCGGCTTCTGTGGTATTCTGTGTCTTCAGGCTGATTAGCTATGCCCTTCTGACTTCTATGCATGGACTCAGGAGGGAATCCTCTCTGCACTGAGTCTGGAAACTTCTCACTTCCTGAGCTAGGCCCTAGCCTATTTATACTGAACTGGGGGCTCCCTCTGCTGGCTGTGATAAGGATTGCCGGTAACCGGCCTGACTGGCTTAAAGGGAACTACACACTCAAATCTAGCAGTGTCGGGTAGCCTACCCGTATGCTGCATAAGTTTTCTGCTACAAAATCTGCCGCATGTGAAGGCAACCTAATGGTTCTGGTGCCATACATTATAATGGGGCACATTGCATAGATCCAAATTAATGTCCATATCTGTTGGAATAATGCTTATTATTCTGAGCATTGAAACAACTACATTATATGATTACCTGTTTCCAGACACAGTGTTATGTTGTTAACCCGTAGGACACATGTACAGCACTGTTAACCCGTAGATACATGTATGGCGCTCTTCGACCTGGGTCTGAAATCCCAGAGCTGTACAGGTACGGCGCCCGATCAGCTGCAGGGGTCTGGCAGTCACTCATAGCCAAACCCCTGCTGTATGCGCCGTCATCAGTGACAAAAATGATGTCGCCGCATTAACCCTCGCACTGCGCGGTGAGGGCTGACGGGTCCCTGCGCTGCTGTGACGGGGACCCGATGGCTTGGATGGCAGCCTGATGCCTTCCTTAGGCATCGTGGCTACCATCCCTGTGAGCCTGTGAGATCCAGGAGGCTGTAAGCGGGCATAAGTGTATTACATTGTGTAATACACTTACAGCCAATGCATTACAATACAGATGTATTGCAATGCATTGCAAAGTGGTTCAGACCACCAGAGTGGGACCAAAAAAAAGTTTAAAATAAATAAAGTTTTACAAAATAAAAAATTAAGTTTGAAGTAAAAAAAGTATCCTTTTCCCAAAATAAAGTAAAAAAACAATTGTAAGAAATAGGGAAAAACAAAAAAGTTGATAGGTATCGCCGCATCTGTATCGACTGGCAGTATAAAATTAAAAATAGTGGTCAACTTGCCTGACAAAAAGTGTAATACCAAACGATCAAACTGTCATCTCATCCTGCAAAAAATGAGTTCCTACCTAAGACAATCAGCCCAAAAAAATAATAATATTGCTTTTGGAAAATGGCAACACAAAAATAATTTTATTCTGTTCAAAAAAGCTTTCACTTTGTAAAACTTAACAAAAATGATAGACATATTAGTTATCGGCACGTCCATAACAACAAAAAAAGTGCAATACCAAGCAATCAAAAAGTCTTATGTACCCCAAAATGGTACCAATGAAAATGTCACTTCATCCCGCAAAAAATGAGCCCCTACATAAGACTATCACTTAAAAAATAAAAACCAATTGCGCTCATAAACCATTCCATCAAAATCTGCATTGCAAAAGCCATATGGCGCTCCCAGGGCCGATCCTAGGGTCACAGGCGCCTGGGTGCAGAAATATTTCTGGCGCCCCTACATGGGCGTGGTTATCTTACTAACTCCTCCCCCTTTACAATGTTTCTATGGCAACAACTTCAGCCCCCAACTTCAGCCCCACCCCCTTGCAGTCTAGGGGCGGAGCCAAACCCGGAAGCACAATTGAGGGGCAGGGCCAGCCACCAGTAAGATAGGAAGGCTTCAGCCAACACACAAGCTTTGCAACAATATAGGAAGCTACAGAAAAGTCTTATAATATCCTCAGTGGATCTCAACCTCCCAATCCTCCACACCCTGTACAGGTCAGTGCCCCCGAAATTGCACTCACAGTTCTCCAGCAACTCTGGCAAATACCACCTATTCCGTACAGGGTGGGTTTACATCTGCGTTATGCAATTCCGTTATAGGTTCCGTTTCAAACGGAATATAACGGAATGGCCAGATGGAATGCAAAACGGAAACCTTTAAGGGTCCATTCACACGTCCGTTGTTTCTTTCCTGATCTGTTCCGTTTTTTGCGGAACAGATCTGGACCAGTTCTGTACCCATTCATTTTCAATGGGTCCTGAAAAAAAATCTGAAATTGAGCTGTCCGATTTTTTTCAGGACCCATTGAAAATGAATGGGTCCAGATCTGTTCCGCAAAAAACGTAACAGATCAGGAAAGAAACAACGGACGTGTGAATGGACCCTAAGAGGCATTCCGTTTTGCTCTGTCCTAATAGAAGTTTATGAGAAAGCATAACGGATCAGTCTGGGTCCCCTTATGCAAGACGGACTTTGTTTTCAGTCTTGCATAACAGGAACCAGATGGATCAGTTTTGATTCCCATAGACTTTTAAGAGGACGGAGAGCAAACGGAAAGCCTCCTGCAGAGTCTGCACTGTACGAGAGAGAGAGAGCAGTGGCTGTGAAGGGAAAAGTACCAGAGCACAATGACAGCCCCAGAGCCTCTCTGCTGCCTGACCAACCGTATGCTGCCACAGCGCCAGCCCAGCCTGCAGGACATCAGAGAGGCCTGGGGTCCACATTATAGCACCACTACATTTACTTATTATCAAAAAGCATCATACATAACCAAGCAAAAGCCAGAATATAATAAAAGACAAAAACATTAAACTACATTTATAATAAAACAATTTACTTACAAAAGAAGCGATTCAGTCGTCTGCTGTACCGTCCTCTGCTTGCTTCCACTGATTATGTGCCCTCCTTTCTGTCTCTCCTCAGTGCGCAGGCGCACTGTTATGGGGGATCTGTGGATGACAGTATGACACACTGTTATGGGGGATCTGTGGATGACAGTATGACGCACTGTTATGGGGGATCTGTGGATGACACACTGTTATGGGGGATCTGTGGATGACGCACTGTTAGGGGGCATCTGTGGATGACGCACTGTTATGGGGGATCTGTGGATGACACACTGTTATGGGCATCAGTGGATGACGCACTGTTATGGGGGATCTGTGTATGACGCACTGTTAGGGGGCATCTGTGGATGACGCACTGTTATGGGGGATCTGTGGATGACACACTGTTATGGGCATCAGTGGATTACACACGGTTATGGGGGCATCTGTGGATGACACTGTTATGGAACTTATGGGGACATCTGTGGGTGACACACTGTTATGGGGCATCTGTGGATGACACTGTTATAGGTGGCCGGGGGGATCTGTGGATGACACACATATATGGCAGGCAGCGCAAGCATCTTGTGCTATATAAATGTGTCATCATCCACATATCACTTCTCCCCCCCCCCCCCCATAACAGTGTCCCACCCTATTGTAAGACGTCCGTTCCTTTATGTAAGTGAGCTATTGAGCTTGTAAATAAACTTGTGCAAAGTATATGAGTAGTTAGTAACTACTCATATAGTTTGCAGTTTGCACAAGTTTATTTACAAGCTCAATAGCTCACTTAGGGCTCTTTCACACCTGCGTTATAGTCTTCCGGCATAGAGTTCCGTCGTCGGGGCTCTATGCCGGAAGAATACTGATCAGGATTTTCCTAATGCATTCTGAATGGACAGTCCGTCCTTCAGGATGCATCAGGATGTCTTCCGTTCCGGAACGGAACGTTTTTTGGCCGCAGCAAATAGCGCAGCATGCTGCGCTTTTTGCTCCGGCCAAAAATCCGGAACACTTGCCGCAAGGCCGGATCCGGAATGAATGCCCATTGAAAGGCATTGATCCGGATCCGGCCTTAAGCTAAACGTCGTTTCGGCGCATTGCCGGATGCGACGTTTAGCTTTTTCTCAATGGTTACCATGGCTGCCGGGACGCTAAAGTCCTGGCAGCCATGGTAAAGTGTAGTGGGGAGCGGGGAGCAGCATACTTACCGACTTACCGTCCGTGCGGCTCCCGGGGCGCTCCAGAGTGACGTCAGGGCGCCCCAAGCGCATGGATCACGTGATCGCATGTACACGTCATCCGTGCGCCTGGGGCGCTCTGACGTCATTCTGGAGCGCCCCGGGAGCCGCACGGATGGTAAGTATGCCGCTCCCCCGCTCCCCACTACTACTATGGCAACCAGGACTTTAATAGCGTCCTGGGTGCCATAGTAACACTGAAAGCATTCTGAAGACGGATCCGTCTTCAAATGCTTTCAGTACACTTGCGTTTTTCCGGATCCGGCGTGTAATTCCGGCAAGTGGAGTACACGCCGGATCCGGACAACGCAAGTGTGAAAGAGGCCTTACATAAGTTACTATCTTATCTAATATAATCTATCACTAATCATCACTATTCAGTATTCACTCTAACTTACTGCCTGGGACAGTCAGGAGTCAGGACTCAGTCAGGACTCAGGACTCCAAATGTATTCTCACAGTCACAGCGAACTTAGTACAAGCCAGTTGGCACTACTAGGGCGCAGGGGCGGGCACTGGCAGGCAGAAGCTGGTGGCGTGGCTGGCGTGGCACTGGCAGTGCTCCAGTCCCGCTCTTCAATATTCAAAATTGGCGCCCGGCGGCAGCGTAACTGTAACGTAACGTGACGTCACTCACTACGTTACGTCGCAGTGAGCGACGTTACGCTGCCGGCCGGAAGATGGGAGGCAGTCAGGAAGAGCACGGAGGCGGAGCACGGAGGCGGAGCACAGGACAGGAGGCAGACTCGCAGAGCACAGGAGGCGGACTACAGGAGGCGGACTACAGGAGGCGGTCTCAGTCTCACACGTGAGTCACGTCAGTATATGTGTGTGTCAGTCTGTGTGTCTGTTCTTTGTGTCACGGACTCGTCACTGTCACGGCACACCCCCGGCCCCACTCGAACCCTGAGGCTGAGGCGGCCCGGCCCACCGGGAGGTGGTTAAAAAAAAAAAAAAAAGTCAAAAAAAAAAAAGTCCCGGCGGCTCGCTCGGCGCCTTTCGGGTGACAGCGCTGGGGTGCGGGGCACCCACTGCACCCCGTGTAGGATCGGCCCTGGGCGCTCCTTCCATTCTGAATCCTGCCATGTGCATCCCAGCAGTTTACCACCACATATGGGGTGTTGCCATATTCAGGAGAAAATGGGTAACACATTATTGGGGGCTTTTACTCCTGTTACCCCTTGTGAAAATGAAAAATTTGGGGCTAAAGCAACATTTAATTGGAAGAAATTAAACTTTTCATTTTCACAGCCAAGTGTTTCCAAATAGTGATAGCCGAACAACAGGAGGGACGGTTCGCGAATGCGATCTCGTAAACATGATCAAATGTTCGCAAACCGCAAGTTTGCGGTGGGCCCCATTCACTTTAATGGCAGGCGAACCTGAAAAACCTTCAGCTCATATTTGCAGCCACCAAATACGTAGTAGAAGTGTTCAAATAGTCCGAGAATATGGACAGTGACATACTAGAGGGGGATCAATGACAAAAAAAAAAAAAAAAGTATTTTAATCAGGGGACATTGTTATTCATCTTAAAGGGAATTTCTCTTAAATGTGCCCTGTTGAAGCCTAGAAAAAAATTATTTTAGGCCATGGGAGTACGGGCCTTAAAATTTAGGCATTCACCTGAAGAAATTCTTATTATGTGGCTCGAGGTACATTATGCAGTCAATGGATAAAAATTTTACTTTAGGCCACTGGACTACAGGCCCCAAATATTAGGCATTCACTGGACAGAAAAGATCAAGTGATTATGTGGCCGGAAGTATATTACACGGTCAATGGATATAAATTTTACTGCAGTCCAGTACAAATACAGGTCAAACACATATGTTTAAAATAACTAAAAATATAAAATTGGATGAAAAACACAAATTCCCCCCGCTTGAAAAAAACCCTAATAATAATAGTTGAAATTCGATAACACGTGGTCATCACTGGTGTTGAATTCCTTTGAGGCTATAAAAATAAACTTATACTTACCTCCTCCAGGATGCGATGCAGGGCTCTTCCGGCCTGTGTCCCTCGCTGGCTCAGGCAGCGCGATGACGTCATCGCGCCGCCTGCTCCGGCCTCTGATAGGCTGCCGGCCTAGTGCTGGCAGCCTATCAGAGGAACAGGGAGGGGACACACCCCCCTTGCCTGCCGCAGCACAGACATTTGTATCGCCGTCCTGAGGACGATGATACAGATGAGATGACTTTGAAGTTGAGTGAGCGCTTCCACAATGGAAGCGCAGTGCTCATCTCCTGATGTGCCCTGCTGGCGCCCCCCTTCTGACAGCACCCCGGGCGGCTGCCCGGCCCGCCCGGTCCAAGAAATGGCCCTGCCCAGAGGTATCTGTACAGTGAAAAAACCTCAAAAGTGACCCCATTTTGGAAACTGCACTCCTCAAGTAATTAATCTAGGGGCATAGTGATCATTTTGACCCCACATATGTGTTGCAGAACTGAATGGGCAGCTAATAGTGAAAAATGAATATTGAAGTTTTTCCACAGATATGCCATTTCAGTATCCAACATGTTGTGCCCAATTAGTGCCACTGTGAAAAATTGTCTCCCTAATTATTATACTCTGTTTCCTGATTTTGTAAGCACCCTACATGTGGCCCTAATCTGTTGCCTGGAACTAAGACAAGACTCAGGAGTGAAAGAGCACCAAGCAAATGTGAGGCATACTTTGGTCACTTATACAGCACTAGTTGATAATTGCAAAGGTTTAGAGGTAAATCTAAAAAAGAAACCTACATGACGTGACCCCATTTTGGAGACAACACCCTCAAGGAATTCAGGGTGCAGCAATAAATTTTAGTTTGTGAGGGAAACTTGGAAATCCCATACTGGGGGGAGGGGGGGGGGGGTAATAGCAGGTCCCACTACCACCCTAGCCACCATTCCATAAAATATATATGTTTCACAATTTTTTTTTTCATACAGAGTCTCTTCACAGGCTTTGCAGCAGCAATCTCCTTCTCTGACAAGCTCCATGAGAGAATGGAGCTCGGCAGAGCTGGAGAAGCTGGCAAATCCAGCATTCAGTGCTGTGATTGGCCAGTCTGCACTGACTGACCAATCACAACTATTGCCGGCTTGAGACCAGTATGATTGGTCCTGTGCCAGCAAGCTATACCGGGCAGCTGTCATAGACAGTTGTGATTGCTTCCCTGTTACCGCGGCTGACGATGTGATGACAGGTTAACACTAGGGCGTAATTGTACACCCGAATGTGCTAAATTACATGTGATTCAGACGTACAGTTACGCTCGAATGCGTGAAAGGGTTAATCTGCCCAGCAGCAATCTGAGAGTGCTATTTCATACATATGGAGCTGTGACATAAGGGTCTTTAGCATTACTCCTGAATGCCAGCTGCTGATGTCTGCAATATTATCCTAACTACTGGTACAGATGTGGTAGAGTTAACACATGCTAAACTAGACATATTAATTAAACTAGTTGTGTTAAGCCAACATCTTCTTTTGTTTTTCAATGGCTTTTTTTAACTCATTTGCTATCATGATGAGTTAAGAAAGTTAAGAGTTTGAGGGTTAACTCTGCTACATCTGTACCTCTTGTGCTGCCCCAGAGTACTTATTACAGAGTATCAGCATACCTCCCAACTTTTGAAACGCACAGAGGGACAATATGTGCAGTGCATAGCAAATTTATTCTAACTCCGCCCAAAACATAACTATACACATCCAATCCAATTAGTCCCTTTAATGTCCCGACACAGTAGTTATGCCTTCACAGTAGTTAAGCCCACACATGTGCTCCCTTCACAGTAGTTATGCCCCGATATGTGTCCCCTTCACAATATTTATGCCTAGATATGTGCCCCCTTTACACTAGTTATGCCCAGATATGTGTACCCTTCACAGGAAGAAAAAACAAACAAACAGTAAATACTCACCTAGTTCCTCCGATGATCATCACAGCTCACCCTGCACCATCAGGATCAGGCATGATACTGTTAAACATTGTGCTGCTGGGCTGTGTAGGAGGAACACTGGATGATTCCCAACCTGGACTGCTCCTCCTATACATGCCAGCAGAGGGATAGTGGGATATCTGATCGCATCCGGCCTGCTGCTGTGGAGCGCTGGCATCTGAGCTGAATGGTGAAGCAGGGAGTGGATAGCTCCCTGTTTTACCATTAAAGGCAACTGTCTCTGCGTCCTATGGGTGAGAGACAGCTGAGAACAGGTCATACCACAGCCGTTCCTGGACCACCACCAAAATCCGGGACTGCCCCACCAGATCCGGGACAGTTGGGAGGTATGTATCAGATATACTAGCCCCTGTTGACCAAAAATACATTTTAAATATCTATCTAGCAAAAACAAATTTCCTCGGCGGTAGATTACCATATGGGGGAGTATCAACTAGAACTTTACTTTAAACACATTCCCACTTGTATAAAATATAACTTTAATAGATACTTTTAAAAAATGATAGATAAGCTCAGATCAAGCCCAAATAGATAGGGTCTTACATGCAGATACAAATGGTACACTTATTATCTCAAAACTGTAAAACTGATTGCTTAGTTGAAATTACTCACAGTTTGTTGAAATCTCAGCACTTTGATGTAGATGTACGGCCACCTTAGGATCACGGATGAGGATCTCGGGTAGGTAAAATCTTCAAGATGCCGATAGGGGGTCAGGAAAGAGCAAAACACAAAATACCTATACTCTCCCTATAAGCCCCTCCCTAAATGGTAGGCTATATCAGCTGCTGAGAATTTCGTTAGCAGTGTACTACAAAAAGGCTAAACCAAATAATATTAATAAATATATACTTAATGAAAAAAAATCCAGACGCAGTGTTTCCCTAGTCACTAGTACAGAGACTGGTTTGTCAGGGGATAAAGTAACACAGTGGTGCCTACAATCAGGTCCCGCTAGGAGGCTTGGGCTAGGAGACATATGACATCAAGAAGACTGCATCCTAGCCCAAGTCTCCTAGTGGGTCCTGATTGTAGGCACCATGTTAGAGTCTTTATCTGGAGACTCCAGCTAAGTAAGTTTTGTTACTTTATTCCCTGACGAACCAGTCTCTGTACTAGTGACTAGGGAAACGCTGCGTCAGGATTTTTTTTCATTAAGTATATATTTATTAATATTATTTGGTTTAGCCTTTTTGTGGTACACTGCTAATGAAATTCTCAGCAGCTGCTATAGCCTATCATTATTTTTCCATCTATTTAGCCTTGATATAGAGGGTAAAACAGGGAATTACAGGCTAGGTACGAGGACAGGGAACCCCTACCACAAAGGGGTGTCCCTGGGCTGAGGTTTAGGGAGGGGCTTATAGGTAGAGTATAGGTATTTTTTGTTTTGCTTTTTCCTGACCCCCTATCGGCATCTTGAAGATTTTACCTACCCGAGATCCTCATCCGTGATCCTAAGGTGGCCGTACATCTACTTCAAAGTGCTGAGATTTCAACAAACTCTGAGTAATTTCAACTAAGCAATCAGTTTTACAGTTTTGAGATAATAAGTGTACCATTTGTATCTGCATGTAAGACCCTCTCTATTTGGGCTTGATCTGAGCTTATCTATCTTTTTTATTTTTTAAGTATCTATTAAAGTTATATTTTATACAAGTGGGAATGTGTTTAAAGTTCAAATATCTATCTAGCCCTAAAAATGAAGTTAGGATGACTTAGCAATAGACTTGGCATTTATAAAGGGGAAACCCCACCCTGTCAGGCATTGTTCGAGATTAATTATGACTCATAATAAGTGTTGTAATAGCTGGAAATCAAAAACACTCTTGTAAACTATGCCACTCACAGTATGTAGATGCAATCAACATTATGTCAGTTTCAGGTCTCTCAATAATGAAAAGTATATATCCAAAAATGTCCTTTAGTCTCTTTGTGTTTATAGGTTTCTCAGTTCCTGTCCTTTTGTGAAAGAATATGTCTTTGTTATTAAAATGTGACATGCAGCCATTTATTCACAGATCTTGTACACGAGCAGAACGCAATGTATGACTGAGAATAAAAGCATTCCACAGTGGATACATTCAGACACGACATAGGTGATCTTCACCTGGTGTGTAACAAGGTCAACTAATACTGTACATGTTCCTTCTACATAGTTCATGTCAGTTGAAAAAATAAGGTTACAGCATAGTTACATCATTTATTATGACTCATAATTAAACTCACATTTCCCTTCGAAATGATGACTGGCATGCATTGGAATGTACTAGACACATGGGGATGGATGGCAATGTATGTCCCTACTAGTGGTTAGAACTGTTTTACCTTGCAGCATTGGGGTCCTTGGCTCAAATCCAAGAACATCTTCTGTATGGTGTTATGTTCCCCTTGTAGTTGTGTGGGTTTCTGCTAAGGACTCTGGTTTTCGCCTACACTCCAGGAGAACAATACAAATATATAAGCGCTGCTCATCTCAGTGGAGGAACAGAGAGTGTTGTGTAGGTTAGAGATACTTTATTAGATAGAATAACATGTTTCTGGGGCAGACAGGCCCCTTGGTCAGATTCAGATCAACATTACCGGTAACACAGTAATTTAAAAGGATGAAATCCAACCCAAGGAAAACAGGGAACGTGATTCAAATCATGTGACATTCTTAATTCATTCAATGGTTTTGTAATGCTTGTAGGTAGGGACAGACAAGGACAGTGAGCCTTAAAGAGGTACTGACCCCTGCTGCTGCATCTCCCAGTGCTCGGTTGAAAACATCCGGTGTCGGGGGGAAAAGAAGCCTATGGCAGGTGGGGATGGGGACGAGCTTCCCTAGCATTGCAGGTTATGCTAGGGAGGCTCATCCCTGTCCCCACCTGCCATTGGCTGCTCCCCCCTGAAACTGGATGTTTTCAACCGTCCTGAAACTGGATGTTTTCAACCGTGCACAGGGAGAAGCAACAGCGGCGGTACAGGGACCAGGAGCGGCGCAGGGAGCGGGGTAAGTATATTCCCTGTGGGCCTGGCACATGGGGGGGCAGTTTATGATATTGGATAACCCCTTTAAGCTAGAACCCAGCCCGCTTTCCCTACCTAATTGCTTGGCAGAACCCCAACTGGATGATGGTCCCTACTCTAAATAAGTGCAGAGACAGACAAACACCAACAGACAAACAAACACCAAAGCAGAGTCGTACGGGAATAGGTCAGAACCAGACGGGCTATGCAGTACCAAACAAGAGACACAGGGTGGTCAGAAGACAAGAGGGGGTCAGAAGCACAGAAGAATCAGTATGCAAGCAGGAACAGGGAACAAGGAACCTAGCTAGTGAGCCAAACAAGACTATCACTGGTAATGGTGTATGGCCAGAAAGGAATTTAAAAAGAGCTCCAAGTCCCTGGATCAGAACCTGATAGGTCCATTTACTAAGCGCTCCATTAGTCAGAAATACTAGTACACAGTAATAGAGCAGCTGAGCAATCAGCCCACTGCTAATTTCCCCTAGCAATGCGGGGAGAAACAGAGCATTGCATCCTGTTACTAGGAATACCGTCACATCACCAAGGGGCGTGGCTCAGCTGCTCGTCTCTCCCAGTGTGGTCATGCCGAGGCTGAGAAAAGCTCCGCTGGAGCCCGGACATGTAAGTTTGTTATAGGTTTAAAAGGAAATAAGTGAAACATAATAGAACAAAAAATATAGATGAAGATACAATCAGGGGGCTAAAAAAAACATATACATTCCCTAAGATGATGCAGACTACTTGATAAATTTTGAATTAATTAAATTAATTAAAAATATTAAATACAATATAATCTCCAAAGGAGATTATATTTGCAGAGGAAGAAACTATAGTGTTTAGATAGGAATTTCCAGATTGAACCACTAGAGGGTGCCAGAATCATGAGCAATAAATAGGAAAAAATAGTAACACATGTTGCAATTAGGGATGAACGATTCGCATAATACTTAGTTTGAATACTGTACGGCACGAACGCTCCATACAGTATTAGAATGTATTGGCTCCTATGAGCCGAAGTTATTACTTCGCAAAGTCTCACGAGACTTCGCATAATAACTTCATACATTAATTTCTAATGCAAAAAAAACATTTCCCGAACTTGGGTTCAGTTCCAAGGTACCACTTGGAACCGAACCTGAGTTTGGGAAAGGGTTTCGCTTGTCCCTAGTAGAGATGTCGCGAACATAAAATTTTCCATTCGCGAACGGCGAACGCGAATTTCCGCAAATGTTCGCGAACGGTCGAACCGCCATTGACTTCAATAGGCAGATGAATTTTAAGACCCACAGGGACTCTTTCTGGCCGCAATAGTGATGGAAAGGTTGTTTCAAGGGGACTAACACCTGGACTGTGGCATGCCGGAGGGGGATCTATGGCAAAACTCCCATGGAAAACTACGTAGTTGACCCAGAGTCGGGTTTTAATCCATACAGCGCATAAATCACCTAACATTCCTAAATGGTTTGGAATAACGTGCTTTAAAACATCAGGAATGATGTTGTATCGATCACAGTTACAGACCAAATTATGACAGACCAAACTCCCTGTTTAACGCACCGCAAACAACCGCAGTCTATTTGCACAACCACAAACTCCCCATTTGCACAAGGTTGGATACCAAGCTAGCCCTGTCCCGTTCCTTGTCCTCACTGATGTCATTGAAGGTCTCTTCCTCCACCCAGCCACGTACAACACCAAGGGTCCCCGAAAGGTGACAACAAGCCCCCTGGAACGCCTGCTGTGTTTGGTCTTCCACCTCCTCAAAGCCACCTTCCTCCTCTGACTCTTCTTCAGACTCCTCTCTCTGCGTTATTATAAGGTGTGTTAAGTAGTACTATTCCTATCAGTTTAATCCCTGTTACGTCCCCTATCAGGGGAGATGGAAAAAGATGCTTGGTTGGTCCTTCTACTTCCAATTTGGGGCACTGTGCGTGCAATATACTGTGCTACCAGATAGGAGTGGTGTGTTAAGTAGTACTATTCCTATCAGTTTAATCCCTGTTACGTCCACTAGTATTATTATTATTTTTACAAGGTGTGTTAAGTAGTACTATTCCTATCAGTTTAATCCCTGTTACGTCCCCTATCAGAGGACGTGTATATGGAATAGATTTTAGGAACCGGGAGATGGAAAAAGATGCTTGGTTGGTCCTTCTACTTCAAATTTGGGGCACTGCACGTGCAATCTAATGTGCCACCAGATATGAGTGATGTGTTAAGTAGTACTATTCCTGTCAGTTTAATCTTTGTTACGTCCCCTATTAGGGGACGTGTATATGGAATCGATTTTAGGAACCGGGAGATGGAAAAAGATGCTTGGTCGGTCCTCCTACTTCCAATTTGGGGCACTGCACGTGCAATATACTGTGCCACCAGATATGAGTTGTGTGTTAAGTAGTACTATTCCTATCAGTTTAATCCCTGTTACGTCCCCTATCAGAGGACGTGTATATGGAATCGATTTTAGATACCGGGAGATGGAAAAAGATGCTTGGTCAGTCCTCTTAATTCCAATTTGGGGCACTGCGCGTGCGCTGTGTAATGTACTGTGCAATCCCAATATGTGTGGTGTGTTAAGTAGTACTATTCCTATCAGTTTAATCCCTGTTACGTTCACTAGTATCATTATTATTATAAGGTGTGTTAAGTAGTACTATTCCTATCAGTTTAATCCCTGTTACGTCCCCTATCAGGGGACGTGTATGGAATAGATTTTAGACAACTGCAAAGTTTTCAATATTGACACACTCATGAGATAAATTTTATTCCTCTATGCGTCAATTTTGGTGTAGTGATGACTGTGCTCGTGCGCAAGTTTGAGAGATTGCAGGCGATGGGGTTTTTTCAAAGCCTATGGTCGTGCTGAGGTAGTTCAGTGACAGTTAAGCGACCCAGAAAAGAATTATTCTGCAGTGTGGGCCCATTGTTGGCCTAGTAGGCTTTAATGATCACCTGAGATGATCACAAAGAAAATTAATGTTTTTTCTATGCAAAATTATCCAGTAACGACCTTATCATCTGGGGTGTGCCAACATTGCCATTGCCAACACACTCATAAAAGGTGGTCGCTTCATTGTGATACACAAGTCCCTTCACCACAACAAGGTAACGATCACGAAGGGGAATTGACGCATTTTTTTTGTTTTGTTTTTGCAGCCACAGTGCAGCACCAGAGGCCAGAAAAATTAGGCATGTACACATGCCTGAAAAGCTAGGTATTGTTGCTGCTGTAGCAGCGGCCAGAAAAATTTATGTTTCCCAGGCAGAAAGTGCCCTAAAACATTGCGGCTTGAACCCTAGTTGGTGGCTGATAAGTCACGCAAGTCAACCGGCATTCAGAGATTAAATACAGCAGCGTGTGGACCATTTTTAGCCCAAGGCAGCTCATCTCAGTCATCAGGCCTTTTTTAGTCGAATGTATCGCCCACTGTCAGTCCCTTCGGGATCCATCCCTCATTCATCTTAATAAAGGTGAGGTAATCTAAACTTTTTTGACCTAGGCGACTTCTCTTCTCAGTGCTGCACTGAAGGTCCTTTCTGACAGGACACTTGAAGCAGGGCAGGCCAGAAGTTCTATTGCAAATTGTGTCAGCTCAGGCCACAGGTCAAGCCTGCACACCCAGTAGTCAAGGGGTTCATCGCTCCTCAGAGTGTCGATATCTGCAGTTAAGGCAAGGTAGTCTGCTACCTGTCGGTCGAGTCATTCTCTGAGGGTGGACCCCGAAGGGCTGTGGCGATGCGTAGGACTGAAAAAGCTCTGCATGTCCTCCATCAACAACACGTCTGTAAAGCGTCCTGCCCTTGCCGGCGTGGTCGTGGGAGGAGGAGGATTACTTTCACCTCTTCCCCTGTTGTGCTGTGACATCATCCTTATACGCTGTGTAAAGCATACTTTTTAATTTATTTTGGAATTGCTGCATCCTTTCCAACTTCCGGTAATTCGGTAACATTTAAGGCACTTTCTGCTTATACCGGGGGTCTAGTAGCGTGGACACCCAGTACAGGTCGTTCTCCTTCAGCCTTTTTATACGAGGGTCCCTCAATAGGCACGACAGCATGAAAGACCCCATTTGCACAAGGTTGGATGCTGAGCTACTCATGTCCTGTTCCTCGTCCATCTCACTGAAGGTATGTTCTTCCCCCCAGCCACGTACAACACCACGGGTACCAGATAGGTGACAACAAGCACCCTGAGATGCCTGTTGTAGTTGGTCTTCCTCCTCCTCCTCAAAGCCACATTCCTCCTCTGACTCCTCTTCCTCACACTCCTCTTCCAGCGTTGCCACAGGTCCACAGCAAGCGATGCTGATAAGGCTGTTTCTGGTGGTGATGGTGACCACAACTCTTCCTCTTCACGCTCATCTACGGCCTGATCCAGCACTCTTCGCAGGGCACGCTCCAGGAAGAAAACAAATGGGATGATGTCGCTGATGATGCCTTCAGTGTGACTGACTAGGTTTGTCACCTCCTCAAAAGGACGCATGAGCCTACAGGCATTGCGCATGAGCGTGCAGTAACATGGCAAAAAAATTCCCAGCTCCGCAGAGGCTGTCCTAGCACCCCGGTCACACAAATTCTCGTCGATGGCTTTTTCTTGTTGGAGCAGGCGGTCGAACATTAGGAGTGTTGAATTCCAACGTGTCGGGCTGTCGCAAATCAAGCACCTCACTGGCATGTTGTTTCGGCGCTGAATGTCTGAAAAGTGCGCCATGGCCGTGTAGGAACGCCCGAAATGGCCACACACCTTCCTGGCCTGCTTGAGGATGTCCTGTAAGCCTGGGTACTTATGTACAAAGCATTATACGATCAGATTACACACATGTGCCATGCACGGCACATGTGTCAACTTGCCCAAATGCAATGCCGCCAGCGGCAATGCCGCACTTTGCCGATCTCCAGTTGGTGTGGAGTCAGCCACTGATCCACCTGTGCGTTCAGGGCGGACAGGAGTGCTGGTCCGGTGTGACTCTCTGCTTTCAGGCAAGTCAACCCCAAGACGGCGTGACACTGTCGTATCCGGGATGTGTAGGTTTGGTGGACCAAGGAAGTCCACAAGAAAACGGACAGAGTAACGGGCGCAAATCCACAACCAAAGATAGAGAACAAATTGGTTTATTCAGGACAACGCGTTTCGGGGTGCATGACCCCTTTATCAAGTCTACAGAAAGAAATGTATCGATCACATACATGGAATTTTGTGAATAATAGATAAGGGTGGATAATAAAACGTAGCGAGAGTAAGTCTGCATACACATGTGTAAAAACGTATAAAAGAGTAGATACGTAAATCCATATTTAAAAATGAATTAAATTAGATGGAAAAAATAATAATATTAAAAACATACATATTTCATTGAAGCACTTACTGATAAAAATGTATATAAATAGAGGCATGGTAAAAAATGTGATAATAAAAGTGCGGTAGTCTCAAGGGGATTCGTTGGAGGTACATTGGACGTTGGCATTAGAATGTGCGCTCATAGCTGGCTATCTACTAAGAATGTAATGTTTTGGTGTCCCGATCATGTGGCCAAAGTGGCATAATTGGTCCTTGGGGAGGCGTGGGGGGATTATGTGAGGGGAGTACCAGATAAAGGGGGGGGGGACACTTTATAGGAAAGGAGTGGGGAATGTGGTAACATATAAGGTATAAAAATGGAGTGCGGAAAGAGTGGCTGAGAGTATAGAGGTAAATGTATGTGTCTGTGTGTATGTATGGAATTAGCAAGGGGTAATGAATAAAAATGTGGAATTTTGGGTGTGTGAGTGATAGCTGAGTCCAAGATGGTGGAGGCCAAGGTGGGATAGGTGTCAGGGGTGGGGGAGATGAGTTGGAGGGGTGGTGGCATGGAGATTACTAACCTGGTGGAGCCGCTCGTACCACAGCACGTGGGGTGTCTGGAGCAGTCGTTTCACAAAAGGGCGCGCATTGTCGGCGTCTTTTAATGGGCCGGCGTTGAATTGCAGGACACGTGGGGTGGGCGGGACTGGGGTGATGACGCTGGTCGGAGGGCGGAGAGGGGGCCGGGGATGGCGAGAGGAGCTGGAGGTGGGTGGGTGCAGTATCAGTGACGCGGGCCGGAGGGTAGGTCTGGGCAGGGCATGGTGCTGCAGGAGATGGAACGCTAATCGCATAGAGTGGGCGGAGTAGCGAGAGGGCGGGGGGGAAGGAGCAAGGCAATGGCGGTGGGCGGGTGCTGAGTGAGTGACGCTATCTCGGGGGGCGGGGCGGAGCGCTGCCGGAGATTCGGCTCAGATCGTGCGTCGTGGGGACAGTGGAGCAGCCAAGAGGCTGGTCAGGGAGTGTAGAAGGGAGATGGGAAGAGTGAGTGACCGGGGGGGGGGTGCTAGGGACAAATCAATGTCCTGCTGGAGTAAATGAAAATGAAATGTAAATGAAATAAATTTACAAATAAATAGATGAATTCCGTCACTTGTGTCCTGCTGAAGTGGACTTAAGAATTGAAAATCACAGTCATGCAAGTAAAAGTTATGGGAAAATGGTGTCAGGCCATGGGGCGTGGGTGAGGGGATATATATGTGTGTATTTTATGTATATGTCTGTAGGGAGATAGGATGTGTGTGTGTGGTGGTAATGGATTGATGGTTTAATGAATTGGGAAAAAGGTATAATAAATCCAGGGTGATTTCAATCCGGGGTGATGGTTGAATGACTGGGGAAAAAAAAGGTATATTGAATCGGGGGTGGTGGCGTATTACATCCAGGGAGGGGGGGTTTTGCGGTGGGATGGGGTGATGAGCTGAAGTGGGATGTCAAGGCGAAAGGAGAGGGGGGGGATGGGAAGTGCAGGGGGAGAAGGAAGTGCAGGGGGAGAGGGAACAGGAGGAATAGGGAAATGAAAAGCAAGGACAAAAGAGGGGGGGGAACGCGGGTTTTGGAGTCAGAAACATCTGTTTTCTAGACTCTCGTTGAGGCCATAAGGTTCCAGCGTAGTTTGAAGATCCAGAACATCTCCCTTTTTTGGAGTGTTCTGAATCTATCTGGGCAGATTTCGTTGATGGATTCGATCGGTGTAATGTGGAGTTTGACAGGATCTTTGTCGTGACGTGATAGGAAATGTCTAGAAACGCTATGCTTCTGGAATCCGTGTACAATGTTCCACCGATGTTTATTTAGGCGTTCCCTGAGTGTCTGTATGGTTCTACCCACATATTGCAGTCCGCATTCGCATTCCGCCAGATATACTATAAATGAGGAGGAGCAGTTCATGAAGGTCTTTATTTGGAACTCTTCGCCTGTGACATTGCTTCAGAATTTTTTTGTTCAGTTGCCGATACTCATGCAGCATTTGCATTGAGCGTGACTGCATTTGTAGCTTCCAATCAAATCTGGGAAAAAGGCTGGGGTGATTTTTGTTGTGGGTTTTTTCTTTTTCAGTTTGCTGGGTGCAAGTATGTTTTTTAATGTCCTCGCCCTTCGGAAGATGATATGGGGTTTGGCTGGAATGGTTTCTTTGAGAAAGGGGTCGTTTTTTAGGATGTTCCAGTGTTTTGAGAGGATGTTCCTCAGGACATCGTGATTTGGGTTGAACGTGGTGATGAAGGTGGATTTGAATTTGGTTGTTGTCTCTGGTTCATTGGTTTTGTCCTTCTTCATCAGGCAATCTTCCTGGCTTTGTATGCTGGCTCGTTTGAACGCGCCATCAATAATCCCTTTGGGGTATTTTTTACTGGTAAATCTTGAGCGTAAGATTTGACTCTGTGAGACGAAGTCCTCCGTCGTGGTGCAGTTTCTCCTCAGTCTTTTGAACTGGCTGAAGGGGATGTTGTCTTTCCATTTTTTGTGGTGTGCACTTTTGTAATCCAGGTAGCTGTTGCTATCTACTTTTTTGAAGAAGGTTTTGGACATTATTGTGATATTGTTATGGTAGAGAATTAGATCTAAGTATTCGACCAAAGTAATTGAGCTGTTTGATGTGAGACTGAGATTCCACGTATTTGTGTTGAGATGGGAAATGAAGGCGTTCGCCTCTTCTGCGGTTCCTTTCCATATGAGGATCAGGTCGTCAATGTACCTTTTGTAGAAGACTATCTTTTACTTGGCCAAAATTATGCCTTTTGTAGAAGACTATCATTACACATGGCCAAAATTATGCCACTTTGGCCACATGATCGGGACACCAAAACATTACATTCTTAGTAGATAGCCAGCTATGGGCGCACATTCTAATGCCAACGTCCAATGTACCTCCAACGAATCCCCTTGAGACTACCGCACTTTTATTATCACATTTTTTACCATTCCTCTATTTATATACATTTTTATTAGTAAGTGCTTCAATGAAATATCTATGTTTTTAATATTATTATTTTTTCCATCTAATTTAATTCATTTTTAAATATGGATTTACGCATCTACTCTTTTATACGTTTTTACACATGTGTATGCAGATTTACTCTCGCTACGTTTTATTATCCACCCTTATCTATTATTCACAAAATTCCATGTATGTGATCGATACATTTCTTTCTGTAGACTTGATAAAGGGGTCATGCACCCCAAAACGCGTTGTCCTGAATAAACCAGGTTCTCTATCTTTGGTTGTGGATTTGCGCCCGTTACTCTGTCGGTTTTCTTGTGGGCTTCCTTGGTCCACCAAACCTACAGTTCCTACACTCACCCATTCGGCGGTTTGGCACCGACCAAAGGGTGTTTTGGACAGAGCCGGCGGCACCAACCAACCCTCACGATTACTCAGCTCTCATTGTAGTTTCACCCAATTGGTGCAACTCTAACAGGTGAGCACATTACCTCTTGTCCGAAAAAGGAAAACTAATCCTTTACATATTCACCCTATGAGCGCCTTCTCTTTCTTTTTTGTCTACAACCGCTGTATCCGGGATGTGGAATAGCCCCTGGGGAGCTGGGGGGGTGCCGTTGATGTGGAGCAAGACGCAGCAGCAGAAGAGGACTCAGCCGAGGAGGTTATGGAAGAGGATGGAGTAGGAGTAGAGGAGGTGACAGCAGGCCTGCCTGCAAGTCGTGGCGGTGTCACCAACTCCTCTGCAGAGCCACGCATTCCATGCTTGGCAGCCGTGAGCAGGTTTACCCAATGCACAGTCTAGGTGATATACCTGCCCTGACCGTGCTTTGCAGACCAGGTATCAGTGGTCAGATGGACCCTTGCCCCAACATTGTGTGCCAGACATGCCATGACTTCCTTTTGCACAATCGAGTACAGGTTGGGGATTGCCTTTTGTGCAAAGAAATTTCGGCCGGGTACCTTCCACTGCGGTGTCCCAATAGCTACAAATTTTTTGAAGGCCTCAGACTCCACCAGCTTGTATGGTAAAAGCTTGCGGGCTAAGAGTTAAGACAAGCCAGCTGTCAGACGCCGGGCAAGGGGGTGACTTTGTGACATTGACTTCTTACGCTCAAACATGTCCTTGATAGACACCTGACTGTGGGCAGATGAGCAGGAACTGCTCAAGGCGAGAGGAGGAGTGGCGGGTGGTTGAGAGGGGGCAAGGAGGACATCAGTGGTTGACGTGGCTGAAGATGCTGGACCAGGAGGAAGATGGTGGCTTTGAGTTTGTGTGCTGATTTTACTCATGTGTTGATCCTATAGGTGTTTGTGATGTGAGATCATGTGCCTTCGCAAAGCAGTTGTACCTAGGTGGGTGTTGGACTTCCCACGACTCAGTTTCTTTTGGCACAGGTTGCAAATTGAATCGCTGTTATCAGAGGCAGACCAAAATAATGCCACACTACTGAGCTTTGCAATGAAGGCATTCTGGTGGTGGCAACAGCATGTGTTGATTGGCGTGCTGTCTGGCTGACCCCGGGTGCCGATACATGCTGTCTGACTGTGCCACTAGCTCCTTGCAAGGACCTCCCCCTGCTTCCAACTCGTCTCCTCCTCCTCTCTGTCTCCCCATCTGAACTTTCCCCCTGTTCTTCTTCTCTTTGAGCAGTCACCCACGTGACATCCACGGACACATCATCATCATCAACCGCTTCACTTGTATCTGATAACTCAGCAAAGGAAGCAGCAGTGGGTACAACATCATCATCATCACACCGTACGTCCATCTGTGTAATGCTGCCTGACTGAGACATATCTCTGTTATCTATATCCTCTTGCAATAATGGTTGCGCATCACTAATTTCTTCCAACTGATGTGTAAATAACTCCTCTAACAGATCAAGTGAAGCAGCTGTGGTGGCAGGCGGGCGAGTGGTAACTTGAGAGGTGCCCGAAGCTGAGCTGGAGGAGGATGGTGTGTCAAGGTTCCGAGCGGAAGCTGTAGAAGATTGGGTGTCCTGTGTTAGCCAGTCAACTATGTCCTCAGAACTTTTCGAGTTCAGGGTACGTGGCCTCTGAACACTGGGTGTTCACTGAATCACAGCACCACGACGGCCCCTGCAGGGTGGCCTGCCTCTGCCTGTCATTTTTTTTTAGATTAGTTAAGTTGTACTATGTGTGCAAGCTACTGTGACACCAGATATGAATGGCGCTGAAGTGACACTATGCATTGGCACTGGGCCTTAAACACACAAACACGTGTGTGCAACTGACTGCTAGTTATTCACAGTCAAAATTGTTGTTTTTCTTTAAATGTAATGGAATGTGACACCAGATATGAGTTGCGCTGGTGACACTATGCACTTGCAGGGCTGACACACACGCAGGCAACTGCAATTTGATTACACAGGAAAAAAAAAAATGAAAAAGCAGACTGATGTTCTAGCCCTAAAAAGGGCTTTTTGGGGTGTTGTCCTTACAGCAGAGATCAGATGAGTCTTTCAGGACAGTAGTGGACACTGAATACACTTGCCTAGCTATCGATTTCCCTATTAAATCAGCAGCAGCTACACTGTCCCTCCTCTCACTAAGAATGCAGCTTCCGAATGAATCTAAAATGGATGCTGTCCAGGAGGTGGGAGGGTCTGCTGCTGATTGACTGGAATGTGTCTGCTGACTGTGAGGTACAGGGTCAAAGTTTATTCAATGATAATGAATAGGGGGCGGACCGAACATTGCATATGTTCACCTGCCGCGGCGAACGCGACCAAGCTATGTTCGCCGGCAAATAGTTCGGGACTTCTCTAATCCCTAGTTGCAATAGGTATAATTATCTTACCTGAGATAATATAACTAGGATAAAAAAAGGAAACAGAAAGACTATACTATGGGCTATGAAAAGGATCCTTCGTGGTTATTGTTGCAGGTATAATTTTCACAGAATGGTTTCCAGAATCTCATTCAGACCCTCTGGGTTAGTTGTGCATAATTTATAGATCCAAAAACATTTCTCGCTTTTTCAGGACTTTGAATCTATGGTTGGTATCAGGCTACTCCTGATAAAGGGACAAATGGTCCCGAAACGCGTTCAGCCGGATTTTATTTATTGAAAAAAAGGAAAGGAAGCTTCCTGACTGTGGCAGGCTTTTACCATCTAGAGGCGATCCAGGCTGGTTTACCGGTGTTTTTGTCACGGAAGGTGTACAGGAAACAAGACAATGCAACATGAATGTATGACTCACTGGATCCAAAGCTAAGGAACAAAAGGGAGACCCCTGCATAAGACCTGGCACTTTCCCTGGCTGCTCAGCCTATGCAAAAATCCCAAAGGTGGATGATTGCATATCCACTTACCTCGACTATATAACACCTGAACACCCTACAATAGTGAGGGGACACGACCACCGGCTCCCTACACCAGACACGGAGGGAGTCAGGGTCACCTGGGATCCAGCAAACAGAAAATAACAAATAAATGTACAGCACTTAACTTTGTAGCAGACTGGGAAATAGGATCAGCATGCACACACACTCCAGGAAGTTGTATAAGCCACCCAGTAATGCATTATGGGGAGGAATTTAAAGGGATGTAATCAGTCCAACTACATGACAGCTGAGAGAGGCTAACGAGATGAGGAACTGAACACCACAACAAAGAAAACTCAAGGAGGAGGTTCTGAAAGGCTTCTGTCAGAGCTTCTCAGCTGTCTGGTTGTGACATTTTTATGCTTATCCTAGTAACCCCCCCCCCCCCATACCCTTCCGTGAAGTGAGTAATAGCTCATTCTTAATGTATATAGTTATATATATATTTCAAACCACCATGGGTGCCATGGGGTCCCCATGCGTCTGTAGGGGGGACCCGATGGCATGGAAGGCGGCGCGATGTCTAAGGAAGGCATTGCGCTGCCTTCCGGTGACGAGCCTGTGAGATCCAGCCCCCTGGATCTCACAGGCTGGAAGCTGTATGAGTAATACTGTGTATTGGAATGCATTGTAAAGGATTAGACCCTCAAAAGTTCAAGTCCCAAAGTGAGACAAAAAATCCAAAAAGTCAAAAAGTCTAAAAAATTTAGTTTTCCCCCCCAAAAATTAAAAATTTCAAGTAAAAAGAAACAAAAACTTAATTTTCCCCAAATAAAGTAAAAAAAAATTGGGGGAAAAAAAAGTATACATATTAGGTATCTCCGCGTCCGTATCGACTGGCTTTATAAACATATCACATGACCTAACCCTTCAGATGAACACCGTAAAAAAATAAAAACAGTGCTAAATAAGGCTGCTTTCACACTAGCGTTCGGGTGTCCACTCGTGAGCTCCGTTTGAAGGGGCTCACGAGCGGACCCGAACGCAGCCGTCCAGCCCTGATGCAGTCTGAATGGAGCGGATCCGCTCAGACTGCATCAGTCTGGCGGCGTTCAGCCTCCGCTCCGCTCGCCTCCGCACGGACACGCGGACAGCTGAACGCTGCTTGCAGCGTTCGGGTGTCCGCCTGGCCGTGCGGAGGCGTACGGATCCGTCCAGACTTACAATGTAAGTCAATGGGGACGGATCCGTTTGAAGATGCCACAATATGGCTCAATCTTCAGGCGGATCCGTCCCCCATTGACTTTACATTGAAAGTCTGGACGGATCCGTCCGAGGCTATTTTCACACTTAGCTTTTTTTTGGCATTTTAATGCAGACGGATCCGTTCTGAACGGAGCCTCCGTCTGCATTAATATGATCGGATCCGTTCGGAACGGATCCGATCGAACGCTAGTGTGAAAGTAGCCTAAACCATTTTTTTGTCACCTTACATCACAAAAAGTACAACAGCAAGCGATCAAAAAGGCGTTTGCCCACCAAAATAGTACCAATATAACCGTCACCTCATCGCGCAAAAAATGAGCCCCTACCTGAGACAATCGCCCAAAAAATAAAAAAATCTATGGCTCAGTATATGGAGACACTTAAACATCATTTTTTTTTGTTTTAAAAAAGCTGTTATTGTGTAAAACTTACATAAATAAAAAAAAGTATACATATTTGTTATCGCCACGTTCGCATCGGCCAGCTCTATAAAAATATCACATGACCTAACCCCTCAGATGAACACCGTAAAAAATAAAAACTGTGCTAAATAAACCATCGCAAAAAGTGTAATAGCAAGCGATCAAAAAGTCATATGCACCCCAAAATAGTGTCTGTGAAGGTTCTCATTTATCCAGGTCATGGTATATATCTGTAAAGAATAAATCAAGGCAACTGGACGTACTATAGATTTCTTGAAAACGTTTCACTCGTTCTTCCAACGAGCTTTCTCAATTCTGAGTGAAAACCAACACACACAGACCAGTACCTGCAAGTTTGATTCCCACCATCCTCTAGACCACAAACTGGGAGTCATCCAGACTTTACACCACCGGGCAGAGAAAATCCCCACCAGCACAGAGGCCAAGACGAAGGAACTCAAACACCTCAGAGGGGCACTTATAACTTGTGGGTATCCAGTTTGGGCCTTTGTCAAAACAGAAGGAAGGAGAAGAAAGAACACCAAGACTACCAGTGAGGGTGAGAAGCATGACAGACGCAAGAATATGGTTATCCCATATGTAGTCGGGGTGTCTGAGAAACTCAAAAGGATTTTTAATAAACATCACATTCCTGTTTGCTTTAAACCCAGCAACACACTGAGGGAACAACTGGTTCACCCCAAAGACCCAACGCCTAAACACAAGATGGACAACATTGTGTATGCAGTCCAGTGCAATGAGGAATGCTCAGAACTGTATATCGGCGAAACAAAACAACAACTACATCAGCGTATGGCTCAGCATAGAAGAGCCAAAACCTCTGGTCAAGATTCAGCCGTGTACTTACATCTAAAAGGAACAGGTCACACCTTTGAAGACAGTCAAGTACGTGTTTTGGATAAGGAGGCCGATTGGTACAAACGAGGCGTGAAGGAGGCCATCTACGTAAAAATGGAGAAGCCAAGCTTGAATAGAGGCGGGGGGGGGGGGTTAGACATCTATTGTCTGCCACATACAATGCTGTCTTGACACCTTTTTCTGGGAAATCTTTATCACCTACTGACTCCAATTAGGATAATGGAAACAACACCTTTGACCCAATGCTGGGTATAATTACCAGATGTGGATTCAGTTACATATTTATTCCCAGAATTCTTGTACGGTCACTCAGAATTGAGAAAGCTCGTTGGAAGAACGAGTGAAACGTTTTCAAGAAATCTACAGTACGTCCAGTTGCCTTGATTTATTCTTTACAGATATACCCCAAAATAGTGGCAATCAAACCGTCACCTCATCCTGCAAAAAACTGAGACCCTACCTAAGATAATCGCCCAAAAACTGAAAAAACTATGGCTCTCAGAATATGGAGACACTAAAACATGATTTTTATTTTTAAAATGATATTATTGTGTAAAACTTACATAAATAAATAAAAGTATACATATTAGATATCGCAGCATCCGTATGGACTGGCTATATAAACATATCACATGACCTAACCCCTCAGATGAACACCGTAAAAAATGTAAAATAAAAACTGTGCTAAATAAACCATTTTTTGTCACCTTACATCACAAAAAGTGTAATAGCAAGCGATGAAAAAGTCACACGTACCCCAAAATAGTGCCAATAAAACCATCATCTCATACCGCAAAAATTATACCCTACCCAAGGTAATTGCCCAAAAACTAAAAAAATTATGGCTCTCAGACTATGGAAACACTAATACATGATTTTTTTTTCTTCAAAAATGAAATTATTGTATAAAGCTTACATAAATAAATAAAAAAGTATACATATTAGGTATCGCCGCATCCGTGACAACCTGGTCTATAAAAATATCACATGATCTAACCTGTCAAATATATGTTGTAAATAACAAAAAATAAAAACTGTGCCAAACCAGCTATTTCTTGTTACCTTGCCTCACAAAAAGTGTAATATGCAACCAAAATGCAACCAAAAACATATGTACCCTAAACTAGTACCAACAATACTGCCACCTTATCCCGTAGTTTCTAAAATGGGGCCACTTTTTTGGAGTTTCTACTCTAGGGGTGCATCAGGGGGGCTTCTAATGGGACATGGTGTAAAAAAAAGAACAGTCCAGCAAAATCTGCCTTCAAAAAAACGTATGGCATTCCTTTCCTTCTGCGCCCTGCTGTGTGCCCGTACAGCTGTTTACGACCACATATGAGGTGTTTCTGTAAACTACAGAATCAGGGCCATAAATATTGAATTTTGTTTGGCTGTTAACCCTTGCTTTGTTACTGTGAAAAATGGAAAATTTGCCCCAAAATTTAAATTCTGAAATTTCATCTCCATTTGCCAATAACTCTTGTGGAACACCTAAAGGGTTAACGACGTTTGTAAAATCTGTTTTGAATACCTTGAGGGGTGTAGTTTCTTAGATGGGGGTCACTTTTAAGGAGTTTCTACTCTAGGGTTGCATCAGGGGGGCTTCAAATGGGACATGGTGTCCAAAAAAACAGTCCAACAAAATCTGCCTTCCAAAAACCATATGGCATTCCTTTCCTTCTGCGCCCTGCCATGTGCCCGTACAGTAGTTTACAACCTCATATAGGGTGTTTCTGTAAACTACAGAATCAGGGCCATAAATATTGAGTTTTGCTTGGCTGTTAACCCTTGCTTTGTAAAAGTAAAAAAAATATTAAAATGGAAACTCTGCCAAAAAAGTGAAATTTTGAAATTGTATCTCTATTTCCATTAATTATTGTGGAACATCTAAAGGGTTAACAAAGTTTTTAAACTCAGTTTTGAATACCTTGAGGGGTGTAGTTGATAGAATAGGGTCATTTTGGGTGGTTTCTATTATGTAAGCCTCGCTAATTGACTTCAGACCTAAACTGGTCCCTAAAAATTGGGTTTTTGAAAATTTCAGAAAAAAAAATCTAAAATTTTCAGATTTGCTTCTAAACGTCTAAGCCTTGTAACATCCCCAAAAAATAAAATATAATTCCCAAAATGATCCAAACATAAAGTAGACATATAGGGAATGTAAAGTAATAACTACTTTTGGAGGCATTACTATGTATTATAGAAGTAGAGAAATTGAAACTTGGAAATTTGCTATTTTTTTTTCGTTTTTGGTAAATTTTGTATTTATTTATAAATAAAAAAGATTTTTTTTTTTTACTTCATTTTACCAGTGTCACGAAGTACAATATGTGACGAAAAAACAATCAGAATGGCCTGGTAAGTCAAAGCATTTTTAAGTTATCAGCACTTAAAGTGACACTGGTCAAGTCCTTAAAGGATAACTGTCACATTTAGACCCTAATTTCAATTTTCATATATGTAGTTACTAATAACATGATACTCCAGAATCAGTTACTATTAGACTGACTTACCCCATATTTAATAAGATTCAGCCCTTAGCAACCAGTCTGCATTGAACTGCAATTTCACTATTCAGTTAAGATGGCCGCCACTGCCCCCACCCTGAGGCTAATCCCGCCTTCCCACACTAGCCAGTAACATTAGCCCCCCAAAAGTGTCAGTAACCAGAGCCCTCCCCCCTAAAGGGTTAATCTCCTGCAGCACAAAGGGGTCCTCTTACCACATGTTGCTGTCATTTATACACTGAGCAGATGGCAGATCTCCCTTCCCTGTTGTGCGCTGCTTCGACTCTGCATTCTCCAAGTATGCTGCGTGAGGGAGCGTCTGCCAAGCTCAGGGACAGGGAGAAGTGCACACAGCCCATGCACTGTTATCAGCTGCTGGGGAGGACCTGGCTTTAATCATTTACTTACAGTGCCTGGCTGTCAGTAATCTTACCTTGCACGCAGCCTGCATGCTGCGTCCTCCGTCCTTCAACAGATAGATGGACCATGCCTAGAAACCCTATTTCAATCACAGGTATAAATAGGCAGTACAGGGAACAAAACTGTGGAATTAAGGGGTAATTGAATACACAGTGAAAAGTTTAAATAGGGCCACCAAGGAGATATTAATCACCACAATCCAATACTCAAAAAAATATATATATGACAGTTATACTTTAAGGTGAAATAGGGCTGAGTCCTTAAGGGGTTAAACTAATAACACACAAATAATTAAATGTTACCATGTTTTTATTGAACACACCATGTAAACATTCACAGTGCAGGTGGAAAAAGTATGTGAACCCTTGGATTTAATAACTGGTTGAACCTCCTTTGGCAGAAATAGCTTCAACCAAACGTTTCCTGTAGTTGCAGATCAGACGTGCACAACGGTCAGGAGTAATTCTTGACCATTCCTCTTTACAGAACTGTTTCAGTTCAGCAATATTCTTGGGATGTCTGGTGTGAATCACTTTCTTGAGGTCATGCCACAGCATCTCAATCGGGTTGAGGTCAGGACTCTGACTGACCCACTCCAGAAGGCGTATTTTCTTCTGTTTAAGCCATTTTGTTATTGATTTACCTCTATGCTTTTGGTCGTTGTCCTGTTGCAACATCCATCTTCTGTTGAGCTTCAGCTGGTGGACAGATGGCCTTAAGTTCTTCTACAAAATATCTTGATAAACTTTGGAATTCATTTTTCCTTCGATGATAGCAAACTGTCCAGGCCCTGATGCAGCAAAGCAGCTCCAAACCATGTTGCCCCCACCACCATACTTCACAGTTGGGATGAGGTTTTTTTCTCCACACATAGTGTTGTGTGTTTCTTCCAAACAACTCAACTTTGGTTTCGTCTGTCCACAGAATATTTTGTCAGTACTGCTGTGGAACATCCAGGTGCTCTTGTGCAAACTGTAAACGTGCAGCAATGTTTTTTTTTTACAGCAGTGGCTTCCTCTGTGGTATCATCCCATGAAATCTATTCTTGTTCAGTGTTTTACGTATCGTAGATTCGCTAACAGGGATGTTAGCATATGCCAGAGACTTTTGTAAGTCTTTAGCTGACACTCTAGGATTCTTTTTCACCTCATTGAGCAGTCTGCGCTGTGCTCTTGCAGTCATCTTTACATGACGGACACTCCTAGGGAGAGTAGCAGCAGTGCTGAACTTTCTCCTTTTATAGACAATTTGTCTTATGGGTTCGGGTCCCCATTGACTTACATGGGGTTCGGGTTCAGGGTCAAGTTCGGGTCAAGTTCGGGTCCCGAACTTGAACTTTTTTCCGAAGTTTGGCCGAACCTGTCGAACCCTAACATCCAGGTGTCCGCTCAACTATACTGGTGTAATATACCAGTCGCCCCCCGAAACGACAGATGGAAGCAGCATGTTTTATAACAATATACTTTCATAATAGTGTATTTGGGTACTGCAGCATTTGTTTGCTGTTTTGCTGCGTTCCCTCTGCTACACACAGTGACAAACGGTACTGTAAAAAATCATTATAACTGGTGTGATATGCCAGTCGCCCCTAAAACAACAGATTGAAGCGGGGTGTTATATACCAATATACTTTCATAATAGTGTATTTGGGTACTGCAAGCATTTGTTTGCTGTTTTGCTGTGTTCCCTCTGCTACACACTGTGACAAACGGTACTGGAAAAAAATGATTAGAATTCCAATCTTAAACACACTAAGCAAAAGTTTCAGATTAAATACAGACTTACCTGTAAAACAGAATTTGTGATCTCTCTTATTGAATGTACAGTAAATATGGAATATGGTATTTGGGTCGCATCACACAGGAATTACACAATAGACTGAGTCAGCAGTGCTACAATATAAAGAACCATCTTAAACACAGAATAAGCAGACACTGTGCTCTGATACATAAAGGAGATAATGTCCTATTAAAATCACATTGATTGATCTTGTCCCTGTGGATACCTTAGATTCGAAGTCCTCAAGAAGAGAGAATTGTTTGGAACCTATAAATGATGTAGAATTAACCCAGGGGGTCTGCATGAGAATGCAGAAACCATTTAGTGAAAATTATACCTGCAATGATCACCTTGAAGGATCCTGTTTATAGCCCATATAGTATAGTCCTTCTGTTTCTTTTGTGTATCAAAGTTATATTATCTCAGGCAAGATAATTATACCTATTGCAACATGTACATGTTTTACTATTTATTTCTCAGGATTATGGTGCCCTCTAGTTGTCCTATCTGGGAATTCCTGTCTAGAAATTATAGAATTTTCCTTTTGACCAGTTACGGTACACAGAGAGAGAGAGAGAGAGAGAGAGACCCTCAGTAGGACATCTACATTTGGCACCTGGAATTTTGTAGTTTTGAGTGTCTTGGGGACCTGTACCTTGTTGGAGAGGACAGTGAACTGCTGTTTTCAAGATACCTATAGCACAGGAGTGGGGGATCTGGAAATATGAAATCTGGATATTCAAATGGTCATCTTTTTGTAGAATTGGATTTAGTCTCGGAGCAACCCTCCTAAGAGTTTCTAGATTTCAGAGGTACCTGATGATTTTCTTGTTTTGTATTGTAGGAGCTTACTCCTTGGTTTTCCACTGCAATAGCAATAGTCTTTTTGAGGTTTCCAATGTGTTTATCTCTATCTGTTGAATTTGAAGTAAATCATTGTTTCTACTTTATTGTTCTGTATCTTGATGATGGCATCCAAAATGTTTGCGGGTTTAAAAGTAAACTGATGGTAGGATGAAACTTATTGAAATGTTTAAAGTTGTTGTTCAGATCCAATCCAGATGATGTCATCAATATAACAACAATAGGCCAAAGGTTTGATGGGGCAGGAGAATAGGAAGTAACTTTAAAGCTATGCCCTGAATAGATTTACATATTGTGGTGCCATTTTGCTTCCCATTGCTGTATCGGTCTTCTGTCCTTCAACTCTTGGTGAGAGATATTGACAGCTACCTCTAGGACACAACTGGCCTACTAAATAAACTGTTTGCAATAGGTCCCCTACCAGAGGGAACTATCCTAGCTGCTATGGACATAGAATGTTTATATTCTAATATTTCACACCAGGATAGGTTAAAAGCCTGCAAGATTATTATGAAAAATAAAGGAATTTGCACCAAATCTGTAGTGGAACTTACAAAATTCATCCTCACCAATTTTCTATTTTTTTTTCATTTGGTGAAAGTATATACCTACAGATGACCAATATAGCAATGGGAAGCAAAAAGGCATCACAATATGCAAATCTGATCAGGACCAAGCTTGAAAGTGACATTTTTTTCCTCCTGCCCCATCAAACCTTTGACCTATTATCGATAATTTGATGGCATAATCATCTGGACTGGATCTGAACTAAAAACATTCCTTGAATGCTTCAATCAGTTTTATATGTCAGACAGAAGCAATAACTGGTTATCAGAGAATCCTTGAGGTCTTGCTGCTGCATCACTTGCTGCTTATGGAGCTAGTGATGCTTCTGCCCCCCTCCCACCCCCACACCAGTCATGGCAGTGGGGTGTGAGTGCAGAAAGTCCTCCCGGTCAGACCTTCCTGAGGATGGTAGATGGAGCCCATGGGCAGCAACCAACCGACTACACAATATGCCTCTATAATAGTTAATTTTTATATCCCTCAGCTGGTCTAAAAAATGCACCCATTTTTGACCGGTAGCAAGTGTCTAACAATGTGGATAGCCAGTAGTCATCTCTCTCCTGAATCCTGACAATGCGGCTGTCAATACACAAACAAGAAAGCATGCATCTGGCCATTTGTGCAAGGGACTCTGAGGGCCTCCCTGCCTCCATCTCCATTGCCTACTGCCACTGTCTGTCGAGATCATCTGCGTAGTCTTCACCATCGTCCTCCAGCGTCTCATGCAGGGCCGGCGCTACCATATAGGCAAGGGGGGCAATTGCCCCCAGGCCCCTGAGTCCTTAGGGGCCCCTAGCGCCGGCCAGCAACTAACTATAACAGCTCTGCGCTAAGCGAATGGTCTTGTAGTCCGGACTAATGGAACGACTGAGGCTGCGCCGGCGAGACACACTGCAGCGGGGCCAGCGGCCACTCTGAGCCCCTCTCTGCTGCCTGCCTCTTTAAGAGAGCAGTGGCTGCTGGAGCATGCCGCCACTGCTGCACAGGCACGTCTTCGCGTCTGTGACGCTGCCACTGCCAGCTCCGCCCCCAGAGAAGAAGAAGGAGCGAGCAAGTGCCAGCCACTGTCTGCCAGGGAAGCCTAGAGATGTGCTAGCCTGGAGAAATGTGCATTTGGGCGGGGGGGATTAGGGGTTAGAATGATGTGCTGGATGGGGTTTGGCACTTGATACTGGCACATGGGGGGAAGAGAGGCACTTGTTACTGGCACATGGGGGCATTGAGAGGCACTTCAAACTGGCACATTACACTCACCTAAAGAATTATTAGGAACACCATACTAATAAGGTGTTGGACCCCCTTTGCCTTTAAAACTGCCTTAATTCTACGTGGCATTGATTCAACAAGGTGCTGATAGCATTCTTTAGAAATGTTGGCCCATATGGATAGGATAGCATCTTGCAGTTGATGGAGATTTGAGGAATGCACATCCATGGCACGAAGCTCCCGTTCCACCACATCCCAAAGATGCTCTATTGGGTTGAGATCTGGTGACTGTAGGGGCCATTTTAGTACAGTGAACTCATTGTCATGTTCAAGAAACCAATTTGAAATGATTTGAGCTTTGTGACATGTGAAGTAGCCATCAGAGGATGGGTACATGGTGGTCATGAAGGGATGGACATGGTCAGAAACAATGCTCAGGTAGGCCGTGGCATTTAAACGATGGCCAATTGGCACTAAGGGGCCTAAAGTGTGCCCAGAAAACATCCCCCACACTATTACACCACCACCACCAGCCTGCATAGTGATAACAAGGCATGATGGATACATGTTCTCATTCTGTTTACGCCAAATTCAGACTCTAGCATTTGAATGTCTCAACAGAAATCGAGACTCATCAGACCAGGCAACATTTTTCCAGTCTTCAACAGTCCAATTTTGGTGAGCTCGTGTAAATTGTAGCCTCTTTTTCCTATTTGTAGTGGAGATGAGTGGTACCCGGTGGGGTCTTCTGCTGTTGCAGCCCACCTTTCTTTCCCATTCTGACATTCAGTTTGGAGTTCAGGAGATTGTCTTGACCAGGACCACAACCCTACATGCATTGAAGCAACTGCCATGTGATTGGTTGACTAGATAATCGCATTAATGAGAAATAGAACAGGTGTTCCTAATAATTCTTTAGGTAAGTGTATATGTGACAGGCACAGACTATTATGGATGTATATGTGACAGGCACTGACCATTATGGATGTATATGTGACAGACACTGACCATTATGGATGTATATGTGACAGACACTGACTGTTATGGATGTACAGGGAGTGCAGAATTATTAGGCAAGTTGTATTTTTGAGGATTAATTTTATTTTTGAACAACAACCATGTTCTCAATGAACCCAAAAAACTCATCATTAATATCAAAGCTGAATATTAGTAGTTTTTAGTTTGTTTTTAGTTTAGCTATTTTAGGGGGATATCTGTGTGTGCAGGTGACTATTACTGTGCATAATTATTAGGCAACTTAACAAAAAACAAATATATACCCATTTCAATTATTTATTTTTACCAGTGAAACCAATATAACAGCTCAACATTCACAAATATACATTTCTGACATTCAAAACAAAAACAAAAACAAATCAGTGACCAATATAGCCACCTTTCTTTGCAAGGACACTCAAAAGCCTGCCATCCATGGATTAAGGCAGTGTTTGGATCTGTTCACCATCAACATTGCGTGCAGCAGCAACCACAGCCTCCCAGACACTGTTCAGAGAGGTGTACTGTTTTCCCTCCTTGTAAATCTCACATTTGATGATGGACCACAGGTTCTCAATGGGGTTCAGATCAGGTGAACAAGGAGGCCATGTCATTAGATTTTCTTCTTTTATACCCTTTCTTGCTAGCCACGCTGTGGAGTACTTGGACGCGTGTGATGGAGCATTGTCCTGCATGAAAATCATGCTTTTCTTGAAGGATGCAGACTTCTTCCTGTACCACTGCTTGAAGAAGGTGTCTTCCAGAAACTGGCAGTAGGACTGGGAGTTGAGCTTGACTCCATCCTCAACCCGAAAAGGCCCCACAAGCTCATCTTTGATGATACCAGCCCAAACCAGTACTCCACCTCCACCTTGCTGGCGTCTGAGTCAGACTGGAGCTCTCTGCCCTTTACCAATCCAGCCGGGTCCATCCATCTGGCCCATCGAGACTCACTCTCATTTCATCAGTCCATAAAACCTTAGAAAAATCAGTCTTGAGATATTTCTTGGCCCAGTCTTGACGTTTCAGCTTGTGTGTCTTGTTCAGTGGTGGTCGTCTTTCAGCCTTTCTTACCTTGGCCATGTCTCTGAGTATTGCACACCTTGTGCTTTTGGGCACTCCAGTGATGTTGCAGCTCTGAAATATGGCCAAACTGGTGGCAAGTGGCATCTTGGCAGCTGCACGCTTGACTTTTCTCAGTTCATGGGCAGTTATTTTGCGCCTTGGTTTTTCCACACGCTTCTTGTGACCCTGTTGACTATTTTAAATGAAACGCTTGATTGTTCGATGATCACGCTTCAGAAGCTTTGCAATTTTAAGAGTGCTGCATCCCTCTGCAAGATATCTCACTATTTTTGACTTTTCTGAGCCTGTCAAGTCCTTCTTTTGACCCATTTTGCCAAAGGAAAGGAAGTTGCCTAATAATTATGCACACCTGATATAGGGTGTTGATGTCATTAGATCACACCCCTTCTCATTACAGAGATGCACATCACCTAATATGCTTAATTGGTAGTAGGCTTTTGAGCCTATACAGCTTGGAGTAAGACAACATGCATAAAGAGGATGATGTGGTCAAAATACTCATTTGCCTAATAATTCTGCACGTAGTGTATATGTGACAGGCACTGAGTATTATTGATGTCTATGTGACAGGCACTATTATGGATGGATATGTGACAGACACTATTATGGATGGATACGTGACAGACACTATTATGGATGTCTATGTGACAGACACAGACTATTATGGATGTATCAGACCCTGCCCACCAGTGCCTCCATCCGGCCCCCATATGCCTCCATCAGCCCCCCATATGCCTCTCTCTATGATCTAATGGGTGCATATGCAATCAATATGCCTTCAGCTTATGAAATGTACATGCATACTTTTCTTTAAAAATAAATAAAAATATCACATTTATTTGTTTGTTTCTTTTTCTGTTATAGATAACTAATTTTGGAATTGCGACCATGCCCTCGTGCATAATAAAGATTGTACACACACCTGGAGGGATAAAGGCAAAAATATTACAAACCAGATTCCAAAAAAGTTGGGACACTATACAAATCGTGAATAAATACTGAATGCAATGATGTGGAGGTGCCAACTTCTAATATTTTATTCAGAATAGAACATAAATCACGGAACAAAAGTTTAAACTGAGAAAATTGACCATTTTAAGGGGAAAATATGTTGAATCAGAATTTCATGGTGTCAACAAATCCCAAAAAAGTTGGGACAAGGCCATTTTCACCACTGTGTGGCATCTCCTCTTCTTCTTACAACACTCAACAGACGTCTGGGGACCGAGGAGACCAGTTTCTCAAGTTTAGAAATAGGAATGCTCTCCCATTCTTGTCTAATACAGGCCTCTAACTGTTCAATCGTCTTGGGCCTTCTTTGTTGCACCTTCCTCTTTATGATGCGCCAAATGTTCTCTATAGGTGAAAGATCTGGACTGCAGACTGGCCATTTCAGTACCCGGATCCTTCTCCTACGCAGCCATGATGTTGTGATTGATGCAGAATGTGGTCTGGCATTATCTTGTTGAAAAATGCAGGGTCTTCCCTGAAAGAGATGACGTCTGGATGGGAGCATATGTTGTTCTAGAACCTGAATATATTTTTCTGCATTGATGGTGCCTTTCCAGACATGCAAGCTGCCCATGCCACACGCACTCATGCAACCCCATACCATCAGAGATGCAGGCTTCTGAACTGAGCGTTGATAACAACTTGGGTTGTCCTTGTCCTCTTTGGTCCGGATGACATGGCGTCCCAGATTTCCAAAAAGAACTTTGAATCGTGACTCGTCTGACCACAGAACAGTCTTCCATTTTGCCACACTCCATTTTAAATGATCCCTGGCCCAGTGAAAACGCCTGAGCTTGTGGATCTTGCTTAGAAATGGCTTCTACTTTGCACTGTAGAGTTTCAGCTGGCAACGGCGGATGGCACGGTGGATTGTGTTCACTTACCATGGTTTCTGGAAGTATTCCTGAGCCCATTCTGTGATTTCCTTTACAGCAGCATTCCTGTTTGTGGTGCAGCGTTGTTTAAGGGCCCCGGAGATCACGGGCATCCAGTATGGATTTACGGCCTTGACCTGTCACGGAAGGTGTACAGGAAACAAGACAATGCAACATGAATATATGACTCACTGGATCCAAAGCTAAGGAACCAAAAGAGAGACCCCTGCATAAGACCTGGCACTTTCCCTGGCTGCTCAGCCTATGCAAAAATCCCAAAGGTGGATGGTTGCATATCCACGTACCTCGACTATATAACACCTGAACACCCTACAATAGTGAGGGGACACGACCACCGGCTCCCTACACCAGACATGGAGGGAGTCAGGGTCACCTGGGATCCAGCAAACAGAAAATAACAAATAAATGTACAGCACTTAACTTTGTAGCAGACTGGGAAATAGGATCAGCATGCACACACACTCCAGGAAGTAGTATAAGCCGCCCAGTAATGCATTATGGGGAGGAATTTAAAGGGATGCAATCAGTCCAACTACATGACAGCTGAGAGAGGCTAACGAGATGAGGAACCGAACACCACAACAAGGAAAACTCAAGGAGGAGGTTCTGAAAGGCTTCTGTCAGAGCTTCTCAGCTGTCTGGTTGTGACATGACCCTTACGCACAGAGATTGTTCCAGATTCTCTGAATCTTCGAATGATGTTATGCACAGTTGATGATGATAGATGCAAAGTCTTTGCAATTTTTCGCTGGGTAACACCTTTCTGATATTGCTCCACTATCTTTCTGCGCAACATTGTGGGAATTGGTGATCCTCTACCCATCTTGGCTTCTGAGAGACACTGCCACTCTGAGAAGCTCTTTTTATACCCAATCATGTTGCCAATTGACCTAATTAGTGTTAATTGGTCTTCCAGCTCTTCGTTATGCTCAAATTTACTTTTCCCAGCCTCTTATTGCTACTTGTCCCAACTTTTTGGGGATTTGTTGACACCATGAAAATTTGAATCAACGTATTTTTCCTTTAAAATGATACATTTACTCGGATTAAACGTTTGATCTGTCATCAACGTTCTATTACAAATACAATATTGACATTTGCCATCTCCACATCATTGCATTCATGTATATTGCATGTTTTTCCAAAAGATCGGGTAATTGTCTGAAAATTGATAGAGCAGGCTCCCGATCTTTTCCCATTGTAGAAGAATGGGTTGAAAAAATTATGAATTCCAAAAAAACACATGACAATTGGAGGCACTTGGGGGGCTGATGGAGGCATATGGGGCTCTGATGGAGGCATAGGGGCAGCTGATCTAGGCATTTAGGGGCTGATGGAGGCACTAAGGGGGCTGATGGAGGCATATGGGGGCTTATGGAGGCACTTGGGGGCTAATGGATGCATATAGGGGGGCTGATGCAGGCCCTGGGGTGATGATGGAGGCATATTGGGGGCTGATGGATGCACTGGGGGGCTGATTTTGGCATATGGGGGGCTGATTTTGGCATATTGATGGCTGATGGAGGCATATTGGTGGCAGATGGAGGCCCTGGTTTTTCTGCCAAATATTGTATTTATACAATGATGGAGACAGAAGTTAGCAAGATAGTGGATTTCAGTGTACAACAGATTATTCCACTGGCTAATTCTGTAAGCCTTGAGAAAAAAGCTTTCAAAGAAACTATAGACCAAGTTATTGCTAGCGATGTCAATGTGCGAATAGTGGCAACAGATCGGCATATAGGCATAAGCAAACTAATAAGAGAAGAATATCCCTGTATCAGGCATCAATTCGATGTATGGCATCTGGCCAAGTCGGTTGGACAGAAGTTACTAACTGCTTCAAAAATAAAACATTGTGCCTCACTGTCACCATGGATACCATCAATTAAAAATCATCTTTGGTGGTGCTCAACAAACTGTGATGCAGACCCAGCTGAATTGATAGCCAGATGGAAGTCTATTTTACAACAAGTAATAAATATTCATGAATGGGAATCTGACAATAACTACTCAAGGTTAGGGATGAGCTAACCCGAACTGTATAGTTCGGGTTCGTACCGAATTTTGGGGTGTCCGTGACACGGACCCGAACCCGGACATTTTCGTAAAAGTCCGGGTTCGGGTTCGGTGTTCGTCGCTTTCTTGGCGCTTTTGTGACGCTTTCTTGGCGCTTTTTGAAAGGCTGCAAAGCAGCCAATCAACAAGCGTCATACTACTTGCCCCAAGAGGCCATCACAGCCATGCCTACTATTGGCATGGCTGTGATTGGCCAGAGCACCATGTGACCCAGCCTCTATTTAAGCTGGAGTCACATAGCGCCGCCCGTCACTCTGCTCTGATTAGCGTAGGGAGAGGTTGCGGCTGCGACAGTAGGGCGAGATTAGGCAGATTAACTCCTCCAAAGGACTTGATTATTGATCGATCTGCAGCTGTGGATCATTGAGCTGCTGAAATTCAATTGCTCACTGTTTTTAGGCTGCCCAGACCGTTTGTCAGTCACATTTTTCTGGGGTGATCGGCGGCCATTTTGTGTCTTGTGGTGCGCCAGCACAAGCTGCGACCAAGTGCATTTAACCCTCAATGGTGTGGTTGTTTTTTGGCTAAAGCCTACATCAGGGTGAAGCTGTCACACCAAGTGCATTTAACCAGCAATAGTCTGTTTATTTTTTGGCCATATACTACATCAGGGGCAAGCTGCGCCTGTCACCAAGTGCATTTAACCCTCAATGGTGTGGTTGTTTTTTGGCTAAAGCCTACATCAGGGTGAAGCTGTCACACCAAGTGCATTTAACCAGCAATAGTCTGTTTATTTTTTGGCCATATACTACATCAGGGGCAAGCTGCGCCCGTCACCAAATGCATTTAACCCTCAGTAGTGTGGTTGGTCAAGCTATCACACCAAGTGCATTTAACCAGCAATAGTCTGTTCATTTTTTGGCCATATACTAAATCAGGGGCAAGCTGCGCCCGTCACCAAGTGCATTTAACCAGCAATAGTCTGTTCATTTTTTGGCCATATACTACATCAGGGGCAAGCTGCGCCCGTCACCAAGTGCATTTAACCCTCAGTAGTGTGGTTGGTCAAGCTATCACACCAAGTGCATTTAACCAGCAATAGTCTGTTCATTTTTTGGCCATATACTAAATCAGGGGCAAGCTGCGCCTGTCACCAAGTGCATTTAACCAGCAATAGTCTGTTCATTCTTTGGCCATATACTACATCAGGGGCAAGCTGCGCCCGTCACCAAGTGCATTTAACCCTCAGTAGTGTGGTTGGTCAAGCTGTGACACCAAGTGCATTTAACCAGCAATAGTCTGTTAATTTTTTGGCCATATACTACATCAGGGGCAAGCTGCGCCCGTCACCAAGTGCATTTAACCCTCAGTAGTGTGGTTGGTCAAGCTATCACACCAAGTGCATTTAACCAGCAATAGTCTGTTCATTTTTTGGCCATATACTAAATCAGGGGCAAGCTGCGCCCGTCACCAAGTGCATTTAACCAGCAATAGTGTGGTTATTTTTTGGCCATATCCCAGTCTAATTCTGTCACTAAATCCATACCGGTCACCCAGCGCCTAAATACTAGGCCTCAAATTTATATCCCGCTAAATCTGTCGTTACCGCTGTACTGTTGTGGCTGGGCAAGTTATTTAGTGTCCGTCAAAGCACATTTTTTGTTCAGGGTTGAAATACAATTCCCAATTTAGCAATTTCATAATTTAGTGGTTTCTGCTATATCAGAGCTATTTGAAATCTATCCCTAAAAGGGTATATAATATTCAAGGTGCACATAGGGTCATTCAGAATAACTTCACACACACGCTACTGTGCATTTCCAAGTCTAATTCTGTTAGTAAATCCATACCGGTCACCCAGCGCCTAAATACTAGGCCTCAAATTTATATCCCGCTAAATCTCTCGTTACCGCTGTCCTGTTGTGGCTGGGAAAGTTATTTAGTGTCCGTCAAAGCACATTTTTTGTTCTGGGTTGAAATACAATTCCCAATTTAGCAATTTCATAATTTAGTGGTTTCTGCTATATCAGAGCTATTTGAAATCTATCCCTAAAAGGGTATATAATATTCAAGGTGCACATAGGGTCATTCAGAATAACTTCACACACACGCTACTGTGCATTTCCAAGTCTAATTCTGTTAGTAAATCCATACCGGTCACCCAGCGCCTAAATACTAGGCCTCAAATTTATATCCCGCTGAATTTGAATGCAATACATTGGGCCAAATAATATTTTTGTTGTTGTGGTGAACCATAACAATGAGGAAAACATCTAGTAAGGGACGCGGACGTGGACATGGTCGTGGTGGTGTTAGTGGACCCTCTGGTGCTGGGAGAGGACGTGGCCGTTCTGCCACATCCACACGTCCTAGTGTACCAACTACCTCAGGTCCCAGTAGCCGCCAGAATTTACAGCGATATATGGTGGGGCCCAATGCCGTTCTAAGGATGGTAAGGCCTGAGCAGGTACAGGCATTAGTCAATTGGGTGGCCGACAGTGGATCCAGCACGTTCACATTATCTCCCACCCAGTCTTCTGCAGAAAGCGCACAGATGGCGCCTGAAAACCAACCCCATCAGTCTGTCACATCACCCCCATGCATACCAGGGAAACTGTCTCAGCCTCAAGTTATGCAGCAGTCTCTTATGCTGTTTGAAGACTCCGCTGGCAGGGTTTCCCAAGGGCATCCACCTAGCCCTTCCCCAGCGGTGAAAGACATAGAATGCACTGACGCACAACCACTTATGTTTCCTGATGATGAGGACATGGGAATACCACCTCAGCATGTCTCTGATGATGACGAAACACAGGTGCCAACTGCTGCGTCTTTCTGCAGTGTGCAGACTGAACAGGAGGTCAGGGATCAAGACTGGATGGAAGACGATGCAGGGGACGATGAGGTCCTAGACCCCACATGGAATGAAGGTCGTGCCACTGACTTTCACAGTTCGGAGGAAGAGGCAGTGGTGAGACCGAGCCAACAGCGTAGCAAAAGAGGGAGCAGTGGGCAAAAGCAGAACACCTGCCGCCAAGAGACTCCGCCTGCTACTGACCGCCGCCATCTGGGACCGAGCACCCCAAAGGCAGCTTCAAGGAGTTCCCTGGCATGGCACTTCTTCAAACAATGTGCTGACGACAAGACCCGAGTGGTTTGCACGCTGTGCCATCAGAGCCTGAAGCGAGGCATTAACGTTCTCAACCTGAGCACAACCTGCATGACCAGGCACCTGCATGCAAAGCATGAACTGCAGTGGAGTAAACAACTTAAAACCAAGGAAGTCACTCAGGCTCCCCCTGCTACCTCTTCTGCTGCTGCCGCCTCGGCCTCTTCTGCTGCTGCCGCCTCGGCCTCTTCCTCCGCCTCTGGAGGAACGTTGGCACCTGCCGCCCAGCAAACAGGGGATGTACCACCAACACCACCACCACCACCTCCGTCACCAAGCGTCTCAACCATGTCACACGGCAGCGTTCAGCTCTCCATCTCACAAACATTTGAGAGAAAGCGTAAATTCCCACCTAGCCACCCTCGATCCCTGGCCCTGAATGCCAGCATTTCTAAACTACTGGCCTATGAAATGCTGTCATTTAGGCTGGTGGACACAGACAGCTTCAAACAGCTCATGTCGCTTGCTGTCCCACAGTATGTTGTTCCCAGCCGCCACTACTTCTCCAAGAGAGCCGTGCCTTCCCTGCACAACCAAGTATCCGATAAAATCAAGTGTGCACTGCGCAACGCCATCTGTAGCAAGGTCCACCTAACCACAGATACGTGGACCAGTAAGCACGGCCAGGGACGCTATATCTCCCTAACTGCACACTGGGTAAATGTAGTGGCAGCTGGGCCCCAGGCGGAGAGCTGTTTGGCGCACGTCCTTCCGCCGCCAAGGATCGCAGGGCAACATTCTTTGCCTCCTGTTGCCACCTCCTCCTTCTCGGCTTCCTCCTCCTCTTCTTCCACCTGCTCATCCAGTCAGCCACACACCTTCACCACCAACTTCAGCACAGCCCGGGGTAAACGTCAGCAGGCCATTCTGAAACTCATATGTTTGGGGGACAGGCCCCACACCGCACAGGAGTTGTGGCGGGGTATAGAACAACAGACCGACGAGTGGTTGCTGCCGGTGAGCCTCAAGCCCGGCCTGGTGGTGTGTGATAATGGGCGAAATCTCGTTGCAGCTCTGGGACTAGCCAATTTGACGCACATCCCTTGCTTGGCGCATGTGCTGAATTTGGTGGTGCAGAAGTTCATACACAACTACCCCGACATGTCAGAGCTGCTGCATAAAGTGCGGGCCGTCTGTTCGCGCTTCCGGCGTTCACATCCTGCTGCTGCTCGCCTGTCTGCGCTACAGCGTAACTTCGGCCTTCCCGCTCACCGCCTCATATGCGACGTGCCCACCAGGTGGAACTCCACCTTGCACATGCTGGACAGACTGTGCGAGCAGCAGCAGGCCATAGTGGAGTTTCAGCTGCAGCACGCACGGGTCAGTCGCACTACAGAACAGCACCACTTCACCACCAATGACTGGGCCTCCATGCGAGACCTGTGTGCCCTGTTGCGCTGTTTCGAGTACTCCACCAACATGGCCAGTGGCGATGACGCCGTTATCAGCGTTACAATACCACTTCTATGTCTCCTTGAGAAAACACTTAGGGCGATGATGGAAGAGGAGGTGGCCCAGGAGGAGGAGGAGGAAGAGGGGTCATTTTTAGCACTTTCAGGCCAGTCTCTTCGAAGTGACTCAGAGGGAGGTTTTTGGCAACAGCAGAGGCCAGGTACAAATGTGGCCAGCCAGGGCCCACTACTGGAGGACGAGGATGAGGAGGAGGTGGAGGAGGATGAGCATGATGCATGGTCACAGCGGGGTGGCACCCAACGCAGCTCGGGTCTATCACTGGTGCGTGGCTGGGGGGAAAGGCAGGACGATGACGATACGCCTCCCACAGAGGACAGCTTGTCCTTACCCCTGGGCAGCCTGGCACACATGAGCGACTACATGCTGCAGTGCCTGCGCAACGACAGCAGAGTTGCCCACATTTTAACCTGTGCGGACTACTGGGTTGCCACCCTGCTGGATCCACGCTACAAAGACAATGTGCCCACCTTACTTCCTGCACTGGAGCGTGATAGGAAGATGCGCGAGTACAAGCGCACGTTGGTAGATGCGCTACTGAGAGCATTCCCAAATGTCACAGGGGAACAAGTGGAAGCCCAAGGCCAAGGCAGAGGAGGAGCAAGAGGTCGCCAAGGCAGCTGTGTCAATGCCAGCTCCTCTGAGGGCAGGGTTAGCATGGCAGAGATGTGGAAAACTTTTGTCAACACGCCACAGCTAACTGCACCACCACCTGATACGCAACGTGTTAGCAGGAGGCAACATTTCACTAACATGGTGGAACAGTACATGTGCACACCCCTCCACGTACTGACTGATGGTTCGGCCCCATTCAACTTCTGGGTCTCTAAATTGTCTACAGCCAATGTGGACAAGCTGACGTTCATAAAAATGAACCAGGCATGGATCCCACAGGATCTGTCCGTCCCTTGTCCAGATTAGACATTAACTACCTCCCCTTAACCATATATTATTGGACTCCAGGGCACTTCCTCATTCAATCCTATTTTAATTTTCATTTTACCATTATATTGCGAGGCTACCCAAAGTTGAATGAACCTCTCCTCTGTCTGGGTGCCGGGGCCTAAATATATGCCAATGGACTGTTCCAATGTTGGGTGACGTGAAGCCTGATTCTCTGCTATGACATGCAGACTGATTCTCTGCTGACATGAAGCCAGATCCTCTGTTACGGGACCTCTCTCCTCTGCCTGGGTGCTGGGCCTAAATTTATGAAAATGGACTCTTACAGTGGTGGGTGACGTGAAGCCTGATTCTCTGCTATGATATGAAGACTGATTCTCTGCTGACATGAAGCCAGATTGTCTGTTACGGGACCTCTCTCCTCTGCCTGGGTGCTGGGCCTAAATATATGCCAATGGACTGTTGCAGTGGTGGCTGACATGAAGCCTGATTCTCTGCTATGACATGAAGACTGATTCTCTGCTGACATGAAGCCAGATTGTCTGTTACGGGACCTCTCTCCTCTGCCTGGGTGCTGGGCCTAAATATATGCCAATGGACTGTTGCAGTGGTGGCTGACGTGAAGCCTCATTCTCTGCTATGACATGCAGACTGATTCTCTGCTGACATGAAGCCAGATTGTCTGTTACGGGACCTCTCTCCTCTGCCTGGGTGCTGGGCCTAAATATATGCCAATGGACTGTTGCAGTGGTGGCTGACGTGAAGCCTCATTCTCTGCTATGACATGCAGACTAATTCTCTGCTGACATGAAGCCAGATTGTCTGTTACGGGACCTCTCTCCTCTGCCTGGGTGCTGGGCCTAAATTTATGACAATGGACTGTTGCAGTGGTGGGTGACGTGAAGCCTCATTCTCTGCTATGACATGCAGACTGATTCTCTGCTGACATGAAGCCAGATTGTCTGTTACGGGACCTCTCTCCTCTGCCTGGGTGCTGGGCCTAAATATATGCCAATGGACTGTTGCAGTGGTGGCTGACGTGAAGCCTCATTCTCTGCTATGACATGCAGACTAATTCTCTGCTGACATGAAGCCAGATCCTCTGTTACGGGACCTCTCTCCTCTGCCTGGGTGCTGGGCCTAAATTTATGAAAATGGACTCTTACAGTGGTGGGTGACGTGAAGCCTGATTCTCTGCTATGACATGAAGACTGATTCTCTGCTGACATGAAGCCAGATTGTCTGTTACGGGACCTCTCTCCTCTGCCTGGGTTCCGGGGCCTAAATATCTGAGAATGGACTGTTCCAGTGGTGGGTGACGGGAAGCCAGATTCTCTGCTATGGGACCTCTCTCCAATTGATTTTGGTTAATTTTTATTTATTTAATTTTTATTTTAATTCATTTCCCTATCCACATTTGTTTGCAGGGGATTTACCTACATGTTGCTGCCTTTTGCAGCCCTCTAGCCCTTTCCTGGGCTGTTTTACAGCCTTTTTAGTGCCGAAAAGTTCGGGTCCCCATTGACTTCAATGGGGTTCGGGTTCGGGACGAAGTTCGGATCGGGTTCGGATCCCGAACCCGAACATTTTCGGGAAGTTCGGCCGAACTTCTCGAACCCGAACATCCAGGTGTTCGCTCAACTCTACTCAAGGTGCCTTCATGAAACCGGTATACAGCATACAAAGTGGCTCACCGACGACTCCAGTGCATATGCAAAACTAAAAAGTATTATTATTAATCAGTCACTTCTGAAGGACATTGAACATTTATTTTATTTTTTTGCTACAACGGTGAATTGGAGGTTTTCCATTCAATTGTACTCAAGTATCGTCTGAAAAGGGTACATTTTTATTATGATGCCATAGTTGCTAGAACCACGCTAGCTGTTTTGAACCACAATTCAAATGTGGGAAGAGTCCAGGCTTCTTTAAACCAAGATTTTTTGGATACAGAGGGTGAGGAGCCACAGAAGAGATACAGATTCGAGTACAGTAAGGCGCGAAAAAGCCGTGGTGGTGAAAATCCTGTAAGAACCAAGTTCTTAAGAATTCCTACAGCCAATACTATCTAGAATTCTTGACTTTGCTGAAGGAAAAATAGATTCAGCATTGCAATCAGCCATGCCTACTTTACCATAAAATATTGCACCAATTGAAAGGCCACCAAAAGAGAACTTTGTTCGGAGATATCTCTTTAGAAAATAAAAATTTTGATAAAGCAATTAAAAAAATAACAATTGTTGAATAATATTCTATCTTAGCTTGTAGAATTAAAGTTTATTTAAAGAGGACCTTTCAGCAGGAAAAAGTATCTAAACTGACTATACAGAAGTGTAGAGCGGCGCCCAGGGATCCCCCTGCACTTACTGTTATCCCCGGGCGCCGCTCCGTTCTCCAGTTATAGCCTCCGGTATGTTCCTAGTTAGGCTCCACCCAGGGGAACCTACTGCGGTCTCCTTCTCCTATGCTGTAGAGCTGGGCAATCGCAGCGCTCAGCTCATAGCCAGGCCATGAGCTGAGCGCTGTGACTGGCCATCGCTAGAGCAGAGGAGAAAGAGACGCCGGCAAGTTCCCCTGGGTGGAGCCTAAGTTCCCCAGGGTGGAGCCTAACTAGGAACATACCGGAGGCTATAACCGGAGAACGGAGCGGCGCCCGGGGATAACAGTAAGTGCAAGGGAATCCCTGGGCGCCGCTCTACACTTCTGTATAGTCAGTTTAGATACTTTTTCCTGGTGAAAGGTCCTCTTTAAAAATACAGGTTAATAATACTTGCACCAATTGAAAGGCCACCAAAAGAGAACTTTGTTCGGAGACATCTCTTTAGAAAATAAAAATTTTGGTAAAGCAATTAAAAAAATAACAATTGTTAAATAATATTCTTTCTTAGCTTGTAGAATTAAAGTTTATATTTAAAAATACATGTTAATAAAGTTTACAGTAAAGTTATTAAAACTAAATTTTTGTTTCTATATTGGATATTTTTTGATGTCATGATGTATACCAACATGTGTGAAAGGCTTTTTATCCAGAGAAAGTCAAATATGCAACTTATCGGTATTGATACCCACTATGTGGCCCCTGTTACACCACATACTCTTGTTACATGGATATTCCAATAGATGTCACTAAAGGCAAATATCTGTAAGATATATCCCCACGATGGCTGATTGTTCCCACCTACGGGAACAATCAGCCATTGGTTAAAGGGGTATTGCCATCTCAGACAATGGGGGCATATCTCTATGATATGTCACCATTGTCTCATAGTTGCGGGTCTCACCGCTGGGACCCGCATCTACAATGAGAATGGTGCTTTGAAATGAACGGAGATCCTAATGCCCATGCGCAACCGCCCTCCATTCCTTTTTATGGGGCCAACAAAAATAGCAGATCACTGGCTTGGCTATTTCCGTAGGCCCCATAGAAATGAATGGTACCGTGGGACACGCGTGTGCAGTACGCTCCCGTTCACTTCTATGGGATCAGCGCATGTGCAGTGTTGTCATAGTGTTCCTTCCCTGTCTCTGAGGATGCGGGGAAGGACTTATCTCAGGGACAGGACTCATCTCAGGGTAATTTGCATATGTATCAAATCGTTTTTTTTTACACAATAAAAGCACACAGAGCTATGGGGACTGGGTATTGCGGATGTGCTAGCGGCCAACTAGCAACTCATGTCCTCAGCTCTATACACAAAATCCCGGTGACAGTATTACAAGGTGCTTTAAAAACATAAAAAATTCAAATTATTCAAATTACAAACTTTGATTTTCAAAATCAAAATGTAAAATTCAGAAACCTTTAATAGTTTATGATGTGTATTTTTTTAAAAAAAATGTAATACATTATATATATATATATATACAGGGAGTGCAGAATTATTAGGCAAGTTGTATTTTTGAGGATTCATTTTATTATTGAACAACAACCATGTTCTCAATGAACCCCAAAAACTCATTAATATCAAAGCTGAATATTTTTTGGAAGTAGTTTTTAGTTTGTTTTTAGTTTTAGCTATTTTAGGGGGATATCTGTGTGTGCAGGTGACTATTACTGTGCATAATTATTAGGCAACTTAACAAAAAACAAATATATACCCATTTCAATTATTTATTTTTACCAGTGAAACCAATATAACATCTCAACATTCACAAATATACATTTCTGACATTCAAAACAAAAACAAAAACAAATCAGTGACCAATATAGCCACCTTTCTTTGCAAGGACACTCAAAAGCCTGCCATCCATGGATTCTGTCAGTGTTTTGATCTGTTCACCATCAACATTGCGTGCAGCAGCAACCAGAGGTGTACTGTTTTCCCTCCTTGTAAATCTCACATTTGATGATGGACCACAGGTTCTCAATGGGGAATGGGATTCAGATCAGGTGAACAAGGAGGCCATGTCATTAGATTTTCTTCTTTTATACCCTTTCTTGCCAGCCACGCTGTGGAGTACTTGGACGCGTGTGATGGAGCATTGTCCTGCATGAAAACCATGTTTTTCTTGAAGTATGCAGACTTCTTCCTGTACCACTGCTTGAAGAAGGTGTCTTCCAGAAACTGGCAGTAGGACTGGGAGTTGAGCTTGACTCCATCCTCAACCCGAAAAGGCCCCACAAGCTCATCTTTGATGATACCAGCCCAAACCAGTACTCCACCTCCACCTTGCTGGCGTCTGAGTCGGACTGGAGCTCTCTGCCCTTTACCAATCCAGCCACGGGCCCATCCATCTGGCCCATCAAGACTCGCTCTCATTTCATCAGTCCATAAAACCTTAGAAAAATCAGTCTTGAGATATTTCTTGGCCCAGTCTTGACGTTTCAGCTTGTGTGTCTTGTTCAGTGGTGGTCGTCTTTCAGCCTTTCTTACCTTGGCCATGTCTCTGAGTATTGCACACCTTGTGCATTTGGGCACTCCAGTGATGTTGCAGCTCTGAAATATGGCCAAACTGGTGGCAAGTGGCATCTTGGCAGCTGCACACTTGACTTTTCTCAGTTCATGGGCAGTTATTTTGCGCCTTGGTTTTTCCACACGCTTCTTGCGACCCTGTTGACTATTTTGAATGAAACGCTTGATTGTTCGATGATCACGCTTCAGAAGCTTTGCAATTTTAAGAGTGCTGCATCCCTCTGCAAGATATCTCACTATTTTTGACTTTTCTGAGCCTGTCAAGTCCTTCTTTTGACCCATTTTGCCAAAGGAAAGGAAGTTGCCTAATAATTATGCACACCTGATATAGGGTGTTGATGTCATTAGACCACACCCCTTCTCATTACAGAGATGCACATCACCTAATATGCTTAATTGGTAGTAGGCTTTCGAGCCTATACAGCTTGGAGTAAGACAACATGCATAAAGAGGATGATGTGGTCAAAATACTCATTTGCCTAATAATTCTGCACTCCCTGTACAGTACAGACCAAAAGTTTGGACACACCTTCTCATTCAAAGAGTTTTCTTTATTTTCATGACTATGAAAATTGTAGATTCACCCCTCCTCCCCCACAAGCACTGTGGATATCACTAATACTTCTTTGTTCCCCTCCCCCACAAGCTTGGTTGTTGACTAATCTCATATAAAGCTCTGCTACTTCTGTCTTCTCTTGTTCTCCACCTGCAATGTGACTGAACCGCTTCATATACTACGCTAACTACTATATTGGTCTATTCACCACCCCCACCAGCAATTTCTAGATATAGCTGCAAATACAACACTGCTGTATATAGTAGACAGAAACTCACAAATACTACAATAACTAAAAAAAAGAAGCTACGTCGCATACCCAGCTTTGCTTTCTGAAAATGCAGCAGTACTGTGTATTCTTATGTAACAAGTTACTTTACTAGTATGAGTTGGTAGGTTTCAATCTATGACATCCAGCAGTGCAGAAGCTAGACCTACAAAGCCATATGACTGGAGGGGGAGGAAAATAGACAGATGTAGCAGAGCTGTATATGCGGCGGGTCGGCCTCAGTGCTGGTGGAAGAGAGAAACAGATGTAGCAGAGCTGAATATGCTGCTGTTCAGCCACAGTTCTAATGGGGAAGGGAATAGACAGATGTAGCAGAGCTGTATATGTGGCGGGTCAGCATCAATGCTAGTGGAAGAGAGAAACTGATGTAGCAGGCTGAATATGCGGCTGTTCAGACACAGTGCTGGTGGAAGAGTGAAACCCACAGATGTAGCAGAGCTGAACATGCGGCTGTTTAGCGACACTTCTAATGGGGAAGGGAATAGACAGATGTAGTAGAGCTGTATATGTGGTGGATCAGCATCAATGGTGGTGGAAGAGAGAAACAGATGTAGGAGAGCTGAATATGCGGCCATTCAGACACAGTGCTGGTGAAAGAGAGAAACGCACAATGTAGCAGAGCTGAATATGCGGCTGTTCAGACACAGTTCTAATGGGAAAAGGAATAGACAGATGTAGCAGAGCTGTATATGTGGCGGATCAGCATCAATGCTGGTTGAAGAGAGAAACAGATGTAGCAGAGCTGTATATGAGGCTGTTCAGCCACAGTGCTGGTTGAAGAGATAAACAGACAGATGTAGCAGGCTGTATATGAAGCTTTTCAGACAGTGCTAGTGGGGGAGTAGAATAAAGATGTAGTAGAGCTGTATAGGAAGCCATGCAGCAAACGTGATGTTAGGGGACTGGAGAAGACACATGTAGCTGAGCTGTATATGCATCTATAAAGATACATAGTGTAAGGTTTATACACAACTGGAGTACAGCTGTAAAGGAAACAAATCTGCATAAATGCTGGTGGGTGGGGGATGGTCATGTTTTATGGGAGTCAAAAGCACAGATTATACGTTTACTAGCTGGCAAGCTTTTAAGCTAATGTATAATATGGAATTATAGTTTTTGTTGCCCAGAATGGGTTTGTAAAAGATAAGACAGAGATTTTGTGTGTAAAACTGTGCATGACAGCCACATGTTATTTACACTGAGCTCACTTATCACAGCTCTCTGAGTGACGATTCCCCAGCAGGGGGAGGGGCCTCACAGACACTGCAGGCTGCCAGACTGATGAGTCATACTCTCCACATGAATAGCAGGTAAGAACTCAGTTCTCAGTGTGATGTCATAATGAGGCATGGCAGGCCTTCACTCAAACTGCCTAAGCACGCCCAGCCTTAGCAGCAGGAAACCAGGAAGTGAACAGCAGAGCTGGCTGCAGGTTATGAATTAGCAAGATGGGAAAACCCCCTTTAAATGTGACCCGTTTTTGCAATTTTCAGAAGAGGGGATACATGAAGTGGGAAAAGCAAAGAAAAGAATGAGAGAAACAATACAGGAAAGCTCTAGAGGCTGCAGAGCAGAAAATGGAAGACCAGAAAGAGGACTTGAGATTGGAGGATATCACATAATTATATCACATAATATCACCCGATATCACATAATTATTTTCCGTTTCATAACCCATATGCTTATCATGTTTGTCTTGAAGTGATGGAAACTGAAATGCAAGAGCTTGGGAATGCATTTGAAATTCCAATCCCTAACACAGAATCTCAAGTTGTTTTTTTTTTTGTAGATTGATCCCAGTACTAGTAACATACATAGTAACATAGTTTGTAAGGCTAAAAAACAAAAACAAAACATCTGTTCATCCAGTTTAGCCTGTTATCTTGCAAGCTAATTTAGAGGAAGGCCAAAAAAACTTGTGAGGTAGAAGCCAATTTCCCTCAGTTTAGGGGGGGGGGGGGGGAATCCTTCCAGACAATCAGAATAACTCCCTGAATCCACGTCCCTGGTCCAGAAATCTAGTAACTATAACCTGTAACATTATTACACACCATAAATACATCCAGGCCCCGCTTGAACTCTTTTAGTGAATTCTCCATCACCACTTCCGCAGGCAAAGTTTCATAGTCTCACTGCTGTTACCGTAAATAATCCTCTTCTATGTTTGTGTAGAAACCTTCTTCCTCTAGATGTAGAGGATGTCCCCTCTTCAAAGTCATAGGCATAAATAGATCATGGGAGAGATGAAGGAAAAGTGTGTTGATGATATATGGTGTTTGGAATAAGGGATTTGTCTTCCCAGGACCCTTTTACCCATAATGATGTATAGACCACTCACTGCTCCAAAGAAATAATGGTAAGCACAGCAAACAGCCATTGGGTGGCCCAAGGTTCAATGAGGCAGCCACGTCATTTGTGGCAGCCTGCACTATATGTGCAAAACATAATCCATGTAAGACCATCAAAAACCTCACTCAGGTGCATGAATAGGACATTGTAACGGTGGTAGGAAATTTGGAGATGTGAACTACAAGGTACCCCAGCCAGGTTGGTGAAAGCCGGAGCAGGTTTATCATGTGAGTTTACTCAAACCGTGAAAAGATAGGGAAACCTGTACAGAAGACAGCACGCGGCAGGGTTTCTAGGAAAAGAGGTACCGGCCCCTCTGTCTGATGCAAGGGAGGCGGCTGCCATGGTAAAAATTGCCGACAGGCTCTCCTCTAAACAGACTCAGAAGGCCAGGGAGTTCGTTAGTCGGAACACTGATGTGTTCTCAGACCTCCCTGGACGCACTTCCATAATCCAGCATGGCATTGTCACTGAGCCTCAGGCAAAAGTCCGATTAAAACCATACCGGGTGCTTGAGGCTCGGCAAAAAGCCATATCGGAGGAGGTGCAGCTAATGTTGCAGCTAGACGTCATTGAGGAGTCAAAAAGCGAGTGGGCCAGTCCTATAGTACGGACACCCAAGCCGGACGGGATGTTGCGGTTTTGTAATGACTTTCGAAAATTTAACAAGGTTTCCAAATTCGATGCGTATCCCATGCCCCGGGTGGATGAGCTCATCGAGAGGTTAGGACAAGCCCGGTATTTTTCATGTTTTCGACCTCACAAAAGGGTATTGACAGGTGCCCTGAACAGAGGCTGCCAAAGCAAAAACTGCCTTCATCACACCTGAGGGGCTGTATCAATATAAGGTCTTACCCTTTGGTTTGCATGGCGCCCCCGCCACTTTTCAGCGACTAATGAACATTATGCTTCATCCACATCGTCGTTATGCTTCAGCTTACCTGGAAGATATTGTCATCCACAGTACCGACTGGGAAAGTCACCTACCCAAAGTGCAGGCTGTAGTGGACACCCTTCGGAAAGCTGAGCTAACCCCCATTGGGTGCGGAGTCATCAAACCCCAAGTGAACAAAATAGAGTCAATACGGAATTGGCCCCGACCTGTCACCACTAGGCAAATAAAGTCATTTGTGGGAATGGTGGGCTATTGCATGAGGTTTGTTCCCCACTTTGCTACTATAGAACACAGGGCAGTCTGGTTACAGGGAAACGTGGATGTCCTGTCCTGGGTACACTGTCTGGCGTGTGTTCACCCCCCCCTCAGGGTTGAACAAGGGGGGGGTATGTGACACAGTGAGAGGTTTGGTCTAGGAAAACAGGTATTTTCCTCCCAGCATGTGCTGCTGGGCTGATTTACAGCCAGGAGTGGTCAAATGCTAGACTGGATTTTAAATGCCGGTCCGGGTTTTGGCAGCACCTGGCTGTCCATAAATAGGAAGTAGAGCTCAGAAGCCATGTCTCTGTGTTGGGTTCTGGGAACCTTGTGTCTGGATGAAGGCTTGCTACCTGTTTGGCATGAAAACAGGTTGGTGCTGCTATCAGCAAGGACTCTTTGGTGCAGAATTGCAGCATGGTGTGAATTACCACCAACACCGCAAGGTGACTTACTTTGAATATCACTGCTTATTTTGTCACTTACCTAAAGTGTGAATCCAAAGCACTTGTTGTTGTCTCTATACTGTGTCCGCTAACCCTGTCTACCAGAGCGAGTCCCTACAGTGGGCAGAAGCCAACCTGTTGAAGTGCTATGTGTGCAGAAGACTCATGTCCTAGCTCCTTATGCGTACTGAATTAAAACATCCCTCCTACCCACATACAATATTATGCAAGCTCACTATTGCAAAACAGAGAGGAGTTATGGAGGCAATTAGGAATACAGTAGCATTCCAGTCTGATACACTCATTAGATAGTCTAGGGAGATACTGTATATAATCTTAGTATGTCAGGTCAACAATGTGAGCTACACCATATTATCTATTTATGCCCCGAATGCACACCAAGTGCGGTTCCTGAACAAAGTGCTCACAAAGTGAAACAGGGCCACTTAAATGGGTTCTACAGTTATTTTAAACTGATGATCTATCATCTGGCCCAGTGATGTCACGACTAGCATCACTGGCCTGGGCGGGGCTAAGCTCCATTAAAGTGAACAGAGCTTAGTCACGCCCAGGCCAGTGAATTGATCAAATGGTCGGACCATGGTGCTATCTCGCTGTCACTGTCCGAGACCAATGGTGTTCGGTATAATGTATGGAAGTGTAATCCTTACCTATTCTAACACCCCTCCTCTCATTCTGTACTCCATAAAGCGTTATTGGAGTATTTTGAGCACAATACTGACTCAGTGGCATGTCCTCATAGCCTATGGAATGCCCATAAGGCATTTATTAGGGGGATCTTCATACAACAGGGGACTAAAAATCACAGCTTAGGAGCACTCAAGGCCAGTCTAGGCTATGCCCGTACTTCTCAGATTGCAGCTTAGGGAGTGCCTCCTTTTCCATTACAAGAAACACCTAACCTCATAAAAGGTCTAAGTAGTATTCACAGGATAACAAGTCGGGGAAGTTGTTAGCCAGACGCATTAAGCATTGGTCTGCCAAAACCAGGATCCCATATTATTATTATTATTATTAAAGCGCCATTCATTCCATAGCACTGTACATATGATAAGGGGTGCACATACATAATACAGACAATTGCACTAATCATAAACAAGATGAGTTACAAACTGGTACAGAAGGAAAGAGGGCCCTGCCCGTGAGGGCTTACAATCTACATGGTATGGGTGAAGGACACAGTAGGTGCGGGTGAAGCTGGTCATGGCAGTATAGAGGCAGTAGGGTCACAGGTTGTAGGCTTGTCTGAAGAGGTGGGTTTTCAGGTTTCCTTTGAAGGATTCCACTGTAGGTGAGAGTCTGATATGATGGGGAAGCGAGTTCCAGAGTATGCACGGCAGAAATCTTGGAGTCGAATGTGGGAAGAGGCAATAAGAGGAGAGGAGAGAAGGAGGTCTTGTGAAGACCGGAGAGTGCGTGTGGGGGTGTATCGGGAAAGTAGCTCAGAGATGTAGGGAGGGGACAGGTTATGGACGGCCTTATCTATTCCATCCTACTACAGGTCATAAAGTTAGAGTTTTTCAATTTATGGAATACTAAAAATCCCTGTATAACTTCGGGGTAGGTAGAAAAAGCTCCCATTTCCCATATCAATCAGTACCTCTCTACTTTAAAATTGCCGATACTCTCTAAAGTGCATAGTGATAGATTACTCTTTCCTTTGACATCTGATGTTACCAATAAGTGATAACCAACATGGGTTTACCAAGGACAGAAGTTGTTAGATTAACCTGATTTGTCTTTATGAGGAGGTGAGTAGTAGCCTGGACAGAGGGGCGGCTGTAGATATAGTGTTTCTGGATTTTGCAAAGGCTTTTGATACTGTTCCTCAGACGTTTAACCACCTCCCGACCGCCTAACGCACGGATGCCTCTGGAAGGTGGTTGATTTACTCCTCCTGGACGCATCCGTGCGTCATCTCGCGAGACGCGAGATTTCGGTCAGAGCCGGCCCGTGCATGCGCATCGCGGGCCGGCAAAAGTTAAAGGAGTATTTCGTCAGCAACCTGCCAGCCAATGATCGCGGCTGGCAGGTTGCTGATTTTTAAAAAATCCAATCAGAAGCCATATAGCAGATAATATTAGTAAATATGATCTGTTATATGGCTGCCCTGCTCCTCTGCTGGTCCTTTTCGTCGGTTGGATCAAGCAGAGGAGCAGGCTTCACAGTGAGTACACCAAACAGCACACACTAGCCCCAGATCACCCCCTGCACCCCAATTAACCCTTTGATCACCCCTGTCAATCACTAGTGAAAGGAAAAAAGTGATCAGTGTAAACTGTCACATTTTTTTTTCACTGGTATTGACTGTTAGGTTTTAGGGATAGTTTAGGCCCCTTGGTTAGGTAGTTTAGGGATCAGTTAGCACCCAGCCTACCGCACCGCAGTCCCTTATTCGCTGATTAGCATATCGCTAATCAGCATTTGTACTTTTATACTATCTGGAAGTGATCAAAACTGATCACGGTCAGATCTATAATAGTATTAGTGTCACTTTAGTTCGCCCTCCATCCAAAACGCAGTGTTTGCCCGATCAGGCCTGATCGGTCGCCCACACGTGCGTTCACCCACACCTGCCCCACCACAGTGACAAAAAAATATTTTTTTTGATCACTGCACATTCACTTTACACGCGCTGCGGCGATAAAAAAATCAGTTTTGATATTTTTTATCAACCGCAGCGGCCTCCGGTACTTCGCTTGCCCAAATGTCAAATAGGGGGTATTCTTCTGAAGAGGCCTACAGGCTTCTGACCCAGTCGGATGAGGAATGGGAACCCTCGTCTGATGAATCTAGCGGGTCAGAATATGAACCTGTAGAAAGCAGTGGCTCTCTGACCCAAAGTTCTGACGAGGAGGCTGAGGTCCCTGATAGCACCAGGCGTACCCGGCCCCGTGTCGCTAGACCACAGGTTGCGCAGGATCCGCTTCAAGAGCAGCAGAGTGGGGCTGGTGCTGTCGGATTACGTGGTGAGGCATACACCAGCAGCGCAGCCCTTCCTGGACCTAGTACCAGCACTGCCGTACAACCTGGTGAAGTGGCGAGCACCAGAAGGGCAGTTGAAGCTGGTACGGTGGCACGAGCAGTAGTGACCCCGTCGCAGCCACCGCAAAGACGGGCCCGTAGAGCCCCTAGAATCCCTGAGGTGCTGGCAAACCCCAACTTAAGCCGCACTTGTAGTTCCCCCTTTCACCGCCCAGTCTGGAGTTCGGGTTGAGACAGCTCAGATCGGTTCGGCCCTGGGATTTTTTGGGCTGTTCTTGACTGCAGAGCTCTTGGACTTAGTCGTGGCCGAAACAAATCGGTATGCCACACAATTTATAACCGCCAACCTGGGAAGCTTTTATGCCCAGCCTTTCCGGTGGAAACCAGTCCAAGTTTCCGAAATTAAAACTTTTCTGGGCCTTCTCCTCAACATGGGTCTAACTAAAAAGCATGAATTGCGGTCATATTGGTCCACGAACCCAATTCATCACATGCCCATGTTCTCTGCTGCTATGTCCAGGACACGATTTGAGACCATCCTGCGTTTCCTGCACTTTAGCGACAACACCACCTCCCGTCCCAGAGGCCACCCAGCTTTTGACCGGCTCCTCAACCCAACCGTCACCCCGAAAAAGATGTCGTGTCTGTAGCAGGAGTGGAATAAGGCGTGAAACCCGCTATTTCTGTCCTGACTGTCCTGACCACCCTGCCCTATGCTTAGGGGAGTGTTTCCGGAAGTACCACACACAGGTACACCTAGCATAGGGATCGCATCTCACCAGGACAGGCACACAGGACTATTAGGGCCCATTCACATACAGCTGCTGCAAACGCACTTCGCCACATCTTTGGGCGATTTGCACTTTGCACATTGACCCATGGGGAGGGAGAGGTTTGTTCTATAAAGGTAAAAAAAAAAAAAAACACCAGTAAGCAAAAAGGTTAATGTTTAGTTAAAAAAGTTAAAGTTTATATGTTCTGTTCCAAAGTTAATAAAATTATTGCGTTGCGGCCTGGTTTTTTCTTTTTTCTTTTTTTTACCTTCCAGGTGGACCAACCGATTGACCAGCTGCAGCACTGATGTGCATTCTGACAGAAGCATTGCACTGCTGTCAGATTACACGCAAGTCTGTGTTTGCGGCGCTGCAAGACGAGATTTCTACTCTGCAGTAAAAGATACGTTTGCTGAGGCATACGAGCTGAGGAGGAGGCGGTGTTCCTATGCTTTGGCAAACACTTTGTATATAAAAAAAAATACCGGCAATGATTTATTCATCCACATCGATTGATGTGAATGGAGAAATCTGGTTTGCCAGGAAAAAAAAAAATCATAATTTTCCGCTAACTTGTGACAAATAATAAAAAATTCTAGGAACTCGCCATGCCCCTCACGGAATACCTTGGGGTGTCTTCTTTCCAAAATGGGGTCACTTGTGGCGTAGTTATACTGCCCTGGCAATTTACGGGCCTAAATGTGTGAGAAGTACTTTGCAATTAAAATGTGTAAAAAATGGCCTGCGAAATCCGAAAGGTGCACTTTGGAATATGTGCCCCTTTGCCCACCTTGGCTGCAAAAAAAGTGTCACACATGTGGTATCGCCGTATTCAGGAGAAGTTGGGGAATGTGTTTTGGGGTGTCATTTTACATATACCCATGCTGGGTGAGAGAAATATCTTGGCAAAAGACAACTTTTCCAATTTTTTTTTACAAAGTTGGCATTTTACCAAGATATTTATCTCACCCAGCATGGGTATATGTAAAATGACACCCCAAAACACATTCCCCAACTTCTCCTGAATACGGCGATACCACATGTGTGACACTTTTTTTGCAGCCAAGGTGGGCAAAGGGGCACATATTCCAAAGTGCACCTTTCGGATTTCGCAGGCCATTTTTTACACATTTTAATTGCAAAGTACTTCTCACACATTTAGGCCCGTAAATTGCCAGGGCAGTATAACTACGCCACAAGTGACCCCATTTTGGAAAGAAGACACCCCAAGGTATTTTGTGATGGGCATAGTGAGTTCATGGAAGTTTTTATTTTTTGTCACAAGTTAGTGGAATATGAGACTTTGTAACAAAAAAAAAATCCCCAAAAAATCATCATTTTCCGCTAACTTGTGACAAAAAATAAAAAGTTCTATGAACTCACTATGCCCATCAGCGAATACCTTAGGGTGTCTACTTTCCAAAATGGGGTCATTTGTGGGGGTTTTCTACTGTCTGGGCATTGTAGTACCTCAGGAAACATGACAGGTGCTCAGAAAGTCAGAGCTGCTTCAAAAAGCGGAAATTTACATTTTTGTACCATAGTTTGTAAACGCTATGACTTTTACCCAAACCATTTTTTTTTTTTGCCCAAACATTTTTTTTTTATCAAAGACATGTAGAACAATAAATTTAGATGTCGTTTTTTTTGCTAAATTTTACAGCTGAAAGTGAAAAATGACATTTTTTTGCAAAAAAATCATTAAATTTTGATTAATAACAAAAAGATTAAAAATGACAGCAGCAATGAAATACCACCAAATGAAAGCTCTATTAGTGAGAAGAAAAGGAGGTAAAATTCATTTGGGTGGTATGTTGCATGACCGAGCAATAAATGGTGAAAGTAGTGTAGTGCAGAAGTGAAAAAAGTGGCCTGGTCATTAAGGGGGTTTCAGCTAGCGGGGTTGAAGTGGTTAATAAGTAAAGTAAGGTCTATAGGCTTGGAAAGTATAGTTTTAATTGGATTAATAACACGCAAATAATTAAATGTTACCATGTTTTTATTGAGCACACTATGTAAACATTCATAGCGCAGGTGGAAAAAGTATGTGAACCCTTGGATTTAATAACTGTTTGAACCTACACCTACTACTTCAACCAAACGTTTCATGCAGTTGCAGATCAGACGTGCACAACGGTCAGGAGTAATTCTTGACCATTCCCCTTTACAGAACTGTTTCAGTTCAGCAATATTCTTGGGATGTCTGGTGTGAATCGCTTTCTTGAGGTGCCACAGCATCTCAATCGGGTTGAGGTCAGGACTTTGACGAGTTCCGTCGTCGGGGCTCTATGCCGGAAGAATCCTGATCAGTTTTCCTAATGCATTCTGAATGGAGAGAAATCCGTTCAGGATGCATCAGGATGTCTTCAGTTCCGGACCGGTACGTTTTTTAGCCGGAGAAAATACCGCAGCATGCTGCGCTTTTTGCTCCGGCCAAAAATCCTGAACACTTGCCGCAAGGCCGGATCCAGAATTAATGCCCATTGAAAGGCATTGATCCGGATCCGGCCTTAAGCTAAACGTTGTTTTCGGCGTATTGCTGGATCCGACGTTTAGCTTTTTCTGAATGGTTACCATGGCTGCCGGGACGCTAAAGTCCTGGCAGTCATGGTAAAGTGTAGCGGGGAGCGGGGGAGCAGCATACTTACCGTCCGTGCGGCTCCCGGGGCGCTCCAGAGTGACGTCAGGGCGCCCCACGCGCATGGATGACGTGATCGCATGGCACGTCATCCATGCGCATGGGGCACTCTGACGTCATTCTGGAGCGCCCCGGGAGCCGCACGGACTGTAAGTATACCGCTCCCTCGCTCCCCGCTCCTACTATGGCAACCAGGACTTTAATAGCGTCCTGGGTGCCATAGTAACACTGAACGCATTTTGAAGACGGATCCGTCTTCAAATGCTTTCAGTTCACTTGCGTTTTTCTGGATCCAGCGTGTAATTCCGGCAAGTGGAGTAGACGCCGGATCCGGACAACGCAAGTGTGAAAGAGGCCTTAGTTAGAGACTCATTCGATTCTTTGAGTTAAAAGAACCGTCAGTCACTAGAGCAGTTTACACTGAGGCTGATGCTTTTGCAGCAGTGAGAAGATTAAGAGACAGGAGCAGAGAGATAAGAGAAGTGACAGATGACTGTGAAGACCACTTGGTTGTACTGCTGTCAGACTGCTGTCACTGTGGGTAACAATGCATTGCATGCACAACAGACAACAATGCACAGCACAGCTCCTGAGTCCTCCTGTCCGCTTCCCTTCATTCCTGACTCACTCAGTCAGAGCTCAGACAATGTACCAAGAGCCGACTCAGCGAGTCAGCAAGTGAATCGAAGCATCCGCGCATGCGCACCACCTAAGCTCTTCAGTCAGTGACTCAGCAAGTGAACCGAAGATCCGATTCATGAATCAGTTCATTTGAATGAGCTGATTCAAATGAACCGATTGATCTGAAAGATCCGAACATCCTATCTCTATTCCTTGCCCGCTCCCCCCCCCCCCCCGGCTCCGCTGATTCCCGTATTATACCTGGTATACCGTCTCCGGCTGCATTCCCCTTTAAAAGGCTCTGAGCCGCTGCGCAGAGGAATGTAGCCGCGCAGCGGCAGGTGACGTCAGACGCTGTCGCTGCCTGTTGCCGCTGCCTGCTGCCGCCTCATGCCGTGACGCTGCCTTCAGATTAGCGCGCCGCAGCCCGTCTGCCTGCCTGCTGCAAGCAGCGTTTTGGTGTCCGCTAGGGCAGATTAGAACAGGTAGTGTAGTTAGTGTTAGTGTACGGTCCTGCTTAAAAGAGTCTACCTTGTCGTGGTAGCAGGCTTCATATTATTTGGTCAAAAAATAATTCCTTACTGAAATCGCTGATTATCATTTTTTACTGTCTTTGTAGTTGTAAAAAAATAATGAAATTGGGGGTAGGTCCTTGGGCGTGGAGGGAAGGTAGAGTCAGGACGGATTCTAAAGGGGCGGGGTAGGAGGGGGGGCCCAGGCCTTGAGCTGTGTAAGGGGCCCCAAAATTTCTGATGGCAGCCCTGGGTGTACCCCAAGGTTCAGTGCTGGGTCCTCTATTATGATTAATAGCACAATTTCTATTTTTGCAGATGACACTAAGCTATGTAGTACTGTACAGTTTATGGAAGTTGTCCATAAACTACAAGCTGACTTGAACACTGAGTGATTGGGCATCAACTTGGCAAATCAGGTTTAATGTGGATAAATGTAAAGTTACGCATCTTGGTAGTAATAATCTCTGTGCTTCATATGTCCTTGGAGATGTAACACTGGGAGAGTCACTTATAGAAAAGAATTTGGGTGTCCTTGTAGATCATAGATTGAATAACAGCATACAAAGTCAATCAGGTGCTTCTAAGACCCCCAGGACATTGTCATGCATTAAATGAAGCATTGACTCACGGGACAGGGATGTAATATTACCACTTTACAAAGCGTTGGTGTGGCCTCATCTGGAATATGCAGTTCAGTTCTGGATACCAGTCCATAAAAAGGACACTCTGCAGCTGGAAAAAGTACAGAGGAGAGCGACTAAATTGATAAGGGGCATGATTAACCTATACAAATATATAAATGGGCCATACAAAAATATGGTGAAAAACTGTTCCATGTGAAATGCCCTCAAAAGACAAGAGGGCACTGCCTCCGACTGGAGAAGAAAAAGTTCAGTCTCCCGAAGCGTCAGCTTCTTTACTGTAAGAACAGTGAATCTGTGGAATAGACTTCCTCAGGACGTGGTCACAGCAGGAACAGCGGACAATTTTAAAAAGGGTTTAGATGATTTCTTAAAAGTAAACATTAATGTTTATGCTCCCCATGCTGATAGGGAGGGACCAGGTAGGTTTCGTAAAGGGTACACAAATCACTAACAATACTAGAAGAGCTCCAAACCTTATAGACCATATTGAGCATACGGGATTGGAGGCGGTCTTGGTCACACTAGATCCTGAGAAGGCGTTTGACCGCATATGCTGGTTCTTCGCCTTCTTGGTTCTAGAGCATATGGGCCTGGGTGAGCCCTTCATCCTGGCAATTAAAAGCACTTTATTCCTCCTCAACAGCCAAGGTATTTGTAAAAGAGGAGGTGTCCGCCGAGCCCCCGATTACTAGCGGGACCCGTCAAGGATGCCGGCTGTCCCCCCTAACCTTCGTGATTGCTATGGAGCCACTGGCTCAGGCAATCCGTAGCCACCCGGATATATGCGGTATAATAATTGGCAGATCACAACACCAAATATCACAGATTCTTCCAAAACTGCGTTTTAGAACGGTCACTATAAAAGTACCTCAGCCATTCTTTATTCAAGCCCAGGGAATTCTTAACCACTTCATAATGACCGGGACAAAACCTAGAACCTGTGCGACTACCCTCTCAAGACACAAAAAAGCTGGAGGCCTTGGCATCCCAAACATAGCAGATCATTTTAAAAAATTTTAACCATCCAATTACAACACCTGTACAGCTGGTGGTCAACAAAGAAGGACTCACCTTGGTTAGACACAGCGCACAGTCTGACAAAGACCTGTGGGTTCTGCTAATCAATCATCTGCGAGAACATACCTACAAAATCACTCTGTTACCTTATTTATTAGATGCTTCAATGCACCATTGGAAAACCTTTCATGCCTGAGCACCTATCCAACTATTAGAATTAGACCTTTCTGATGTAGACCTGACTGCTTGGAGGGACAAGGTTATTTGTTTCATTTCCCAGCTGACCGTCAATTAAAGCCGTTTGACACTCTACGATCTAAATTTGGCATCCCACAGGCAGACTTTCTGTTCACTTGAATAGAGTTTATCCCCGCCCATGCCAGTTGATACTAGACGTGACGTCACTGGGCCCGCGGTAAACAGTGAAAAGGCCGTTGCATTCTGGAGCGCCGCTGCCTTCTCAAACAGCTGATCATCGGGAGTCCCGGGTATCGGATCCCCGCCAAATCAGATGCTGATGATCTATGCTGTACTTTTAGTCCAGCCGCCTCTCTGTGTGCGCTGCCGTCGGAACTCCATCCCGCCCCATTATAGTCAATAGAGACTGAGCGGCAGTCCAGCCTGCTGGAGTCCCCTGCCGCTAGTGTGAAACTAGCCTAACTTACTGGCCTAGTTACCAGACTCAGTTTTTGACTCCTTTTTGAATATTGGCAATATTGCCAATCCTGTGGAACACTCCCTATCAATATAGAGTCCTTAACCCCTTCACGCCGTGCATGTACGGCGCGCTGATCGGGCGGGTGCAGGAGCTGCGCCCACACAATCCGCGGCAGGGGATAGCCGGACCCCTGCTGTATGCGCCGGCATTGGTGAAATCAGTGATGCCAGCGCATTAACCCATGCACAGCCGCGGTCAGAGCGGACCGCGGCACGTGCGATGTCCATGCAGGGAGGAAGCAGCCATCAGGTCCCCGTGCTGCTGTGACGGGGAACCGATGCCAGCCCGATGCCTTCCTTAGGCATAGTGGCTGCTTTCCGTGACAGCCTGTGAGATCCAGCCCCCTGGATCTCAAAGTCAGGAAGGCTGTAAGTGTATTACAGTTTGCAATACACTTACAGCCAATGCATTGTAAAGGGTATCAGACCCCCAAAAGTTGAAGTCCCAGAGTGGGACAAAAAAGTAAAAAAAAAAAAAAAAAAAGGTTTAAAGTTTCCCAAAATAAAAAAAATTATTATTTTTTTAAAAATAGGGACTGGCTCTATAAAAATATCACATGACCTAACCCTTCAGGTGAACACAGTCAAAAAAATTAAATAAAAACGGTGCTAAAAAAAAAACTGTCACCTTACATCACTAAAAGTGCAACACCAATCGATCAAAAAGGCGTATGCCCCCCAAAATATTACCAAACAGTCACCTCATCCCGCAAAAAATTAGCCCCTACCTAAGACAATCGCCCCCCAAAAAAAAATGGCTCTAAAACATGATTTTTTTTTTGTTTCAAAAATGATAGTGTTGAATGTAAAAAAAAAAAAAAAAGTAAACATATTCGGTATTGCCACATCCGTAAGGACCTGCTCTATAAAAATATCACATGACCTAACGCCACAGGTGAACACCGTAAAAAAATAAAAAAAAATGTGTCCTAAAAGCCATTTTTTGTCACCTTACATCACAAAGTGTAATACCGAGTGATCAAAAAGTCATACGCACCCCACAATAGTACCAATCAAACCGTCATCTCATCATTCCGCAAAAAATCTGACCCTACCTAAGACAATCGCCCCCCCCCCCCAAAAAAAAACTAGGGCTCTCCAAATATGGAGACACTGAAAATCCGTAAAAATCTGCTAAAAATATCACGTGAACTAACCCCTCAGGTGAACACCGTAAAATGTTTTTAAAAAAAAGCAATTTTTTGTCACCTTACATCACAAAAAGTGTAATAGCAAGCGATCAAAAAGTCATACACACCCTAACATAGTACTAATCAAACCATCATCTCATACCGAAAAAAATGAGAGCCTACATAAGACAGTTGCCCAAAAAATAAAGAAAACTATGGCTTTCAGAATATGAAGACACTGAAAAAAATATTATTTTGACTCAATTTTACCACTGTCATGAAGTACAATATGTGACAAGAAAACAATCACAGAATGGCCTGGATTAGTAAAAGCGTTTTAAAGTTATTACCACATAAAGTGACATGTCAGATTTGCTAAAAATGGCCTGGGCAGAAAGGTGAAAAATGTCTTGTTACTGAAAGGGTTAAATATCAGAAATAAGGGTCTGTCCATTATACTACTTAATTCTCTTAGCATACAGGGGTGTATACCACCTGGTCATGGCGATTTGTCTATATTAATTTTTTTAATACACTGCTACACTTCTTCCTGGGTCAGACTGGCCACTTTTAATGGGAAATTTACTTTTACATTCTAGATTTCATCTGACAGTTTTTTTTCCTCAGTAAATACAGTATAGAAAAAAAAAATGATTTTCTTTTGCCTCATTGCTCTTCTGCAACTCCCCCCTCATCACTCTGTAAAGGGCCGACACCCTCAGATTTATACTGTTTACCGTTTATATAATTGAAGAACATTTTAGGGCTAGTTTTACCCTCTTTAGCAATTAATCTCTGTCTCTTGTTTGGCTGCTTTTATCTGTCTTTTACATATTCAATTTTTTTCCTAATAGTTTTTCAATGTTTCCTTGCTACCCTCCTGTTTTAGTGATTTAAATGCTTTCTTTATGTCCTTTATAGCTTCCTTTACATTTCTATTTATCCACATAGTTTTTCTCTCTCATTTCTCACCCTTTTATTCCCATAAAGGTATGTACTTCTCAAAATTAGAGAGTTTAGGATGCTTTTAAAAAATATCCCACTTTGGGGCTGCAATTTAAATTTTTTAGGACATTGTCCCAGTTAGAGCAAGATTGCATTGACGTTATAGAATTGTTATAGGTTCCGTTATAACAGAGTTAACACTGAATTCTAGGATGGAATGCAAAACGGAAGCCTATAAGAGGCATTCCGTTTTATAAAAAATAGTCAACAATTTTTTCTGTCATTTATAACTGAACCAAACTGAACTGTTATTTGTCCCCATAGACATGTATTAGGATACCAAAGTTTTTTTTTACATTTTCATTTTTCTTCCCCATCTTTCTTGAGCCATAACTTTTTTTATTTTTCCATTCACATATCCATATGAGGGCTTATTTTTTTGCGGGACAAGTTGAACTTTCTGATGCCACCATTAATATGTAGTGGAAAGCGGATTTTTTTTTTCCAAATGGGGTAGAATTAATAAAAAATAAAAAAAAGTTTTATGGGTTTTGTTTCTACGGTGTTCAGTTTGTGGCAAAAATGACCTGTGCCCTTCATTCCCTAGGTCAGTATGACTACAGCGATACCACATATGTATTAGTTTTTTATGTCTAAATAGTGTAAAAATAAATTAATACTTTGAAAATATTTTTATATTACCATATTCAGATACTATTTTGGAGTGTGTTTTTTCTGTAAGTGAAGTGATGAAAAAAATGTTGACTCAGGCATTTTGACCCTTTTTTCTATTACACCATTCACCGTACTGGAAAAATATTTTTATATTTTAATCGAACAGGCCTTTTCAGACACGGTGATGCCCATTAAGTTTATAATTTTTTGTTATTTATGTATTTATTCTACAGAAAGGGGGGCGATTTAAACTTTTATACAGTTTTTTATTTTTATATTATGGTTTGTAGCTCATATTTGCGGCTACAAAAATAAAATACAAAATTTCCCTTCAATATTACCACACTCCATACAAGAGCATGGTAATATGTCAATTGCAGATTTCTTTTGTTGGCCTGCCACCTGCTGGCCAAAATAAGAATTGCAGCTTCAATATCCTGGGTTTCTTCAGAGAGACCAAGCGTATTAAAACAAATTACCAATATCCTCATTGGCCGCAGAGGATGCCGGTAAGAAGCTTGCGCTTCCGGGTATTTCACCCTTTAGATGCCGTGATCACACTTGATCACGGCATCTAAAGGCTTTAATGACCGCTATCGGCATTATTGTCGGTTGAGATCATTAGCCTTAGGTCTCCACCGTTTTAAGCAGCGTAGACCAGCTGGCCATGGTGCCCACTGCACAGGCGAGCAGATGCCATATTTGTACTTCGCTCCTTCGCCGTACATGTACAGAGCTGGTAGCGAAGGGGTTTAAGGCTTCCATTTTGCATTCCTCCCTAAACATCTATTATAACTCTGTTATAACGGAACTGATAATTGAATTTAATAACGTCAATGCAAACCCGCCTATGGCGTCTCTTAGCTGGTCAAATTGAGCTTTTTGAAGTTTGGTATTTTTGTACCTCCCTGAACAAACACTCTTTTGAATGGCAATTGGAAGATTATTATTTTATGGTCACTATTTCCCAGGTGTCCCTCAATCTGCACATCTATTGTTCTGGTCTATTGGTTAGTACTAAGGCCTCCAGTACGGCCGTGCCTTTAGTTGGGTCCTGAAACAGTTGGCAAAGGTAGTTGTCTTTGGTTATTGCCAATAACCAGTTTCCTTTATGAGATCTACAGCTTTCAGTTCCCAGTCTATATCTGGGTAGTTGAAGTCCCCCATAATAATGACCTCAAAATGACTTTCTGCCTCACCTATCTCCTCTGTGGGGTCTGTTACATTAAGTGGCTTATAACTAACTCCTATCAGTATTTTATTATTGCCTCCATGTATTTCTACCCACAGTGACTCCACATGTTCATTTATCTCACTTAAATCTTCCCGGAGTGTGGGCTTTAGACAAGGCTTTACATAAAGACAAACCCTCTCTCCAGTTCTGACGATCCTTTCTAAAAAGACTGTTACTCTGTACGTTAACCGCCCAGCCATAGCTCTCATCCAGCGATGTCTCACTTATTCACGTCATGTTCTGCTCAGACATTAGTATTTCCAGTTCACCAAATTTATTAGTCAGGATTCTGGCATTATGCCGCATTAGTATACGAATGTTATAGCTCCTCCATCCACTCCTCCCCCAGTTTCATTACTTGGCCCCAGGTCTCTATCTATACTACATATCTACTAGAATGTGAATACCCTCTCCACAGTCTCTAGTTTAAACACTCCTACAACTTTCTAGCCATCTTCTCCCCCAAAACAGCTGCACCTGCCCTATTGAAGTGCAGCCCATCCCTACGATAGAGCATGTAGGCAACAGAAGTCATCCCAGTTCTCAAGGAATCTTAACCTCTTTTTCCTACACCAGTTCTTGAGCCACTTGTTAACCTCCCTAATCTCCCGCTGCCTTTTTGGTGTTGCTCGTGGTACAGGAAGTATTTCAGAAAACACTACCCTGGAGGTCCTTGCCCTAAGCTTGCGTCCTAAATCCCTAAAATAATTTTTAAGGATGTTCCACCTACCTCTAACTTTGTCATTGATTGGTCCGGTCAATCAAAGCAGAGAGGGCACGGCAGTTGCAGAGAAAGTAGAGCCTCTTGGTGTACCAGCAATTCCCCATTGCTCCTAGTGGCTCATTTGCATGTATTAAAACATCATAAAACATCATTCAGCAATGCGGCACATGACTATGGAACAAACACAGATGCCTTCTAGTGATGTTCGAGCACCAAAGTATTTGGGTGTTCGGGCTAAACACATTGCTATATTCGTGTGCTCGGCCGAGCACCCGAGTATAATAGAAGTCAATAGGAGACAACCAGGCACCCCCTGTTCTGAAGAGGGGAGGGTGCCTGGTCCATTGGAAAATGTCAGAAAGTGACAAACACCACCCAAATGGATAGGGACCATGGGGACGATGTCTGGATGCATCTTGGACTCCTAGGTCGCTGTTGGGAACAATGCTGTCCGAGTTGTACGCCACTTTTACAGACTGACAAAAATACGCACAAACCCCGCCCAAAAAATACATTTTACTGGAAAAATTGTTAGGAAACATTCTTTCCTGTATATTCAATCGTATATAAAATGCAAGTGCTACAATAAAATTACAAGTAAGAGGTACTCCGATGCAACCTGTATATCACATAAAGGAGGGCCTCATTCACATTGTGGTACAATTGTTCATATAGTGGGACTCCTACACTTATAAAGCATATGCACTAAGTGGAAGGGCTGCCAAAAATTATAATGAACCGGCACTCCAATACACCCTTTGTTACACATAAAGGAGGGCATCATACAGGGAGTGCAGAATTATTAGGCAAGTTGTATTTTTGAGGATTAATTTTATTATTGAACAACAACCATGTTCTCAATGAACCCAAAAAACTCATTAATATCAAAGCTGAATATTTTTGGAAGTAGTTTTTAGTTTGTTTTTAGTTTTAGCTATTTTAGGGGGATATCTGTGTGTGCAGGTGACTATTACTGTACATAATTATTAGGCAACTTAACAAAAAACAAATATATACCCATTTCAATTATTTATTTTTACCAGTGAAACCAATATAACATCTCAACATTCACAAATATACATTTCTGACATTCAAAAACAAAACAAAAACAAATCAGTGACCAATATAGCCACCTTTCTTTGCAAGGACACTCAAAAGCCTGCCATCCATGGATTCTGTCAGTGTTTTGATCTGTTCACCATCAACATTGCGTGCAGCAGCAACCACAGCCTCCCAGACACTGTTCAGAGAGGTGTACTGTTTTCCCTCTTTGTAAATCTCACATTTGATGATGGACCACAGGTTCTCAATGGGGTTCAGATCAGGTGAACAAGGAGGCCATGTCAATAGATTTTCTTCTTTTATACCCTTTCTTGCCAGCCACGTTGTGGAGTACTTGGACGCGTGTGATGGAGCATTGTCCTGCATGAAAATCATGTTTTTCTTACCTTGCAGACTTCTTCCTGTACCACTGCTTGAAGAAGGTGTCTTCCAGAAACTGGCAGTAGGACTGGGAGTTGAGCTTGACTCCATCCTCAACCCGAAAAGGCCCCACAAGCTCATCTTTGATGATACCAGCCCAAACCAGTACTCCACCTCCACCTTGCTGGCGTCTGAATCGGACTGGAGCTCTCTGCCCTTTACCAATCCAGCCATCTGGCCCATCAAGACTCACTCTCATTTCATCAGTCCATAAAACCTTAGAAAAATCAGTCTTGAGATATTTCTTGGCCCAGTCTTGACGTTTCAGCTTGTGTGTCTTGTTCAGTGGTGGTCGTCTTTCAGCCTTTCTTACCTTGGCCATGTCTCTGAGTATTGCACACCTTGTGCTTTTGGGCACTCCAGTGATGTTGCAGCTCTGAAATATGGCCAAACTGGTGGCAAGTGGCATCTTGGCAGCTGCACGCTTGACTTTTCTCAGTTCATGGGCAGTTATTTTGCGCCTTGGTTTTTCCACACGCTTCTTGCGACCCTGTTGACTATTTTGAATGAAACGCTTGATTGTTCGATGATCACGCTTCAGAAGCTTTGCAATTTTAAGAGTGCTGCATCCCTCTGCAAGATATCTCACTATTTTTGACTTTTCTGAGCCTGTCAAGGCCTTCTTTTGACCCATTTTGCCAAAGGAAAGGAAGTTGCCTAATAATTATGCACACCTGATATAGGGTGTTGATGTCATTAGACCACACCCCTTCTCATTACAGAGATGCACATCACCTGATATGCTTAATTGGTAGTAGGCTTTTGAGCCTATACAGCTTGGAGTAAGACAACATGCATAAAGAGGATGATGTGGTCAAAATACTCATTTGCCTAATAATTCTGCACGTAGTGTACACACTCTTGAAAAATTATGATTGATGGCCTGCTGGTGACCCTGAAAAACATTTGGAGCAAAGGTCTGCTGATCTGACCATCTAAAACCTTAGGGGCGAGGGCCTGCTGTCGCATTGGTGATGCTAGGTAACCTCTGGGCGATTGCACGTCCCCGTGATGGCGACAATCCATTCGGATGTCTGCCCTATCAACTCTAGATGTTCTTTTCTGCGCCTACCATGGTGATCACGGGTAACGGGGAATAAGGGTTTCATGCCGAAGAAGGAGCTTGAGAAAGGGATACCACATACAAGGGAGGTCAATGGCTGAAATCTGATTGGATGGAGAGGGTGGGTCAAGTTATTAAAGCAGAAACATGCAAGGAAAGCAGCAGGCGTGCGGCAATTACCCACTCCCGTCTCTGGGAGGTAGTGACGATAAATAACAACAATACAGGACTCTTAAGATGCCCTGTTATTTGAATGAGCGATAAAACATTAGAGGGAATGTCACTGCGGTATTTTGGATGAGGAAACGTTATACAGGAGAGGCCCTGCTGCCGCTTTGTTGACTCTAGATAACTTCTGCCTGATCGCACATCCCTGTGACATCCACGATCCATTTGGATATCTTCCCTATCAACTTTCGATGTTCTTTTATGCGCCTACCATGGTGATCACGGGTAACGGAGAATCAGGGTTCCATGCCGGAGAGGGAGCCTGATAAACATCTACGGCTACTACTTCAAAGCAAGGCAGCATAAGTTGCAGGCTTGCATGTGAGCTGACCCTGTAAAAGATTTAAGTCCTGGGCCTGCATGTAAGCTGACCCAGTAAAAGATTTTAGGTGCGGGCCTATTCGTGAGCTGAGGTGGAACCGACAAACCCAACTTGAATTTGATGGCTGCATTAATCTGCAGGTGACCGTGATACAGCGCCACAGATTGTTTCCATCTGCATCTTTCTAAGCAATCGGTGGCCTTAGTCTTTTATCCAGACTCAGTCATTGTGCCACTATGTGGCCTCCTCATGCTGCCATCTCCACACCATGTCACCTTGCCACTAGGGATGAGCGAACCCGAACTGTATAGTTCGGGTTCATACCGAATTTTGGCGTGTCTGTGACACGGACCCAAACCCGAACATTTTCGTAAAAGTCCGGGTTCGGGTTCGGTGTTCGTCGCTTTCTTGGCGCTTTTTAAAAGGCTGCAAAGCAGCCAATCAACAAGCGTCATACTCAGGGCCGCCATCAGGGGGGTACAGCCAATACCCCAGTAAGGGGCCCAGCCCCTTGGGGGGGCCCCGCCAGTTTCAATAAAAAAAGATTATTATTTTTTTTTCCCCCCTCCCATTTGTCAGTGACTTGAGTTGAACTTTATTGCATCGCCAGAGGGGGGCAATTGATTATTCCTTTAGTGATGTCCGGTTCATGAACGAATCGTTCATTTGAATCGATTCAGTTCACTGAACCGGAGGAGTCGATTCACCTGACTGATCCGATCCGAGTGAAACAGCTCAGTCTGACCTAGCACACAATAGCAGAGACGCTGGCAGCAGGGAGGGGAGGGACTGGGGAGGAGTGTAATCTGATCCTAGAGTGGAAGCTGCTGCTGCCAGCCCCTCCCCTCCCCGCCCACCAACCAATCAGAGCTGAGGCAAGGCAAGCACTAGCAGCTCTGAGTCACTGAAACAAGTACAGGGAGAATTAGGGCTCTTTCACACTTGCGTTCTTTTCTTCCAGCATAGAGTTCCGTCGTCGGGGCTCTATGCCGGAAGAATCCTGATCAGTTTTCCTAATGCATTCTAAATGGAGTGAAATCCGTTCAGGATGTCTTCAGTTCCGGACCGGTACGTTTTTTAGCCGGAGAAAATACCGCAGCATGCTGCGCTTTTTGCTCCGGCCAAAAATCCTGAACACTTGCCGCAAGGCCGGATCCAGAATTAATGCCCATTGAAAGGCATTGATCCGGATCCGGCCTTAAGCTAAACGTTGTTTTCGGCGTATTGCTGGATCCGACGTTTAGCTTTTTCTGAATGGTTACCACGGCTGCCGGGACGCTAAAGTCCTGGCAGTCATGGTAAAGTGTAGCGGGGAGCGGGGGAGCAGCATACTTACCGTCCGTGCGGCTCCCGGGGCGCTCCAGAGTGACATCAGGGCGCCCCACGCGCATGGATGACGTGAAAGCATGGCACGTCATCCATGCGCCTGGGGCGCTCTGACGTCATTCTGGAGCGCCCCGGGAGCCGCGCGGACTGTAAGTATACCGCTCCCTCGCTCCCCGCTCCTACTATGGCAACCAGGATTTTAATAGCGTCCTGGGTGCCATAGTAACACTGAACGCATTTTGAAGACGGATCCGTCTTCAAATGCTTTCAATTCACTTGCGTTTTTCTGGATCCGGCGTGTAATTCCGGCAAGTGGAGTACACGCCGGATCCGGACAACGCAAGTGTGAAAGAGGCCTTAGTTAGAGACTCATTCGATTCTTTGAGTTAAAAGAACCGTCAGTCACTAGAGCAGTTTACACTGAGGCTGATGCTTTTGCAGCAGTGAGAAGATTAAGGAACAGGAGCAGAGAGATAAGAGAAGTGACAGATCACTGTGAAGACCACGCGATCTGTTGCTCAGAAGCCATGAGATTGTAAGGCTACTTTCACACTAGCGGCAGGACGGATCCGACGGGCTGTTCACCCTGTCGGATCCGTCCTGCCGTTATTTCACCGGACCGCCACTCCGTCCCCATTGACTATAATGGGGACGGGGGTGGAGCTCCGGCGCAGCACGGCAGTGCATGGCGAAAGGCCGCCGGACTAAAAGTACTGCATGTCCAACTTTTTAGTCCGGCGGCCTCTCACCGCGAACTGCCATACTGCGCCGGAGCTCCACCCCCGTCCCCATTATAGTCAAAGGGGACGGAGCAGCAGCAGAATGGATCCGACAGGGTGACAATCTCTCTTCAGGTTTATTAGAAAATCGTGCACAAATTGCACACTAGTTATTTTCCTGAGTGATGACTGTGTGGACTGTGGGGACTATTTTATTATCAGTCAGTGTTACTGTTATCAACTTATCACATCCAGTTTTCCCTGTGCATTCACTTGGTTGTACTGCTGTCAGACAGCTGTCACTGTGGGTAACAATGCATTGCATGCACAACAGACAACAATGCACAGCACAGCTCCTGAGTCCTCTTGTCCGCTTCCCTTCATTCCTAACTCACTCAGTCAGAGCTCAGACAATGTACCAAGAGCCGACTCAGCGAGTCAGCAAGTGAATCGAAGCATCCGCGCATGCGCACCACCTAAGCTCTTCAGTCAGTGACTCAGCAAGTGAACCGAAGATCCGATTCATGAATCAGTTCATTTGAATGAGCTGATTCAAATGAACCGATTGATCTGAAAGATCCGAACTTCCTATCTCTATTCCTTGCCCGCTCCCCCCCCGGCTCCGCTGATTCCCGTATTATACCTGGTATACCGGCTGCATTCCCCTTTAAAAGGCTCTGAGCCGCTGCGCAGCGGCAGGTGACGTCAGACGCTGTCGCTGCCTGCTGCCGCCTCATGCCGTGACGCTGCCTTCAGATTAGCGCGCCGCAGCCCGCCTGCCTGCCTACTGCAAGCAGCGTTTTGGTGTCCGCTAGGGCAGATTAGAACAGGTAGTGTAGTTAGTGTACGGTCCTGCTTAAAAGAGTCTACCTTGTCGTGGTAGCAGGCTTCATATTATTTGGTCAAAAAATAATTCCTTACTGAAATCGCTGATTATCATTTTTTACTGTCTTTGTAGTTGTAAAAAAATAATGAAATTAGGGGTAGGTCCTTGGGCGTGGAGGGAAGGTGGAGTCAGGACGGATTCTAAAGGGGCGGGGTAGGAGGGGGGGCCCAGGCCTTGAGCTGTGTAAGGGGCCCCAAAATTTCTGATGGCAGCCCTGGTCATACTACTTGCCCCAAGAGGCCGTCACAGCCATGCCTACTATTGGCATGGCTGTGATTGGCCAGTGCAGCATGTGACCCAGCCTCTATTTAAGCTGGAGTCATCCAGCGCCTAAATACTAGGCCTCAAATTTATATTCAGCTAAATCTGTCGTTACTGCTGTGCCTTTATTAGTGTAATACGGTACCTAAATAGATAGCCAGATAGTGTTAGGCGTCTGTAAAAAAAGGCCTGAATTTGAATTCAATACATTGGGCCAAATAATATTTTTCTTATTGTGGTGAACAGTAACAATGAGGAAAACATCTAGTAAGGGACACGGACATGGTCATGGTGGTGTTAGTGGACCCTCTGGTGCTGGGAGAGGACGTGGCCGTTCTGCCACAGCCACACGTCCTAGTGTACCAACTACCTCAGGTCCCAGTAGCCGCCATAATTTACAGCGATATTTGGTGGGGCCCAATGCCGTTCTAAGGATGGTAAGGTCTGAGCAGGTACAGGCATTAGTCAATTGGGTGGCCGACAGTGGATCCAGCACGATCACATTATCTCCCACCCAGTCTTCTGCAGAAAGCGCACAGATGGCGCCTGAAAACCAAGCCCATCAGTCTGTCACATCACCCCCATGCATACCAGGGAAACTGTCTGAGCCTCAAGTTATGCAGCAGTCTCTTATGCTGTTTGAAGACTCTGCTGGCAGGGTTTCCCAAGGGCATCCACCTAGCCCTTCCCCAGCGGTGGAAGACATAGAATGCACTGACGCACAACCACTTATGTTTCCTGATGATGAGGACATGGGAATACCACCTCAGCACGTCTCTGATGATGACGAAACACAGGTGCCAACTGCTGTGTCTTTCTGCAGTGTGCAGACTGAACAGGAGGTCAGGGATCAAGACTGGGTGGAAGACGATGCAGAGGACAATGAGGTCCTAGACCCCACATGAAATGAAGGTCGTGCCACTGACTTTCACAGTTCGGAGGAAGAGGCAGTGGTAAGACCGAGCCAACAGCATAGCAAAAGAGGGAGCAGTGGGCAAAAGCAGAACACCCTCCGCCAAGAGACTCCGCCTGCTACTGACCGCCGCCATCTGGGACAGAGCACCCCAAAGGCAGCTTCAAGGAGTTCTCTGGCATGGCACTTCTTCAAACAATGTGCTGACGACAAGACCCGAGTGGTTTGCACGCTGTGCCATCAGAGCCTGAAGCGAGGCATTAACGTTCTGAACCTTAGCACCAGGGCTGCCATCAGAAATTTTGGGGCCCCTTACACAGCTCAAGGCCTGGGCCCCCCCTCCTACCCCGCCCCTTTAGAATCCGTCCTGACTCCACCTTCCCTCCACGCCCATGGACCTACCCCCAATTTCATTATTTTTTTTACAACTACAAAGACAGTAAAAAATGATAATCAGCGATTTCAGTAAGGAATTATTTTTTGACCAAATAATATGAAGCCTGCTACCACGACAAGGTAGACTCTTTTAAGCAGGACCGTACACTAACTACACTACCTGTTCTAATCTGCCCTAGCGGACACCAAAACGCTGCTTGCAGCAGGCAGGCAGGCGGGTTGCGGCACGCTAATCTGAAGGCAGCGTCACGGCATGAGGCGGCAGCAGGCAGCGACAGCGTCTGACGTCACCTGCCGCTGCGCAGCGGCTCAGAGCCTTTTAAAGGGGAATGCAGCTGGAGCCGGTATACCAGGTATAATACGGGAATCAGCGGAGCCGGGGGGAGGGGGGGGAGCGGGCAAGGAATAGAGATAGGAAGTTCGGATCTTTCAGATCAATCGGTTCATTTGAATCAGCTCATTCAAATGAACTGATTCATGAATCGGATCTTCGGTTCACTTGCTGAGTCACTGACTGAAGAGCTTAGGTGGTGCGCATGCGCGGATGCTTCGATTCACTTGCTGACTCGCTGAGTCGGCTCTTGGTACATTGTCTGAGCTCTGACTGAGTGAGTTAGGAATGAAGGGAAGCGGACAAGAGGACTCAGGAGCTGTGCTGTGCATTGTTGTCTGTTGTGCATGCAATGCATTGTTACCCACAGTGACAGCTGTCTGACAGCAGTACAACCAAGTGAATGCACAGGGGAAACTGGATGTGATAAGTTGATAACAGTAACACTGACTGATAATAAAATAGTCCCCACAGTCCACACAGACATCACTCAGGAAAATAACTAGTGTGCAATTTGTGCACGATTTTCTAATAAACCTGAAGAGAGATTGTCACCCTGTCGGATCCATTCTGCTGCTGCTCCGTCCCCTTTGACTATAATGGGGACGGGGGTGGAGCTCCGGCGCAGTATGGCAGTTCGCGGTGAGAGGCCGCCGGACTAAAAAGTTGGACATGCAGTACTTTTAGTCCGGCGGCCTTTCGCCATGCACTGCCGTGCTGCGCCGGAGCTCCACCCCCGTCCCCATTATAGTCAATTGGGACGGAGTGGCGGTCCGGTGAAATAACGGCAGGACGGATCCGACAGGGTGAACAGCCCGTCGGATCCGTCCTGCCGCTAGTGTGAAAGTAGCCTTACAATCTCATGGCTTCTGAGCAACAGATCGCGTGGTCTTCACAGTCATCTGTCACTTCTCTTATCTCTCTGCTCCTGTCCCTTAATCTTCTCACTGCTGCAAAAGCATCAGCCTCAGTGTAAACTGCTCTAGTGACTGACGGTTCTTTTAACTCAAAGAATCGAATGAGTCTCTAACTAAGGCCTCTTTCACACTTGCGTTGTCCGGGTCCGGCGTGTACTCCACTTGCCGGATTTACACGCCGGATCCAGAAAAACGCAAGTGAACTGAAAGCATTTGAAGACGGATCCGTCTTCAAAATGCGTTCAGTGTTACTATGGCACCCAGGACGCTATTAAAATCCTGGTTGCCATAGTAGGAGCGGGGAGCGAGGGAGCGGTATACTTACAGTCCGTGCGGCTCCCGGGGCGCTCCAGAATGACGTCAGAGTGCCCCATGCGCATGGATGACGTGCCATGCTTTCACGTCATCCATGCGCGTGGGGCGCCCTGATGTCACTCTGGAGCGCCCCGGGAGCCGCACGGACGGTAAGTATGCTGCTCCCCCGCTCCCCGCTACACTTTACCATGACTGCCAGGACTTTAGCGTCCCGGCAGCCGTGGTAACCATTCAGAAAAAGCTAAACGTCGGATCCAGCAATACGCCGAAAACAACGTTTAGCTTAAGGCCGGATCCGGATCAATGCCTTTCAATGGGCATTAATTCTGGATCCGGCCTTGCGGCAAGTGTTCAGGATTTTTGGCCGTAGCAAAAAGCGCAGCATGCTGCGGTATTTTCTCCGGCTAAAAAACGTTCCGGTCCGGAACTGAAGACATCCTGAACGGATTTCACTCCATTCAGAATGCATTAGGAAAACTGATCAGGATTCTTCCGGCATAGAGCCCCGACGACGGAACTCTATGCTGGAAGAAAAGAACACAGGTGTGAAAGAGCCCTAATTCTCCCCGCACTTGTGTCAGTGACTCAGAGCTGCTAGTGCTCGCCTTGCCTTGCCTCAGCTCTGATTGGTTGGTGGGCGGGGAGGGGAGGGGCTGGCAGCAGCAGCTTCCACTCTAGGATCAGATTACACTCCTCCCCAGTCCCTCCCCTCCCTGCTGCCAGCGTCTCTGCTATTGTGTGCTAGGTCAGACTGAGCTGTTTCACTCGGATCGGATCAGTCAGGTGAATCGACTCCTCCGGTTCAGTGAACTGAATCGATTCAAATGAACGATTCGTTCATGAACCGGACATCACTAAAGGAATAATCAATTGCCCCCCTCTAGCGATGCAATAAAGTTCAACTCAAGTCACTGACAAATGGGGGGGCGGGGGGGGGGGGGGGGAATATATATTTTTTTATTGGAACTGGCGGGGCCCCCCCAAGGGGCCGGGCCCCTTACTGGGGTATTGGCTGTACCCCCCTGATGGCGGCCCAGCTTAGCACAACCTGCATGACCAGGCACCTGCATGCAAAGCATGAACTGCAGTGGAGTAAACACCTTAAAAACAAGGAAGTCACTCAGGCTCCCCCTGCTACCTCTTCTGCTGCCGCCGCCTCGGCCTCTTCTGCTGCTGCCTCGGCCTCTTCCTCCGCCTCTGGAGGAACGTTGGCACCTGCCGCCCAGCAAACAGGGGATGTACAACCAACACCACCAGCTCCGTCACCAAGCATCTCAACCATGTCACACGGCAGCGTTCAGCTCTCCATCTCACAAACATTTGAGAGAAAGCGTAAATTCCCACCTAGCCACCCTCGATCCCTGGCCCTGAATGCCAACATTTCTAAACTACTGGCCTATGAAATGCTGTCATTTAGGCTGGTGGACACAGACAGCTTCAAACAGCTCATGTCGCTTGCTGTCCCACAGTATAATGTTCCCAGCCGGCACTACTTCTCCAAGAGAGCCGTGCCTTCCCTGCACAACCAAGTATCCGATAAAATCAAGTGTGCACTGCGCAACGCCATCTGTGGCAAGGTCCACCTGACCACAGATACGTGGACCAGTAAGCACGGCCAGGGACGCTATATCTCCCTAACTGCACACTGGGTAAATGTAGTGGCGGCTGGGCCCCAGGCGGAGAGCTGTTTGGCGCACGTCCTTCCGCCGCCAAGGATCGCAGGGCAACATTCTTTGCCTCCTGTTGCCACCTCCTCCTACTCAGCTTCCTCCTCCTCTTTTTCCACCTGCTCATCCAGTCAGCCACACACCTTCACCACCAACTTCAGCACAGCCCGGGGTAAACGTCAGGAGGCCATTCTGAAACTCATATGTTTGGGGGACAGGCCCCACACCGCACAGGAGTTGTGGCGGGGTATAGAACAACAGACCGACGAGTGGTTGCTGCCGGTGAGCCTCAAGCCCGGCCTGGTGGTGTGCGATAATGGGCGAAATCTCGTTGCAGCTCTGGGACTAGCCGGTTTGACCCTTGCCTGGCGCATGTGCTGAATTTGGTGGTGCAGAAGTTCATTCACAACTACCCCGACATGTCAGAGCTCCACCTTGCACATGCTGGACAGACTGTGCGAGCAGCAACAGGCCATAGTGGAGTTTCAGCTGCAGCACGCAAGGGTCAGTCGCACTGCGGAACGGCACCACTTCACCACCAATGACTGGGCCTCCATGCGAGACCTGTGTGCCCTGTTGCGCTGTTTCGAGTACTCCACCAACATGGCCAGTGGCGATGACGCCGTTATCAGCGTTACAATACCACTTCTATGTCTCCTTGAGAAAACACTTAGGGCGATGATGGAAGAGGAGGTGGCCCAGGAGGAAGAGGGGTCATTTTTAGCACTTTCAGGCCAGTCTCTTAGAAGTGACTCAGAGGGAGTTTTTTTTGCAACAGCAGAGGCCAGGTACAAATGTGGCCAGCCAGGACCCACTACTGGAGGACGAGGATGAGGAGGAGGTGGAGGAGGATGAGCATGAAGCATGGTCACAGCGGGGTGGCACCCAACGCAGCTCGGGCCCATCACTGGTGCGTGGCTGGGGGGAAACGCAGGACGATGATGATACGCCTCCCACAGAGGACCGCTTGGCCTTACCTCTGGGCAGCCTGGCACACATGAGCGACTACATGCTGCAGTGCCTGCGCAACGACAGCAGAGTTGCCCACATTTTAACGTGTGCGGACTACTGGGTTGCCACCCTGCTGGATCCACGGTACAAAGACAATGTGCCCACCTTACTTCCTGCACTGGAGCGTGATAGGAAGATGCGCGAGTACAAGCGCACGTTGGTAGACACGCTACTGAGAGCATTCCCAAATGTCACAGGGGAACAAATGGAAGCCCAAGGCCAAGGCAGAGGAGGAGCAAGAGGTCGCCAAGGCAGCTGTGTCACGGCCAGCTCCTCTGAGGGCAGGGTTAGCATGGCAGAGATGTGGAAAAGTTTTGTCAACACGCCACAGCTAACTGCACCACCACCTGATACGCAACGTGTTAGCAGGAGGCAACATTTCACTAACATGGTGGAACAGTACGTGTGCACACCCCTCCACGTACTGACTGATGGTTCGGCCCCATTCAACTTCTGGGTCTCTAAATTGTCCACGTGGCCAGAGCTAGCCTTTTATGCCTTGGAGGTGCTGGCCTGCCCGGCGGCCAGCATTTTGTCTGAACGTGTATTCAGCACGGCAGGGGGCGTCATTACAGACAAACGCAGCCGCCTGTCGACAGCCAATGTGGACAAGCTGACGTTCATAAAAATGAACCAGGCATGGATCCCACAGGGCCTGTCCATCCCTTGTCCAGATTAGACATTAACTACCTCCCCTTAACCATATATTATTGTACTCCAGGGCACTTCCTCATTCAATCCTATTTTTATTTTCATTTTACCATTATATTGCGGGGCAACCCAAAGTGGACTGTTCCAGTGGTGGCTGACGTGAAGCCAGATTCTCTGCTATGGGACCTCTCTCCAATTGATATTGGTTAATTTTTATTTATTTTATTTTTATTCATTTACCTATCCACATTTGTTTGCAGGGGATTTACCTACATGTTGCTGCCTTTTGCAGCCCTCTAGCCCTTTCCTGGGCTGTTTTACAGCCTTTTTAGTGCCGAAAAGTTTGGGTCCCCATTGACTTCAATGGGGTTCGTGTTCGGGACGAAGTTCGGGTCGGGTTCGGATCCCGAACCCGAACATTTCCGGGAAGTTAGGCCGAACTTCTCGAACCCGAACATCCAGGTGTTCGCTCAACTCTACTTGCCACTCATTTTTATCACCATGCTGCTGCTTAAAAGGCCTTAAACTGATTACCAGACCCACAATTTAATTAAGGTTTCGTAATCAATAAACCCAACTTGCTTTTGTGGCCTGCATCAGTGGCGTAGCTAAAATTGACTGGGCCCCACAGCAAATTTTCTAATGAGGCTCCATCCCACAGCAATTTTTTAGCGACCCCTTCCTTTCATGCCTCCCCCATTCCTGTGGCTAGTAAAGATCGCTCTCTCAGACCAGGGCCGGCAACTGTTCCATCTGTTTTATACACTGTCTATACTGTCCCTGTATCTAATTTCATTGTGTAATACTGTTGAGGGGGCCCTGACCAAATCCTTTAGTCCTCCTCCTGGATGGGCCCCTCCTGGGTCAGGGCCCATCCCATCTTTCAAAACAATCTGTGGCCTCAGTCTTTTATCAAGACTCAGTCATTGTGCCACTATGTGGCCTCCTCATGCTGCCATCTCCACACCATGTCACCTTGCCACTAATTTTTATGACCATGCTGCTGCTGATACAGTTAAAAAGGGCTTAAAGTGTTCACAAGGCCAACAATCTAATTAAGGTTTTACGCACAAAACCAAAGTAAAAAAATAATTTTTGTTTTAGGAAAAATTGATTGAAAACATCCTTTCCTGTATATTTAATTGTATATAAAGCGCAAGTCCTGCCAAAAATTACAATGAAGAGGCATTCTGATACAACCTGTATATCACATAAAGGAGGGCCTCATTCACATTGAGTTGCGGGCCTGCAGGTGAGCTGACCCAGTAAAAGATTTGAGTTGTGAGCATGCAGGTGAGAGGACCAAGTAAAAGTTTTTAGGTGCGAGCCTGCTGCTGAACTGACCCTCTAAAACATTATGGATGGGGGCCTGCTGCTAAGCTGACCCTCTAGAAAATTTGGGGGTGAGGGCCTGCTGCTCAACTGACACTCTAAAACATTATATGCGAGGGCCTGCAGCTGAGCTGACCCTCTAAAACATTAGGGGTGAAGACCTGCTGGTGAGCTGACCATATAAAAAAATGTGAGTTGAAGGCCTGCAGTTGAGCTGACCCTATTAAAAAAAAATTGAGTGGATGGAATATAAACAATCTGGACGAGGAGGAGAAAACAAGATTCAACCATATACTCTTTTTTGTGTGGTGAAAAAGGTGCATGGGAATACACTACAGTAGATTGAGTACATTATAAATGATAGATTGAAATTACCTTTATGTTCATCATCAGCTCAGCTCTCCTCTGATGGAGTTGAGAAGCCAGGGTCAATCCAGGGCTTGTTCATTTTTATCTGAGTCAACCTGTCAGCATTACCAGTGGACAAGCGGATACACTTATCTGTTATCATGCCACCTGCAGCACTAAATACACGCTCAGACAAAACGCTGGCAGCAGGGCAGGCTAGCACCTCCAAGGTGTAGAGCGCAAGTTCGTGCCACGTGTCCAGCTTTGACACCCAGTAGATGTAAGGCACTGAAGGATCATCTAGGACGCTGACATGGTCTGCTATGTATTCCTTCGCCATCTTCCGAAACCTTTCCCTCCTTGTACAAATAGGCCGCGCTTCAGGGTGAGATTGCTGTAGGAGTGTCATGAAAGTGTCCCATGCCTTGGAGAGTGTTGCCCTGCCTTTGTTGGAACTGCTGTGTGTTCCCCTTGTCTCCCTTCCTCGGTTGCCTAAGGAAGTACGGACTCTGCCGCCAGCGTTGTCAAATGGAAAATATTGGAGCAATTTTCCAACAAGGATCTTCTGGTATTACACCATTTTGCTCGACCTCTCCACCACAGGAATGAGAGATGAGAAGTTCTCTTTGTAGCAGGGGTCGAGAAGGGTAAACACCAAGTAATGCATGTTATCTAAAATGCGTATAACGAGAGGGTCGCTGGAAAGGCAGCCTAACATGAAGTCAGCCATGTGTGCCAGAGTACCAACAGGCAAGACGTCGATGTCGACATGAGGATGACTCTCCATCTCCTCATCCTCCTCCTCTTCTGCCCATCCACGTTTAACAGATGGAATTCAAGTTCCATGGGTACTACCCTCTGTAGCAGAGGCAACTGTCTCCAGCTCCTCCTCCTCTTCATGGTCCAATTCGCACTGAGAAGACGAACTGAGGGTGGGCTGGCTATCACCCTGTGTATGTCCATTTCCTCATCTGCCACATTCAGAGCGTCGTCCTTAATTGTGAGCAGCAATCATTTGAGTAGACACAGCAGTAGGATAGTTACGCTGATAATGCGTTGATAATAGCATTTTTACCACTAACCAGCTGTGTGCAATCATCCAAGTTTTTTAACTCAATGCCCACTCCTCGCTTGTAAATAGTGGTAGTTGACTCGAAAGGCGACGACCATGTTGCAGCTGGTATTCCACAACTGCCCTCTGCTGCTCACAAAGCCTGGCCAACATGTGGAACGTAAAGTTCCAGTGCGTGCTCACGCCAGTGAGCTGGAAGCCGCAAGCGCTGCTGCAGCATTGAGACCGGCTGCAGCTGTGAACGACTTGCGGAAATGGGCACACACTAGTAGCTTTGGCAAATTGGGGTAGGTTTTAATAAACCGCTGAACCACTAAGTTTAAGACGTGGGCTAGGCATGGGATGTGTGTCAGGTTGCCGAGTTCCAAAGCCGCCACCAAGTTATGGCCATTGTCAGACACAGGTAGGTTGAGTGGCGAGAGCCACAGTTCGGTTTGGTCCCTTATACCCTACCACAGCTCTGTGGCAGATCAACTTCAGCACGGCCTGTTGATGCTTACCCACAGCAGTGCTACAATTCTTCCAGCTAGTGACTGATGGCTGACTGCTGCTGGAGGCGGCAAAGTGGGGGTTGGAGCTAGTAATATAGCTGCTGGCGGAGAACCTGATGGATGTAGGGCCCGCAATTGGGTAGGGTACGACTCACTCCCGGCCTCCACAACATTCACCCAGTGAGCGGTCAGGGAAATGTAGCGTCCCTGGTCACCAGCACTTGTCCATGTGTCCGTGGTTAAATGGACCTTTACAGTAACTGCGTTGGTCAGGGGATGGGTGATGTTCTGGGACACATGTTGGTGTAAGGCGGGAATGGCACACCATGAAAAATAGTGGCGGCTGGGGACTGCATACAGAGGGATGGCCGCCGACATCAGGCTGCAGAAGACCTCAGTGTCCACAAGCCTAAATGGCAACATTTCAAGGGCCAGAAATTTTGAAAGTTGTGCATTTAGTGCTATGGCCTGTAGGTGGGTGGGCATTTGCGCTTGCGTTCAAATGACTGTGTTATGGACATTTAGACGCTGCCCTGGGACAGGGAAGTGGACGTTGTTGCTGATGGTTCATGCGAAGGTCCAGGTGCAGGGTGAGGGACAATCAGGCCTGCACCTTCGACAGGGGATTGGCCAGCAGTGCGTAACACAAGGGAAGAGGAGGCAGTGGTGTGACCCGCAGACCCAGATTGTGGACCCAGGCCCACTCGTTAGGGTGCTTGGATACCATTTGGCCGATCATGCTAGTGGTGGTGAGGTTGATAGTGTTCACGCCCCGGCTCATTTTGGTATGGCACAGGTTACAAACTACCACTCTTTTGTAGTCTGCACTTTTCTCAAAAAAGCGCCATACTGCGGAACACCTCCCTTTTGGCAAGGCAGATTTACGCATGGGGGTCCTTGGTGTAACGGTTGTGGGCCGACTTCTCCCTTCTGCAACCCCCACTGCCTCTTCCAGCCTGTTGCAGTGCTGCGGATCCCTCCCCCTCTGTACTGCTGTCCTCGCTCGGCTTTTCACCTCCTCTTCCACTTCCTGACTCTGCTCATCCTCCTGACTTGACCTAACCACAACCTCAGTGATTGGAAACTGTGTCTCATCATCATCCACCTTGTGAACGAATGATTGCCGTTCACCACAGTCATCTTTTTGAGAGTGAAGGCTCAAAAGGTTGGGAATCAGGGCACAATATCTCAAGTCCCTCTTCTAGAGTGCTGGGCGCGAGGGCCAAATGGAATAGTGGCGCTGGATAGAGCTTCTCGAAATATCCGATTGTGGGATCACTCGTTTGGCAAGCCTCTCCATGGTGTGAGGAAGGATGATCAGAGAGGATTTGGTTGACCAGACTCTTGGCGACAGAGACTGGACTTGGTGGAAGAGAGGGTGGTGCTTAACCGACTGGAAGCATTATCTTCCGCAATCCAACCGACCAACTGTTCGCACTGGTCTAACTTGGTCAGTGTTGTCCTGTGCCGCCCAGCTAAGTTGGACATGAAGCTGGGTACGGCACAATGAAACTGGCAGTAGGCACAGTTTCATTGTGCCCAAGGCCACGGCCTCTGTGTACACCAACAGCATACGCCCACTTCCCCGTCCCTTAGTGCGCACCTTCTTTATATTAATGGTTTTGTCACTAGATGTGGCGCAGATTGTTTTACAGTCCGCTAAAGACACAGTTTTCTAATGCAGGACAGTATATGTCACAGAAACACACAGAATATGGACACTAGATTAGGCCCAGATTATTGGTATTTGCCCTAAAGAAACAGTTTTTGGATGCAGGACAGTATATGTCACAAACACACAGAGTATGGGCACTAGCTTAGGTTCAGATTTTGGGAATTTTCTAAACAAAATCCGTTTTTGGATGCAGGACAGTATACAGTTGCAAGAAAAAGTATGTGAACACTTTGGAATGATATGGATTTCTGCAAAAAATTGGTCATAAAATATGATCTGATCTTCATCTAAGTCACAACAATAGACAATCACAGTCTGCTTAAACTAATAACACAAAAAGAATTAAATGTTACCATGTTTTTATTAAACACACCATGTAAACATTCACAGTGCAGGTGGAAAAAGTATGTGAACCCCTAGACTAATCATCTTTTTATTTTATATATACAAAGAGGTAACAACGCATTTCGGCACACTGCCTTTTTCAACAGGTACATGTTGAGAAAGGCAGTGTGCCGAAATGCGTTGTTGTTACCTCTTTGTATATATAAAATAAAAAGAAGATTCAGCATATTCAAGCAGTTGCCGGGATTTACTTTCACTTTTGTTCTCGTGGAGCTCCACTCCTCCCCGCAGCAACGCTGACCTTTAGCAGCTAGCGCTGGCTGGATTTGTCTTTAACCTCTAGACTAATGACATCTCCAAGCGCCAATTGGAGTGGTGTCAGCCAACTGGAGTCCAATCAATGAGATGAGATTGGAGGTGTTGGTTACAGCTGCCCTGCCCTATATAAAACACACACCAGTTCTGGGTTTGCTTTTCACAAGAAGTATTGCCTGATGTGAATGATGCCTTGCACAAAAGAGTTCTCAGAAGACCTACGATTAAGAATTGTTGACTTGCATAAAGCTGCAAAGGGTTATAAAAGTATCTCCAAAAGCCTTGCTGTTCATCAGTCCACGGTAAGACAAATTGTCTATAAATGGAAAAAGTTCAGCACTGCTGCTACTCTCCCTAGGAGTGGCCGTCCGGTAAAGATGACTGCAAGAGCACAGCGCAGACTGCTCAATAAGGTAAAGAAGAATCCTAGAGTGTCAGCTAAAGACTTACAAAAGTCTCTGGCATATGCTAACATCCCTGTTAGCGAATCTACGATACGTAAAACACTAAACAAGAATAGATTTCATGGGAGGATACCACAGACAAAGCCACTGCTGTAAAAAAAACAAAAAAAACATTGCTGCACGTTTACAGTTTGCACAAGAGCACCTGGATGTTCCACAGCAGTACTGGCAAAATATTCTGTGGACAGATGAAACCAAAGTTGAGTTGTTTGGAAGAAACACACAACACTATGTGTGGAGAAAAAGAGGCACAGCACACCAACATCAAAACCTCATCCCAACTGTGAAGTATGGTAGTGGGGGCATCATGGTTTGGGGCTGCTTTGCTGCATCAGGGCCTGGACGGATTGCTATCATCGAAGGAAAAATGAATTCCCAAGTTTATAAAGACATTTTGCAGGAGAACTTAAGGCCATCTGTCCACCAGCTGAAGCTCAATAGAAGATGGTTGTTGCAACAGTACAACGACCCAAAGCATAGAAGTAAATTAACAACAGAATGGCTTAAACAGAAGAAAATACGCTTTCAGGAGTGGCCCAGTCAAAGTCCTGACCTCAACCCGATTGAGATGCTGTGGCATGACCTCAAGAAAGCGATTCACACCAGACATCCCAAGAATATTGCTGAACTGAAACGGTTCTGTAAAGAGGAATGGTCAAGAATTACTCCCAACCATTGTGCACGTCTGATCTGCAACTACAGGAAACGTTTGGTTGAAGTTATTGCTGCCAAAGGAGGTTTAACCAGTTATTAAATCCAAGGGTTCACATACTTTTTCCACCTGCACTGTGAATGTTTACATGGTGTGTTCAATAAAAACATGGTAGCATTAAATTCTTTGTGCGTTATTAGTTTAAGCAGACTGTGATTGTCTATTGTGACTTAGATGAAGATCAGATCACATTTTATGACCAATTTGTGCAGAAATCCATATCATTCCAAAGGGTTCACATACTTTTTCTTGCAACAGAAGTATGTCACAGAAGCACACAGAATATGGACGCTATTTTAGGCCCAGACTATTGGAATCTGCGGTACAGACACTGGTTTCTGATGTAGTTTATATTTTTCCCTATATCTGGCCCTGACAACCACACAATGTATTGCAGCGCAGATCTGACAACTCACGGATGACATCGTTTACAGCAAAAATGTGAATAGATTATGGGAGAAAAAATATTGTTTTCACCAATATTCTTCCTGTCTCTGCCCCTGACACACAGAAGGTATTGCACAGATGTCACAAGTCACTGCAGACACCCTCTATATAGAAAAAGAATAGCTATTTTGCAAAGTATGTAAAAAAAAAGTTGAGTACTAATTTGCTAAAATAAATTGCTGCCAACCACACACAATAGTCTTTAAAAGGACTTTTGGGTCTTTGAAACGTTATTCACTTAAATAAAATGCAATCAAAAACTCCCTACAGTATCTGTCCCTTCCTAAGCGCAGCTCTCCCTGACTCGCAACGAGCCGAACCTGCGTCATCGGGTGCTATATATGACGGGTTTCGGCCAGCCATTCACTGTAATGCCAGTAGCCAACATGGCTACTGGGATTACAGTGATGGCAGTACTTACCTGCACGTTTATTGGCTGCTTAGCAGATGCGAAACATGCGGGAAGGAGACTCGAGCATGGCGCTCAAGCACATGTGGTACTCGGCCGAGCAAAGCGATGCTCGAGCCGAACAAGTATACGGCCGAGCATGCTCGCTCATCTCTAATGCCTTCAGCTGCCAAGCGCACATGCAACAGGTCAGCCAGTTTCATAGGTACAAATCTGCTGACAGATGCACTTTAAAGTGGCCCTGGAAAAAAAATAATAGCCAGGCCCAAGTTGACAGGTAAGGCCAACATGAGTAGTTGGAGTCAGCTCAAGTAGGTGGGGTCATTAATTGCATACAAGTGTATGAGAACCAAACTATGCCGGATCAGTGACACAGGAATACAATACTTCATCTGGCTGTTAATTCTCTGGGTGACCTCTAGCCATTTTGGGGTTCAAAACATCGCCTTTGCATTCGTCACACAGAAATAGAATTGTTCATCGGTCTGTTAATTGTGTCGGTGACATAATGCCAATTTTTGCAGTTCAAAGCCCCACCTTTGGATCTGTCACATAGAAATAGAATACTTAAAGGGAGTCTGTCACCAGATTCTGACCTTATAGACCGCTTTCATAGCGCTCTAGCATAGAAGTCCATTATTCTAATGGTACCTTTGATGTTTGCTTGTGAAGTTCCCCCAAGGCAAAAACTGACTTTTATTCATATGTAAATTAGGGCTTGCAAGTGCCCAGGGAGGGGTTCACCTCGTTGGAGCCCAGGCTGTTCTGCCTCTTTTTGTCATATCCCCACCCCAGCCTCTTCCTCTGCCCACCCCGCTCTTCCTTTGCGTTCTCCTTCTCTGCAGCGAGATCCCGTGCCTGCACTATCCACTGCTTGACTGGGGCAAGCGGCGAGGAGGCGGACCAGAGACACCTACAATGGGCATCGCAGTGCGCATGCCCCGGCCAAGCAATGGATAGCGCAGACGCGGGATCTCGCTGCAGAGAAGGAAGACACAAAGGAAGAGCAGGGTGGGCAGAGGAAGAGGCTGGGGCAGGGATATGACAAAAAGAGGCAGAACAGCCTGGGCTCCAACGAGGTGAACCCCTCCCTGGGCACTTGCGAGCCCTAATTTACATATGAATAAAAGTCAGTTTTTGCCTTGGGGGAACTTCACAAGCAAACATCAAAGGTACCATTAGAATCATAGACTGCTATGCTAGAACGCTATGTAAGCGGTACTTGGGGAGGGGGACGGGGCAAGATGCATCTCCTTTGCATCCATGACATGGAAATACACTAGTTAATCTGTTCATTCTGTCGGTGACCTACTGCCATTTTTTGGGGTGCAAAACACCTTATTTGCACCCGTGACACAGAAATACAATTGTTTGTCTGTCAACCAATTTTGTGGGTGATCATAAAAAAAAACAAGAGAGCATCAAATAAGGGACGTGGCCATGGTGCTGCTGGTGTTGGTGGAGCTCCTGCTGCAGGGAGAGGACGTTATCCATCTATGCCAGCTACATGCCCAAATGAAACATCTTCCTCTTGTGCACGCAGGTGACAGGATGTTCTGCATCATTTTATAGGCCCGAATACTGCTCTATGAGTGGTGAGGCCAGAACAAGTAGAGGAGGTAGTAAACTGGATGGCTGACAGTGCCTCCAGTTCATACACAGTGTCTTCCACCCAGTCCCCTGTGAGATTGTGAAACAGCTCTTATTGCACGAACACTGTTATTTTGCTGTTTGCCCACACAGCTAAACAGACTGCTCAGATTTAAATATTTATAGGAGGTGGAGCTGTGTGTGTAGAGGAAGGAAGCTGGCTTCCATCTTAGTTGCAGACTGGAAAAGTGTGTGAGAGAAGGAATCCATTAACATCCAAGCATAGAATCCCCCCTTTGCGACCAGGACTGCAGACAAGTGAAGCTGATTGTGTCAAGGACCCGGATCCTGCCCAGGAGTACAGCTGCCAGGATCACTGATGAGAGCTGAAGAGCAAAGCAGCGGACCCTGCGGTAAAGCACGTGTGTTGGATCAGCCTTTGTTCAGTTCGCAGGCAGAGCAGACCCAGGTCGGTAAGACAGATGGTGAACGCACCTTAATATAAGATTGGCGTCTAAATACTAGAGACTGAGATCAAACCTGCCGGTAGTTAGTTAATCTTGCAGAGTGGCTGGCTTCAAAGAATTGTTGCTTATCACAAGGACTTATCATGGTTTTGATTCGCTCCGGAGAAAAGAGTGGACTTCACCATAATCTCCAGTTACCCCAGCGTGTTTATTGGGAGTGATATATATTAGGCACGTGCCATATGACAGTTTGGGAAAAGGGAGGGGGATAGTACTGTATAGTCTGGTAAGATTGCAAGCTGCTGTATCTCACACACACACTATTGTTCCTGTTCTTCAGGGTAATAACAGGCATGGTGAGACAGAGTTAGGTCTGCTCACAGTAGGTAAATTGCGCAAGCGTTTTCCGGCTACCATCAGAGGCTGCCGTGCTGTGCGACACAGGACTCTCAGCTTCCGGGCTGGAGTATGTAATCTGATTTTATGTTCACTGCATTTAGGAGTGTGTTTGATATCCTATAACAGTAAAACAAAGTCTGTTCTCCAAGTGCTGGTGTCAGAGTAGTTTTCCTTGTTCGTGACTTCGCTGTATCCTGGGAAGCTCACCCTGGTACACGGCTTACACCCATGCTGAAAGTGCAGAATTCAGATTAGCCAAGCAGTCTGCACATTAGCCAAGCAGCCTGAGCCCCAAGTCATAGAACAGTCACTCTCTTTGATGACTGATGGCGGGGTTTCCATGGGCCATCCACCCAGCTGTGCCCCAGAAGTGGAGGAAATTGAGTGAACTGGTGCCCAATTCACTTATGTTTGAGGATGAGAATGTGGGAGGACCGCAGCAGCGCAACTTTGATGATGACGAAACACAGGTGTCAACTGAAACTGGCAGTTCAGGCAGTGTGTGTCACTACCAGAGCTTTGAGACGTTCTCACAGCTCTGTTTCTCCACCCCTGTGATGATGTCACTACTAGAGCTTGGAGGAGTTCCCTCTGCCCTGTTTCTCCACCCCTGTGATGAGGTCTTTACTTTCGGTTTCCTTCCTCCCAGCTGTCCCTCCTGTGTTTGATTTCGTTGCCTTTAAATCACCCCTCCTCCTCTGTAGAGGTGCGGATTATACTTTTCATTTGAGCTGTATCTCTCGCTTGAGTATCTTCACCTGTGTGATATCTTTTCACTGGATCTGTGTTCTGCTGAAGCAAGTACTTCGGATATTGTCTGCTGACTTTGGATCTGTTTTCACTGCAGCTGCACCTCCTTCAGTTAAGTGTACTTTCATTTGTGATTTTCTGTTTGCTGGATCCCAGGTGACCCTGACTCCCTCCGTGTCTAGGGTAGGGAGCCGGTGGTCGTGTCCCCTCACTATTGTAGGGTGTTCAGGTGTTATATAGTCGAGGTACGAGGATATGCGATCATCCACCATTGGGGTGTTTGCATAGGCTGAGCAGCTTAGAGAGAGCTTTTAGGGTCTGACAGGGGTCACCCTTTATCCTCCCTAGTTTGGGTCCGGTCAGTTGCTTTTCACTGTGTAGGCTCTTGTTGCTCACTTACAGCCGTGGCATTGTGCTGACGACAGGAAACAGATGGTTTGCATGCTGTGCAGTCAGTGCCTGAAAGGAGGCATAAATGTTCTAAACCGGAGCACCACCTGCATGATCCGGCATCTAACTGCAAAGCACGAGCTGCAGTGGAGTAAACACCTGAAGAACCACAAAAGATCTGAGGCTCCTGCTCCCTCTTCTGCTGCGGTTTCGGCCTCTTCCTCCACCTATGGAGCGACCGGGGCACCTTCCACCCCGCAAACAGAGGATGTGGCAGCAACACCACCACAGTCATCGAGCATCGCCACACTGTCTAATGGAAGCATTCAGCTGTCCATCCCCCAAACACTGGAGAGAAAGAGGAAGTACCTCCCCTACCCACCCAAGTCCTGAATGCCAGCATTTCCAAATTCTTGGCCTTTGAAATGCTGCCATTCCGTCTGGTGGAGATTGACAGTTTTAAAAACCTCATGATGGCAGCTATCCCTTGGTTTGTGGTTCCCAACCGCCCTTAGTTTTCCAGGCAGGCCGTCCCTGCCCTGAATGAAGAGAGGCGGAAAAAAAATCAGCTGTGCGCTGCGCAACACCATCAGTGGCAAGGTCCACATACTCACCAATATGTGGACTAGTAAGCATGGGTTATATCTCCCTAACTGCCCACTGGGTAAATATAGTGGCAGCTGGACCTGAGGCGGAAAGCAGTTTGGCGCATGCCCTACCAGCACTGAGGATAGGTGGAGGTTTCTCGGTGCCGTCTCCTCCTCCACATCACGTCAGTGCAACACCTGCACCACCTTCAGCACAGCCAGGGGGAAACGACAACAGAGCCTAGCTGGTTTGACACACATCCCTTGCCTGGCGCATATGCTGAACTTGGTGGTGCAGAGGTTCCTGAAAAATTTCCCTGATATGTCAGAGCTGCTGAAAAAAGTGAGGGCTGTGTGTACGCTTTTGGCGTCCTCATCCTGCTGCTGCTCGCCTGTCTGCACTGCAGTGTAACTTCAGCCTTCCCACTCACTGCCTCATATGCGACGCACATGCTGGAGAGACTGTGCGAGCAGCAGCAGGCGATAGTGGAGTTTCAGCTGCAGCACACACGGATGAGTCACTCTGTGGAACAGCACCACTTCACCACCGAGTGGGCCTCCTTGCAAAACGTGTGCAGTGTTGCGCTGTTTAGAGTACTCCACCAACATGGCCAGTGCCAATGATGCCGTCCTCAGCGTTACTATGCCACTTCTATGTCTCCTTGAAAAAATGCTTCGGGCAATGATGGAAGAGGATGTGGCACAGGTGGAAGAGGGATCATTCCCAGTTATCAGGCCAGTCGTTCACAAGTGGCTCAGAAGGTGGGTTCCTGCACCAACAGCGGCCAGGTACACAATTGTCCAGCCAGGGCACTGTTTTGGAGGATGAGGAGGACCTGCTTTCACAGCAGGGTGGCACCCAAATCAGCTTGCGGCCATAACTGGAGCGTGGCTGGGAGGACACAGAAGACAGACGATACACCTTCCACCGAGGACAGCTTGATGTTTCCTCTGGGCATTCTGGCACACATGAGCAACTACATGCTGCAGTGCCTGCACAACGACCACCTAGTTGCCCACATTCTATGCCGTCCTTAATTCCGTCAGTGGAGCATGATCAGAAGATGTGCGAGTATAAGCGCACACTGATAGAAACGCTACTGATGGCGCTCCCACCTGACAGTGGGAGCTCAGTGGAAGCAGAAGGCAAAGGCAGAGTAGGAGGAAGTCGACAATGCAGCTGGGGAACTACCAGCACCTCAAAAGAGAGGGTTAGCATGGCCGAAATTTGGAAAAGCTTTATTAGCACGCTACAACATCCAGCACCACCAGCTGATAAGGACAGTCTTAGCAGGAGGGAGCATTTCAGCAACATAGTGGAACAGTACATGTGCACACCCTTGCACATTCTGACTGATAGGTCTGCCCTATTTATCTTCTGGGTCTCCAAATTGGGCACATGGCCTGAGCTTGCCCTTTACGCCTTAGGGATGCTTACCTGCCCTGTTGCCAGTGTATTGTGCGAACGTGTGTTTAGCACAACCCCTTCCATTGTCAACATTCAACATGGACATGCTCAAGTTCCTTAAAATGAACCAGGCCTGGATCCCACAGAACTTGTCCATGGTAGAGAAATATACCAGCCGCACCTAGCCATTGTTATTCTCCAGCGCACTTTGTGTGTTCTCTTTTCCATTTTCCAATGCTTTGGGGTCTACAGTAATTAAAAAAACAAAAAGGTAAAAAGGAAAAAAAAAAAATGATATATACTGACTGCTACAAGCCATTGTTCTACTCCAGCGCACTTTTTGCGTTTTCCCCATATTTTTTTTTTTAAAATAAGAACACTCCTTTTGCATCCTAACTGTCTAACTGTTGTAGTTGAGGAAATTTTTCCATGCAGTGTGTCTGTGATACTCAGGCAATTTTTATTTTTTTTTAATTAAGAAATTTGCTTTGGCATATATCTAACTGTTGTAGGAGAGGAAATTCTTTTAATATATGGTCCCCAGATAGGGGACGTAGGAGACCATTAGACTGAGAGAAAAGGGTTCGCCACTGAGGCCGCCATAGCAGAACACTTCTCAAGTCGACAGCCTCCAGGCCCCAGCCCCATTCCAGGAGGCATGTAGGTCTGACAAAACAGGAAGATCATCCGTCCACCGCTCTGCCCCCACCAAAATGCTCCTCTTCAGGTTCCCAATCTGCATCTGTGTTCTCTTTGCCATTTTGCACATGTTTGGGGGCCTACAGTAACTAAAAACAAAACTAAATAAACTTAATTAAGCATACCCGTTTGGCATGTAACTGTAGTAGGAAAGGAAATTTGTCTGTGGAGTGTGTCTGACACTCTGGCAATTTTTTTTCATTTAGGACACCCCTTTGGCATCCATCTAACTGTAGTAGGAGACAAATTGTTTTAATATATAGTAACTGGATATGGGACGTGTGAGCTCTTAAATGGAGACAATTTTTTTTTTACCCAGTTTATACAAACGCCAAACTGTCATGCTCTGGCTCTTAGCAACCATAAAAAAATAAAATAAAATGAAAGTGTCGGCTTCTTACTCCACCTCTTCCACCTACACAGTCATGTCCACAGCCTCCTCGACTTCCTACTGCACTTGGACCTGCGCCTCCTGCTTCAAGATTATTTTTTGTTTTTATGTATTTTTTGTTATTTTAAGTCATTTCCCTATCCACGTTTTTTGCAGGGCAATTGTACTGTTCTTACCCCCATTTTGGAGTCTACTGCAGACCTCTAGCCCTTTCTATAACTTTTGACAGCCATTTTTCAGCCTCAAAGTTCGGGTTCCCATTGACTTCAATGGGGTTTGTTGTTCGGGGTTAAGTTCGGAACCCAAACCGAATTTTGAAACAAAGTTTGGTTGAACACCTTGAACCCAGACACCCACCAGTCCGCTCATCACTACTGGCAGACAAAGTGGTTGTCCGGGTTCAGGGCTGAACCTGGATATCACCTCTATTGTATTCCTTTGCTATGTATGAGAGAAGCATTTCCTTGCTCTCATGCTCCCCTTTGCCTGTCTGCCTCATGCAGCGCGAGCCCCTGTTTGTTGTGAGCTGGTGACGTACAGGGTTTCAAAACGCTATGCTAGGCAGAGGCTTCCACCTAGCAGTGAGCCTGGTGACATCACCGGTACAGATGGGCGGTGTATACACCTGCCATAGGCTCTTTTTGCATAGTACCCAGCTCCAAAAGAGCCTACATGAGCGCTATATACATTGCCCATCTACAGTATGCTGGTGACGTTACTGAGCTCACTGTCAGATGCTCCTCTCATACATACTAAGTAAATACACAAGAGGTGATATCAGGTTCAGTCCTAAACCCAGACAACCCCTTTAAGAGATTGTATAAACCCACTAATTTGTAGAGGATTGAAAGTAGTGGTGCATCTAGTTCAAGAAGGGGCTGGATGCATTTCTGGAGTGTAATAATACAACAGGTTATAGTTATTAGATTTCGGGAGAGGTCCTTGATCCAGGGAGTTATTCTAATTGCCTGATTGGAGTCAGGAAGGGATTTTTTTCCTCTAAAATGAGGGAAATTGGCTTCTACCTAACAGCATTTTTTTTTTTGCCTTCCTCTGTATCAACTTGCAGGATAGCAAGCTGAATTGGATGGACGGAGGTATTTTTTTTAGCCTTACAAATTATGTTACTATCATGTATTTGGAACATTCCAAGATTATACCCTTTGTTCAATTCAATATTTACGACAACTTAAAGGGGTTCTCTGGGATGTTCATATTGACAGCCTACCATTAGGATAGGTCAGTAATATGAGATGGTCGGACGTCTGACTCCCGGCACCCCGCCAATCAGTTGTTTGAGGAAGCGTCAGTGTTCACTGGAGGTCTTTTTACAGCGTACCAAGCACACAGCTGTCCATTAAATGAGCTAGGCCATGTGACCAACAAACGTCACCACACAGGCCTACACCTCACAAAGCGCCACAGCCTGTTCATATTTAGGTTTACTGATGTAGCAGCAGAGGTCACACTACATTTTATTCAGAAGAGTAAAAATATTCCTCTTGCCATTTTTGAGGAGTCTTTTTAGCCAAGCAGGAGTACGGATTTTGCGGTAATTCAGATATATAATACATAGTCCTACATAAAGTTACGAGGCTGCTATGTATGCAGGGAAACCATTACCAGTTTCCTCTAAAATGTTTTCCGTGCAGAAATGGCAAATGTAGGCAATTTTACATTTATCCAACATCATACACTAAACATGAGACCACTGCCGCGATAACAGCCATACATGGTGCCCACATAACACTGCCATGCACAGTGCCCACATAACACTGCCATGCACAGTGCCCACATAACACTGCCATGCACAGTGCCCACATAACACTGCCATGCACAGTGCCCACATAACACTGCCATACACAGTGCCCACATAACACTGCCATACACAGTGCCCACATAACACTGCCATACACAGTGCCCACATAACACTGCCATACACAGTGCCCACATAACACTGCCATACACAGTGCCCACATAACACTGCCATACACAGTGCCCACATAACACTGCCATACACAGTGCCCACATAACACTGCCATACACAGTGCCCACATAACACTGCCATACACAGTGCCCACATAACACTGCCATACACAGTGCCCACATAACACTGCCATACACAGTGCCCACATAACACTGCCATACACAGTGCCCACATAACACTACCAGATGCACAATGCTTCTATATGTAGTGCCCCCATAACAGAGCCATGAAGTGTTCCCAAGACTACTCTGTAATTATTTGGCTATAACTGCCCAGTTACTATAACAGACCCAGTCACCCCACCTAGGGGCTTATAGATCTACTAGTGCCCACACTGCGCACAGCACCTCTTAGAAGAGGCTGCTTACCACACCAGGCCTCCACTACACTAGCAGTATTGGTGAAGATGGCGGCGCCACTGTACAGGCATCCTCCACAGTGTCTCAGCAAATAGTCCGGCAGCTGCCCAATTTGACAAACCAGAAGCCTCCTTACTAATAGCAAAGCTCAATATGTAGCTCTGCTACATATTGAGCATTCACAGAGCTCTACTACATGATCATTACACACACACACACACACACACACACACACACAGTACTGCTACATGGCCCTTTGCTCACACAGCTCTGCGACATGACCTATTGCACACAGTCTGCTACATGGCCCATTGCACACACAGCCCTGCTACATGCCCCACTGCACACACAGCCCTGCTACATGGCCCACTGCGCACACACAGCACTGCTGCATGTTCCATTGTACACACGGCTCTGAGACATGGCCCATTGCACACACGGCTCTGAGCAGTGGCGTAGGGATAGCCATAGCAACCATAGCAGTGGCTATGGGGCCCGTCCCGGACTGCATTTTTTTTTTTTTACACAGCCGGGCAGCCAGGTGGGCGGGGCTTGGGCGGGCCGCGGCTGTGGTGGGCGGGGCTTGGGCGGTCCGCGGCTCGGGCCTGGCTGGGGGGGGGGAAGCCAAGGAAGCAGAGGAGTAGTCAGGTCAGGACTGGAGTAGGCGGGCCGAGGCGCACTGCTGCACGAGCAGAAGATGAGGTAGGCCAGTGAAGGGGGGATCTGTGGAGGACACTGAGGGGGGGGATCTGTGGAGGACACTGAAAGGGGGGGGGATCTGTGGAGGACACTGAAAGGGGGGGGATCTGTGGAGGACACTGAAAGGGGGGGGATCTGTGGAGGACACTGAAGGGGGGAATCTGTGGAGGACACTGAAGGGGGGAATCTGTGGAGGACACTGAAGGGGGGAATCTGTGGAGGACACTCAAGGGGGGAATCTGTGGAGGACACTGAAGGGGGGAATCTGTGGAGGACACTGAAGGGGGGAATCTGTGGAGGACACTGAAGGGGGGAATCTGTGGAGGACACTGAAGGGGGGAATCTGTGGAGGACACTGAAGGGGGGAATCTGTGGAGGACACTGAAGGGGGGAATCTGTGGAGGACACTGAAGGGGGGAATCTGTGGAGGACACTGAAGGGGGGATCTGTGGAGGACACTGAAGGGGGGAATCTGTGGAGGACACTGAAGGGGGGGGATCTGAGGAGGACACTGAAGGGGGGGGGGATCTGTGGAGGACACTGAAGGGGGGGGGATCTGTGGAGGACACTGAAGGGGAGGGATCTGTGGAGGACACTGAAGGGGGGATCTGTGGAGGACACTGAAGGGGGATCTGTGGAGGACACTGAAGAGGGGATCTGTGGAGGACACTGAAGAGGGGATCTGTGGAGGACACTGAAGAGGGGATCTGTGGAGGACACTGAAGGGGGATCTGTGGAGGACACTAAAGGGGGATCTGTGGAGGACACTAAAGGGGGGATCTGTGGAGGACACTGAAGGGGGATCTGTGGACGACACTGAAGAGGGGATCTGTGGAGGACACTGAAGAGGGGATCTGTGGAGGACACTGAAGAGGGGATCTGTGGAGGACACTGAAGAGGGGATCTGTGGAGGACACTAAAGGGGGGATCTGTGGAGGACACTAAAGGGGGGATCTGTGGAGGACACTAAAGGGGGGATCTGTGGACGACACTAAAGGGGGATCTGTGGACGACACTAAAGGGGGGGGGAATCTGTGGACGATACTGAAGGGGGGGAATCTGTGGACGACACTTAAGGGGGGGAATCTGTGGACGACACTTAAGGGGGGATCTGTGGACGACACTAAAGGGGGGGGAATCTGTGGACGACACTAAAGGGGGGGGAATCTGTGGACGACACTAAAGGGGGGGGGAATCTGTGGACGACACTAAAGGGGGGGGGAATCTGTGGACGACACTGAAAGGGGGGGGAATCTGTGGACGACACTGAAGGGGGGGGGAATCTGTGGACGACACTGAAGGGGGGGAATCTGTGGACGACACTGAAGGGGGGGAATCTGTGGACGACACTTAAGGGGGGAATCTGTGGACGACACTTAAGGGGGGAATCTGTGGACGACACTTAAGGGGGGATCTGTGGACGACACTTCAGGGGGGGGATCTGTGGACGACACTTCAGGGGGGGGATCTGTGGACGACACTTCAGGGGGGGGATCTGTGGACGACACTTCAGGGGGGGGATCTGTGGACGACACTTAAGGGGGGGGATCTGTGGACGACACTTAAGGGGGGGATCTGTGGACGACACTTAAGGGGGGATCTGTGGACGACACTTAAGGGGGGATCTGTGGACGACACTTAAGGGGGGGATCTGTGGACGACACTTAAGGGGGGGATCTGTGGACGACACTTAAGGGGGGGATCTGTGGACGACACTTAAGGGGGGGATCTGTGGACGACACTTAAGGGGGGGATCTGTGGACGACACTTGGGGGGGTATTTGGGTGGGAGCTCTGGAAGGGGTGGGAGGTCCAATAGGTATGTGGGGGTGGGAGATCCGGGAGGGGGGGCCCATAATTTTTTTTGCTATGGGGCCCAGTCATTTCTAGCTACGCCCCTGGCTCTGAGACATGGCCCATTGCACACACGGCTCTAAGACATGGCCCATTGCACATAGAAAACTCCACAATATGCTTACATAGCCCTGCTTTATACATAGTCCACTAAGCAACCTTCATACCCAGCACAGTCCTACACGGAGCCTCGTGAGTTCTCTTAACTCCTCCCATACAGGTGATGGATCACATGATTGTGACATCACAACAGGTCCTGTACACATAATGTGCTGTTTAGTCTGGAGCTGCTCCTGGTGAGGGAGAAGTCAGTAAGGTGCGGACTTCTCCGGAGAGCGGTGGGGCTTCTTGTGTGCTGGATCTGGCAGGCTGCTAATACAGCGGTCCTAACTGGAAAAAGACCATGCGGAAAAATATGCAAGAATCTTTTTTAATGGAGTAAATTGGCCTAAACAGGTGTCTAAGACGCGTGTACAGGCGTTATTGTGATCTCTGTTGCAGATTTCATAAATGTCCCTTTTTATTTCAAATCCCCCCCAAAGGTCTTGTATGACTTTTTGAGGGTTAAAATATTTTAACAAAAATTAAATAAAAAAAACACACAACACACCACACCTTTGTTCCCCATTGTATGTAAACTATATATCCCCCTTTACCAAAACAACCATTACGGAAAGGGGACATCTTTTTAAAAAGTATTTTAGTTGCACTTGGGGCTGTTAAAAATAAAAACAAAAAAATGCAAGAATACAAATGACAAAAATAAAGCCCCATTCATCACCAAAAACACCATTTTTTTTCTAAAAATTAGTATATGCGCCACAATGCCAGACAGTTCATATATTGTATTTACTAACATATTTCTTTAAAAATATTTTTGCAGCAGATACTAACTACCTAAACAGTTGATACTGGCATATGGACAACATGCTTACATGTATTTGGATGTTTACGTCTTACAGGTGTATTAGTCTACACCTCTGATATGGACTTTTCCTACAGGTCAGGTCGCAACCAATATATGAAGAGTCTTGGAGTGCAATCATTTAAAAAGCTTTACACATTTCTTAGAGACAACAATATATGATCGTGTGCAAGACTTTAAGGGGTAAATGAAAATAAAATACTCAACAGGAATAATAAGCACTTTGTGTTTATATAAAATAAATGTAAAAAATTGTTAAAATGGAACCAGTGCAGTGAATATTTTTCTTTACAAGTCTGTGCTATCGACTGGGCCTATTTTTATGTCCTGCATAAAAATGGCTAATACACCACAAACCACAATGCTGCAAATACAAAGGGGAGCATGCATCTCTCTTGTTTAGAAGGTAACAGATTTAGACATCTGAGACACAATTTGACTGGTGGAGTACAAACTGTCATTGGAAAGCGTTTTATGAATAAGAGGATATTTTCCCAATTGCTTTAGATTAGATTTTTGCTGCAAAGTTGGAAAATTTGTACATGTACTCATGGGGCCATTTATACCTTGAGTTACAGGTATATGACCCCCATCATTTTGTTCTTCCTGAGTATGGTTACTGCGTGTAAGCCTGAGTTTGAGGCTATGAAACAAGGGATGAGCTACTTGCTTGACATCCTGGAGGTCTTGATGGCTTACATGAGACACCTGAATTTCAGTAATTGTTTTAATAACTTGATAGGCGGTACATGTGTGTGTTAATGATGGGGATGATTTTGTAAGAGAACTCCTCTTTTCTTGCAGATCAGATTGTGTAAGCATTGTAGGAACACTGCCTGAGGCTCCTTGGTGGCATGCCATGGTAGGTGTGAATTGCTTGCCCAAGTCATTAGGCTGCTCTGTGGACAAGTCAAGGGCATTACATATGTTTGACTGCCATATTTCTGTTTCCAATTCACCCAAGGATGAGTCTCTAGGGCAAGGTGTCAATTTTTCTTGATCTAAATCTGACACATCATACTGTGAAGAACATCTTCTAATGTCTAATTCTGGGGGCAGAAGAGAGACTGGTTGTCTTGTTGGAGCACAACTGCGTTCGGTTTCTTGTGTAACGGTCAAAGTTTCATAAGAAGTAATGTCATCGGTTTGTAAAGGTGTTACTTCCAGAGAACCTGGTTGGAACAGACTTGCTTCAGAATCTGTGGCGTGGGTAATATCTCCTTTTTCTTCATTTAGCAAATATTGCTTAGATTGACACTTAAATGTGGTATTTCTAAAAGCAGGATGAATGTTTTTTTCCTTACAATCATGAGTACAATCCATAATGTGGCTATTTGCATCTGGTGCATTAAAGCTCTCAGATTTCGTAGTAGATACAAGTGAACTTTGCACTGGCTGTTCATCTACAATACTTAGTTTCGAAAAAACTTTTTTGCATTCCTTATCCTCTAGTACACAGTCTGAATGACTTTCACCAATGGCACCGACTTTAGATTTAGGATCATTTCCATTTTCTGCATCAGATTCTTCTTTGTGCTGCTCCACCATCTTGAGGCAATCTGTTTTTATTGGCTGTGACTCGACAGTTTTAGTGTCTTCAGTCATGGGTCTTGAACTACCATTCTGGTGTGGAGCCAATATGATGTTCATGTTTTTATTACCTGTTTTTGAATTATTCACATTAACATCTCCAGGAGGCTTAGAGCTTTGTGCTGTATTGCCATCATCTGTTCTATCCAGTACAAAGGACTCTACTGCTGCTTTAACAGGAAGCAAGTGAACAGGTATATCCAGACCCAAGGTCATTTTGGGGAACTCTTCAGCCTTTCCTAAGATTAAATGACAAAATGTAAAGAAAGTTACATTTAATTTTAGTATAAAGGACAAAAAAACATTAAAAAAAAAACTATAAACTCTAGGTGTCCCATGATGAGTCCTTTTGACAGAAACAACAGTGATTAATATGGTCAGGAAATATGTGGTCACATTTGGAATGGCAAGCCCATCTGGCAGTCTTTGACAGGAGACACCATACAAACAAACTGGATTAGGCTGCTTTCTGTTCTTCTGATCAGTCATCAGAAAAAAAAACAAAAAAAAACCCCTGGATCCTTTATTTTGAGCATCAGTTAGGCTACTTTCACACCTGCATTTTGAATTCAGTTTGTGAGATCCGTTTCAGGGATCTCACAAACGGTTTCAAACGGATCAGTTTAGCCCCAATGCATTCTGAATGGATAAGGATCCGTTCAGAATGCATCAGTTTGGCGCCGTTCCTTCTCCATTCCGCTCTGGAGGCGGACACCAAAATGCTGCTTGCAGCGTTTTGGTGTCCGCCTGACGATGCAGAGCCAAACGGATCCGTCCGGACTCTCAATTGAAGTCAACGAGGACGGATCCGTTTGGTCTAGCTCCGCTCTGACACGGATCCATTAGAAACCGTTCACATCTGTGTGCATGCCCAGTAACCCACTATGGGTGGCTGCAGGCATGATGCGGGGCTGCTGTCTCTGGGGGTGATTATGGCACTTGGGGGGATTATGGCTCCTGTTGGATGAATTTTTTAAATAATTTTATTATTAGGGTCGTCCAAAAAAATAAAAATAAACAAATTTGGAGAAAGTTCTGAGGTGGGCAAGCACTATATTTTAAAAAGTAAGTATTAAAAATAATATATATTAGGGATCGACTGATTATCGGATTTACCGATATTATCGGCCGATATTGAGGATTTTGAACGCCATCGGTAGCGGCATTTATTTTGCCGATATTCCGATAGCGTATGGGGAACACAGATCGCGCTGCTGACAGCGCTCTCCGTGTTCCCCTTAGCAGCACAAGGGAGAAGGAAGCAGTGTCCCGCCAATGAAAGGACAGGGGGCAAGAGGAGGGGAGGAGCTATGGCCACTGCGCCACCAATGAAGCTTAATCTCTCATTTATTCATATACAGGAGGCGTGAGCTGCAGGATCACACTTCTATGAGCTGTAGCTGCGATCTACGGTAGTTAACCCCTCAGGTGCCGCGGATCGCAGCTACAGCTCATAGAGGTCGGGAGCCGGCTATATGATTCTGCAGCTAGATGTTCGGAACTTTTTGACACCTGGGGGAATCTAAATGTGGCGGCTCAGGAGAAATATGGTAAGTACAAAAATATGTATTTTAATACATTAATATTGTTCTTTTCCTTACGTCATTCTAAATTAGATTTTTTAAATTTTCAAACTGGTTACCACGCGTTGGCGATCTATCTGAGACCGCTTCAGGAGGGATTTTAACAAGGAGGTTCAGGCCCAGAGTGGCTCCGGAGGAACCTCAGGGACCACATACGTCTATACGGTGGCCCTGGGGTTCCTACGAAAGGCAAATGGCACCAAGGAGGTAAATATTTTTAACAACTGTAAAAAAATATTTTTTTTAAAGGGGCTGTCCGAGACAGTGGAGCGTTTTATTAACTGTAAGGATGCTAGAAAGCTATGGGAAGGGTTACAAAGGTGAAATGTTGATGACAGACTCCCTTTAAACAAGTCCACTTATTCAGCATTGAGCTGCCCTGACAAATTTGGGAAATGTGGGATCTCAGGGTAAATAAATTGTCTCATAAGTGATACATAGGGGACACACTGAACCTTTATATCCGTCAGTTTTATTCTAATCGAAAAATGGAGTAAGTTTATCTTTGCATTTTTGCTGGTAAAGTATGCCCATTGCTGTAGGCCAGCCATTAGTGTGTCTCTTAAAGGGGTTTTCTGGGATTTTAATAGTGATTGTATATCCACAGAATAGGTCATCAATATCAGATAGGCAGGAGTCCAACACCTAGCACCCATGCTGATCAGCAGTTTGAAGAGAAAGCCATGCAGCCCTTCCCTTATTGTTTACCTGCTCACCCTCGACATCATGGTGGCAAGCAGGTTTAATTACAAGCCGTCCGATTTACTTCTATGGGACAGCTATGTAGTATACAATTGAATATGAAATAGTCGTACCATAGAAGGGAATGGAACGGCTTGTTATTACACCTGCTCACCTCTGCGAAGTCAACGGAGAGCAGGTAAACATTGAAGAGAACGCAGCGCTCGTATAGAACGCAGCATTCTCTTCAACCAGCTTATCGGCGGGGGATGCCGGGTGTTGGACTCAGTCAATCTGATATTGATGACCTATCTTGAGGATAGACCATCAATATTAAAATCCTGGAAATCCCCTTTAGAGGAAATCTGTCATGAGACTTTTTTGTTATTAAAGAGGAGCTGTCACTTCTTCAGACATGTCTGTTGTAGTAACTACTTCCATTCCTCCATGTAATTACAATTCTGGAGCATCTATTCTTATAACTCTATGTTGTGCCATTCCTTTATTATTTCTACTAGAAGTTAATGAATGAATTGTTAGCAACTTGCACTTAAAGTACAGATGGGTGTTACCATTCGGGAAGGGGGGGTGTCCCTGCACAGTTTGATACTAGCAGCACTGATTGCACTGAGTCAAACACACTAGCTACTGGTAACACCCAGCAGTACCTTCACTGCAGACTGCTGGCAATTTATGTATAGATAAATGGCACAACAGAGTCATAAGAACAGATGCTCCAGAATTGTTATTTCATGGGGAATGCAAGTAGTTACTAAAACGGACATGTCTGGAGAGGCGACAGGTCTTCTTTTATTGGGTTATCCAAAGCTGTTAACGCCCTCTCTCACAATGTCCGGGCCCCTCATACACAGAAAACTTACCTGGTCTTCGACACCTTTGTCCTTCCGGATCCCTCCACAGCCATCGTTGCATTTCCCCCTGTGCAGATCATACCATCTTGCGACAGGGGGTGCAGCCAATAGCAGGCCGCAACTGTGACCTGCCCCATTGTGTCACGTGTGATGCAAGGGGAGCGGGTCAGCGGCACAGCCTGCTATTGGATCTGTACTACAGGGAGATGCAACGATCAGGGACTAGGTAAGTAGTCTCTGTATGAAAGGCCTGGCATTGTGGGGGAGTGGGTTACAGTATTGGAAAGGGGTTGTGTCATCTCAGACAATGGGGGCATATTGTTAGGACAAGAGAAAAAAATAATAAAAAAAGAGGCAATGCTGCAGTGGTGAGCAGTCACGATGTCATCCTGCCTTGCTTGGCATTCCACTTGGCAGAGCATGCACTGACTTCATATGCCGAGCGGTGAGTCAGTAAAAACACTAAAAAGTATTTACAAGGACTACAGCAACAAGGCTCTGGGGATAGGCTTCTCTTAAGGCCAGTTGGCTAACACTGGCATATAGCCTGAAAATGGAAGCAGCTAGGTTGCTAATGGTACTTGATGGAAATCTGGCAGAGTGAGGGTTAACTAGAATCACAGACATGACAATACTGAAAAAAACTATAAAAATAAACTGCAAAAAGCAACAGTGCAAGATCATTTACCTGGTGGTGGCAGCTCTAGTTTCATCTTTCTCAGTTCAGCCATAGATGTCTGCAGCTGTTCAACCACAATATCATCCTCATAGCTCAAAGACTGCGCTATTTTTTCTTGCAGGAACTCCCGAAGGTCCTCCATGGACATCTTGAGAAGTCGCTCTGTCCACAATAAAAGGAAATAAGTAAAGGAAGCATATTGTCACTGAACCACAATGCAATGAAATGAGAAAAGGCTATCGGCACTACAGCAGTAACTATGAAAATAATGTAAGAAAAGAACCCGGTGAAGACATTGTGGGAGGTTCGCTAAGCCGGTAGATGGTGCAAACCTGACAGGCTGTCCAGACATGCAACAGAATTACTACAGCACTTCATGCCAGAGGCTAGGCGCCTCAGTCTAAGACCTCATGCACACGACCGTTGTTTTGGTCCTCATCAGAGCCGCAGTATTTGCAGCTCAGATGCGGACCCATTCACTTCAATGGGGCCGCAAAAGATGCGGACAGCACTTTGTGTGCTGTCCGCATCCGTTGCTCCGTTCCGTGGTCCGCAAAAAATATATAACCTGTCATATTCTTGCCCGTTTTGCGGACAAGAATAGGCAGTTAAATGAATGGCTGTCCGCAAATTGCAGAATGCACACGGACACCATCTGTGTTTTGCGGATCCGCAATTTGTGGACTGCAAAACACACAAAGGTCGTGTGCATGAGGCCTGAGGCTATACCAACTATTAGCTGACTTACAATGGGACAAAACTTTAAACTAGAACCGTCGCATACTTTTGGCATAAAACATTGCTTCCTAGGTCACAACCCTTCCCCGTTAAGCCAAATCCTTTGCAGGTAATTAACAAACCCTTTTCCAGACAAGGCAAAGAAACTAGAGGAGTCAAATTTCACCACATTATTGTTCACTTTCCACCAAAATCTATGGTAAATGCACTGCCATTAGTAAATGTGGGCAATTATAGTGCATTAGAGATTTTTACACATTTAGGTTTTTTTTTATCTTACAAAAGAAATAACTAGGGGTACCTGTAAATGGAAAAAAATAAACAACCAGTTCACAATGTAGTGCAAACCCCTCTAGAAGTTTTATCTGGCCTATAAATACAAATCAGGTCCTACTTTTGTGCAGTTTCAGTATAGTGTATGCCATGGCAGGAAGCACTCGCTCGCCCTCCAAAATATAGATGTCCCACAGTCTCAGGGTCAGTGTAAAAGGTGTCTGAAAAAAAATGTTATCTGTGACTCTTTTGAAGAAAAAAAAATTATATTCAAGGAGGCATAAACAATGTGTTTCACGATTATATAGTAGATGGTTATATCACTCTTGTGACATCGCTTCTATTACTTAAAATAAATAAATAAAAAAGAGACAAAGGAACAAAATTTTTAAATTATATACATACGAGCAGAAACCATTAACATTATAAAGGATAAGTACATGCTCTAATGGGGGGTAGGGGCTGTTTACAAACTACATCCATGTTCCATACAAGCAACTCAATTTCTAAAGGAGTTTTCTCACTTTTTTATTTTGATGACCTATCCTCTGAATCTTTTGGGTAGGGGCCCAAACACCCTGGACCCTCACTGATCAGCTGTTTGAGAAAGCTGCAGTCCGAAGCTACAGCTAGCCAGCAGGGGTCAAAACTCACCAAGGGCAATTTGGGGTAAGATTTGATCAAACTGGACATCACATTTGATTCGGCCCAAATCAAAAGTGACCTGAAAAGTTATGTCTGAGGACTGTATCCAACCCCTTTCAAGCTCTTTAATGCCAAGATCTCATTAGTAATGTCGAAGTGACAGCAACTTGTATGGCTATGTGTAAACGGATGGTAACCGGTGGTAACAGCCTGTTTAAATACACACGGCACTGATGGACTTTTATACGATATTTAAAATTAAGTAGCTGTCCAAAAATGATCCCTGTTTGGTGGCAGATGCCGGTCAGTATTTATATACAGTTATTTCAGTAGAAGCAATGGTTTCTTAACAATTGGTCCAAAAATTAACCCTTTTTGGGGAGAGGGAACAGGTTTGGTGTTATTTTAAAGGAAAATAATATATTGGATTTATATGGACTATATATATATATATATATATATATATATATATATGTATATTGTAAGAAGGAACAAGGAGCCGTCATTGACGGAAGATACGCGTCACCAAGGTTCCTGGCCTCGGTGAGATAAGAACCAGTTTTTTTTTCTGAAGTGTCAGTTCTGTAGTGCAGTCTGACACTTCAGCTGTCAGAATGGCTGTAAAGTCAATCTGGGCCGGTTCTTATTGGGAGCAGCCAAAGAGCAGGGTGGGTGGCTGTTCCCCACGGTTCCAGGCCGGGTTTTGGCTGGAATATAAAAACCCAGCCAGCATGTTCAGGTGGTGTGGATTATCCTCCATCTGCTAGTGGAGTGCTGGCAGTCTGGGTGTTGGAGCTTGAGGGTTTGGGCCTGGACTAGGTCTGCTACATTGTTTGTGGACAAAACCACATGGACTACTGCTTCCTTCAAGGACTTACGTGCTGCAGCCTGGTGTGAACTAACACCAGACTGAAGGTGACAGTTTTTTCTTGAAATTGTTATTTTGTCACTTTACGTCTGTGTGAATAAAACAGTGCACTATTTAAGTTAAAGACGTTGTCATTGCCTCTGTACTGCGTCCGCAAGCCTGCAAATCCCCACAAAATATATATATCTTTTTTTTTTATGGAAAAATAATAAAAAAATAAAAACTGATGCCTTTCTTGGGAGAAGTTTCTGATTTGTAATATTTACCATGTGCAGAATCACAGTATAGAACATGATGGCCAGGCATACAACGGCATTATTGGGTCCCCTTCCTGACACATGACGTAATAGTACGTCATAGCGGCAGGCAACCTGTTAGTGTATTAAACTGAGTAATACACTAACAGGCAATGCATTACAATGCAGACGTATTGTAATGCATTGCAGAGGGGATCAGACCCCTAAGGCCTCTTTCACACGGGCGTCATGTTTTTTGCCCGGATAAGAGCCGGGTGCGTTGCGGGAAAATGCACAATTTTTCCGCGCGAGTGCAAAACATTGTCATGCGTTTTGCACTCGCGTGAGAAAAATCGCGCATGTTTGGTACCCAAACCCGAACTTCTTCACAGAAGTTCGGGCTTGGGATTGATGTTCTGAAGATTGTATTATTTTCCCTTATAACATGGTTATAAGGGAAAATAATTGCATTCTGACTACAGAATGCATAGTATAATAGTGCTGGAAGGGTTAAAAAAATAAAAAAGTTAACTCACCTTATCCTCTTGTTCGCGTAGTTCGTTCCCGGTCTGTAGTTTGCTAGCTGTGGGCTTGGGCTAAAGGACCTTTGATGACGTCAGATCACATGCTCCAATCACATGGTCCATCACCGTGGTGATGGAGCATGTGATCTGACGTCTTCAAAGGTCCTTTAGCCCAAGCCCACAGCTAGCAAACTACAGACCGGGAACGAACTACGCGAACAAGAGGATAAGGTGAGTTAACTTTTTTATTTTTTTAACCCTTCCAGCACTATTATACTATGCATTCTGTAGTCAGAATGCTATTATTTTCCCTTATAACCATGTTATAAGGGAAAATAATACAGTGAATAGACTGTCACCTAGAACCCATGCGTGAAAATCGCACCGCATCCGCACTTGTTTGCGGATGCTTGCGATTTTCACGCAACCCCATTCACTTCTATGGGGCCTGCGTTGCGTGGATTATCGCACCGCAACGCACAAAGAGGAGCATGCTGCGATTTTCACGCAACGCATAAGTGATGCGTGAAAATCACCGCTCATGTGAACAGCCCCATAGAAATGAATGGGCCAGGAATACTCGCTCGTGTGAAAGGGGCCTAAAAGTCCCAGAGTGCAAAAGTTGAAGTCCCAGAGTAAGACAAGTGCTTTTAATATTACCTAACATATTAGGTATCGCCGCGTCCGTAACGACCAGCTCTATAAATCTATCACATAATACAAACCGGATTCCCAAAAAGTTGGGACACTAAACAAGATGGGAATAAAAACTGAATGCAATTATGTGGAGATGGCAAATGTCAATATTTTATTTGTAATAGAACGTAGATGACAGATCAAACGTTTAATCCGAGTAAATGTATCATTTTAACCACCTCCCGACCGCCTAACGCGCCGATGCGTCCGGGAGGTGGTTGATTTACTCCTCCTGGACGCATCGGCGTGTCATCTCGCGAGACGCGAGATTTCGTCACAGCCGGCCCGCGCATGCGCATCGCGGGCCGGCATTTCGTAGAACAGTATTTAGTCAGCAACCTGCCGGCCAATGATCGCGGCTGGCAGGTTGCTGATTTAAAAAAAAAAACAATCAGAGGCCATATATCAGATCATATTTGTAAATATGATCTGTTATATGGCTGGCCTGCTCCTCTGCTGGTTCTTTTCGTCGGTTGGATCCAGCAGAGGAGCAGGCTACACAGTGAGTACACCAAACACCTCATACTAGCCCCAGATCACCCCCCTGAACCCCTATTAACACTTTGATCACCCCTTTGATCGCCCCTGTCAATCACTAGTGAAAGGAAAAAAGTGATCAGTGCAAACTGTCACTTTATTTTTTTTTACTGGTATTGACCGTTAGGTTTTAGGTATAGTTTAGGCCCCTTGGTTAGGTAGTTTAGGGATCAGTTAGCGCCCAGCCCACCGCACCGCAGTCCGTTATTCGCTGATTAGCGTATCGCTAATCAGCATTTGTACTTTTATAGTATCTGGAAGTGATCAAAACTGATCACGGTCAGATCTATAATTGTATTAGTGTCACTTTAGTTCTCCCTCCACCCAAAACGCAGTGTTTGCCCGATCAGGCCTGATCGGTCGCCCACACGTGCGTTCGCCCACACCCGCCCCACCGCAGTGAGAAAAATATTATTTTTTTTGATCGCTGCACATTCACTTTACACGCACTGCGGCGATAAAAAAATCAGTTTTGATATTTTTTATCAACCGCAGCGGCCTCCGGTACTTCGCTAGCCTCCCATTTGTAAGACAGGCTTGCTTTTTTTTTCTTGGGTAGTCTCAGGGAATACCCCTAAATCTAGTTGCCCACATGTCAAACAGGGGGTATTCTTCTGAAGAGGCCTACAGGCTTCTGACCCAGTCGGATGAGGAATGGGAACCCTCATCTGATGAATCTAGCGGGTCAGAATACGAACCTGTAGAAAGCAGTGGCTCTCTGACCCAAAGTTCGGACGAGGAGGCTGAGGTCCCTGATAGCACAAGGGCGCACCCGGCCCCGTGTCGCTAGACCGCAGGTTGCGCAGGATCCGCTTCAAGAGTAGCAGAGTGGGGCTGGTGCTGTCGGATTACGTGGTGAGGCATACACCAGCAGCCCAGCCCTTCCTGGACCTAGTACCAGCACTGCCGTAGAACATGGTGAAGTAGCGAGCACCAGAAGGGCAGTTGAAGCTGGTACGGTGGCACGTGCAGTAGTGACCCCGTCGCAGCCACCGCAAAGACGGGCCCGTAGAGCCCCTAGAATCCCTGAGGTGCTGGCAAACCCTGATTGGCAGTCCCCAACTTCAGCTGCACCTGTAGTTCCCCCTTTCACCGCCCAGTCTGGAGTTCGGGTTGAGACAGCTCAGATCGGTTCGGCCCTGGGATTTTTTGAGCTGTTCTTGACTGCGGAGCTCTTAGACTTAGTTGTGGCAGAGACAAACCGGTATGCCACACAATTTATAACCGCTAACCCGGGAAGCTTTTATGCCCAGCCTTTCCGGTGGAAACCAGTCCAAGTTTCCGAAATTAAAACTTTTTTGGGCCTCCTCCTCAACATGGGTCTAACTAAAAAGCATGAATTGCAGTCATATTGGTCCACGAACCCAATTCATCACATGCCCATGTTCTCTGCTGCTATGTCCAGGACACGATTTGAGACCATCCTGTGTTTCCTGCACTTTAGTGATAACAGCACCTCCCGTCCCAGAGGCCACCCTGCTTTTGACCGGCTCCACAAAATTCGGCCCCTCATAGACCATTTCAACCTGAAATTTGCAGATATGTATACCCCAGAGCAAAACATCTGCGTAGACGAGTCCCTTATACATTTTACCGGGCGCCTTGGCTTCAAACAATACATCCCAAGCAAGCGCGCCCGGTATGGGGTCAAATTGTATAAGCTCTGTGAAAGGGCCACAGGCTATACCCACAAATTTCGGATCTATGAGGGAAAAGATCAGACCCTGGAGCCGGTCCGTTGCCCTGACTACCTGGGGAGCAGTGGGAAGACAGTTTGGGACTTGGTGTCACCCTTATTCGGCAAGGGGTACCATCTTTATGTGGACAATTTTTACACAAGTGTGGCCCTCTTTAGGCATTTGTTTCTAGAACGGATTGGCGCCTGTGGTACCGCGCAAACTAGTCGCGCGGGCTTCCCCCAACGGCTCGTTAGCACCCGTCTTGCAAGGGGGCAGAGGGCCGCACTGTGTAACGAAGAACTGCTCGCGGTGAAATGGAGAGACAAGCGTGACGTTTACATGCTCTCCTCCATTCACGCAGACACGACAATACAAATTGAGCGAGCAACCCGTGTCATTGAAAAGCCCCTCTCAGTCCACGACTATAACCTTCACATGGGAGGGGTGGACTTCAATGACCAGATGTTGTCTCCGTATTTTGTTCTCTACAGTAAGGCTGGGAGAACTGGATCCTTCCTCAAATTTCAGGAAGAGATCATCGAGAACCTCCTGTACCCAGGAGGTTCCGTGGCCCCATCCACCAGTGTAGTTAGCCGTCTACACGAGCGACATTTCCCCAATGTCGTTGCTGGTACCTCAACCCACCCGTCACCCCGAAAAAGATGTCGTGTCTGTAGCAGGAGTGGAATAAGGCGTGACACCCGCTATTTCTGTCCTGACTGTCCTGACCACCCTGCCCTATGCTTAGGGGAGTGTTTCCGGAAGTACCACACACAGGTACACCTAGCATAGGGATCATCTCACCAGGACAGGCACACAGGGCTATTAGGGCCCATTCACTCACACAGCTGCTGCAAACGTCTCCTTTCACCTGGGACAAAGTGCATAACGCACTTCGCCACATCTTTGGGCGATTTGCGCTTTGCACATTGACCCATGGGGAAGGAGAGGTTTGTTCTATAAAAGGTGAAAAAACAAAAAAGCACCAGTAAGCAAACAGGTTAATGTTTAGTTCAAAAAGTTAAAGTTTACATGTTCTGTTCCAAAGTTAATAAAATTATTGCGTTGCGGCCTGGTTTTTTCTTTTTTTACCTTCCAGGTGGACCAACCGATCGACTAGCTGCAGCACTGATGTGCATTCTGACAGAAGCATTGCGCTGCTGTCAGATTACATGCAAGTCTGTGTATGCGGCGCTGCAAGACGAGATTTTCTCCTCTGCAGTAACAGATACGTTTGCCAAGGCATACGAGCTGAGGAGGAGGCGGCGTTCCTATGCTTTGGCAAACACTTTGTATGTAAAAAAAATAAAATAAATCCCGGCAATGATTTATTCATCCACATCAATTGATGTGAATGGAGAAATCTGGTTTGCCAGGGCATACGAGCTAAGTGGGTTTGGATGTTGGGCAGAGCTCCTATGTCCTGGCAGACGCCTTTCCCCTCGTTTTTTTTTTTTTTGGAGCAGAGATTTTTTAATCCACATTGATCGATGCGAATGAAGAAATCTGTGCCGTTCATTACCTGTATGCTCAATATAAGGAGAATAGCAGAAACTCCTAATGCTGGCCATACATGTAATGATTGCGGAGACCCTCAAATGCCAGGGCAGTATAACTACGCCACAAGTGACCCCATTTTGGAAAGAAGACACCCCAAGGTATTCCGTGAGGGGCATGGCGAGTTCCTAGAATTTTTTATTTTTTGTCGCAAGTTAGTGGAATATGAGACTTTGTAAGAAAAAAAGAAAAAAAATAATCATCATTTTCCGCTAACTTGTGACAAAAAATAAAAAATTATAGGAACTCGCCATGCCCCTCACGGAATACCTTGGGGTGTCTTCTTTCCAAAATGGGGTCACTTGTGGCGTAGTTATACTGCCCTGGCAATTTAGGGGCCCAAATGTGTGAGAAGTACTTTGCAATCAAAATGTGTAAAAAATGGCCTGCAAAATCCGAAAGGTGCTCTTTGGAATATGTGCCCCTTTGCCCACCTTGGTTGCAAAAAAGTGTCACACATCTGGTATCGCCGTACTCAGGAGAAGTTGGGGAATGTGTTTTGGGGTGTCATTTTACATATACCCATGCTGGGTGAGAAAAATATCTTGGTCAAATGCCAACTTTGTATAAAAAAAAATTGGAAAAGTTGTCTTTTGCCAAGATATTTCTCTCACCCAGCATGGGTATATGTAAAATGACACCCCAAAACACATTCCCCAACTTCTCCTGAGTACGGCGATACCAGATGTGTGACACTTTTTTGCAGCCTAGGTGGGCAAAGGGACCCACATTCCAAAGTGCACCTTTCGGATTTCACCAGTCATTTTTTACAGATTTTGATTGCAAAGTACTTCTCACACATATGGGCCCCTAAATTGCCAGGGCAGTATAACTACGCCACAAGTGACCCCATTTTGGAAAGAAGACACCCCAAGGTAATCGTTACATTTTGATTAATAACAAAAAAAGTCAAAATGTCAGCAGCAATAAAATACCACCAAATGAAAGCTCTATTAGTGAGAAGAAAAGGAGGTAAAATTCATTTGGGTGGTAAGTTGCATGACCGAGCGATAAACGGTGAAAGTAGTGTAGTGCAGAAGTGTAAAAAGTGGCCTGGTCATGAAGGGGTTTTCAGCTAGCGGGGCTGAAGTGGTTAAAGGAAAAATACGTTGATTCAAAATTTCACGGTGTCAAAAAATCCCCAAAAAGTTGGGACAAGTAGCAATAAGAGGCTGAAAAAGTACATTTGAGCATAACGAAGAGCTGGAAGACCAATTAACATTAATTAGGTCAATTGGCAACATGATTGGGTATAAAAAGAGCTTCTCAGAGTGGCAGTGTCTCTCAGAAGCCAAGATGAGTAGAGGATCACCAATTCCCACAATGTTGCGCAGAAAGATAGTGGAGCAATATCAGAAAGGTGTTACCCAGCGAAAAATTGACTTTGCATCTATCATCATCAACTGTGCATAACATCATCCGAAGATTCAGAGAATCTGGAACAATCTCTGTGCGTAAGGGTCAAGGCCGTAAAACCATACTGGATGCCCGTGATCTCCGGGCCCTTAAACTACACTGCACCACAAACAGGAATGCTACTGTAAAGGAAATCACAGAATGGGCTCAGGAATACTTCCAGAAACCATTGTCAGTGAACACAATCCACCGTGCCATCCGTCGTTGCCAACTGAAACTCTACAGTGCAAAGAAGAAGCCATTTCTAAGCAAGATCCACAAGCTCAGGCGTTTTCACTGGGCCAGGGATCATTTAAAATGGAGTGTGGCAAAATGGAAGACTGTTCTGTGGTCAGACGAGTCACGATTCGAAGTTCTTTTTGGAAATCTGGGACGCCATGTCATCCGGACCAAAGAGGACAAGGACAACCCAAGTTGTTATCAACGCTCAGTTCAGAAGCCTGCATCTCTGATGGTATGGGGTTGCATGAGTGCGTGTGGCATGGGCAGCTTGCATGTCTGGAAAGGCACCATCAATGCAGAAAAATATATTCAGGTTCTAGAACAACATATGCTCCCATCCAGATGTCATCTCTTTCAGGGAAGACCCTGCATTTTTCAACAAGATAATGCCAGACCACATTCTGCATCAATCACAACATCATGGCTGCGTAGGAGAAGGATCCGGGTACTGAAATGGCCAGTCTGCAGTCCAGATCTTTCACCTATAGAGAACATTTGGTGCATCATAAAGAGAAAGGTGCAACAAAGAAGGCCCAAGACGATTGAACAGTTAGAGGCCTGTATTAGACAAGAATGGGAGAGCATTCCTATTTCTAAACTTGAGAAACTGGTCTCCTCGGTCCCCAGACGTCTGTTGAGTGTTGTAAGAAGAAGGGGAGATGCCACACAGTGGTGAAAATGGCCTTGTCCCAACTTTTTGGGGATTTGTTGACACCATGAAATTCTGATTTAACATATTTTTCCCTCAGTTTTTTCTCAGTTTAGACTTTTGTTCCGTGATTTATCTTCTATTCTGAATAAAATATTAGAAGTTGGCACCTCCACATCATTGCATTCAGTTTTTATTCACGATTTAAAAAATAAATATTGTGCCAAAAAAGGCCATATGTCACCTTACAAAACCCAGCAATCAAAAAGGCGTATGCCCCCCAAAATGGTACTAGTCACCTTATCCTGCAAAAAAATGAGCCCCTACATAAAAGACAATCTCCCCAAAAATGAAGAAAAAAAAAACAATATATATATAGCTCTCAGAATATGGAGACACTAAAACATAATTTCTTTTGTTTCAAAAATACTATTGTGTTAAAGTGAAATAAATAAAAAGTTGACATATTAGGTAAAATAAAAATAGTGCCAAAAACCATTTTTTGTCACCTTATGTCACAAAAAGTGCAACACCAAGCAATCAAAAAGGCGTATGCCCCCCTAAAAAGTACCAGACAGTCACTTAATTCGGCAAAAAATTTGATCCTACCTAAGACAATTGGCTAACAAATAAAAGAAACTGGCTCTCAGACTATGGAGACACTAAAACATAATTTTTGATAAAAAAAATGCTTTTATTGTGTAAAAAAATTAAAAATATTGTATACATATTAGGTATTGCCATGTCCGTAAAAACTTGCTCAACAAAAATATCACAGGAGGCAATGCTTCTTGTGAAAAGCAAACCCAGAACTGGTGTGCGTTTTATATAGGGCAGCTGTAACCAACACCTCCAATCTCATCTCATTGATTGGACTCCAGTTGGCTGACACCTCACTCCAATTAGCTCTTGGAGATGTCATTAGTCTAGGGGTTCACATACTTTTTCCCCCTGCACCGTGAATGTTTACATGGTGTGTTCAATAAAAACATGGCAACATTTAATTATCTGTGTGTTTTTAGTTTAAGCAGACAGTGATTGTCTATTGTTGTGACTTAGATGAAGATCAGATCACATTTTATGACCAATTTGTGCAGAAATCCATATCATTCCAAAGGGTTCACATACTTTTTCTTGCAACTGTATATTCGATATAGTGCTATATATTTGAATTTTCGTAATATTCAAAAACAAAAATAGCGAATATTCAGAAAAAAAACGAATGTAGAAGAATTTAGCTTAATATAGTGCTATAATATTTTTTAATAGTTGTCATTTTTTTCCAATCTGAACTTCAGATAAGAAAAAAATTACAACTATTAGACAAAGAACTATATTGTCTAAATTGTTCTATATTCGTTTTTCTTTTAGAATATTTGCTATATTGCTATATATTCTTGTTTTTTAATATTACGAATATTCTAAAAAACAAATATATTCGTTTTCTAGAATTTTTTTTTTTTTTTTTTTAAACCTGCACAGTTGTTCCACTTTGGCATACTCCTCCCCGACAAGCGTCCCCGTCACCATGGGAACGCCTGGGGGTTAGAATATACCATCGGATCTGAGTTTTCACAATCTCACTGATTCTCATTACGAAAATTAGCATCATGAAAATTCCCAATCAACACTACTCCTAACGAATATTCGAATTTGCGAATATTCTACGAAATATTCGAGAAATATCGCAAATTCGAATATGACACCTGCCGCTCATCACTAGTACTGTCCCAGAGAATGAAAGTGGCAGTTTATAGTTTTTGTAATAATCCATTTCATAAGACAGGATCATTAAATGTAAAAGTAGAGAGTAGGTTTATAGTCTTTACCCGATCTAAGAAGCATTGCAGAAACCACTTTGTTGTATAAATTCCAGTGGACATGTCTTCTTTGTCCTATAAAATACAACCACAAGGTTTTAGGATGTTAAAAACCAAAAAGAAAATTTATGAGGAGCCATTCATTCATACTTCGTGTTGCTAAACCCGGATATATCCCCATTTTCACCCAGACAGCCCCCTTGACTCGAGCATCGGAGCAGTTCATGCTCCGATGCTCTCCTTTGCCCTGCGCTAAATCGCGCAGGGCAAAGGCATTTTCCCGAGTTCCTTGAAGGAGCACTGAAGCCTCTTCTTCCGGCTGCTCAGGGAGCTCGGTGACGTCACTGGCATTGATGAGCAGGCTTTAGTGCTGCCCTAGCCTGTAAAACAGCTAAAGCCCGCCCATCAATGCCAGTGACGTCACCGAACACACTGCTGAGCAAAAGCCTCAGGCCAGTAGTAGGTTATTGTAAATAAAAGAGCCCTTGCCCTGGATTCTGTTATCTCCCACTCTTCGTTTCAAACACTTTTCATAACGCTATTATATATAAAAAAAAAAAATAATAACCTTTTCATGACCCATCCTGTGCAGCTAACTACAGAGCTGTTTCTAATCTCCCCTTTATCTCTAAATTCCTGGAGCATCTGGTCTACTGTCACCTCATTCGTGATTTCTGGTCTATCTCCTTGATATATTATAATCTGGTTTTTGCGTCCTCCATTCTACAGAAAGTGCCCTCAGCAAAATGACAAATGAGCAGACAGCTAAAAACAGTGACTACTCTTTACTACTTCTCCTTGATCTATCTGCAGCATTTGACACTGTAGACCACCATATCTCCTCAAAACAAACAAAACTCATAAAACTAGAGAGGATTTGCATATTTTTTTTTCCAAGTTCCTACTACACTGTATGAAATTTTTATATGATGCCATTACAGTCTGACATAATGATCTCCAGCCTTGTGCTAGTCAACATTCTCATCTGATTACTGAAATGATCTCAGCAGGTCCTTTAATGACAGCAATGAAATGCAGTGGAAAGGTTTTTGGGGATTAAGTTAAAGGGACACTGACAGGCACAATTAGCATATTTAGGGGTATATATGGCAGTACAGGTCTTATAAAGTCTATTAAAATCATCTAAGTATCCCCCCTGTCCACCTTATAAATAGGGAAATATAACGTTTTATAACCTGCTTGTCCAGTCACCAATCTGCCCAAGGGGCTGCGTTTCATCTGAAAATGCGCCCAGCCAGCCGCTTCCAACTGCCGTTCTGAAGCCCCGCCCAGCTCATCAATATTCACTTCGCTGGGCGGCGGCTACAACTCTCTCCACGGTCACGATCCTGCGCATGGGCACCTATTATTAACCCCTTTTGAGATGTGAGTGAGCGGCGCTCTGAAGCGCTGCTATGAACAGTGCCTGGCGCATGCGCATGAGGCAGAGGCTGCAGCGGCCTCGGGGACGCAGGCAGGGTGTGTACGCAGGCGCGATCTAACCACAGCGGGGCGCAGGCGCATAAGAGTAGACATGAACGATGCCAGGAGGATTCGATTGCCCATGCGCAGGATCGTGACCGTGGAGAGAGTTGTAGCCGTCGCCCAGCGAAGTGAATATTGATGAGCTGGGCGGAGCTTCAGAACGGCAGTTGGGAGCGGCTGGCTGGGCGCATTTTCAGATGAAACGCCGCCCCTTGGCAGATTGGTGACCGGACAAGCAGGTTATAAAACTTTATATTTCCCTATTTATAAGGTGGACAGGGGGGCTACTTAGATGATTTTAATAGACTTTATAAGACCTGTACTGACATATATATACCGAAATATGGTAATTGGGCCTGTCAGTGTCCCTTTAATTTTCTTGGCAAAGGAGGACTATGCAATTCATCTGATCACTCTTCATAACATTCTGGAGTATATGCAAATTGCTATTATAAAAACTTAAGCAGCAACTTTTCCAATTTCCAATATTTATGTAATTCTCAAAACTTTTGGCCACGACTGTACACACCTCTAGATCATTTACCTTCACTCTAATGGTTTCTGTAAAGGCATATTTTCTCTGCATAGCTGCTAACCAGAAATGGCTCATCCTTGTTTTATATAAGAGCAGTGCTGTGAGCCAGTTAGATATCTCTGCTCCCCTCCTCTCTCATGCTGCTTCAACCACTGAGAAGCTGCACCCGCACCCCTTCCTCCCTATTGTCTTCTATTTACTGTTTTAGACTACAATACCAACCTCCAATCAGTGAAGAGATCATTCACTAGGCATTATTACTATATTGCACTGGCTTAACTGGGTGAGAGGCCCAAGTCGGGATTCAGCCCGAAACAGCTGTCTGCAGATAAGGTGCTGGCTTATTTAATAAGTTATGTTTCAAGGCATATTTAAAAGGGTTAAACATTGACTTATAGGTTAGCTGCCTTACATCTGTGGCATTAGAAGAAGAGCTGGTTAAGGGATCATTTGCATCCCTTTCTATACCACATCAACGCATTTCTCATCATTCTGACAGTTTTATTTAAGCAGAACCTTTTTAACTGAAGAAAAATAAACAAAAATCCCAAATCATTACATAAGAACCATATCACAAATATGTTACCATATGCTTTTTTAGCTTGGGGAAAAGCTTGCTGAGAATTTGTTCATGATGACTTTGAAATCTTTGAAGTTTGGGGAAGCCAGGGATGAAAAACCCTTCCAAGAAAAGAAGACACAGATGTTAGTCATATGACAAAACGATTCACAAATCTGTGCACAATATGATTATTATTTATTTGCTTATATAGCGCCAAAACATTTTGCAGAGCTTTACAATCATTGTCGTCACTTAAAGTCCCCAGTGGAGCTCACAAACTAAATTATCTACCATTATCTCTTGGGAGTTGTGGAGGAAGTCCATGTAAACACAGGGAGAACATACAAACTCCGGTTGATGGTTCATTTTCATAGGGGTAACAAGAGAAAAAGCACCCCATATTTTATCGTACCCATGTGGTCATAAACTGCTGCTTGGGCACACTGCAGAGTTCAAAAGAGAAAGAGCACCATGTACATTTGAGGTCTGGCTTGGTGATTTATACAACACTGGCGGACAACTGCAGATGCTCAGAGGTGAAATAACTAATAAGAATTGACCCCATTTTAGAAACCGCACAGTGAACAGAATTTACCAAGGGGTGTAGAAAGCATTTTAACCCCATCAATGTTTTGCAAAACTGGTTTTAGACTCACCCTACATGTTTTTTTTTTTTAACATGTCTTTTACTTGGACATACACCAGGGTGTAGGAATAGAAGCGCACCATGTGCATGTGAGGCCCAATGTGGTAATTTACGCATCTTGAGCAGACAATTGTAGAGGCTCTGGGGTAAAAGAATAAATATAACCCCCAAGAAGTGACCCGACTTTAGAAACTACAACCCTCAAGGTATTAAGTGAGCATTTTTACACCATAGGAATTTTGCAGAAATTAAATGACCCCCCTACACAATGTCTATTTTATTGGCGCGCACAGCAGACACCCAGAGCTAATGTATGTGATTGGCGATAACAATTAGTAAGATATAAATGTATTTATCACTTTTGGTGAAGGTCGTACCTGAAAGAAAAATCAAAATGGCCGATTTTTATCTTTTTTACCTCCACCCAAAAAAAAAAAAAAAAAAGAATAAAAAGTACACATATGTAAATGGTATCAATAAAGCACACATTGGCCTTCATAAAAATGAGCCCTCACATAGCTCTATAAAATGTTATGGGGATCAGAATATGGCAATGCAAAGAACATTTTTCCCAAAGCTTAACTTTTTTTTATATATTAAAACATTGCATAGGGAATCCAAAAATGTAAAAACCCATAAAACTATTGGGCAATTGCGTTTTTTTCCAATTTCTCCCCATTTGGAATTTTTTCCAGCTTCCTACTACATTGTGTGCAATATTAAATAGTGACATTAGAAAGTACAGCTTGTCCCACAACAAACAAGGTCTCAAACATCTATCTATCTCAAAAAAAATTATGGCTCCAGGAAGGCAGGGAGACAAAAATGAAAAAAAAAAAACAAAAAAAACCCAGTCCTTTAACGTTTAAATCTTAGAATGGTATATCCTCATGGTGACAACTGAATGTGTATTTGAAATTGCAAGACTTGTAAAATTCTGGTCTGGTCACCACATTAGATGATCAAACACTGATGACATGCCAATGTAGCAGCCATACTAGAGGATGCTTTGGTCAAAAGGGTTCTGAATGGATAAGTCAAATTATGTTCCCACCATGCTAAATAGAGGTTTGCAAGCGATGGTGAAAACTTGGCATCACCAATGCCTCAAATTAGCTGAATATAGAAGCGTTTTCAAACAAAATAATTATGGAACAATAAATACTGTAATACAATCAAAATAATAATTTTTAAGACATGGCAATAATTGGAGAAAAATGATATGAAAGCAGTCAACGCAAAGTCATGAGGAGTGGAGGCATATCAGGTTTCTATGTCACACATTAGCCAACAGTATGTATCTCCCATTATACTATGCTAAGACTTCCAAGACATGCTTGGAGATCTGCTGGACAACGACTAATTGCTTGGGAAGGAATTCCAGCCACTGACATAGGTTTGCATTAAAGAACCAATGCCCTCTACAACTGGCCTCATGGGCAGAGAGAATCAGCTCTAAGGAATTTTGCAGAGGGAATAAAATATAGGAACTAATGGATTTTGTATCAGGATATAATCATACTCTTTTTGCATGATGCTCCCTCTACAAAACTATCATTTAACACTTTGTTAATTCTACATTAACCCATTATAGAATGGGCTAATTTTTGCCTTTGCATTTTAGTTTTTTCCTTCTCCCAATTCAAGATCAATACCTTGGACTAGTTTGGACTATTTTAGGTTTACCTGTTGCGCACTGGGTCCATATTAGATTCAGGACTGTTAATTAATGTCCTTATTTGCAGAGTGTAACGAAACCCGTTTGACCAGGTTTCTGAACTCTGTTTTACCAAATTTTTTACTATTTTTACTATATATATTTTTTTAACAGAACCATTTAATTTCCAATGCTATACCACATTTATACAGTTATGTTCACTACTGTAAAGAAATGAAAATGTTTGAAAAAATTATTTTTACATCGCTATAAGTTTCTATATTTTTAGCTACAGAACTGTGTGAGAGTGTGTTTTTGGCAGGATAAGCTGCAGCTTTTATTAGTACTATTCTGAGATTTTCCACACTCCCCAACTTCCCATAATCCTAACTTTTTAATTTTTCAATTCATGTAGCCTTATGAGGGCTTATTTTTTGTGGGACAAGTTGTACTTTCTAATGGCACCATTTACGGTTGCATATTATGTAGTGGGAAGCAGATATTTTTTTTTCCAAATGGGGTGGAATTGGGAAAAAATGCAATTCTGACAAAGGTTTTTATTAATGTTTGTTACACCGTACACTATGCGGTAAAATATACCTGTTACCTTCATTCTTCAGGTCAGTACGGTTACAACGATACCACACTTATATAATTTTTCTTGCGTTTTAATAATGAAAATAAAATAAAATAAAACCTTTGAGAAAAAAAAAAAACATACCATATTCTTACCCCTATTACTTTCTTGTAGATATGTGTACGGGGCTGTGTGAGGGCACCTTTTTTGCAGGACAATCTGTACTTTTCAGTGATACCAATATGAAGTATGTGTGACTTTTTGATCACTTTTTATAAAAAAAATTATTGGGGAGTTTAAGTGACAAAAAATGGCCAATATGCCATTTATATTCTTATAGTTTGAGTGTATGGGCATTTTCGCACGTGGCGATGCCCATGATGTTTATTTTTTATTATTGGTTAAGTATTTTTAGTTTTTTTTAAGGAAAGGAGGGTGAATCGATTTTCTAAAAACCTTTTTTTCACTTTTTTTTTTTAAGTCACCTTGGGTGACAATAACTGGCAATCATTACATTGCCCATTGTATTCATTGATGGCTATATAGCCATCATTGAACACTTAATTTGCAATATAACAATACAGTGCTGCCACCTAGTGGCCTGCATTAGTATATTCCTGAAAAAGACTGCGAAGACTGCTGGAGGCTTCGGGCTATTTCAGCAATGTAACAGGTACCCAATCTCAACCGGAGAACGCTGTTACCGGAGCAAAAGAGTGCGGCTTCCGCTTCTGGACTGCATTATGGCTGATTGCATACATGTGCCGTGGGTCTCCGCTATTTAAATTAGCAAAAACCCGGCGGTTATGGCTCCTGCTGCACGTGCGAGCGGGCGCCATGTTTAAAGACTGGACTTCCGCTGTACATGTACGATTAAGGTCCTGAAGGGGTTAAAAGGCAGCTTACTATGACAGGCCTGGGAGCCTTCACCAGGCCCCAGCTTGCCATAGAAACAGATCAGACCAGCGTCGCTACTGACTGCTGCATCTGAGGGGTTAAATGACCAGTATCAGAGTTAACGCCTATCCCAATGAGCAGCAGCAGATATCTGCCATGTTATACAGCCAGAGCCCATGGTTTGTAGAACAGGATCAGCTTGCGAGTAGGGTTGCACTGAGTATCAAATTATGGATACCCAATCGATACTTTTGTAACGGTATCAATTCGATACCGGGATTTGCCATTTACTGATACTAGGCCGATACTACTAGTATCACAGAACATGACATATGCTGCTCTCAGCACACTCCATGTTCCCTCAGCAGCACACGAAAGAAGGAGTCTTCTCCCTCCTCCCGTGCCACCAATGACAAGTGAGAGGGGAAGAGGAGGGGCTTTGGCCACTGCCCCACCAATGAAGATAACTAAACCATTAATGCAAATAAAGGAGGCGGTTGCTGGCGTCAGAATCGCATACCCAGCACCTAACCTCTATGACAGGGAGCTGTGATCCGCGGCAGTTAACCCCTCAGGTGCGGCACCGGGCTTCCTACCGTTGCCCCATGTGGCCAATTCGAGCAGTGGTAGTTGGGCTGAACACTCTCAGCCTTGCAGATAAGGCTGAAAGTGTTCTTGCTGAAATTCTTATTTTGGCCACCAGATGGCAGGCCAGGATAAGAAATAAGCAAAATTGACTGTAAAATGGCAAATAAAACCAAATAAATGAACTTTGCACAATATTCAAATTTTTCGCGTTTCACGTGTGTGTGTGTGTGTGTGTGTGTGTGTGTGTGTGTGTGTGTGTGTATATATATATATATATATATATATATATATGTATATATACACACACACAGGTGAAATGCGAAAAATTTGAATATTTTGCAAAGTTCATTTATTTCAGTAATGCAACTTAAAAGGTGAAACTAACATATGACATAGACTCATTACATGCAAAGCGAGATATTTCAAGCCTTTATTTGTTATAATATGAAACCCCAAAGTATCAATTTTGAGGTACCCTTTGCTCAGGGGATATGGATTAATTAGCTGACTAGAGTGTGACACTTTGAGCCTAGACTATTTAACCTTTTCACAAAATTCTAATTTTAAGCTGCATTAATGCAATTACTTTTAATTTGCATTAATGAAATAAATGGACTTTTGCACGATATTCACATTTTTCGAGTTTCATCTGTAAACATCATGGGTATCAACACTACTTAAAACGCCCATACTATTAAAATAGAAAAACATAACGGAAAAAAGGGTCAAAATGGCCGATTTGCAATTTTTTTCCTTGCTTCTCTTACCCCAAAAAATGGAACAAAATGTGATCAAAAAGTCACACATACACTCCAAAATTGTATCAATAAAAAGTACAGATTGTTCCACAAAGAATGAGCCCCTAAACAGCTCAGTAGACATAAGTATAAAAAAAAAGTTATGGGGGTCAGAATATGGTGATGTAAAAAAAATAAAAATTAAATATGTTCTCAAAGTTTAAATTTATTTTTACACTATTTAGACATAAAAAAAACATATACATATGGGGTATCGTTGTAATCTTACTGACCCAGAGAATGAAGGGCATTGGTCAGTTTTGCCTTAAACAAAACTCTGTGGGAACAAAAACCTGTAAAACGGTGGAGGGATTGCTTTTTCCCCCCCTCCAATTCCACCACATTTGGAATTTCTTTCCCACTACATTTTATGCCATAATTAATGGTGGCATTAGAAAGTACAACTTGTCCCTCAAAAAATAAGCCCTCATACAGCTATGTGACCGGAAATATAAAAAAGTTATGGCTCATGGAAAAACAGGAAATAAAAATTAAAACGCAAAAACAAAAAAACTCTTTTAGCCAAGGGGTTGAAAGAAAAATGTTTTTGCATTGCTGCTTCCCAAGACCCATAACTTTTTTATTTTTCTTTCCATGGAGTTGTGTGAGGGCTTGATTTTTGCGGGACAACGTGTATTTTTAATTTGTATAGATTTGAAGTAAATGACGCTTTTTGATCGCTTGTTATTAATGTGACATTTATGTAGTCTGGGTCATTACAGATGCAGCAATACTAAACATATGGGGGAGATTTATTTATTTTTGCAATTTTTTTCATTGAAAAGTGTATTTTCAATGGAAAAAATGCGATTTTTTAAATATAATAAATGTGTTTTTTTACCACTTAACAGTCCCACAAGGGGACTATAATAGACAGTATTTTGAATGCTTTTAAAATGCAATGAACTACCCCTATAGTGCATTGCATTTTAATGGCAATGCTATTCCAACATTGACCAACAGGCCTGCTGGAAATTACTGAAGGCTAGTCTACGTCCTACATCACACACCTGCCAGCCTTCACACACATCGGCACCCCGCCATCATATTTGCAGGGTGCCGATGGGAGACAGAGGGAGTCCGCTCCCTCTGTCAGCACTTTACATGCAGCGTCATTGCCTGCAGCATGTAAAGTGTTAAACAACCCGGATCGGCATTCCTGCCGGTCGGGGCTGTTACAGCAGGGCCGCGGCTTTCAAGAGAGCTGGGTCCCCGCTCTCCGGACCAGCCTATGGCCCCTTAGTGACCGCAGTGAAAAGGTGTAAGGGGTTAAACGTTAGTTATCTTCATTGGTGGGTAGTGGCCACAGCCCCTCCCCTCCTCTTCCCCTCTCACTCCCCCCCAACTATTAAAAACATTGGTGGCGTAGGTCCCCCCCCCCCCCCCCTGTATTAAATTATTGGTGGCAGTATCAAATAGTTATCAAATAAAAAGTAAAAAACTAAACTAAACAAAAAAGAACCACCTAAATATTAAGTATAAATCACCCTTTCCCAATTTGACAAATAAATTATATAAACAATAAATAAACATATTACATATCGCCACGTCTGAAAAGTCCAAACTATTAAAAAAATATCTCCTATGCGGTGAACGCCGTAACAGAAAATAAATACAAAATAAAAACTGTGTGATTCGCCATTTTTTGGTCACCTTGTTCCCACAAAAAATAGGATAGGACTGTTCGATTATGGGCCGGACGTTCCATAAAATGCGGAATGCACGCGGCTTTTTTGGAGTTTTATTTTTTCGCGTAGTATCGAATGGTATCTAGTATTACAATACTTTTTTATGGTATCGAAATCGAATCAAAATTTTGATATCGTGACAACCCTACTTGTCAGCCCGGTCTATACATCCCCTTAACATCAATCCATCGTCCAGCACCTGGATCTAAATACTTTTGTAATTGCATGTAATTAAATATTCAGTATAGTCACTGAGTTATTTAATAAAATGTATCTGTATAGCTCTGTATAGCGCCGCCTGCTCTGTTTTATATTTCTTTGACCTGCTCACTGAGAAGGCCGCACATGCTCAGTTTCATTCTTCAACTGCCTCCTGAGTTATGACAGGGAGAGCATGGACATGTCCCTTGAGCCGCAGCAGAAAATCTGAATTAGACTTACCGGTAATTTGATTCCCATGAAATCACCCTGACGGCCACAAGGAGATTGACCCTTAAACTCTGTAGGGGCAGGAACAGAGAAAGGTTAATACGCCCCCCCCCTCCCTCCACCAGTGCTTTCCAAAATTATCAGAGTGAAGGTGGAGACAACAATATAAACTTATTATACAAATAGAAGGTATTGCTTCATACCTCCACACAAAAAATTAAATTAGGGAGGGAATAATGGGCCGTCATAGTGATTTCATGAAAACCGAATTACCGGTAAGTCTAGTTCCGATTTTCCATATCACTATGACTGCCACAAGGAGAGATCCAAAATTATAATATCAAGGGGTATACTGCCTGAAGGACCTTACGTCCAAAAGACAGATCAGCAGTATTTGAAACATCTAAGCGGTAATGTTTTATAAAAAGGTATGTACACTGGACCAGGCTGCCGACCTACAAATGTCTTCCAAGGAGGCACCTGCTCTTTCAGCCTGTGAAGAGGACATAGCTCTGGTTGAATGAGCTTTTAGGTTAGTTGGACAAGAAAAACCCTGAGTGGTATAACAATGGGAAATTGTGCACTTAATCCATCTAGCAATGGAAGATCTAGACAACCTATTCCTGAGGGCTGAAAAAGAAGACTATCGGACTACCTAAAGTTTTTTGTGACCTCCAAGTATTTTAGAACCGCTTGTCCAACATCTAGGGTGTAAAAAGAAGTCTCCCCGCTATTTTTTGTATTATTGCAAAAAGATGGGAGGATGATCTCCTGATCTCTGTGGAAGTCGGATACTACCTTGGGAAGGAACCCCGGATCTAGTCTGAGTATTATCCTATCTTCCAGGATTCTGAAATAGGGCTCCCTAATTGAAATAGCCTATATCTCACCCAGCCTTCTTGCAGACGAGATTGCAATCAGAAATGCTGTTTTAAAATTATAGAAATTTGAGCGGACAGTCTTCCAGAGGTTCGAATGGACTCCTGGTTAGGCTGTTTAAAACAGTATTAAGGTTCCAGGAAGGAAATCGTGATTTTAGTGTGGGTCTCAGTCTAGCTGCAGCTCTCATGAATCTTCTGATCCACCTTTGGCTTGCTAAGTCCACATCAAAGAAGCAGCTAAAAGCTGTGGTGGTGGTTCTGGAGAGTTTCTTCTGTCATCTTTAAAGGGGTTGTCCGGGTTCAGAGCTGAACAGGACAAACCTATTTTCACCCAGGCAGCCCCCCTTACTTGAGCATCGGATCAGTTCATGCTCCGATGCTAAATCGTGCAGGGGAAAGGCTCTTTTGTTTACAATAACACACTGCCCGGCGGAGGCTTCCGCCGGGCAGTGTGTTCGGTGACGTCACCGGCTCTGATGGGCAGGCTTTAGCGCTGCCCTAGCCGTTTCACTGGCTAGAGCAGTGCTAAAGCCCGCCCATCACGGAAGAAGAGGCTTCAGCGCTCCTGCAAGGGACCCGGTACATCACAGAGTCTAAGAAAAGTTGACTTCCGGCAAAGAATTTCCTGTAAGAACACGGGGCTTGAGAAACATGTGGAAAAGGTAGGCCATGGATGTATGTTATATGTTTGTCTGTCTTGTACTAATGTAACAAAGTCCTCAATCCTGGACAACCCCTTTAAAGGTTTCCCACTCTGCACTTAGCTCCATGAAATTTGAGGATTGTCTGCTTACCGAAAGGGCCCAGGAACCTTGGTAACAGGAGTCCCCAAATTTTGCACCCCCGCCCGACTGGCTGGCATCGGTCTTTATCTGGACAAATGGAGACTTCCTCCAGTTCACTCCCTGTGAGATTGTTGCTCACCTTCCACCACCTTAAGGAGGTCTTTACGTAGCCTGGAATGTGAACTTTGCAGTCTAACTACCTTTATTGTTTGTCCCAGATGTCCAGAATCCAGGACTGCATGGGACGAGAATGCAGCTGTCTCCACATTACTGATGCGATGACAGGCTGTCAATGTTCCCAGCAAACTCATAGCCTCTCTCACCGAACAGATTTTCTTCCTCTGGAAGGACCTGATTTTTTTCCCCCCAAAGCCTGAACCTTGTCTAAGGGCAGGAAGGTGGTCTGTGACTGCGAGTCCAGGATCACTCCCAGGAACCGTACTCTGGTTGATGCATGTAGACAGGATGTCTGTGGATTGACGATCCAGACGAGTAGATAAAAAGATCTCTAGATCTGTTCGTAATTGATCTATCGTATCTCCTACTAGTAAGAAATCCTCTAGATAGGGAATCAGATTCAGCTCACTCTGTCTCAAGAATGCAACCATCTCTATTACCAATTTGGTGAATATTCTGGGAGCCGAGGAAATTCCAAATGAAAGAGCCGTAAATTGAAAATGGCACGTGTTGCCCCGTTGGTCTTTTGGCAAATCTTAGAAATTTTTGAGAGCTGCGGTGGATCGGGATGTGATAGTAAGCGTCTTAAATCCACAGTACACATCCATGCATTATTTTTTTTTATTAGAGGAATTAGAGATCCCAAGGATTCCATCCTGAATTTCCTGTAAGTAACGTACTTGTTGAGAAATCTCAGGTTTATAATCATACGGAATGATACTTCTTTCTTTTTTACCAGAAAGAGACTGGAGTAAAATCCCTGACCTTGTTCTGAGACTGGGACCTGAATTATGACACCTAGCCCTATGAGGTCTTTGATACTTTGCTGATACTTTGCCAAATGCCGCTCTGAGCTTGCCTCGAACCCAGATTGGATATCAGAAATCTCCTTGGGGGGTACTGAAAAAAAATTCTATCTTGTAGCTCGCTCTAACTACTTCCGGAGCCCAGGGATTTGAGGTTATATTTTCCCAGGCAGATAGAAAATTCTTCAGTCTTCCCCCCACTCTGGCATCATTGTTTACCACTGGGTTTACTCTGGGGGTTAAGGAGAAATCCTTTCCCTTTACCTCCTTTGGGATAACTCCAGCAGCCTGACTTCCCTTTCCCTCTGAAGGATCTTGTGTCCGGGAAAGGAACGAAAGGGCACTTTCCTCCTATAAATTCTATCCTCAGGAAATCCCTTCTTTTTGTCAGAAGCCTTTTCAAGTCTAAGACTGGCCCGAAGACGTAATCACCTGAAAAAAAGATAGACCATAATTTCATTTTTGAAGTTTTATCCCCCGGACCAGGATTTCATCTAAAGGGCACGACGTGCCGCATTAGAAAGACCTGCATCTTTAGCAGAAAATCTAATGGATTCTGCGGAAGCATCTGCCAAAAAGGCCGTTGCAGATTTAAGTAGGGAGAAAGAATTTATTATCGCCTCCTTGGGTGTCTTATTCGTCAAATGGGATTTTAGTTCGTTCAGCCAGATGTGCATGGACCTCGCAGCGATGTTAGATTTAAGATGAAACATAAAGGCTTCCCAAGATTTGCGTAATAAGCTGTTTTCCTCTCCATGGGGGTCTCTCAATTGTAATGCATCCTCAAAGGGCACACAGTTTTTTTTTTAAATTGACCTTGGCCACTTGCACGTCTCTCTTAGGGATCTCTTCAAATATTTGGACTCTGCCAGATAAAACAATAGACACTGGATCGCCATAGTCTCTTCTCAGGGTCTGACCATTCCTCTAAGATCATATCCCTAATGTTTTCATTAATTGGGAACACTTTGGCTATTTTGGTCCTTAGACCCCCAAACATCTCCTCCTGAATAGATTGAGGTTTTTGAATGTCCTCTACCCCCATGGTGGCTCTTACAGCTTTTAGGAGATCCGATATCTCCTCAGCGGCAAAATATAAATTTTTACTGCCCTCAGGGACTTCTCCTTCCGAAAGAGGGTACTCATCCTCTCACTGCCTGGAAGAGGAAGCATCGTTACCCATGCACTCAGAATCAGAAGAGGAGGGTGGAATATTTTTTTGCCTCTTTGGAGGTAAGGGTACCTGGTCACATTCCCACATCTGGGATAATAAAGCTTGACCTCCTCCTGGATCATGGAGCAACACTCGTCCTTTAGAGACACACATTCCTCCCGGAGTATATTAGAAATGCATTCTTTGCAGATCTTTTTGGGGTATCCATCTGGTAACCTTTTAAAACATGAAATGCATTTTGCCGTTTTTTTTTGTTTCTTTTGAGCCTCCTTAGATACCTATGAGGCGAGAACAGACCCAAAAATTTAGACGAATGGACATATGTATTGCGGAATAGGTGCACCACCGCTGTGCGCAATAATCAGATGAGACCCTGAATAATATAAAGGGTGAATCCTGACCCCAATGAGTGCCATAGAAAAACAACAATCCCCACCGGGAATTTACAGGAGGCTGAGTAGGAGCATCAAGCTCTTCCTTGTTTTGTCGCCCGCCTCCTACGTCACTTCCTGGACGCACCGGAAGTGACGTGATCCAATATGGTAATGCACCGGGCGCTCTCTCCAGCTTAAGCCACCAGGGTCAGGAGGAGGGCGCTACCCCGGGAGCAGGCTCCGGATCTACCAGAGCGAGCCCTCCAGTCTCTCTCCTGCCCAATGTTGATACTAGACCGCCGGCGAGCAGGGAGCACTGCATGTCCTGTGGTTCAAGATAAGTGCCACAGCACCCTTCTCCTTACCAGGAGATCCACATTAATAAACGCCAACTTCTTTCTTCATCTCCCTGACACACAGAGAGAACTTTCTCTGCCCTGGTCTCTGTAGCAGATAACGGCCAAGAGGATAGAGAAGGCGCTCATAGGGTAAGTAAATTCAGCAAATCAGATTTCTAATGAAAGAAATGGTTTGCTCACCTATTGTGGTTGCATCAATTGGATGCAACTGCAATGGAGAACGAGTGTAGATAAATGACGGTTGGTGCAGCCTAGATTCGTCCGATCGCCTTGGGCAGGAGCCACCCTGCCACTTGGGTAACGGTATGAAGAAGAGTACGCTAGACCTTAGGTAGAGCGTGTGGACCACAGAGGGCGCACGAAACAACCGGTCAAAGACAATATTTTTGTTTCAGCAGTATTCCATTTATTCGTAAGACAACGCGTTTCAGGGTGCTAGGGTCCCCTTTATCAAGTCTAAAATAAAGATTAGGTAAAAAACGGAGAAAACATGTTTTGGGAAAACACTAAATTTGTGCTCCACTATATAACAAACAAATAGATTATGAGGATAAATATATAAATAAATAGATAAATGAATAAAATACGCATGAATCTAAATTACCAAGGCATACACTGATAAAATAATAAATATACACCTGTATAAAGGGAGGGTGTATCTCATATATATATATATATATATATATATATATAAAAAAAACATGGCATCAAATTGATAGTATATATATATATAGAAAGAAAGTCCGCAGCACTCCTTCAAGTAAAAAAAGTGTAATTTATTCACACATGTCAGACAACGTTTCGGTCCTCTCACAAGACCTTTTTCAAGTCAACTTGACTTGAAAAAGGTCCTGTGAGAGGACCGAAACGTCTGACATGTGTGAATAAATTACACTTTTTTTACTTGAAGGAGTGCTGCGGACTTTCTTTCTCTACTGAATTTGTCCCATATCGAGGGACCACCGCGGGCACCCACACAGCTACATCTGCACTTGAGGGAGTGCTGCCTGACCCTTTCCATGTGTATATATATATATATATATATATATATATATATATATATATATATATATGTATACACACACACACACACATAGGAAAAATACATAGAGGATAAAAAATGTATATAAAAATAAATAAATTAATAATAATCATAATAAATGAGATAAGTACCAGAACAAAAACCATAGCAATAATGTTTCTGTACTGATGTCTATCCCTACCATGAGAGTGATCTGTATGTCATATATAAATAATTAGCACAAATGTGAGCCACTAGCATAAAAGTCCATATAGTCAGTCTATTTGATGTGGTTGCTGGTAAACCATAGTAGAAGAGCTAGGCTGATATTTCCATACATTTGAAGAAAAACAGCTCTTTATTCCAACATCCCACATACAGCGGGCATTGAAACTACAAAACGCTTTTTAGAAACAGATGACCATCTTTCCGGCAAACATAGGGATTTTATATTGGATGCAATTCACTTTATTTTAACGCATAACGTTTTTACATTTGAGGACAAGATCTACAGGCAACGAAACGGGAACGCAATGGTGACGCGTTTCGCGCCGAGCTTTGCCAATTTATATATGGGCTGCTTTGAAGAAGAGTTTATTCACTTGAGTCAATATTGGAAGAAAAACATCATATTCTATAAGCGTTATATAGATGACCTTATAGTGATCTGGAATGGCCCCAAGGAAGAAGCCGAATCATTCGTTAGCTACCTCAATAAAAATACGTGGAATCTCTCGTTTACATCCAACCTAACTACCTCATCTATCGAATATCTAGACCTACTACTCTATTCAGAGAATAAGACCATCAAGTCCAAGACACATTTCAAAACAGTCAACGGTAATAGTTACCTTGACTATAGGAGTGCCCACCACAGAAAGTGGAAAAATAACATACCGTACAGTCAATTCAAACGGATCAGGAGGAATTGTACTGATGATGGCGACTTCCTCACTCAGAGTGAGATACTACGATCTAGATTCATGAGGAAGAGATACCCGAAAAGAATTGTAGATTACGTGTTCGTGCGGGCAAAAAATCAGAGCCAAGAAGAATGCCTGAACATAAAAAAGAAGAATGAGCCGGACGAAACATCAAAAACCATGGACTATAAGACCTCTTTTATTACAACTTTTAACCCTAACCATGAAGTTTTAAGAACCATTTTATCTAAACACTGGCACATACTCAAATGTGATCCATATCTAAAAGAGGCCATACCGCAAAAACCGCACATTATCTTCAGGAAGGCTAAATCTCTGAAGAATGTACTTGCACCGAGTAAACTGAAGAAGAAGAGTCCTACCACAACCTTAGCTGGTGCAACGAGCCATTTGAAACTTACAGGCACTTACAAATGCAATCACAAACTATGCAAATGTTGTAGCAATATTACAAATCGTAGACAGTCATTTAAGAGCAATGTGACGGGGGAGGAATACCCAATTAAAAGTCTTCTAAATTGCTCTTCTTCCTATGTTATATATGTAATGGAGTGCGAGTGTGGGCTACAGTACGTAGGCCGCACCATCCAGTCACTAAGAGAAAGACTAAATAAACACCGCTGGAACATCTCACGGGGCTACCTCAAACATAGTGTGTCCCGTCATTTCCTGACCTTCCACAATAAAGACCAATCCGGATTGACAATCACACCCATCGAAACCATTATAGAAACAATTTCGGATAGATTTAGGACTCTACAGAAGAGAGAGATGTTTTGGATATTCAAATTACAAACCCTCGAACCCTATGGACTCAATGAGTCCTTGGAGAGCAAGTGCTTTTGACCACCCCTCCGCTAAGCACAAAATGAAATAAGCTTTTCAGTTACACCTCAATGCTTTATTCCCGGGGGCAATCCATTCCCCTGGTGTAATCATTTTATCTTAATTTTACCACATCACCACTCATACCCATTTAAATCACACTTTTACTCTCTCTCTCTACAGCGCACGTGAGTATAATGCGCTGCTCTCTGCTCAACATACCATGGCAGCCAGGACTTCAGCAGCGTGACTCCTGGCTGCCATGGTAACCGATCGGAGCCCCAGCATTACACTGCTGGGGCTCCGATCGGAACTGCAAACTGCCACCAATGATGGGGGGGAGGAGGGGGACCCTGTGGCCACTGCCACCAATGATGGGGGGGAGGAGGGGGACCCTGTGGCCACTGCCACCAATGATTAATACTGGGGAGGGAGACATATTACCAGAGGGGACAAATCAGAGGCTGGGGAAGGGGGGCAGATCAGAGGCTGGGGAGAAGATCAGAGGCTGGGGAAGGGGGGCAGATCAGAGGCTGGGGAAGGGGGGCAGATCAGAGGCTGGGGAGAAGATCAGAGGCTGGGGAAGGGGGGCAGATCAGAGGCTGGGGAGAAGATCAGAGGCTGGGGAAGGGGGCAGATCAGAGGCTGGGGAGAAGATCAGAGGCTAGGGAAGGGGGGCAGATCAGAGGCTGCAGGGGGGCAGATCAGAGGCTGCAGGGGGGCAGATCAGAGGCTGCAGTGGGGCAGATCAGAGGCTGCAGGGGGGCAGATCAGAGGCTGGGGGAGCACATGAGAGGCTGGCGCCATGGTCAGCTCCCTGCTGTTGTGTGCACTATGCACAGGGCAGCAGGGAGAGTGTAAAGTCCTATTCACCCTAATAGAGCTCTATTAGGGTGAATATGACAAGGGTTCTAGCCCTTAAGGAGGCCAATAGTTAATAAATAAAAAGTAAAAAAATATATATATTTAAACACACACCCCCCCCCCCCCATATAGAAAACAATATATCGCAATATATATCGCATATCGCACATGCTTAAAATTATATCGCAATATAGATTTTAGGCCATATCGCCCACCCCTAATATATATATATATTTTTTTTTATACTATCAATTTGATGCCATGTTTTATATATTTATATATATATATATATATATATATATATATATTAATATATATATACATACATACATACATACATAAGATACACCCTCCCTTTATACAGGTGTATATTTATTATTTTATCAGTGTATGCCTTGGTAATTAGATTCATGCGTATTTTATTCATTTATCTATTTATTTATATATTTATCCTCATAATCTATTTGTTTGTTATATAGGGGAGCACAAATTTAGTGTTTTCCCAAAACATGTTTTCTCCGTTTTTTACCTAATCTTTATTTTAGACTTGATAAAGGGGACCCTAGCACCCCGAAACGCGTTGTCTTACGAATAAATGGAATACTGCTGAAACCAAAATATTGTCTTTGACCGGTTGTTTCGTGCGCCCTCTGTGGTCCACACGCTCTACCTAAGGTCTAGCGTACTCTTCTTCATACTGGTCTCTGTAGGGACAGCAAACACTGGTGTATGGTGGAGGAGGGGGCGTAACTAGAATTCTATGGGCCCCAGGGCAACCTTTGAATTTGGGCCGCCCTGTGGCAATAATAACCATGAGCACCACCGTGCCCCTCATGTGGCAGACGTGGCACGGTGGTGTTCATTGTTATTATTGCCAATGTTTTGTCAATCGCCCCCTTTCTCACTATATTTAATATTGCCCCCACTCCTATATATTTAATTTTTGCCCCTCTCTGCATATATTTCATTTTAATTTTTCCCCCTCATTATTTGCTGCCCCTGCCCTCATATGGCCGGCGTGGGCCCCCCTTTCTGAATTCAGACATCAGTGCCGGTTATTATAATGTGATATGATATTAGGGCAGGGGCAGCAAATAATGAGGGGGCAAAATGAAAAGGAAATATATAGAGAATGGGGGCTAAATGAAATATAGGTAGAGAGGGGCCACTGACAAAACTTTGGCAATAATAACCCAGTTATAATTGCCAATGTTTTGTCAGAGGCCCCCTCTCTACCTATATTTCATTTTGCATAAACAACTAACACTTGTTTCCCTTTTTAGCTTCTATGTAAGCGATCCAATATCACCTTTAGCGCAACCAATAATCAATAATGGATCAAATATAAATCACAAATTGCAACTCCAACAACATGACTTTATGCAAAAATCAATAGTTTTTATTGGTACATACAGAGTTACAACCATTTCTGGCCTCACAAACATTAAGAACCCTTAGAATGTCACTCAGACTGCAGATGTGTGGTAATTACAGTACATATTGGTAAAGTGCAAGTGCATACATATATACGAGGAAAGGTATAGTCAGTGCCTATCAGAAGTATTGTCCAGTCCAGTATTGTATTGTCCGGTCCAATTATAGACCCTGGACTGTATGGACATTAACTCACACTCTGCTACATACAGACATAATATAAGAGGCAAAGAACTAAGCATACTGACCCACATATCTGCCACACCACCTACAGTCCGTGCCCCGACGCGCGTTTCGCCGTCAGCTTTTTCAAGGGGTAATGATAATAATATTTCATTTTGCCCCCATTCTCTATATATTTCAGTTTTTGCCCCTCATTATTTGCTGTCCCTGCCCTGCCCTCATATGGCCGGTGTGGGCTCCCCCCTTCCTGAATTCAAACATTAGTGCCACTGATCATCACCTGCCCCACGTACTTGCAGGCTGTGGAGGGCTTCAGTTCGGCGCGCAATCCCGTGGCTCTGCCTGCGGGATTGCAGTGTCATTCCAGCAGTGATCCCGCGAGACCCGCTGCAGGAGGTCATGGGTCTCGCGGGAATATGACAGGTTATGAAGCACAGCGCAGGCGCACTCAAATTATAAGGAGGGCCTGGCCACCGCACTGAAAAAAAGCACTTGTGGGGCCGCGGGCCCTCCCCCATGCCCGCCCCTGTCCTGGCGTCTTCCCTCCTCCAAACAATCTTCCAGGGCCCGGTCCTGGGCCACGGCCCGGTGGTTGGGGACCGCTGTTGTAGGGTATACACAACACCAATTAATAATTACATATTCAATAGCTCAAATCTGTATGTGTAACTAACAAATATGCCATCTATAAATACATATTCATAACATGAATACATATTTAAAGTAATTTACATAAGAACAGTATAACTTCATAAAGTCCACAAAGAAGATCAGTAAGCCAAGTGGGACACCTTGTGGGCATAAAAAGTTACTACCATACATTAACTTCACTATTGTATTTAGAAACCGGGAACAGGAGACTAGCAGGTAATACCAAATAGGTATATAGTATCAATTAGTAATCCTGAGACTAATATACATATAAAATACCCAACAATAAAAGTTCCCCACCACCCCGGTCCCAATGTACATACAATAGTAGAGGCCAATGGTACACCCACACCAGGGTTCCACCCCTCAAGATGTGTTTCTCTATAGAAAGCTTCAAATGGGGTTGGCTGGAACCTATACCAGGCTGTTTTTAAACCCTAATTCATTGGTGTTCCTGAGGTCCAGGGTTACATTAATAACTCTCTATATGTGATTTAGGGCTCATTCACACGACCAAGGTTTCACTTCAATAAGGGCCGTCCGTTCCGTTGCACAAATTGCGGAAGGCACACAGGTGGCATCTATGTTTTGCGGATCCGCAATTTGTTGGCCGCAAAACACGGCACGGTCATGTGAACGAGCCCTTAATGTGAGCACTTGACTGCTGGGGACACATCAACATGGCACCACTTGTCTGTGGATGATTGATTGTCTGCAATTTATGGTACTAACTATTCTGCAAAGCAGGTGTCCCACTCGTCTTTTTCATCTTCTATGTGGATTAATGATTTTTTTTCTTCTTGTTTCATATTGGTATTAATAAAGATACTAAAGGGTATCTGTAAGCAGATTTTTAATTAAGAAACTGGCTGACCTGTTACATGTGCGCTTGACAGCTGAAGATATCTGCGTTGATCCCATGTTCATATGTGCCCACATTGCTGAGAAAAATGACATTTTAATATATGCAAATGAGCCACTAGGAACAATGAGGGGCTTGCTATTACTCCTAAAGCAGTGGTGGTGAACCTATGGCACAGGTCCAGAGGTGGCACCCAGAGCCCTCTCTGTGGGCACCCAAACCCTGGAAAAAGTCTATGGTGTACCAATATGCCTTAGACTTTTCCTGCCATTCATCAGCGCAGCACATTTAGCTAGTATAGCTAAATGATAAACTACATGGAAGATATACTATATTGGACTGGAGTATTCAGGTTAAATTGCTGCGTTGGCACTTTGCAATAAATAAGTGGGTTTTGGGTTGCAGTTTGGGCACTCGGTCTGTAAAAGGTTCGCCATCACTGGCCTAGAGGCTCCACTCTCGCTGAAATTGCCCTTTGATTCACAGCAACAGGTGTTAGGATGTTTTCACTGCCTGGACCTATTGAAGTGCATGGGGCACAGCAGTTGCAGAGAGAGCTGAGCCTCTAGGTGCAATGGCAACGCCCCTGTTGATCCTAGAGGCTCATTTGCATATATTAAAACTTCATGTTTCTCAGTAATGTGGGCACATATAAACATGGGACCAACACAGATGCCTTGAGCTGCCAAGTGCACATATAACAGGTCAGCCAGTTTTATAGGTACAAATCTGCTGACAGGTGGCCTTTAATTATGTGTTCTTGCATAGCAAGACCACATAATGTTATCTCACATATATATTATTATTCTTATTATAGCCAAATTTGCCACCCTAACTCCTCCCACAGTTTCTACACTACATAGACAAAAATTTACCAAAACGTGCAGATTGTTCCCGATCGGATTGCTATTACTTTGTGGAGCGATCCCACCCCCGGGGCCCCCGTGGCGGGCCCCGGAAGCCCCCTTTTTTCCCATAGACTTTGACAGGGTACATTTTCAAATCGCTCCCACTCGCCAGGCTTTGACGCTAAAGTCACCAAACTTGGGTCACTTAGTCATGGAGTCAACCCGAAAATTTGGGGCACATTTCGGGGACCCCAAAAAGTGGGCGGGGCCACACAGAACCAATCAAAATCTCCCTATTGACTATAATGAGACCTTCAAATTGCCTCTCCTCCCACATTTTTAGGAGTACAAATTCCAAACTTTGCTGACTTGGTCGGCACCCACCCGAGTACCTTGCTTGTGCTTTGTTACCCGATCCCACCCTCCGGGCCCCTGGGACAGGGCCCCCAAAATCTCTCCCAGTCGCACAGATTTTAAACTAAAGTCACCAAACTTGGGTCACTTAGTCATGGGGTCAACGCGCAATTTGTTAGAACATTTCGGAGACCCGAAAAAGTGGGCGGGGCCACACAGAACCAATCAAATTCTCCCCATTGACTACAATGAGACGTTCAAATTGCTACTCCTCCCACAGATTTAGGAGTATCAATACCGAACTTTGCACTCTTGGTCGGCACATACCCGAGGATCTTGCTTGTGCTTTGTTAACCGATCCCACCCTCCGGGCCCCTAGGGCGGGCCCCCGAAAACCTCTTTTTTTCTCCCATAGAGTTTTATTGGAAAAATGCAAACGTTTGTCACTCATACAGCTTCGGAGTGAAACTCACCAAACTTGGGTCACTTAGTCATGGGGTCAACCTGAAAATTTCTGTCACATTTTGGGGACATTAAAAAGTAGGCGGAGCTACAAACAACCAATCAGCTTTTCCCTATTGTCTTCAATGAGAACATTTTAAATTGCTGCCATTTCAACATTGTTAATGGCAGGGTTGTTAAACTTAATATATTCGGTTAATAGGTGACTAGAAGTCAAATGTTTTAAAGTGGGCGGAGTCTACAACGGCCAATCAAATTTCAGCTATATGTTTTAATGGGAAAATTTAAAACTGCCGCTGCTCTTAGACTGTTAATGGCACGATCCCCAAACTTGGTACAGTTGGACAATTTAGGATTAGGATTAAAATTCAGAAAAGTGGGCGGGGCCAAAAACAACCAATCGGATTTCTTTGATTGATTTCAATGGGAAAATTGAAAAATGCAGAAAATTAAAAAATACTGCCATTATTGATGTCAGGGGCTTCAAATCTCAGAAATCAGGTCATAGATTACTTTGGCTTCAAAAATTGAAAAAGTGGGCGGAGTCAACAACGACAAATCAGATTTTTCCTATTGACTTCAATGAGAAACCTTTAACCTCCTCACGACCGCCGTACGCAGGATTGCGTCTTCGCGGCGGTCGTGCTGTTCTGGGTGGACGCGCGGGGTGCGTCCTCTCGCGAGACGCGAGATTTCCGGGTATGCCGGCCCGCGCACGCGCATTGCGGGTCGGCAAAATTCAAAGAAGAACTTCGTCATCAACCTGCCGGCCACGATCATTGGCTGGCAGGTTGATGATTTTCAAAAAAACGAATCAGCAGCCAGATAACCCATCATATTAGTAAATATGATGGGGTTATATGGCTGCTGTGCTCCTCTGCTCCTTCTTTTGGTCGGTCACCTCCCAGCACCCAATTAACCCTTTGATCACCCTGTCAATCACTAGTGAAAAGGAAAAAAAGTGATCAGTGCAAACTGTCACTTTTTTTTTTTTCACTGTTATTGACCGTTAGGTTTTAGGTATAGTTTAGGTCCCTTGGTTAGGTAGTTAGCAATCAGTTAGCGCCCAGCCCACCGCACCGCAGTCCGTTATTCGCTGATTAGCGTATCGCTAATCAGCATTTGTACTTTTATAGTATCTGAAAGTGATCAAAACTGATCACGGTCAGATCTATAATAGTACTAGTCTCACTTTAGTTCGCCCTCCACCCAAAACGCAGTGTTTGCCCGATCAGGCCTGATCGGTCGCCCACACATGCGTTCGCCCACACCCGCCCCACCGCAGTGACAAAAAAATTTTTTTTTTTTGATCACTGCACATTCACTTTACACGCACTGCGGCGATAAAAAAATCAGTTTTGATATTTTTTATCAACCGCAGCGGCCTCCGGTACTTCGCTAGGCTCCCCTTTGTAAGACAGGCTTGCTTTTTTTTTCTTGGGTAGTCTCAGGGAATACCCCGAAATTTTGTTGCCCACATGTCTAACAGGGGGTATTCTTCTGAAGAGGCCTACAGGCTTCTGACCCAGTCGGATGAGGAGTGGGAACCCTCATCTGATGAATCCAGCGGGTCAGAATACGAACCTGTAGAAAGCAGTGGCTCTCTGACCCAAAGTTCGGACGAGGAGGCTGAGGTCCCTGATAGCAGCAGGCGTACCCGGCCCCGTGTCGCTAGACCGCAGGTTGCGCAGGATCCGCTTCAAGAGCAGCAGAGTGGGGCTGGTGCTGTCGGATTACGTGGTGAGGCATACACCAGCAGCCCAGCCCTTCCTGGACCTAGTACCAGCACTGCCGTACAACCTGGTGAAGTAGCGAGCACCAGAAGGGCAGTTGAAGCTGGTACGGTGGCACGTGCAGTAGTGACCCCGTCGCAGCCACCGCAAAGACGTGCCCGTAGAGCCCCTAGAATCCCAGAGGTGCTGGCAAACCCTGATTGGCAGTCCCCAACTTCCGCCGCACCCGTAGTTTTCCCTTTCACTGCCCAGTCTGGAGTTCGGGTTGAGACAGCTCAGATCGGTTCGGCCCTGGGATTTTTTGAGCTGTTCTTGACTGCGGAGCTTTTAGACTTAGTTGTGGCCGAAACAAACAGATATGCCACACAATTTATAACCGCTAACCCGGGAAGCTCTTATGCCCAGTCTTTCCGGTGGAAACCAGTCCAAGTTTCCGAAATTAAAACTTTTCTGGGCCTCCTCCTCAACATGGGCCTGACAAAAAAACATGAATTGCGGTCATATTGGTCCACGAACCCAATTCATCACATGCCCATGTTCTCTGCTGCTATGTCCAGGACACGATTTGAGACCATCCTGCGTTTCCTGCACTTTAGCGATAACAGCACCTCCCGTCCCAGGGGCCACCCTGCTTTTGACCGGCTCCACAAAATTCGGCCCCTCATAGACCATTTCAACCTGAAATTTGCAGATATTTATACCCCAGAGCAAAACATCTGCATAGACGAGTCCCTAATACATTTTACCGGACGCCTTGGCTTCAAACAATACATCCCAAGCAAGCGCGCCCGGTATGGGGTCAAATTGTATAAGCTCTGTGAAAGGGCCACAGGCTATACCCACAAATTTCGGGTCTATGAGGGAAAAGATCAGACCCTGGAGCCGGTCGGTTGCCCTGACTACCTGGGGAGCAGTGGGAAGACAGTTTGGGACTTGGTGTCACCCTTATTCGGCAAGGGGTACCATCTTTATGTGGACAATTTTTACACAAGTGTGGCCCTCTTTAGGCATTTGTTTCTAGAACGGATTGGCGCCTGTGGTACCGCGCGAACTAGTCGCGCGGGCTTCCCCCAACGGCTCGTTACCACCCGTCTTGCAAGGGGGCAGAGGGCCGCACTGTGTAACGAAGAACTGCTCGCGGTGAAATGGAGAGACAAGCGTGACGTTTACATGCTCTCCTCCATTCACGCAGACACGACAATCCAAATTGAGCGAGCAACCCGTGTCATTGAAAAGCCCCTCTCAGTCCACGACTATAACCTCCACATGGGAGGGGTCGACTTCAATGACCAGATGTTGGCTCCGTATTTAGTTTCCCGACGCACCAGACGCTGGTATAAGAAGGTGTCTGTATATTTAATTCAATTGGCTCTGTACAATAGTTTTGTTCTCTACAGTAAGGCTGGGAGAACTGGATCCTTCCTCAAATTTCAGGAAGAGATCATCGCGAACCTCCTGTATCCAGGAGGTTCCGTGGCCCCATCCACCAGTGTAGTTAGCCGTCTACACGAGCGACACTTCCCCAGTGTCGTTGCTGGTACCTCAAACCGACCGCCACCCCGAAAAAAATGTCGTGTCTGTAGCAGGAGTGGAATAAGGCGTGACACCCGCTATTTCTGTCCTGACTGTCCCGACCACCCTGCCCTATGCTTTGGAGAGTGTTTCCGGAAGTACCACTCACAGGTACACTATTAGCATAGGGATCATCTCACCAGGATAGGCACACAGGGCTATTAGGGCCCATTCACTCACAGCTGCTGCAAACGTCTCCTTTCACATGGGACAAAGTGCACTTCGCCACATCTTTGGGCGATTTGCGCTTTGCACATTGACCCATGGGGAAGGAGAGGTTTGTTCTATAAAGGTAAAAAAAAAAAAAACAAACAAAAAAAAAAAAAACAGGTAAGCAAACAGGTTAATGTTTAGTTCCAAAAGTTAAAGCTACATGCTCTGTTCCAAAGTTAATAAAATTATTGCGTTGTGGCCTGGTTTTTTCTTTTTTTTTTTTTTTTTGTCTTTTTACCTTCCAGGTGGACCAACCGATCTACTAGCTGCAGCACCGATGTGCATTCTGACAGAAGCATTGCGCTGCTGTCAGATTACACGCAAGTCGGTGTATGCGGCGCTGCAAGACGGGATTTTCTCCTCTGCAGTGACAGATACGTTTGCCGAGGCATACGAGCTGAGGAGGAGGCGGCGTTCCTATGCTTTGGCAAGCACTTTGTATGTATGTATATATATATATATATATATATATATATATATATATATATATATAAAAAAAAAATCCCGGCAATGATTTATTCATCCACATCGATTGATGTGAATGGAGAAATCTGGTTTGCCAGGGCATACGAGCTAAGTGGGTATGGATGTAGGGCGGAGCTCCTATGTCCTGGCAGACGCCTTTCCCCTCCATTTTTTTTTTTGGGCAGAGATTTTTTCATCCACATTGATCGATGCGAATGAAGAAATCTGTGCCGTTCATTTTTTTCTTTCAGCCCAGAGGCTGAACGGAAAAAAAAATCTCATTACCTGTATGCTCAATATAAGGAGAATAGCAGAAACTCCTAATGCTGGCCATACATGTAATGATTGCGGAGACCCTCAAATGCCAGGGCAGTACAAACACCCCACAACTGACCCCATTTTGGAAAGAAGACACCCCAAGGTATTTGCTGAGGGGCATATTGAGTCCATGAAAGATTGAAATTTTTGTCCTAAGTTAGCGGAAAGTGAGACTTTGTGAGAAAAAACAAAAAAAAATCAATTTCCGCTAACTTATGCGAAAAAAAAAAAAATTTCTATGAACTTGCCAGGCCCCTCATTGGATACCTTGGGGTGTCTTCTTTCCAAAGTGGGGTCACATGTGGGGTATTTATACTGCCCTGGCTTTTTAGGGGCCCTAAAGCGTGAGAAGAAGTCTGGGATCCAAATGTCTAAAAATGCCCTCCTAAAAGGAATTTGGGCACCTTTGCGCATCTAGGCTGCAAAAAAGTGTGACACATCTGGTATCGCCGTACTCAGAAGAAGTTGGGGAATGTGTTTTGGGGTGTCATTTTACATATACCCATACTGGGTGAGATAAATATCTTGGTCAAATGCCAACTTTGTATAAAAAAATGGGAAAAGTTGTCTTTTGCCAACATATTTCTCTCACCCAGCATGGGTATATGTAAAATGGCACCCCAAAACACATTCCCCAACTTCTCCTGAGTAGGGCGATACCAGATGTGTGACACTTTTTTGATGCCAAGGTGGGCAAAGGGGCAAATATTCCAAAGTGCACCTTTCGGATTTTGCAGGCCATTTTTTACACATTTTGATTGCAAAGTACTTCTCACACATATGGGCCCCTAAATTGCCAGGGCAGTATAACTACCCCACAAGTGACCCCATTTTGGAAAGAAGACACCCCAAGGTATTCTGTGAGGGGCATGGTGAGTTCCTAGAATTTTTTATTTTTTGTCGCAAGTTAGTGGAATATGAGACTTTGTAAGAAAAAAAAAAAAAAAAAAAACATCATCATTTTCCGCTAACTTGTGACAAAAATAAATAAATTCTAGGAACTCGCAGTGCCCCTCACGGAATACCTTGGGGTGTCTTCTTTCCAAAATGGGGTCACTTGTGGCGTAGTTATACTGCCCTGGCAATTTAGGGGCCCATATGTGTGAGAAGTACTTTGCAATCAAAATGTGTAAAAAATGGCCTGCAAAATCCGAAAGGTGCACTTTGGAATATGTGCCCCTTTGCCCACCTTGGCAGCAAAAAAGTGTGACACATCTGGTATCGCCGTACTCAGGAGAAGTTGGGGAATGTGTTTTGGGGTGTCATTTTACATATACCCATGCTGGGTGAGAAAAATATCTTGGTCAAATGCCAACTTTGTATAAAAAATGGGAAAAGTTGTCGTTTGCCAAGATATTTCTCTCACCCAGCATGGGTATATGTAAAATGACACCCCAAAACACATTCCCCAACTTCTCCTGAGTACGGCGATACCAGATGTGTGACACTTTTTTGATGCCAAGGTGGGCAAAGGGGCACATATTCCAAAGTGCACCTTTCGTATTTCACCGGTCATTTTTTACAGATTTTGATTGCAAAGTACTTCTCACACATATGGGCCCCTAAATTGCCAGGGCAGTATAACTACGCCACAAGTGACCCCATTTTGGAAAGAAGACACCCCAAGGTATTCCGTGAGGGGCATGGCGAGTTCCTAGAATTTTTTATTTTTTGTCGCAAGTTAGTGGAATATGAGACTTTGTAAGGAAAAAAGAGAAAAAAAAAAAATCATCATTTTCCGCTAACTTGTGACAAAAAATAAAAAATTCTAGGAACTCGCCATGCCCCTCACGGAATACCTTAGGGTGTCTTCTTTCCAAAATGGGGTCACTTGTGGCGTAGTTATACTGCCCTGGCAATTTAGGGGCCCAAATGTGTGAGAAGTACCTTGCAATCAAAATGTGTAAAAAATGCCCTGCAAAATCCGAAAGGTGCACTTTGGAATATGTGCCCCTTTGCCCACCTTGGCAGCAAAAAAGTGTGACACATCTGGTATCGCCGTACTCAGAAGAAGTTGGGGAATGTGTTTTGGGGTGTCATTTTACATATACCCATGCTGGGTGAGAAAAATATCTTGGTCAAATGCCAACTTTGTATAAAAAAAATGGGAAAAGTTGTCTTTTGCCAAGATATTTCTCTCACCCAGCATGGGTATATGTAAAATGACACCCCAAAACACATTCCCCAACTTCTCCTGAGTACGGCGATACCACATGTGTGACACTTTTATGCTGCCAAGGTGGGCAAAGGGGCGCATATTCCAAAGTGCACCTTTCGGATTTCACCGGTCATTTCTTACACATTTTGATTGCAAAGTTCTTCTCACACATTTGGGCCCCTAAATTGCCAGGGCAGTATAACTACCCCACAAGTGACCCCATTTTGGAAAGAAGACACCCCAAGGTATTCTGTGAGGGGCATGGTGAGTTCCTAGAATTTTTTATTTTTTGTCGCAAGTTAGTGGAATATGAGACTTTGTAAGAAAAAAAATAAATAAAAAAATCATCATCATTTTCCGCTAACTTGTGACAAAAAATAAAAAGTTCTATGAACTCACTATGCCCATCAGCGAATACCTTAGGGTGTCTACTTTCCGAAATGGGGTCATTTGTGGGGTTTTTCTACTGTTTGGGCATTGTAGAACCTCAGGAAACATGACAGGTGCTCAGAAAATCAGAGCCGTTTCAAAAAGCGGAAATTCACATTTTTGTACCATAGTTTGTAAACGCTATAACTTTTACCCAAACCATTTTTTTTTGCCCAAACATTTTTTTTTTATCAAAGACATGTAGAACTATAAATTTAGCGAAAAATGTATATATGGATGTCGTTTTTTTTGCAAAATTTCACAGCTGAAAGTGAAAAATGTCATTTTTTTGCAAAAAAATCGTTACATTTTGATTAATAACAAAAAAAGTAAAAATGTCAGCAGCAATAAAATACCACCAAATGAAAGCTCCATTAGTGAGAAGAAAAGGAGGTAAAATTCATTTGGGTGGTAAGTTGCATGACCGAGCGATAAACGGTGAAAGGAGTGTAGTGCCGAAGTGTAAAAAGTGGCCTGGTCATGAAGGGGGTTTCACCTAGCGGGGCTGAAGTGGTTAAATTGCTATCATTCTCACAGTATTTAAGCCAGAATACCCAAACTTGGCACTGTAGGTCATTGGGTGACTGGGGTAAAAAAAAAAAAAAAAAAAGTGGGCGGGGTCTACAACGGCCAATCAAATTTCACCCATTTATTTAAATGGGAAAAATTCAAACTGCCGCTGCTCTTAGACTGTTAATGGCAGGGTTCTGAAACTTGGCACAGTTGGTCACTGGAGGACTGTGCCAATGTATATCTCATTTTTGGGACGCTAAAAAGTGGGCGGAGCCACAAACAACCAATCAGATTTTCCCTATTGACTTCAATAAGAAACCTTTAAACAGCTGTCATTCTCACAGCACCCAAACTCGACAGGGTGGGTCAGTGTGAGACAAAGGTCAAAATTTATAAAAGTGGGCGGAGTCTACACTCCACCCAGTTACTCCGCCCACTCCAGTTGTAAGCTACCGGTGGAGGCAAGAACACATCACACAATTTCCCCAGAAATTGTACCCTTTCTAGTTTTTATATCAAATTGCATGTAGCATTTTGGCATCTCTATAGGTGGTATATTGTATGACAGCTGGAGTACATCCTATGGGACTCTGATGTACAGTAGTAAATTGGCGATGCAGGCGGGGGAAGGAATGATTCAAGTCAAACATTCAACACTGCTATAAGGTATTAGACACAAGATACAAAGGAGCTGACATTCTATGGCATAAAATCCATAATAAACAGAGACTCAAACTGGTAGGTATGCGATTACCAGAAGGAAGGGAATATGGGCCTATTGCAAATATGTGTGCCTCAATCTCGTCAGCGTGCCGGCTGCTGCTCCCTCTGCAAAATCCCAGATCCAATTGAAATGAATTAGAAGTACAAAGGGAAAAAACAGGTTTCGGAGGAGCTGCCTATTCTTTAAGAATATTTAGTTAATTCCTTAAGGACACAGCCTTATTTCACCATAAGGCCCAGGCCATTTTTTGCAAATCTGGCCAGTCACTTTATGTGGTGATAACTTTAAAACAATTCGACTTATCCAGGCCGTTCTGAGATTGTTTTTTCGTCACATATTGTACTTCATGACACTGGTAAAATGAAGTAAAAAATAATAATTATTTTTATTTATAAAAAAAATACCAAATTTACCAAAAATTTGTAAAAAATTGCTAAATTTCCAAGTTTCAATTTCTCTACTTCTATAACACATAGTAATACCTCCAAACATAGTTATTACTTTACATTCCCCATATGTCTACTCCATGTTTGCATTATTTTGGGAATGATATTTTATTTTTTGGGGATGTTACAAGGCTTAGAAGTTTGGAAGCAAATCTTGAAATTTTTCAGAAATTTTCAAAAACCCAATTTTTAGGGACCAGTTAAGGTCTGAAGTCACTTTGTGAGGCTTATATAATAGAAACCACCCAAAAATGACCCCATTCTATAAACTACACCCCTCAAGGTATTCAAAACTGATTTTACAAACGTCGTTAACCCTTCAGGTGTTGCACAAGAGTTATTGGCAAATGGGGATAAAATCTGAAAATTTCATTTTTTCCCTAATTTTCCATTTTAACCAATTTTTTCCACTAACAAAGCAAGGGTTAACAGCCAAACAAGACTGTATCTTTATTGCGCTGACTCTGCAGTTTACAGAAACACCCCATATGTGGCCGTACACTGCTGTACGGCCACAGAGCGGGGCGTAGAGTGAAAGGTGCGCCGTTTGGTTTTTGGAGGGCTGATTTTAATGGACCGGTTTATTTACACCGTGTCCTGTTTCAACCCCCCTGATGCACCCCTGGAGTAGAAACTCCCTAAAAGTGACCCCATTTTGGAAGCTACGGGATAAGGTGGCGGTTTTGTTGGGATTATTTTTAGGGTACATATGATTTTTGGTTGCTCTATATTACATTTTTGTGAGGCAAGGTTACCAAAAATTGAAATTCTGAAATTTCATCTCCATTTGACATTAACTGTTGAGGAACACCTAAAGGGTTAATAAAGTTTGCAAAATCAGTTTTGAATACCTTCAGGGGTGTAGTTTCTTATATGGGGTCACTTTTAGGGAGTTTTTACTCTAGGGGGGCATCAGGGGGCTTCAAAAGGGACATGGTGTCAATAAAAAAGGCCATAAAAATCGGCCTTCCAGTAACCATGTCGGTCCTTTCCTTTTGCGGCCTCCCTTTTACTGATACAGCAGTTTACGACCGTTTCTTTAAACTGCAATATCAGGGTAATAAATATTACGTTTTGTTTGGTTGTTAACCCTTGCTTTGTTACCGGAAAAAACAGATTGAAATGGAAAAGTGCCAAAAATAGCTGTTTTTGCACCTTTTTTTTACCGTGTTAATCTGGGGGGTTAGGTCATGGGGGTTTTTATAGAGGAGATTCTTACGGACGCGGCGATACCTAATAAGTCAACTTTTTTATACAATTTTATCGGTTTTAGACTAGATTATCCTTTTTAATACCCAAAAAAGTTTTTGTATCTCTAAAGTCTGAGTCTCTTTTTTTTTTTTTAGCCGATTATCTTATGTAGGGGCTCATTTTTTGCAAGATGAGAGGACGGCTTTATTTGCACTATTTTGGGGGCTATAGGACTTTTTGATTGCTTGCTATTAAAAATTTGGCACCTTTTTTTTTGGGACCGTGTTAATCTGGGAGGTTGGGTCATGAGGTATTTTTTTTATAGAGGAGATTATTACCGACGCGGCGATACCTAATATGTCTACTTTTAATAAATTATTTTAGGTTTTTTGGGTGTCTCAAGTCTGAGAACCAGTTTTTTTTAATCCGATGTCAGTGCTAAATTGGGATATAAATTTAGTACTCCATGGAAGTGTGATACTCCCTGAAGCAACAGTCAATGCAGAGGCCCGGATGATTGGGGCACGTGTCGCACTGAGTAATGGTGTCCTTCCGTATCCCCCTCCTGCGACACACTCTGCACTTTTTTTGGGTTCGTCCCTTCTTTCCAGTATGGGGGACCACACCTGGAAAGTGTTGGCCAGGGACAATCCGGGCGCCTCCAGTTCCCGAGGTACTCCGGCCTGCTCTTTCCCGGTCCGAAAAGATCAGGGCCTTGAGGACTGCCTCATAGAATTGGAGGAATGTCCCTGTGCTGCCAGCGCTTCGGGATAGTACAAAAAAAGAGTTGTACAAGGCAACCTGTACCAAGTAGACCACAACTTTTTTGTACCATGCCCGGGTTTTGCGATTGGCGTTATATGGCTTGAGGACTTGATCAGAGAGATCAACTCCTCCCATATACCGATTGTAGTCGACGATACAATCGGGCTTGAGGACCGTTGCCGCGGTACCTCGCACAGGGACAGGGGTGATGCCGTTACCATGAATTGTGGACAGCATAAGGACATCCCTCTTGTCCTTATATCTGACCAGCAACAGGTTTCCAGTGGTAAGGGCATGGGTCGCACACCTGGGGATAGGTACCTTGAGGGGGTGGGCAGGAAGGCCGCAGAGATTTTTCTGCACGGTCGCACAAGCGGACGTGGATCTGGCGGCAAGGGACTGGAACAAGGGGATACTAGTATAAAAGTTATCCACGTAAAGGTGGTAACCCTTATCTAGCAGTGGGTACATAAGGTCCCACACAAGTTTCCCGCTAACACCCAGAGTGGGGGGACATTCTGGGGGTTGAATACGGGAATCTCGTTCCTCGTATATACGAAACTTGTAAGTGTACCCTGAGGTACTCTCACAAAGTTTGTATAGCTTCACGCCATACCTCGCCCGCTTAGAGGGCACATACTGGCGGAAAATGAGTCTCCCCTTGAACGCAACGAGAGACTCATCAACCGCGACCTCCCTTCCAGGGACATAGGCCTGTACAAATTTGTCCCCAAAATGATCGATGACCGGCCGTATCTTATACAGACGGTCATAGGCAGGATCACCTTGGGGGGGACATGCTGCATTATCTGAATACAGACATTTCCGGATGGCCTCAAACCGGGAGCGTGTCATGACTGTACTGTAAAGTGGGGCCTGGTAGAGGACGTCCCCACTCCAGTAATGTTTGACACTAGGTTTCTTGACCAGGCCCATATGCAGCATGAGGCCCCAAAATGTCCTCATTTCGGCTGCACTGACCGGCATCCAACCACCGGGCCTGGCCAAAAAGGAGCCCGGGTGTTGAGCAACGAACTGTTGGGCGTACAGGTTAGTCTGCTCTACCATCAGATTTACCAGTGGGTCACTGAAAAAATGAAAAAAAAAAAAAAAAAAAAGTCATATTCAGTGTAGCCCACTGTGGAAATCTGGATTTCTGATTGGCCTACAAAATCAGGAATCACGGGCTCGTATCGCTCTGGGCTACACCAGACAGGTTCACCGGCAGGGTTCTCCGGTGGATTTAACTGGTGGGTCGGAAAACTAGTACAAGCCCCAGAGCTGCTTGTACTAGGCTGGGCCACAGGGTCCCTAGCATGGCGGTCACCTTGCTCCGCCTGGCAGTGTCTCCGCCGCCTTAGGGGCTCATCATCATCTCTAGACGCGGATGACAACAGGAAAGTGGGGTCATCTTCGTCCTCACTGGGACTCAGACTCGGAGGAAAGCTGGGCGTATGCCTCCTCGGCAGAGAACGTCCGGCGGGCCATAGGGGAGTGTGTGTCTCGTGTGTGTAAATCTTTATTTGGTGTGCGTGTGTTTGGTGGCACGGTGTTCACGAACTCACCCTAAAACTAACAGAAAAAAAAACTAACTAAATAAAAAGGGCAAAAAATGTTTAAAAAAATTCAAAAGCGCTGAACAACCGTCTGAAGTTGATCAGCGGTGGGGTGTGCGATGCGCTAACAGTGGTCGGACGCTAAGAGTGCAGGCCACAGTCAGCGTACACAAAAAAAAAAAAAGCGGCAGCACCCCTGGGGGGTCTAGGGTCACACAGCTGTGCTAGACACCCTAACTTAGCGTGATGCAATAAAAGTTTTTCTAACTAACTTTTTCCCTTTATTTTCCCTGCCTAACCCAAACTTTCCCTATGCTTTCCCTATGTACCTGCTGGATAGATGGGGGGTGCTGGGGCACAGATCGGGTCCTGGGGGGCACAGATGGGGTGATGCTGGCATTGATGGACTACTACATGCAGGCAGCTCCTCCGGCTCCGGAACACAAAAGGAGGAGGAGAGGAGCGCTTGCAACTTTTGAGTCTCCCGCTGGCCCGCCCACCAACCAATCAGAGGCGATCCTGAGAGATGAGGTCACCATCACCACTCAGGATCGCAGGATGGTGATTGGTGGTGTAAAGTCACACCACCATCACCATCCTGTTCTGGGTTATCGGGTCCTCAGAGACCCGAATAACCCAGAAACGCAGAAAACCGCAGCTCTGAATTGACCTGCGGTTTTCTGTGATCGCATACATGAGGGGGTCACAGGACCCCCCTGCACATTTGCCCCAGGTGCCTGCTCAATGATTTGAGCAGGCACGGGGTTCCGATCACCGCACAGCGGTGATCGAAAATACACAGGGTGTACAGTTACGCCCTGTGTCCTTAAGTACCAAGACATAAGGGCATACCTGTACGCCCTGTGTCCGGAAGAGGTTAAAAAAAAAGGGAGATATATATATTTTTTTTAATAAATCTTTCTAAAGAAGAGGCAGCTCCCCAAAACTCTCATGATGCAGTTTTGGCTAAGCTTTGGCTGTTGGATAGATGGCCTCACAGTCAACTCTAAAGTATTTTGATATACAGAAGTTTTAATGGCCGACTCAATGACTGCAAGGTCTCCTGGTTCTGTGGCTGCAAAAAAAGCCCAGTTGATATGAAGCGTTTGTGCCTGGTTTGGTTTTTTCTAAACATGGCGCTATGCATTATGGCTAAACATCTCCACTTTGGTCTCCAAAGAACATTGCTCCAGGTGTGTTCAGATGCAACTTTGCAAACTAAAAAGAATATTTGCAAATCAGAAATTGATGGCATATCGCTAAGAATCTGGGACCCATACCTATCTCCAGAACAAGACCCTCGAAGTGCAAGCACACCATACAAGCGTAGCCACCCTTCATTTACTACTATGGGAGTTCCCAAAAATAGACAAGCCAGTCCCATTGCAGTGAATGGAGAGGTGGCTGTGCATGTGCTGTGCGCTTTCCATTCATGGCTATGGAGCTTCTGAAAATAGCCAAGCTTGGCTAGTTTCAAAATTCCCAAAGCAGTGAATGGACAGCATGCGCACTGTACTATCCTTCACTTTGGGGGCGTCGTTCTAAAGATAGGGACAAGTCCCACCCATAGAAATGAATGGGTCTGCGTGCAATACGCAAAAAAATAAAAATAATTGGATTGTACGCGCTTCCAAATGGACAATTACCTGAAGCATACAGCCAAACTGGTTACAAAGTGGCTTAAAGGGAACCTGTCACCAGTTTTATGGTGTCCTAACTAAGGGCAACATAAATAAGGGACTGATTCTCATAGCAAAATGCTGGGTCACTTTCTGTAATTGACCCAGTCAATCTGCCAACATCTTGTATTGAAAAGCTCCAGCTGATAATGATGAGTCATGAATATTCATGAGCTCCTGACTATCCCCGCCCACCTGCTGCTGAATGACAGTTATTTTCCATAGGAATCAGCAGCAGGTGGGCAGGGGAGTGGCTATAGCTCTGAATTAAATATACGCTGGACGCAATGACATCACGCTGGACTCTAATCAGCTTATTAGCATGTGGCATCTTTTGTGTGTATATTATGAGGTAACCATCTGTCACACCAGTAAGTGAATACATCTAAGGTACTTTTTAGTAGTTAATGATTATATATAATTAGTTAGATTATAATCAAATATTCACATGACAGGTTCCCTTTAAGGATAACAAAGTCAATGTTTTGGAGTGGCCATCACAAAGCCCTGATCTCAATCCTATTTAAAAAAAATGTATGGGCAAAGCTGAAAAGGCAGGTGCGAGAAAGGCGACTAACAAGCTCAATTCCGACCAACTACTGTGAGAAGCTTGTGGAAGGATATCCAAAACAATTGATCCAAGTCATACAGTTTTAGGGCAATGGTACCAAATATTAATGAAATGTATGCAAACTTTTGACTTTGCAGAAAGTAATAAAAAATGCTTTAAAACATTCTATCTCTGATTATTCTGGCATTTGGCAAATAATAATAATTATGGTAATCCTAATTGACGAAAAACAGGAAAGGTTTATTCTGATTTTATTTCAGATATTGAGAAAAACATGCGTATGTGTCTTTTTATATAGTGTATGTAAACTTCTGGTTTCAGCTGTATGTTTCCAAAATGAGTATTACACCCACCAGTAAACCGGTTTCCTGGAAGTTTCCATGACAGCACACTCAGAGAGATTTACTTCCTCTAATAGGACAGGAAAACACACAGAGAGGTTAAAAGCCCCACCCCTTCCCCTCATCGCCAGTGTATTTTAACGGAGACCAGGATAAAGGGTAGAACCAAAAGAAAATTATGGAAAATAAAAGGGCGGGAATATATGTGCTGTCATGGAGACTTCCAGTAAACCAGATTACCGGTGAGTGTAATACTCATTTCCCAAGTCGTCTCCATGACAGCACACTCTGAGAACTAACAAAGTGAAAACAACTCGGGGAGGGACTACAGCACCCAGGACCTTGCGTCCAAAGGCCATAGCCTCATTGGCAAATACATCCAGCCTATAATGTTTAGTAAAAGTATGGGCCCTGTTTCAAGTGGCCGCTCTGCAAATCTGCTTTAGGGAGGCACAGGCCCTTTTGGCTCAGGAGCTAGACACTGCTCTCACTAAATGGGCTCCAAAAGAAGGAGGAAGCTCTTTACGCTTCCGTAATAGCACTCCTTATCCACCGGAGCTCTTAGCTGCTTTCCTAACTCTATTAGGGCCAAAAAAGTACACAAATAATTTTTTGCCCATCCTTCATTCTCTAGTAGCGTCTATATAATGAAGAACTGCCATTCTAAGTTATGGAATTTCGTTACCTGCTCATTCCTGGGATTGGCACAGAACGAGGGAATGACAATATCTTGGGACCTGTGAAAGGTGGATACTACCTTAGGGAGGAAATTGGGGTCCAGTTTAAATATTAACTTATCCTCTAGGACCTTAAGGAATGGCTCCTAGATGGATAGGGCCTGAAGCTCGCAAACTCTCCTAGTGGAAGATATTGCTACCAGGAAAACTCTTGAGAGTAACCCATTTGATAGACAGAGCATCTATGGGCTCAAACGGGGAATCTGACAAGCCTAAAAAAAAGGACTGTATTCAGGTTCCATGGGGGTACCAAATTCTTAATTCTAGGCTTCTGTAGCTTTCAAAAACCTAGAAACCCAGGGAACATCATAAAGACTAGTGTTGTAGAGGGCACCCAGGAATGTTTGGGGAGAGACCCATATCCAACCCATTCTGGAGGAAATCCAGAATGAGAGGGATACTGGGAGTGGACTGGTTAAACCTGCCCCCCCCCCCCCCCATTCTACTGAGCATTAGGGCCCTGCATTAGGAGGTCCTCCATCGGGGCAAATAGGATTGGGTCCTCCCGGCTGAGGGATCTCAGAAGACTGAACCAGCCCCATCTGGGCCAAAAGGAGACCACCAGGATTAGGGTACACTTCTCAGTCTGGAATTCCTGCAGGACCTTCGGGATCATCGGGATTGGTGGAAAGGCATAGACGAGACCAGACGTCCAATCCTGAGTGAAGGCGTCTACCACCATGCAGGGATCCCTTGGATTTAGGGAAAAGTAATGAGGAACCTTGTGGTTTTTCTTTGAGGTGAATAGATCCAGACACGGACTGCCCCACTGAACCTGGATCTTCCAAAAGGCTGTGTGAGAAAGAGACCATTCGCCTGGATCTAGTCTCTGCCGACTGAGAAAATCTGCCCTTAGATTGATGGAGCCCTTTAGGTGTACCGCGTTAAGGGATTTTAGATTCTTCTCTGCCCACGAGAATATCTGTCTTGAGAGACTCTTTAGATGACTGTGCCTTGTACTCCCTTGATGACGGATGAAAGCCACTGTTGTGGAGTTGTCCCAGTGGACCAATACATGCCGATTTCTTGACTGGGTCTGTGCTGCTTTTAGACCTTCCCATATTGCCCGAAGCTCCTTGTAATTGGATAACATCCTCCTCTGAGATTCGAACCAAGTCCCCTGGTAGGAATTTCCAGCTGCAAGGGCGCCCCAGCCCCAAGAGCTGGCATCTGTTGTGAATGAGAAATTTTCCCCCTGATTCCAGCAGACCCCCGTCTGTAGATTCTTGTCACGAGGGTATCGAGAACCACGCCTGACTCCGTTATACCCGGGGTCAGGAAGTCGCAGCGGTTGGCTGCACGCTCTATTTAAGATAGGGCTGTTTTCCTTATGGTAACTTTCTGGGTTTGCTTTGCAAACCCTTTTGGCTCACTCAGGGATCCGTAGCTCCTTCTCCTCAGCTGTTCCTTGTCCAGCACTCCCAAACCTCCTTATAGTCCTCTCTCACACTTCTCTGGTTGCCAGAGATAGAGCTTCCTGCCTGGACATCTATCCTGACCCACTGGAGCTGTGTTGCTGCGTTCTCTGACTGTTGATTCAGAACGCTACCCTCCGGATCCCTGTTGGACCTTTGTGGACAGTTGTTGTCGTCCACCTGGGTGTTTGTGTTTGTCTGTCCTCTCCCTGGTGTTTCCCTCTTAGTGCAGTGGTGAGGACTAGTGATCCCACCGGCCCGTTCACTATCTAGGGCTCATTTCAGGGAAAGCCAGGGTTTAGGCACGTGATCGCCGCACGGGTGAGGAACCCGTCTAGGGACGTCAGGGCAGTCAGGTGCCAGCCGCAAGGTGAGTTAGGGGTCACCACCTTTCCCTCTCCCTTAGGCAGGGCTTTCCCTGTTTTCCTCCCTGTGCGTGACACCGGTCATTACATTATCTCTGGCCCTTATTTTGTGTAGGTAAAAAAAAAAAAAAATTATATTATTTTTTCTTTTTACCTACTTAGAATCCAGTATGGATCAAATTGCTGCTCTGTCCAAACAATTTCATGGCCTGTCTTTGGAGGTGGTAGGATTGAAGGCGTCGGTCCTCCAGCAACAGCAGCAACTACAACTGACTGCAAGCCCAGCGGTTGCTACTGGTAACCAGGTTGTTGCGGAACCCAAGGTCCCTCTCCCTGACAGATTTTCTGGGGGAAGGGACAAGTTTTTGGCATTCCGTGAGGCCTTTAAGTTATATTTTAAACTGCGCCCTCACTCCTCAGGTAATGAAGATTAGCGGGTGGGGGTTGTTATTTCCCTGCTGCAGGGGGACCCGCAGTCCTGGGCGTTCTCTTTACCTACTGATTCCCAGGCTCTTCGGTCAGTGGATGAGTTTTTCGGGGCCTTGGGTCTCATATATGACGACCCTGACCGAGTCGCCCTGGCTGAATCAAGATTATGGAGACTCCTACAAGGAGAGCGGCCGGTAGAGGAGTATTGCTCTGACTTCCGTAGGTGGGCTACGGATACCCAATGGAACGACCCGGCTCTCAGGAGTCAGTTCTGCTCTGGGTTATCCGAAAGAGTTAAGGATGCGCTTGCATTATATGAGACCCCCTTTTCCCTTGATGCGGTTATGTCCCTTTCTATCCGAATAGATAGACGCCTTAGGGACAGGTTGAAAGAACCAGAGAAATTGGTAACTCCTCTCAAGCAGCAGTTAGTCTGTACGGACTTAGACGAGCCTATGCAGCTAGGAGGAACTACTCGTCAGGTCCGTCCTCCTGAGGCTCGCCGTAGGCGTGGGGTTTGTTTCTTTTGTGGGGAGAGGGGTCATTTCATTAATGTCTGTCCTTCTTTCCTCAGAAACAAAAGACCGTCGGAAAAACTACTAACCCCAGGCTGTGTGGAGGATGTCAGCCGGGGGGTATACGTCTCCTCCATACGTACATCGCAATTTGTGTTGCCAGCGGTTATTGTTTTTGGTGATAAGACGGAGACTATTTCTTTCTTTTTAGACAGTGGAGCAGGGGTAAATTTGATAGATGCCCATTTTGCCCGCACTTTGGGTTTGTCTCTCTGTACGTTGCAGAGACCCATTCCCATATTCGCTATTGATTCTGCTCCCCTGTCTCAGAGAAACCTCACCCACATTGTTCATAATATACACCTTCGGGTAGGGGACCACCATAACGAGATGCTTTCAGGTTATGTTCTGGAGGGGCTTCCCGCTCCGGTGGTGCTGGGTCTTCCCTGGTTGGTAGCGCACAATCCAGTGGTGGATTGGCAGGCCAGGGAGATATTGGAGTGGAGTGAGCAGTGCAGAGAAAATTGCTTAAATAGCAATTGCTTAGTCGCCTCCATAACTACCCTACCTACATTTATTTCGGATTTTGAGGATGTTTTTTCTGAAAAGGGTTGTCAGAAGTTACCACCTCATCGTCCTTATGATTGCCCGGTTAACCTTATTCCCGGCGCAAAATTACCCAAGAGCAGGTTATATAATCTTTCGGGTCCAGAGAGACAAGCCATGAAAGATTATATCTCCGAGAGCTTGGCTAAGGGACACATCAGGCCCTCTTCTTCACCCGTGGCTGCAGGGTTTTTCTTCGTTAAAAAGAAAGATGGGGGCCTGCGTCCTTGCTTAGATTTTCGCGAATTAAATCGGATTAACCATCCGAGACCCATACCCTCTTCCTCTCATTCCTGACCTGTTTAATCAGATTGCGGGTGCTAGGTGGTTCTCCAAACTTGATCTTAGGGGGGCCTACAATCTGATTCGTATTAAGGAGGGGGATGAGTGGAAGACAGCGTTTAACACACCTGAGGGGCATTATGAAAATCTAGTTATGCCTTTCGGTCTGACCAATGCTCCTGCCGTCTTTCAACATTTCGTTAACGACATTTTTAGTCATCTAATCGGCAGGTTTGTGGTAATATACCTAGATGATATTTTAATTTATTCGTCTGATCTGAGAACACATGAGGAGCATGTCAGACAAGTACTGCAGGTCCTACGGACGAATGAATTATATGCTAAGATTGAAAAATGTGTCTTCGCCGTTCAGGAAATACAATTCCTGGGTTATTTTTTATCTGCTTCAGGTTTCCGTATGGATCCTAGGAAGGTCCAGGCAATTTTAGATTGGGATCTTCCTGAGAACCTCAAAGCACTACAACGGTTCTTGGGCTTCGCAAATTTCTATAGGAAATTCATTAAAAATTATTCACTTATTGTAAAACCGCTTACTGACATGACTAGGAAGGGGACTGATTTTTCTAAATGGTCTGACGCCGCTAAAGTTGCTTTTTCCTCTCTAAAAGAGAGGTTTACCTCAGCACCTGTACTAGTCCAACCTGATGTCTCTCAGCCTTTTATTGTTGAAGTCGATGCGTCAGAGGTGGGAGTGGGGGCGGTGCTGTCTCAGGGTCCGTCTCCTGGCAAATGGCGTCCTTGTGCTTTCTTTTCGAAAAAACTATCTGCAGCAGAAAAGAACTACGATATTGGCAATAGGGAACTATTAGCTATTAAACTTGCGTTTGAGGAGTGGCGCCACTTCTTAGAGGGGGCAGTCCACCCCGTCACTGTGATTACGGACCACAAAAATCTCCTGTACCTCGAATCAGCTAAGCGTCTCACCCCTAGACAGGCTAGGTGGTCGCTATTTTTTACCAGGTTTAACTTTGTTATTACCTATCGTCCTGGGGCAAAGAACACCAAGGCTGATGCACTATCTCGTTGTTTCCCTAGAGGGGGTAATGTGAGTGATCCGGTGCCCATTCTACAAAGAGGAGTGGTTGTCTCTGCGGTACACTCTGTTTTGGAGGGGAAGTTGTTAGAGGCCCAGGGGGACGCCCCGGTCTCTTGCCCCTCAGAGAAATTGTTTGTACCGTTGAACCTACGTTTCGAATTATTAAAGGAACATCATAATTCGGCACTTGCTGGGCACCCGGGTAGTAAAGCAACCTTGGAGCTATTGTCTCGTCGTTTTTGGTGGCCAAGGTTGCGTCAGGATGTATTGGATTTTGTGTCTTCTTGTTCTACCTGTGCGCGCGCAAAAGTTTCACATACACGTCCTGCAGGGTCTCTATTACCACTCGTCATTCCCAATAGACCGTGGACACATCCGTCAATGGATTTTATCACTGACTTACCTTTGTCTGCGGGTAAAACAGTGATTTTGGTAGTAGTGGACAGGTTTAGCAAAATGGTACACTTCATTGCGTTACCCGCACTACCTAATGCTAAGACTCTTGCTCAGGTATTCATCAGTGAAATCGTGAAGCTTCACGGGGTCCCCTCCGATGTTGTTTCGGATCGGGGTACCCAGTTTATTTCTAAATTTTGGAAAGCTTTTTGTTCCCGTTTGGGGGTACACTTGTCCTTTTCCTCAGCTTTCCATCCTCAGTCGAATGGACAGACTGAGCGAACCAACCAAAACCTTGAGACCTATCTAAGATGTTTTGTGTCTGAAAACCAAGAGTTGTGGTCATCATATTTACCGTTAGCTGAGTTTGCCATAAATAATCGTCGTCAGGAATCCACTGGCAAGTCACCATTTCTTGGTGCATATGGTTTTCATCCCCAATTCTGTACTTTCAAAGGGGGGGGGGGGGGTCTTCTGGGGTTCCCGAAGAGGAACGTTTTTCGTCATCTCTTTAATCGGTATGGCAGAAGGTGCAAGCTAACTTGAAAAATATGGGAGGTAAATACAAATGCATGGCTGATAAGAGACGGTCGCCAGGTCCGGACCTAGGAGTGAATGACTATGTGTGGTTGTCTACTAGGAATATTAAATTGAAGGTTCCCTCTTGGAAACTGGGTCCTAGGTTTATTGGCCCTTACAAAATTGTAGCCATCATCAACCCCGTGGCTTTTCGCCTGGAGTTACCTCAGACTTTTAAAATTCATAATGTTTTTCATAAGTCGTTACTCAAAAAATATGTTCCACCTCTAGAACCATCACCGCTGCCACCCCCTCCTGTTGTCGTGGATGGTAATCTAGAATTTCAGATATCCAAAATTGTTAATTCTCGTCGGGTCCGCCGCTCTCTTCAATATCTGGTGCATTGGAGAGGTTACGGTCTCGAGGAAAGAATGTGGGTTCCTGCGTCTGAGGTAAACGCCGACAGGTTAGTTCGGGTTTTTCATGCCTCTCATCCTGAGAGACCTGGTCCTGAGTGTCCGGAGGCCCCTCGTAGAGAGGGGGGTACTGTCACGAGGGTATCGAGAACCACGCCTGACTCCGTTATACCCGGGGTCAGGAAGTCGCAGCGGTTGGCTGCACGCTCTATTTAAGATAGGGCTGTTTTCCTTATGGTAACTTTCTGGGTTTGCTTTGCAAACCCTTTTGGCTCACTCAGGGATCCGTAGCTCCTTCTCCTCAGCTGTTCCTTGTCCAGCACTCCCAAACCTCCTTATATTCCTCTCTCACACTTCTCTGGTTGCCAGAGATAGAGCTTCCTGCCTGGACATCTATCCTGACCCACTGGAGCTGTGTTGCTGCGTTCTCTGACTGTTGATTCAGAACGCTACCCTCCGGATCCCTGTTGGACCTTTGTGGACAGTTGTTGTCGTCCACCTGGGTGTTTGTGTTTGTCTGTCCTCTCCCTGGTGTTTCCCTCTTAGTGCAGTGGTGAGGACTAGCGATCCCACTGGCCCGTTCACTATCTAGGGCTCATTTCAGGGAAAGCCAGGGTTTAGGCACGTGATCGCCGCACGGGTGAGGAACCCGTCTAGGGACGTCAGGGCAGTCAGGTGCCAGCCGCAAGGTGAGTTAGGGGTCACCACCTTTCCCTCTCCCTTAGGCAGGGCTTTCCCTGTTTTCCTCCCTGTGCGTGACACCGGTCATTACAATTCTTGTCTTGCGAGACACCATTGTAAAGAGATTTTTACCTCCCTGGGTAGATATATCTTCTGGTCCAGAGTTAGCTGAGACCTGTTCCATTTCCTGAGGATCAGATCTTGCAGGGGTCTCATGTGGTATTGAGGTGAATCTTTGTGGGGGAAGAGATTCTAGCTCTATTGCATAACCTTTTCTTATAATGTTGACAATAAAAGGGCTTGCAATGACTTGCTCCCAGGTGTTTATGACGGAGCTTCCCCCAACCCTGATGGCATCACTGCTTACAGGAGGAAGGGGAAGGATCCCCTTTATTGGGGTTGAAGAGGAAATGTCATCCTTTTGCCCCTTTTGTATAGCTCCACAGCTCCCTGATTTTCCTCTGGTATCCTGAGGTTGGGTTTTGTTACGAAAAAACTGCTTCCCGTTTTTAGATCTCTCTTCAGAAAAACCTTTTTTGTAGTTGGTGGCATTTTCTAAGATTCTATCCAAGTCGGTACCAAAAACCTACGGGCCATGGAACGGACGAGAAATCAACTTGTTCTTGGACGTAATATCCCCCGACCAGGGCTTCAGTCAAAGGACCCTTTTAATTATGTTAGATAGAACCGCCGTACGGGCAGATAGTCTTACGGACTTCACTGAGGCGTCTGCAAGGAAGCTAGTGGCTATCTTTAATAAGGGAGGGCTGTCCAAGATTTTTTTCCCTCTGAGTTTTGTTAACTAAATGTAACTAACTGGTCCAGCCACACTTCTAGGGTACGGGCCACACATGTCGCCTCTACCTCGATTTTAAAAGTGCTGCCCTGGCTTCCCATGTCTTCTGAAGAAGGCTTTCCGCCTTCCTGTCCATAGGGTCTTCAACTGTGAGGCATTCTCGAAAGGAAGGACTGTGCGTTTCGTGACCTTGGCCACAGTCTGTGCAATCCGCTTCATCAAAGGGATATCTCCTCTTAATGCCCCGGAATGAAGGAACCCATCTCAGGTTTGTCACATTCAGCTTTAATCAGCTTCTGTACGTTACCTGGCACAGGAAACAGACCTCTGCCTTTCCCCAGACGCCCTGAATATCTCCTCCTGAACTGTTCTGGCCTTTGTTGGAATTTCCATCCTGACCGTGGACTTTATAGCTCGGATTAACTCTTCGATGTCTGCAGGGCTAAACAGAAACCTCCTATATTCATTATCTTCATCGGACTCCTGTGTCATATCTAAGATCTCAGGATCCAAAAGATCAGGATTTACTGAACTGGAATCACTTCCCACACTAATAAGATCTCTAGAAGTTCCCGGTCTAGGGGGAGGGGGCCTGGGGGCAGGGGAAGCTTCCCTCTTTTGTGAGGCCAGGGCTGACTGAACCTCCTCCCTAACCATAAATTTGATTGTCTTCCAACAGGGTAGAGGACTCCGATTTCACAACCGATGCAGTACCTTCCTTGAACAGCGGTTTAGAAGCGGAAGAGGGCGGACACACCTAAAACGCAAGCCGCACTTCCTGGCCCTAACTTTAAGGGCCGTTTCACACGAGCGGATGCCGTGCGTGGCATCCGCTCCGTGAAAGAGTGCCAAGACCCGCTGCAGACTGCAGAGGCACGGAGCAGTAACATGACTGTTACTGCTCCGTGCCTCTCTGTGATGTCTTTCCTACGAAATCACAGTTGTCACTGTGATTTCGTAGTAAAGAGATCACAGAGAGGCACGGAGCAGTAACAGTCATGTTACTGCTCCGTGCCTCTGCAGTCTGCAGCGGGTCTTGGCACTCTTTCACGGAGCGGATGCCACGCACGGCATCCGCTCGTGTGAAACGGCCCTAACAGAGGAGGAAGACTCCTTTTCTTCCTGAAACATATAAGGGAGAGAAAGGTCAACCACTACAGGGCAAAATAATTGATTAGGGGTGCCTGACACCCCTGGACCCTGGGTAGTGGGGGGCTCCGATCCTGAGCCAGGTGTGGAAGGGGCACTCATGTTCTGCTGGTCCCGTCCACAAAGATTGCCAGAGGCACAAGCAGGGGTGCAAACGCTGGGCGCCATCTTCAGCCGGCATGCTGCACTTTTCATTCACTGGGCATGCTCCGGGACGAGTGCCAGCGTGATGTCACAATGCAAGCCACGCTCCCTCTGCGTCTGACGTCCTCACCCAGCGGCTGGAGGGAAGCGCGTCCTAGCGTTGTTCCTGCCGCCATTACCACTCCGCATATAGCCCACCTGGACTGTTGCAGGAGGGAACTTCACCGGGGCCACCAACATCACCAGGGGCCCGCGTTCAGACCATACAGGAGGAGGGAGAGCCATGCCGCCGGAGCAGACCACCGCTCTGTACAACAAAAGTCTGCTGAGGTACAGACACTGCCAGGAACCCATAGAGCTCCCAGCACCTCTCTGGTCTTCCTTCCTTGGCAGGACAGGAAAAACCACTGACGATGAGGGGAAGGGGTGGGGTTTTTAACCTCCTTGCGTTTTTCTGTCCTATCAGAGGAAGTCAATCTCTCCGAGTGTGCTGTCATGGAGCAGACTGGGTAAAAGAGTATCATTAAAAATGCCAACTCTTCACACAACAAATGAGCCCCTACACAAGACGATCAGCAGACAAATAAAAAAAAATATTTATATATATATATATATATATATATATATATATATATATATATATATATATATATATATAAAGAAAAATGGCGGCACTGGCTCAAAAATGAAAAATGCGGGTGCACGTCCCAAAGGGAAAGGACTAATTTCCCTATTGAATATAACAAGAAAAAAGAACGGCACTCCAAGAAATAAAGTGGTGAATCCTTTATTCACACCAGTGGTGCAACGTTTCGGCTCTGGTCGCGAGCCTTCCTCGAGGCTTGAGGAAGGCTCGCGACCAGAGCCGAAACGTTGCACCACTGGTGTGAATAAAGGATTCACCACTTTATTTCTTGGAGTGCCGTTCTTTTTTCTTGAGATATATATATATATATATATATATATATAAAAATGGCTTTCAGACAATTGAGACAAAAACATGATTTTTCCAAAAATGCTTTATTATGCAAAACTGAAACAAAAATAAACACACACATCATTTGTGAATGTTGCATCCGTAATTACCTGCTCTATAAAATAAAATAATAATAATAATCAGGTGAACGCTGTAAAAAACATAAAAGAAAAACTGTGCCAGATCAGCAATTTTTTTTCCATAATATCTAGTGATCAAAAACCATATGTACCCAAAAATAGTACCAATAAAACTGACACCTTATCCCATAGTTTCCAAAATGGGTCACTTTTTGGGAGTTTTTACTATAGGGGTGTATCACAGGGTCTTCAAATGCCACATGGCAACTTAAAATTATCCTAGTGAAATGTGCCCTCAAAAATCTGCACCCTACCATGTGCCCACACAGCAGTTTATGACCACATATGGGGTGTTTCTGTAAACTAGAGAATCGGGGTAGGAGCTCATGCAGATGAATGGTCTGCAATGCATGGGTACGAGCTGTGTGAAGTCTGTGCTGCGGACCCATTGACTGGGTCCACAATCCATACGGCAAAACATAGGACATGTGTTATCTTTTGTGGTGCGGAGGCACGGACCTGAAAGCCGACAAGAACGATTCGTATTGCTTCCGCAGGCTTCCGACCCGTGCCTTATAACAACCGGATTATCCCTTTAAGCCTTACAAATGCAGCTGTGGACTGTAACACATACATATTATATGACCAGAAATTTTCTGTAGATTAATACTAAATAACTGTAAAATCCAAAGCTGACAAATGTAAAATTCTGATATAAAAAATAAATGAATTAAATGGATTAAAACAAACAAAACACAAATCTAGAGCAGTATTATACATAAGCAAAGGCACAGTAGAGTTAGTACTACCATATACTCCTGCTGCTAGACATTAGAAAGAACTTTCCTAATTTAGAGGACTTTGAAGGATCTTATGCTCATGTCTCAGTAACTTGTGAAAAGCAATTTAGATATTCTAAAACTGGCAACACAATTATTTTTATGATGACTGAGTCATAAGTGGCTAAAGATAGCAGTGGCCAATGAATCCTTAATGTCCCTAAGGATCCTAAATGTAACTATTTACCCATCATATTACCTTGAGAGGTTCTATTTAGAATCAACTAACCTAAGCTTGAAGAAAGTTAATGTATTTAGCACTAAGGCTTTGTTCACATCTGCATTTGCTAAATCTCCACCACAAATTAAATTTAAAAAAAGCTGGACAAAAAAACAGCGCAGCCAGGCTCCCTGACAAACCCAACAGACCCAAATGCACAGACGTGAACAAATCCTTAGGATAAAAATAATAGTTTATTACAATTCTATCAAGAGGTAATAAAAGGTACTATTAACTTTTAGAAAGAATGATATACAGTAGGAACTGTAACAAACAGTTCTGTAACCAGCCCTTTAAAATCATAATGTATGAATATTATGGTTTATGAAAAGCAATTATACTTTAGTGAAGCTAACCATGAACTTGATGTGAATGAATGCAGCTACAGACTGTGTAATACTTTTCTAACTAGCATGTTAGTTCCTCCACTGGCTGCACTGTATGATCCTCTGCCTTTTTATTCTTCCACACCTCCTGGCCAGCACTCAATATCAGCCAGAAGCTTTGCAAAGGCCTGTCACGGTAAGTAAGATAAGGGAAGGAAACAGAACATGGCAAAGCAAACAAAACAACTGACTAGACCCCAAACAGACACAGAAGGAAAAAAGGAAAAGGACTTATCTAGAGATGTGCTGGAGCAGATGATCCACCAAATTTCCCGTAGCTCCCACAAGGCAGAACTATAACCTGCAAAGACTATAGGGAGAGGGAGGAATAAATAGCCTCACCAATTACCTAAAGAACAACACCTGGGAGGAGGTGGGATTCTATTGAAACCCACAACAAAACAAACTGTCAGATCGAGTCACGTGCAGAAACTCTGACAGATCTCCTTAGAACACCCACAGGGCAGGGCGTGACAGTACCCCCCCCCCCCCCCTCTACAGGTGACCTCCGGACACCCAGGCCCAACTTTATCCGGGTGTGCCCTGTGAAAGCCATTTACAAGGCGGCTAGCATTAACATCGGTAGCCGGAACCCACATTCTTTCCTTGGGACCATATCCCCTCCAATGCACCAGGTACTGAAGGGAACCCCGAAGAACACGTGAGTAGAGAATTCTAGAGATCTGAAACTCCAGATTACTATCAACCAAAACAGGAGGAGGAGGCAAAGGAGACCGTTCCTTAGGTCCCACATATTTCTTCAACAAGGACCTGTGAAACACATTATGGATCTTCAAGGCCTGCAAAAGTTCCAGACGAAACGCCACCAGATTGACAATGGCCAAGATTTTGTAAGGGCCAATAAATCGTGGGCCCAATTTCCGAAGAGGGTACCTTCAGCTTAATGTTTTTAGTGGACAACCACACCAAATCACCCACGCACAGGTCCGGACCAGTCATACGTCTCTTGTCAGCCATCCGTTTATATCTTTCACCCATTTTTTTCAAATTAACTTGAATCTTCCGCCAGATAGATGACAAAGAGGAAGATAATCTCTCCTCTTCCAGTATCCCAGAAGATGGGATCCCAGAAAAAGTACCAAACTGAGGGTGAAAACCATATGCCCCAAAAATGGTGACTTATCATTTGACTCCTGCCTACGGTTATTCAAGGCACTCAGCTAAAGACAAGAACCAGGACCACTCATCCTGATTCTCAGCGACAAAAAACTTAAATGGGTCTCCAGGTTTTGATTAGTGCGCTGAGTTTGACCATTCGACTGGGGATGAAAAGCCGAAGAGAAAGACAACTGAATACCCAGACAAGAACAAAACACTCCAAAACCTCGAAAGAAATTGTGTTCCCCTATCAGACACCACATCAGAGGGAATGCCATGTAATTTTACAATGTTATCAATAAAAACCTGAGCGAGAGTTTTCACATTGGGCAAACCTGATAATAGTACAAAGTGAGCCATCTTGCTGAAGCGGTCCACTACCACCAAAATCACAGTTTTCCCAGAGGAACTTGGCAAATCAGTAATGAAGTCCATAGACAAGATGGTAGATATGCACATGCCCACATACCTAAGACTATAACACACTGAAAAACCCTCAGCTGTAGGGAAGAGCGAAAAAGACACCCAGCTCCTTCAACAACCAAAGAAGCTAGCGTCACCCTAGAGACCTAGTAAAAACAGACGCAGAACAAAAAAGGGAAAAGGACTTATCTAGAGATGTGTTGGAGCAGAGGTAACTATTGCAGTATATTATTCTAGCGTATATGCACAGCCCCCAGTCTCCCCCCACCAGATCATACTTCTGGATCATTGAGCTGCCTGGCTTCCCCACTTCCTATCATCTGATTTTAATATCCTCACTGACTATCCTACATCGCCATCAGCATCTCACTTTCTTTCTATAACCTCCCCTCTTGGCCTCTCACAACTCACTTCCACTACCATGCACAAAGATGGCAAAACACTTTATCTAGTCTTTTTCCGCCTCTGCTCAGTCTCTGACTTTGTCAACTCACCCTTCCCACTTTCTGACTACAATCTTCTTTCCTTTACTATACAGACCTCTCACTCTTCTCATGACATTCCTACCTTTCACACATAAAGAAACCTACACACCATTAACTCACCGACACTCTACAATTATCTTCCCCAATCTCTTCCATCTCTTGTCCAGATATAGCTGCCAATCATTATAACCATACCCTCAAAACCACCCTGGATGACGCAGTTCCAATTACAATCTGACCTTCTCGACGTAGAAAGCGACAGCCCTGGTACAGACTTGAAACACGTTTTTTTCCCAGCAGTGCTCTAAGTGTGCCGAACACCTACAGAGAAAATCATGAATATGTGCAATTTCCTCTATTATGGAATTTATGCTGAAGACCCACAACTCAGCCCTCCATCTCTCATCTCTTCACTCTCAAATAACCCAAAACAACTGTTTTATACTTTTCACTCCCTTCTAAGCCCTAAAGGGCATGTGCCTATCACTGACCTCTATGCTGAAGACCTGGCTACTTACTCCAGATATAAGATTGGCAACATTCAGCAGGAAATAATCTCCCAGTCCCCAAAAAGCTTTGATCCTACTCCCTCCCATACTTCCTCACATTCTCTTTCCTCATTTGACCTTATAACAGAAGAAGCAGTGATCCTATTTCCTCACACCTCCTCTAGTCCCTCTCCCCGGCTGTCATTAATCAACTAATTACAATACTTAACCCCTCACTTCTGGCATCTTTCTGTCCACTTTCAAACATTCTGTTATAACCACACTACAAAAAAAAAAAAAAAAAAAAAAAATAGATAGATAGATATATATATATATATATATATATATATATATATATCTATCTATCTTGACCAGACCTTTGCTGCTAACTACTCACCTGTTTTTAACCACCTTCATCTCTAAACTCACGGAAAACCACAACTACTCTCAATTAATACGTTTCTGCAAACTCTCTTTTTGACCCATTATAATCTGGCTTTCAGCCCCTCCACTCTACAGAAACTGTCCTTACTAAAGTATCTAATGATCTCCTGATGGCAAAAAGGAAGGTCAACTATTCTCTACTGATTCTTCTGGATCGCTGTGCACCATTTGATACGATAGACCACAAACACCTCCTAACCATACTCCACTCAACTGGCCGTAAGGACACTGCTTTCTCCGCTTCTTTAGTGTATCATTCACTGACACTACTACTTATTCTCAGACAGACCATCAGTAGATTTGTTTTTCAGTACCATCTCTTTGCTGATGACACCCAACTATACAACATTATGTCCTGTCTATATCTGAAACTGAACCTCTCAAAAACTGACCTTCACTGGTTGCCCATCCACCACAGAACCCAGTTCAAACTTCTCACCCACAAAGCTCTCCACAGTGCTGCACCTCCAAACATATCCTCGCACGTCTCGGTCTACCACCCTACTCGCGCTCTCTGTTCTGCCAAGGATCTAAGACTTGCTACTAAAAGTTGAATCTACAACTGGGTGCTACCAATTGGGGGGGGGTCCTTGCACCATTTGACATTTGCAACACTGATTGGGCAGTGTCATACTGTGACAGGGACACACACCCAACTGGTAAAACCCAGTTTTAATGTATTCATAAACTTCTAGGAGCAATAACTGAGGAATGGAACAACAAAGGTATATAAAAAGATGCTCCAGAATCGTTACAGCATGAGAAATCAAACTATTAGTAAAACAGACTGTCAGGCGTCCCAGGGAGCCAGTAGTGGGATGAGAAACCAACTGGCAGTAAGCAGCTGACAGCCCAGAAACGCGGTACAAGTTTAGGGATAATCCAAGAAGGGTAGTCAATGTCCAATCCGGGTCGAGGCAGGCAACGAAGGTTCAAGGCGGAAGACAGTCCAAAGGTCAGTAACTGGGAAGGATACAAAGAAACAACAGGCAAATAGGAGGATCCGTAGGGAGGCTAGGTGTTCACCATAAGGTGGAATAACTCAGCAATGAGCCAGAGCTCAGGCCAGGTCTTTATAGCCAGGGAAGGTAGGACCACAACCTGGTCCCCAAGGCAACCAGGAGACCTCCCTCTCCGGGAACCAATGGCAGGCGAGGAAGATGGAAGGTGTGTATTGGGAACCTCCCCCAGCAAGGCTCACACCTGACAGCCGGATAATGCAGGAACGCTATTGTTGCCGGCACACGCACCTCGGGCACCGGGTGTTCTACCGAGCTGAAGGGGAACCCGTGCCCTGCGCCGTGCCCGCGGTCCCCGAGTAGGTGTAACACCCCCTGCTTCCTGACACAGACATGTCAGGAGAGGTGACAGTTCCTATTTAAATGAAGTTTTTTTAGAGCAAAATGGTAAATAATTTGTAAATCCTGTAAAACAAGAGAACATATTTTCACACTTCACGGATTAACTCACCATGCATTGCATGCCTTTGGTTGGTCAACAGTTGCGCTAGAGCCCAGAAAGCATCTTCTTCGTTCAGATACATAAGCAGCACAGCAGCAATTTGACTCATCCCCTGACAATAACTGACTTCCTGTGGAGTTAACATACAGCATCATTAGTTCCAGTTGCACACACCAGTATACAGAAGGTGTTGGGAAGCAAAACATTTCATTTCTATTTTTATCACTGCAACATATTCTGCAGATCAGCATAACTTGTGTTCATCCTTATGCATCCCTTGCCCTAATGGGGCCCAGTTACACATACAATATTTGATAAGAAGCCCATCAGTGTGTTTAGTACCTGGAGGAAGCCAATGCAAACATACCTCTAAGATACAAACTGCACTTGTTGTTGGGCCAGGTCTGATTAAAACTCGCTCTGCAAGGCAACACTTCTTTCACTCATTTCTGAACCACTGTGCTTCCTAATTAAAAGGGTTTATCTTCTGATTAAAGTATGAAATGAAAATCAGACATTGTGTAGTACATGACAGTCTGTTTCTAGCAAAGCTAGAACCAGCCCTGTACCGCACATGGATCCAGAGATTGTCCCATCTATTGCTCTGCTAGATTTATATCAAGCTGACAGCTCAAGGTGAGTGTCTTTTCTGCTGCAGCTAAGGGGGGCGTGTCTTTTCTGCTGCAGCTAAGGGGGGCGTGTCTATTCTGCTGCAGCTAAGGGGGCGTGTCCATGCTCTCCCTATCAACTCAGGAGGCAGCTGAAGGATGAAACTGAGCATGTGCGGCCATATCGGTGAGCAGGGCAAAGAAATAAGAAATACAACAAAGCAGGTGGAGCTATACATTTTAAAGGGCTTCTGTCACCCCACTAAACTGTTTTTTTTTTTTTTTTGTGTACTTATAATCCCTATACTGCGATTTATCCATACATAATGTGATAAATCATTTTGGTTCAGTAGATTTTGCTAAAAACGTACTTTTATAATATGTAAATTACCTGTCTACCAGCAAGTAGGGGGCTACTTGCTGGTAGCAGCTGCATCCTCCTATCATAATGGCGCCCCCTCCGCATGTTGATTGACAAGGCCAGTGAACGGGATCGTTTGCATTCAAAATCTGGCGCCTGCACCGTATCTGTCTTCAATCGGCGCAGGCGTACTGAGAGGCTGACGCTCGCTCGGCCGCTCCATCCTCAATGCGCCTGCGCCGATGACGTCACATCTACACCCGGCGCAGGCGCATTGAGGATGGAACGGCCGAGCAAGCGTCCGCCTCTCAGTGCGCCTGCGCCGATTGAAGACAGGTACAGCGCAGGCGCGAGAATTTGAATGCAAACAGGGCCAGCAGAGAATGATCCCGTTCGCTGGTCCTGTCAAAGGACGTATATGTCAGCAATATGCAATTAAAAATTTTGTGTAGCCACTGAGTTATTCAATAAAATGTATCTGTATAGTACCACCTGCTGTTTGTTCAGCTACCTGCTGGAAAGCTAGCTCAGATCAACGGATCAGGCATGAAACACAATGCAAGTCAATAGTGCTGGATCTATTTTCCCAGACACAAAAGAAATCTCCCCCCCCCCCCTCTTCCCCATTGACTTACAATGGTTTTACTGCCGGATCCGGATGGCTATTTTAGAGATAATACAACCGGATCCCTTCAGATGCAGACGGTTGTATTATCCTAACTGAAGCTTTTTTGCTGATCAATGACGGATCCAGCAAAAACGCAGATGTGAAAGTAGCCTTAGTGAAGAGCAGACGAGCTGCAGAGAGCTGAAAACACTTCAGTGCAAAGGAGGCACTTGAGGAAGCATCCATGCAAATAAAACTTCTGTCACAGTGATGCTGACAAAACAACTATATACAAAAATATGCTTTAAGGGAATCTGTCACCTCCCCCAAGCCCTGTGAAGTGCAGAACTACATGAATAATACTGCTGCCCCCGACTCTGGACCACTAGTTGTATGACCATGCTCACCCCTGCTCCCACACTGTGCACCCACAAACCAGCACTGGAATACATTGAGAGGACTCAACCTCTACATTATACGTCCATCCTCATAAGTCCTCGTCATGTTTGCAGGTGCGCAATAAAGGAACTGGTGAGAGTATGGATATACAAGTGAGAAATCTGGAGTCAGGGGCAGCAGTACTATACTATAGGGCTAGCAGAGAGGTGACAGACCCTGTCTGAACAGCTTTCCAGGTCTCCTATACATCGCTGCAGTGTGAAAACTGCTGACAGACTCCCTTTGATTCATGAAGTTATATAAAAAAAAACATTAGTAATACATCATGTAAACATACATAATGTGGGAGAAGAAACGAGGTATAACAGAAGGTAGAAATTGCTCTCCTATTATTGTATTAAAAAGTAAGCAAAATTAGCTCAAATAAATTCAATAAACATACATTTATTAAGAATTTAGCAACCTGTTACTGGCAGGTCAGCCAATGAGTCAAAGTTTCAGTGAAATTGCGCTGGTGTAAGTCCAGAAGCTGATTTTAGAGTCCGGTGCTTGTTCTATGGTCTAGACACGGTTCTATGGCAAGTGACATGGTTCTTGACTGCCTGGTTTTGACACTAATGTCAAGAAATATCCATTCTGTAACTGTAGTACATTAGCATCTGTAGCTGCAAACCAGTATGGAGCCAGATGTATGTAGAGCAGATAGGTAACAGTGTCACAGGCTACACAACATGGTATGCTCTGGCTCAAACTATCCTAAACTAAGATTTTTTTTAAATCTGGTTATGACGTGAGAGCTTGTGGTCTGACACAATATAAGAAAATTCAGATAAGTGTCCAGCACAAAAGTAGCCCTGCAACATAATGTGATCCAATAGGACTAGGGATATTTCCAGTACCTGCAATACAGATACTCTACGTTTGAGTCCAAGGTCTTACCTATTTTGTTCCGTGCACAAGGGGTTGATCAAAATTCAGGTGAGCTGGAACATCACTACGGACACACTACATTTCACTATGCAGTTGAATGGAGTTATTATGCCATCAGTGCTCACGGAATAAAGTGACACTGTATTTATTGTATTACTGCACTGACTGTCACAGCATCCTTTGCTGTAGTGCCACCTTTAGGCTTGTGCCTAATGGGATATATGGAGAATGATAATTCTATATATTACATTAGATCCATTATTAACTTACCGTATTGTAGACAGAATATGCTGATAATACATCAAACAAGGCCCTCTGCCTGGGAAGAAATAGTTATACAGTTATTCAGTAATCCCAAAAGCCACTTTTTGAGGGACTTTGCTATACACAGTACATAAGAAAGAGACAGCACTATACATCACTCCTCATGTCATATACAGACTTCTTCTTAAAGAGAACTTCCACACAACTTTATATAAATCCATAATACAATCGACCACAATAAATTTTGTATTATATTTTATTAGTGCAAAACGTCTAGTTCTCATGTTTTCAATTTGTAAATATCCACCCATCCCAATTGGTAATTGCTTTTCACTTTGAAAAAATGCTTTGAACTCTGCCTCGAGATGGACCAACTCCACAGGATGATCATATTACACATGTCAATACAAGTCTATGCACAAGGGAGGGGTGAGCAGCATGACTGCTGCCATCTGTAATGTCATTCATGATCCTGGAGCATACTCCTGAGTAAGAGAAGCTTAAGAAGCAGCTTCTCTTCTACTTCCTGTATGCAGTGGATGGCAGCTACTCTCCACCCACCTTGTCTGAGAGATCTGCAAACTAAATATTCAGTATGTACAGAGAAAAAACGCTAAAAATGCTAGATACAAGTGATATAGTGGCCAGAAATTGCGTTAATCAATAGTACAGTGTTTGTACATGAGGATTAACACTGAGTTTATTGAAAGGTTAGGTAAATTAGCAGCTACTACCAAAATCTAGGATCAGCCATTTAGATACTCACGTGTATTCTGCCATGTAAGAGCTTATATTTTAAAAAGACCAACATGACCAGAACTGGTGTATATATTGTAAGGTAATTGGCCACACTTGCAAAAGTAACTATTCTAGAAATTTTTGAGACCAGGAAGACTGAACCATTAGCATTTACTGTATAACACCAGGTGAAATTCATAACTTGTATATACTGATAACAGTCACACAAAACAATTAGGGGGAGGAGAAATGCTACATGCTTTGAAAAACCAACAGTGTTTCTTAAAGTTGTAATAAACTGAAATTTTGGCAGGAGCCCCAAAAATATATATTTTTTTTTTCTGTTTTGAGTCTAGAGCTGATGTTAATGTATAGTCAGTGTTTGTTTGATTACACCAAAAAGATACACCATTCCTACACGGTTTCATCACTGAGGTGGTTGCTACTCACTTGACTCCATATCGTTCCCGAAACATAATATGATTTCGAAATGTTCGGTTCACATCCAAGTCAATCTGTTTGATTTCCATTGAATACATCTTGGCCAGCTCTTTCATTTTCTAGAGATTGGAAAACAAATGTAAAAAAGTAGTGTTATACAGTTCATTCACTTTCCTTGGGCCCTCCAGTAACACAGGGGAGATAAGCCAATGGCAGGACAATAATGTTTCTACAAGTGGTCTACAACAATTAATTTCTAATGGATATCTTAAAACATGTTGGCTAGTATGGAGAATCCCTTTTCAAATTCAGCACCCCTAGTGATCAGATAAAGATACTTGCAACTACACAGCTCTCCTGCAGCTGTAATCAGTGGATGACCATGATCATGTCAAGTAGTCATGAGTATGAGCCACTTCGTAGCAGATCTCTGGTCTGTGTAACAGGCTATGTGGCAGGAGTTGTCCATTCATAGAGGCATATCTTTAAGAGCTCTTAAAGACTAAGTCTTTGTCAATTTTTCAGGTGCGTAATTTAAAAAGGTTGACCACTCTAAGCATAATGTTCACAAATGTGTGGCCAATATTCACCTATCACTGGGAGGAATTACTGAATATGTATTAAAAATAAACTGTGAATACACAGTATATGTGAAATTGTCAGTTTCACACGTGCATGGCTAGTTTTCTGGACATCCATTACCAGCACAAGACAAAAGTCATTGGCTAAACACCGGGGAAATTAGAGCATGCGCAGTGTATTTTTAATAAGAATGTAAGGCAGCATGTAGCCTTGCCATCTTTCTGGATGGAAGCGGCATTCAGTATGGACAGATGTTTTTGCTAAGGGGCAAAAATAGGGGATAATTGCCTCGATTCATGTTTTTTCACATATTTGCTAACATTTTACCTACAGTGGCCAACTCCTTTAATCCCAAGGGAAGCAACAACAACAAATTATTTGGGAGATTCAACATAATGGTTCCTCAACAGAGAGATATTTACCTAGCCTTTCATCATACAACAGACTTTACAAGTAGGACATTTCAGACAGAAATTCCTGCAGAAATAAGTCCATAATCAACACTGGGGTGATTTAGTTACGAGAATAAACTTTAGCAAAGAATAACTAGTGGTTAAATATTGTAACGCTTATGTAGAAAGTGACCAGTTTATTGTTCCTTGTTACTCTTAACCCAACATGTGCATATTGTGGTGAAAAAATGTCTGCAGTATTTATAAGTCTGACCAGAAAAGGGTACCACTAAAGAGGTAAACCAGTTTCTAGTATACTCTTCTTTCTGTAGGTTCCACTCCTGAAAAAAGTGGCCTAAACGGGTGGAAATGCTCCAAACCCAGACACCGTAGCGTGTCTATAACCATTTTCTGCAGTGATTTGTAGGTTCCACTACTGGCTTTCGCTCACAAGTAATAAAAAATTAATGTTGTGTGAACGTGACCTTAGAGGGATTGTCCCACCAATAGGACCTTATAATCAAACCACAGGATAAGTAATAAGGATCAGTCTGACCGTTGGGTGATAGCTGAGCACTGTACTCATCTTCTCTTCAGTAAATACCGAAAAAAGACCAAAAGTGGCTCACATGCCAAGACTTTACTTTACTAGTGGTACATCAATAGAGCACGAACAAAACCTAAACAAATAATGGAGCTCACAAATAAAGAGTATCATATTTTATTAATCACAAAGTATAAAAGACAATATCATTTTAAAAGGAAAGGTAGCAGAGAGAACCCATCCTGGCAGAGCACAGGCTAGATAGACACAGTGGGGCAAACAAGTATTTAGTCAGCCACCAATTGTGCAAGTTCTCCCACTTAAAAAGATGAGAGAGGTACACTTCAACTATGAAAGATACACTTTTCCAAGTTTTTATTGAGCCCCACTATCATGTTCTTACAGCTATGTGATTTACTCCACGTTATCAAATTTTTAGTCTGACCGGCCAAAAAATAAAAGGTCCAAATCGGGAACCGATAATCCACCCTCTTTCTTATGAATATAGAATATCTGTGTTCTTATTGTCGTTTTTTTCCCCTGCCATATCAAATTTGTTATTAAAGTGCCTATTAATTAAAAAATTATCTTCGGGATTATTGGTGCATTCCAAAATATATAGTTCAAGGAAGGCAACATACACATTTTCACAAGCGAAATCCGACCCGCCATCGAAATGTGTATTTTTTTTCCAAACCTCTATCCTTTTACGCATCTCATATTTTTGGGAGTAAATTCAACTTTACATCCCTAGGGTTAGATGTTATCTGGATTCCTATATACTTAACCGGTTCCTGCCCTTTAATTTCGAGTGGACCCGGTAGAAAAACATTCAAAGGATCAATCGGGATACAAGCTGATTTCAACCAATTTATATTCAGTCAAGCATAATTACTATAGTCTTTAAATACTTGAAAAATCCTCCCTAATGAGCTATGCGATCCCACAAACAGCAAGATGTCATCTGCATATAGGGAAATTTCTCATGGGCCCCAAACCTTGAAACCCACAATTTCTTTATCTTGTCTAATCCAGTCAGCTAGGGGTTCCATGGCTAAAGCAAATAGCAAGGGGGACAGCGGAAACCCTGCCTAACCCCCCTGCCAATGCTTATTTTATCCGAGTACTCACCATTCAATATTACCCTTGCAGAGGCCTCGGTATACAACAGCCTGACCCAATCCATAAAATTATCTCCAAACCCTATTCTCCTCAGTATAGCAAATAGGAAGGGCCACTATCGTGTTGAAGGCCTTGGATGCATCTATAGTTACAATCATACGTTCTCCGACATTTGTGAGCTCCAGCTGGGTGCCCATAAAGTATCTCATTATGTTATCAGTTGTGGTTTTGCCTGACATAAAATCCGATTGATCCTCATGAATAATCCCCGGAGCCACTCTCCCAAGTCTATTTGCTAAAATCCTTGCTAATATTTTGTTGTCAGTATTTATTAATGAAATAGGATCATGTTGGATCTTTCCCTGGTTTTAAAATACAGTTGCAAGAAAAAGTATGTGAACCCTTTGGAATTATATGGATTTCTGCACAAATTGGTCATAAAATGTGATCTGATCTTCATCTAAGTCACAACAATAGACAACCAGTCTCTGCTTAAACTAATAACACACAAATAATTAAATGTTACCTTGTTTTTATTGAACATACCATGTAAACTATCACAGTGCAGGTGGAAAAAGTATGTGAACCCCTAGACTAATGACATCTCCAAGAGCTAATTGGAGTGAGGTGTCAGCCAACTGGAGTCCAATCAATGAGATGAGATTAGAGGTGTTGGTTACAGCTGGCCTGCCCTATAAAAAAAAACAAAAAAAACAAACCAAAAAAAAAAAAAAAACACACACACCAGTTCTGGGTTTGCTTTTCACAAGAAGCATTGCCTGATGTGAATGATGCCTTGCACAAAAGAGCTCTCAGAAGACCTACGATTAAGAATTGTTGACTTGCACAAAGCTGGAAAGGGTTATAAAAGTATCTCCAAAAGCCTTGCTGTTCATCAGTCCACGGTAAGACAAATTGTCTATAAATGGAGAAAGTTCAGCACTGCTGCTACTCTCCCTAGCAGTGGCCAACCTGTAAAGATGACTGCAAGAGCACAGCGCAGACTGCTCAATGAGGTGAAGAAGAATCCTAGAGTGTCAGCTAAAGACTTACAAAAGTCTCTGGCATATGCTAACATCCCTGTTAGCGAACCCACGATACGTAAAACTCTAAACAAGATTGGATTTCATGGGAGGATACCACAGAGGAAGCCACTGCTGTCCAAAAAAAAATTGATGCACGTTTACAGTTTGCACAAGAGCACCTTGATGTTCCACAAACACTATGTGTAGAGAAAAAGAGGCACAGCACACCAACATCAAAACCTAATCCCAACTGTGAAGTATGGTGGTGGGGGCAACATGGTTTAGGGCTGCTTTGCTGCGTCAGGGGCTGGACGGATTTCTATCAAAGGAAAAATAAATTCCCAAGTTTATTAAGACATTTTGCAGGAGAACTTAAGGCCATCTGTCCACCAGCTGAAGCTCAACAGAAGATGGGTGTTGCAACAGGACAACGACCCAAAGCATAGAAGTAAATCAACAACAGAATGGCTTAAACTGTCATGGAACCATGAACCAGACGTACAACAAGAGATAAGTGGAAATAAGAAGGCTTTATTGAAAATCAAGCCGTAAGCAAAAGTCCAAACGGATGGCTAAACCGAAGCAGGATCTTGCGTAGACAGAGGTCAGGAACCAGAAGGGTAGTCAGACAAAGCCTGAATCAGGAACCAGCAGGGTAGTCAGACGAGGCCAGGATCAGGAACCAGAAGCAGCAGCAGTCTTAGAAGCATGTGAACACAGGAGGACCAAGCAAGGAACTGAAGCCACAGACCTCCTATATATATGAGCTAGACATCCAGCTCCTCCCAGTGGGAAGGAGAAGCCACAGGGTGGGAGGCTACAAGAAACCCAGAAACCAAGATGGCCGCCAGCACATGTCAAACGAAGGAGAACAGTGAGAAGGTAAGACCATGACAGTACCTCCCCCTCAAGGGCCCCTCCTCCGCGGAGTAAGGAACGGTTTCTGAGGGAAGCGTGCGTGGAAGGCTCGGAGCAAAGCAGGAGCATGGACATCTGCGGAGGGAACCCAGGAACGCTCCTCTGGACCATAACCACGCCAATGGACCAAAAACTGCAACCGACCGCGGACCAGGCGTGAGTCCAGGATATTGCTCACCTCATATTCCTCACGATGGCCCACTTGGACCGGACGGGGCCGAGGAACCGAGGAAGTGAAACGATTACACACCAATGGCTTCAACAGGGAGACATGAAACACGTTGGAGATCCGCATGCCAGGAGGAAGCGCAAGGGCATAGGCTACCGGGTTTACCCTGCGAAGCACTCGGAAGGGACCAACAAAGCGAGGCGCCAGCTTGGGAGTGGGCACTCGAAGGTTGAGGGTGGACAACCATACACGGTCTCCGACCTGGTAGGAAGGAGCGGGCGCTCGTCTGCGATCAGCCTGGAGTCTCTGGCGCTGCGCAGAGACCTCAAGGGACCTCTGGATCTGTACCCAAGAAGCACGTAGAACGGAAAGGTGATCCTCCACAGCCGGAATATCCTGGGGAGAGAATACCTCCGGTAACACGGCAGGTTGGAACCCATAATTGGCCATGAAGGGAGACGTCCCAGAGGAAGAGTTCACCGCCGTGTTCCTGGCAAACTCAGCCCAAGGCAGGAGGTCAACCCAATTGTCTTGGTGATCGGAGACATAGCAACGAAGGAATTGCTCCAAGGCCTGATTGGATCGTTCTGCGGCCCCATTGGACTGAGGGTGGTAGGCCGAGGAGAAAGAGAGATGAATCCCCAACTGGGAGCAAAAGGCGCGCCAGAACCTGGACACAAACTGACTCCCCCGATCCGACACAATCTCCTTGGGCAAACCGTGCAACCGGAAGACCTCCCTGGCGAAAATCGTGGCCAACTCTTGTGCAGAGGGTAACTTCTTGAGAGGAACACAGTGGCACATTTTGGAAAACCGATCCACAATCATGAGAATGACCGTATGGCCTCGGGATGCAGGGAGGTCCACAATGAAATCCATGCCCAGGTGTGACCATGGGCGCTCCCCGGTGGCTATGGGTTGCAAAAGGCCCAACGGAAGGTGCCGAGGGGATTTACTCTGGGCACAAACGGAGCATGCCGCTACATATGCGGCGATGTCGGAACGTAGAGAAGGCCACCAGAACAGACGTGAAACAGCCCAGGACAGCTGATTCTTTCCAGGATGCCCCGCGGCCTTGGAGTTATGGTAGGTTCGCAACAACCGAGTGCGCAACTCCTCAGGCACAAAACACCTGCCGTTGGGTCTCCCAGAGGGAGCACCAGATTGAGCCGCCAAAATCTGCTCACCCAGGGGAGAGGTCAGGCTGGTGCGAATGGCGGCCAGGATCTGATTCGGAGGTATGACTGAAGTCGGAATCGACTCCTCCCCGGACAGCTCGGAGTACTGCCGTGATAAGGCATCCGCTCTGATGTTCTTGGAACCGGGTAGGTAGGAGACCACGTAATTAAAACGTGACAAGAACAGAGCCCATCTGGCCTGACGTGGTGTCAATCTCTTGGCCTCAGAAAGGTAGGTCAGATTCTTGTGGTCCGTCAGGATGAGAACCGGAACCACCGAACCCTCGAGCAAGTGCCTCCATTCTTTAAGGGCCTGCACGATGGCCAATAACTCCCTGTCACCAATCTGATAGTTGCACTCCGCGGAAGACAGTTTCCGGGAGTAAAACCCACAAGGAAGCAGAGGACCCTCTGGTGTTCTACGCTGAGACAGAAGGGCGCCTACTCCCGTCTCAGACGCGTCCACCTCGAGGACAAAGGGCAACCCAGGGTTGGGATGCGACAGAATCGGAGCCGACACAAAGGCGGACTTTAAAGCCTCAAAAGCTCGGATGGCCTCGAGCGGCCAGACCTGGAAATTACTGCCCTTCCTGGTCAGATCCGTGAGAGGCTTGGCTAGCATAGAAAAGTCCCTGATGAACTTCCGATAATAATTGGCGAAGCCCAAAAAGCGCTGCAGGGCACGGAGACCACTGGGCTGGGGCCACTGTAAGACAGCCGAAACCTTCTCAGGATCCATGGAGAACCCCTCAGCGGAAATGATGTAACCTAAGAAGGTTACCTGGGATCGGTGAAATTCGCATTTCTCAAGCTTACCGAACAGCCTGTTCTCTCGTAACCGTTGCAACACTCGTCTGACATCCATAATGTGGGCCTCCATGGATTCAGAATATACCAAGATGTCATCCAAATAGACCACCACACACTGCTGCAACAGGTCACGGAAAACATCGTTGATGAATTCCTGGAAGACTGCGGGCGCATTGCACAACCCAAAGGGCATAACCAAGGATTCATAATGACCGGTCCTGGTGTTAAACGCGGTCTTCCACTCATCGCCCGCCTTGATCCTTACCAGGTTATATGCCGCCCTCAGGTCGAGTTTGGTAAAGACCGTGGCCCCTTTGAGGCGATCGAACAGCTCGGAAATCAAGGGTATCGGGTAAGCGTTCTTGATCGTGATGCGATTGAGACCCCTGTAATCGATGCAAGGCCTCAACTCACCGCCCTTCTTTTTCACAAAGAAAAATCCAGCCCCTGCCGGGGACGAGGATTTGCGAATGTGTCCGCGTGAAAGCGCCTCCCTCACGTACTCCATGGCCTCATTCTCCGCTACCGACAGTGGATAGACTTTGCCACGAGGAGGAACGGCACCAGATTGTAACTCTATGGCACAATCGTATGGGCGGTGCGGAGGTAGGGCAACCGCGCGCACCTTATCGAATACATCCCGGTACTCTTCGTATTCAGGAGGCAACAGAGAGTCCGAGGAAGTACACAGCAACTTGACAGGCCCATGGATGCAACTAGCCCCACACTGCGGTGACCACGAGAGGATCTCGGCCGATCTCCAATCGAAAGTCGGATTATGCTTCTGGAGCCAGGGGTACCCCAAGACCACCGAGTAGTGTGGAGACGAAATCACCTGGAGACAGACCGACTCTCTGTGAACGGCACCAATGGCTATCCCCACTGGAAGGGTCTCATGAGTCATGTGTGGCGGCAGAAGGGGTCTGCCGTCTATCGCCTCAAGAGCCAGTGGGGAACCTCGAGACTGCAGAGGAATGGAATTGGCGGCAGCGAACACACTATCAAAGAACAAACCACCAGCACCAGAGTCCACCAACGCCTGGGTCGTCACCGAGCCCCCGACCCAGGAGAGGACAACAGTGATCAGTGGTTTGTCAACACGGGAAACCGTGGACGAGGAGACTCCACCCAAGATCTGCCCCCGACAGGATCTCAGGTGCGAGCGTTTCCCGGACGGTTCGGACATGCCAACCGAAAATGCCCACCGAGACCACAGTACATGCATCGGCCCTCGCGTCTCCGGAGTACCCTCTCCCCCTCGGACAGGCGAGCAAACCCCAGCTGCATGGGTTCACCCCCAGACAAGTCATCCCCAGGAGGCGTGGGAGGAGAGGGAGGCACGGGTGGGACAACAAACGTAGGCGCCAATCTGTTAGAAGACCTCCGCAGGCTCTCCTTAAAGGAAGGTCTCTCCCTGAGTCTGGTGTCAATCAAAATCAGGAAAGAAATAAGAGACTCGAGCTCCACTGGTAGGTCCTTAGCTGCAACCTCATCCTTCAAGGCATCCGAGAGACCATGAGAGAAAGCAGCGACCAGAGCCTCATTATTCCAGCCCACCTCTGCTGCCAGGGTACGAAACTCAATGGCGTATTCAGCTACGGATCGTGAACCCTGTCTGATGGACATAAGGAGCTTCGCAGCAGAGGCAGCACGAGCCGGCACATCGAATACCTTCCGAAGAGAAGCAACAAAACCGGAAAACTCGGCAACCACCGGATTGTTGTTCTCCCATAAAGGGCTGGCCCAGGCCAAGGCCTTGTCCGAGAGCAGCGAGATCAAGAAGCCCACCTTTGATCTCTCAGTAGGAAAGGCATGTGGCAGCAACTCGAAATAAATGCCCACCTGGTTAAGGAAACCTCGGCACTGAGTTGGCTCTCCCCCAAAGCGCTGTGGAAGGGGGGCAGAACCGGTCATGCCCCGAGACACCGCAGGCGCAGCAACAGGTGTCGGGGTAGACTCTGGCGCAACAACCGGAGCGGCAGTAGGAGCGGGCCCAGGAGCGACAACCGACCCATCGGCAACGGAAGCGAAATGAGCCGTGCGTTCAAGCAGGGTTTGCAACGCCACAGCGAACCGACCCAACAGGTGATCCTGCTGATCAAGTCTGGCAACCAGCGTAGGTAGCGAGGAAGGCCCTGTACCGTCAAAATTCATGGCTTGGTCCTAATGTCATGGAACCATGAACCAGACGTACAACAAGAGATAAGTGGAAATAAGAAGGCTTTATTGAAAATCAAGCCGTAAGCAAAAGTCCAAACGGATGGCTAAACCGAAGCAGGGTCTTGCGTAGACAGAGGTCAGGAACCAGAAGGGTAGTCAGACAAAGCCTGAATCAGGAACCAGCAGGGTAGTCAGACGAAGCCAGGATCAGGAACCAACGGGGTAGTCAGACGAGGCCAGGATCAGGAACCAGAAGCAGCAGCAGTCTTAGAAGCATGTGAACACAGGAGGACCAAGCAAGGAACTGAAGCCACAGACCTCCTATATATATGAGCTAGACATCCAGCTCCTCCCAGTGGGAAGGAGAAGCCGCAGGGTGGGAGGCTACAAGAAACCCAGAAACCAAGATGGCCACCAGCACATGTCAAACGAAGGAGAACAGTGAGAAGGTAAGACCATGACATAAACAGAAGAAAATACACCTTCTGGAGTGGCCCAGTCAAGAGTCTTGACCTCAACCCGATTGAGATGCTGTGGCATGACCTCAAGAAAGCAATTCACACCTGACATCCGAAGAATATTGCTGAACTGAAACAGTTCTGTAAAGAGGAATGGTCAAGAATTACTCCTGACCATTGTGCACATCTGATCTGCAACTACAGGAAACGTTTGGTTAAATTTATTGCTGCCAAAGGAGGTTCAACCAGTTATTAAATCCAAGGGTTCACATACTTTTTTTTACCTGCACTGTGAATGTTTACATGGTGTGTTCAATAAAAACATGATAACATTTAATTATTTGTGTGTTTTTAGTTTAAGCAGACTGTGATCGTCTATTGTTGTGACTTAGATGAAGATCAGATCACATTTTATGACCAATATGTGCAGAAATCCATATTATTCCAAAGGGTTCACATACTTTTTCTTGCAACTGTAAGTGTGATCAAAGCCGCTCTCACAGAATCTGGGAGTTTCCCCATCTCCTGTGAGGCGGTCCACATTGTAAGGCCCCATGCACACGGCCGTTGTTCACGGCCGTGTGCGGGCCGTGGAACCGCGGCCTGGATCCCTTCCTGAGAGCAGGAGCGCACGGCGTCACTGGTTGCTATGACGCCGTGCGCTCCCTGCTGCCGGCACAGAACAGTAATACACTGGTACGATCTATACCAGTGTATTACTGTACTGTGCCGGCAGCAGGGGGCGCACGGCGTCCTAGCAACCAGTGACGCCGTGCGCTCCAGCTCACAGGAAGGGATCCAGGCCGCGGTTCCACGGCCCGCACACTGCCGTGAACAACGGCCGTGTGCATGGGGCCTAAGAAGTTTTGGAATCAATAACTCTTTATATTGTACATAGATTTCAAAATGGGATCCAGTCTATTCCTGGGGTCTTATTCTTGGTTATCCTTGACAATATTGCCTCCACCTCTACCGAATTTATAGGGGCTTCTAAACTTTCTCTTTGATCAGCTGTTAGCATGGAGACATTGTAGGATTTCTAATGAACTAATTGATAAATTCCTCAGTAAAATAAGTATTGGGTCACCTATAAACAAGCAAGACTTTTGGCTCTCACAGACCTGTAACTTCTTCTTTAAGAGGCTCCTCTGTCCTCCACTCGTTACCTGTATTAATGGCACATGTTTGAACTTGTTATCAGTATAAGACAACTGTCCAAAGAGTTGTCGAAGGACACCACAAACAAAATTGTAGACTTGCATCAGGCTGGGAAGACTAAATCTGCAATAGGCAAGCAGCTTGGTCTGAAGAAATCAACTGTGGGAGCAATTATTAGAAAATGGAAGACATACAAGACCACTAATAATGTCCCTCGATCTTGGGCTCTACGCAAGATCTCAGGTGAGCAAAAATCCCAGAACCACACGGACGGACGGATGGGGATGGGGAGGGGGAGGGGGGGGGTGGTCGGGCTGGGGAACCTAGTGAATGACCTGCTGAGAGCTGGGACAAAAGTAACAAAGGCTACCATGAGTAACACTACGCCGCCAGGGACTCAAATAATTCTGCAGTGCCAGATGTGCCCCCCTGCTTAAGCCAGTATATGTCCGGGCCTGTCTGAAGTTTGCTAGAGAGCATTTGGATGATCCAGAAGAGGATTGGGAGAATGTCATATTGTCAGATGAAACCAAAGCAGAACTTTTTGGTAAAAACTCAACTCGTCGTGTTTGGAGGAGAAAGAATGCAGAGTTGCATGCAAAGAACACCATACCTACTGTGAAGCATGGGGATGGAAACATCATGATTTGGGGCTGTTTTTCTGCAAAGGGACCAGGACGACTGAATGAATTAGGCCATGTATCGTGAGATTTTGAGTGAAAACCTCCTTCCATCAGCAAGGGCATTGAAGATGAAACGTGGTGGGGTCTTTCAGCATGACAATGATCCCAAACACACCGCCCGGGCAACGAAGGAGTGGCTTCGTAAGAAGCATTTCAAGGTCCTGGAGTGGCCTAGCTAGTCTCCAGATCTCAACCCCATAGAAAACCTTTGGAAGGAGTTGAAAGTTCGTGTTGCCCAGCGACAGCCCCAAAACATCACTGCTCTAGAGGAGATCTGCATGGAGGAATGGGCCAAAATACCAGCAACAGTGTGTGAAAACCTTGTGAAGACTTACTGAAAATTTTGACCTCTGTCAAGGGTATATAACAAAGTATGGGGATGAACGTTTGTTATTGACCAAATACTTATTTTCCACCATAATTTGCAAATAAATTCTTTAAAACTCAGAAAATGTGATTTTCTGGATTTTTTCCCCTCATTATGTCTCTCATAGTTGAGGTATACCTATGATGAAAATTCCAGGCCTCTCATCTTTTTAAGTGGGAGAACTTGCACAATTGGTGGCTGACTAAATACTTTTTTGCGCCACTATATATTAATATGTTATAAGCTCTTATACGGGTATGTCCCATACATAAATAATGTATCAGTAATAGATATCAGGTACCCATAATAGTTACCAGTCAAAATGCTAAACAATAATATAATATTAGGGAGCGAAATTACATACTCCCCTTTGCATGGAAAAACCTGGGACCTGTTGCATGGAACTTACCCAGAGAACTGTGCCCACAAACAGGATGGCGCTACCCTGTTTGTGGGCACAGTGCTCTAGGTAAGTTCCGTGCAACAGGTCCCAGGTTTTTCCATGCAAAGTGGAGTTGTGATTTCGCTCCCTGATATTATATTATTGTTATTTAGCATTTCGACTGGTGTTAACTATTATGGGTACCTGATATTTATTACTGCTACATCATTTATGTGTGGGGCATACCTGTATAAAATCTCTTACATAAGAGCTTCTAAACATATTAATATATTTAGCCTGTGCTCTGCCAGGATGGTGGGTTTCTCTCTGGTAACTTTCCTTTTAAAATGACTGTCTTTTATACTTTGTGATTAATAAAATATGATACTCTTTATTTGCACTTTGTGAGCTCCGTCATTTGTTTAGGTTATCTTCTCTTCAGCAGTCCTGTAAAGTTGAATGGAACAGCAGCAAATATGCATAACCATCACTCTATGCACTCTGGAACCCTATTCTTCATGATTGTGGGGTTCCCAGCAGCTAGGTTACCACCGGACAGATACTTAGCACCTATCCCGTGGCTTATGTTTTTAAGGTGGGACAACTTCTTTAAAGGGGTTGTCCAAGTTATACTTATTGATGACCTATCCCCAGGATAGGTCACCAATATCAGATCGGCGGGGGTCCGACACCCGGCACCCCCTCCGATCAGCTGTTTGAAGAGGAGACTCGCATGGTGTCAGCGCTGCCTCCTCTTCACTGTTTACCTTCTAGCCGTTACATCTGCAGTGGTGAGCAGGTGTAATTACACCCAAGCCTTCCTATTGAAATGATTGGGACAGCTTGGGTGTAATTACACCTGCTCACCACTGCAGATGCAACGGCTAGAAGGTAAACAGTGAAGAGGAGGCAGCGCTGACACCGTGCGAGCCTCCTCTTCAAACAGCTGATCGGAGGGGGTGCCGGGTGTCGGACCCCCGCCGATCTGATATTGATGACCTATCCTGGGGATAGGTCATCAATAAATATAACTTGGACAACCCCTTTAATGAAAATAACAAGATCTTATGCAAGTTCATATCAAAATAAACTATCCTGGTCAGTCTGTACAGGATTCTGGTACACTGTAATACATGCATCAGGAGAAATAAGGTAATGAGACAAATCCTTCTGTTGCAATTTATACTGGTCCAATCCTTCACACCAAAACGCAGATATCCCTTGCTGTAATGTTACTGTTAACTTAAAGGGAACCTGTCACCTGGATTTTGGGTATAGAGTTGAGGACAAGAGCTGCTAGATGGCTGCTAGCACATCCACAATACCCAGTCCCCATAGCTCTGTGTGCTTTTATTGTGTAAATAAAAACGATTTGATACATATGCAAATTAACCTGAGATGAGTCAGGGACAGGACTCATCTCAGGTTAATTTGCATATATATTACATCGGTTTTTTTTACACAATAAAAGCATGCAGAGCTACAGGTATGGGGACTGGGTATTGCGGAAGTGCTAGCAGCCATCTAGCAGCTCTTGTCCTCAACTCTATACCCAAAATCCAGGTGACAGGTTCCCTTTAAGACTTTTGTAAAAATATCATTATGTTAAAATGATCAAGCTTGAGCAGGACATGGAAATAGAGGAACCTACCTCATATTTACCCTCATTCAAAGACTTTGTCACTTCAACATCCAAAAGCAGTGACCATACCTGGCCCCTGACTTGCAAAGGAATTCCTTTATAAACTCTGCGGAACATCTATAGACAATATAAAAGTCATATAAAAATGATTGGCAAAAAACGTAAATCTATCCAGAACACATGTAACTTGCTCTTGAAATTTGCTCTTTCAATGGAGATCTCAGGGATGTGTGTATGTTTGCTTACACGCGTACATATAGTTAGGGTCAAACTGGACTACTAGTGGATCCTCCGACGAGTCCTCCATCCTAATGAAATAAAGCTTCCCTGTCTGCACTAGTAGAGCAGGAAGCACGAGAAGAGGCCCATCCAAATAGCCCCGGCCACTTTCCTCAGTGTGCAGGAACCGCACATGAAGATTCTGAATTTCCCTCACCCTCCTGCAGAAGCTTCTTGTAGGCTACAACATGATCAGTGCACATCAGTTGGGACAAACAGGAGGGATGGGGAGGCTGCAGACACCGACACAAAACTGTTCTGGTAGAGCCGACTTCCTGACGGACTGTGTGTTGTGTTTATATATATATCTAGTGTGTGTGTGTGTGTACACATACACTCATTGACAAAACAAAAAAAGCACCAAGACAGATACATTAGATTGCTCCTCAACTCGGCATGCAGATATGTAAAAAACTACAGGTGTGGTAACCTGGGTCTTGTCACATGAGTGTGTAAAAATGCTGCCCCCTCTTACCTATAAAAATGCTCTCAGAGTATACTATTGAGTAGTGTACCTCTTGGTGAGAAATCCTTGACTGTTAGACATGACTCTACGACACAATTGAAGATATTTTGCCCAGTTGACAGACTAAGAGAGGTCACATCATTGGACTGAGAGATGTAGGATGATTGTTAAAACAAACTGCCAGCCATCTAGACAGTTCTGACCTAGAAGCAGTTTAGGAGCGGTGGTTATGTGAGGGCATACCCACATGGCAATCAGGCTCTGGATGACCCAAACCTTCAGTAGAGGATCATTTGATCTGCTGACAAGCACAAGCAACTCTCACGGTTTAATTGTCCGCCATCCATCATAAGTGGCACTTTCTCTACCCACTCCTGTCTCTTCCCAGACCATTTCCAGAAGCTAAGCAGAATAAAATTTGGTGTCATAGCACCCATTACATATCCTGACTGGTTCGATTATGGAAGCCTGGCGGTGAGTGCTTCCATTCTGCCTTTGCTGTTGAAAAACACTGCCCCAACCGCTTGTGATTATCTGGGGATCCATCGCACATGACATTCAGTCACCCCCTAGTAGTGACATGAGGGACACTAACAGCTCAGCAATATGTGCAGGATATCTGTGCCCACAGGTGTTGCCTCTCATGGCAGGGCTTCCAACTGACAATATTTTAGAAGTTAATTAGTGATGAGCGAGCATGCTCGGCCGAGTACCGGTTCGGCTCGAGCATCGCTATGCTCGGCAGATCCGAGTGCTCGGCCGAGTACCACATGTGCTAAAGCGCCATGCTAGAGTCTCCTCCCCGCACGTTTGGCGCCAATAAACATGCTGGTAAGTAATGCCATTAACCATGTTTTCTACTGGCATTATAGCGATTGGCTGTCCGGAACACGTCATCGGGTGCTATATAGCACCTGGTCATGCGGGTTTGGCTCATTGCGAGTCAGGGAGAGCTGCTGTTAGGAAACGACAGACAGTGTAGGGAGATTGTGAGCAAATTACTCTCTCAAGATGTTTCAAAGACCCAAAAGTCCTTTTAAGGACTACTGTGTGTGTTGGCAGCAATTTAAACTGCAGATTTGCACTTTTCTTTATTTTCATTTACAAATAGAAGGTGTCTGCAGTGACTTCTGACATCTGTGCAATACCTTCTGTGTATCAGGGGCATAGATAGGAAGAATATCCGTGAAAACAGCACCCAGTTTTTTTGTCTGCGGCAGAAACCATTTATCGCAGCACATTGCATTTCTATACAGTCTGAGTGCTTCAATCCCATATATTGGGAAAAAGTAAAAATCTATATATATATATACAAATTTCACTGAATCATCCAGTTTTTTTGTCTGCGGCAGAAACAGTTTATCACAGCGCATTGCATTTCTATACCGTCGCTTCAGGCCCATATAGTTTGAGAAATTGAAAATCAGTATATATACACACATTTCACTAAATCAGCACCCAGTTTTCTTGTCTGCGGTTTAAACCGTTAATCGCAGTGCATTGCATTTCTGTACCGTCTGTGCGCTTCAGCCCCATATATTGGGAATAATATAGTCATAAATATAAATAACATCATAAAACTGTGTCTGTACTGCAGATTACAATAATCTGTGGCTAAAATACTGTTCAAAATCTGTGCTGTTCGTGTCATATACTCCCCTGTATCTGAAAACTGTCTTTTGTGGACAGTAAAAAAAAACAAAAAAAAAAACAGCATCACAACCAGTAAAAATCCATAAATATGAAGAAGGCCAGCACTAAGGTATAAGAAGAGTGGGTGTTATGCTGATGGTTCAGGCAGAGGTTGTGGCACTGGGCGCAATGAAACTGTACCTGCTGCCAGTGCACCGAAAAAACAAACAAAAGTAAATAAAAAAATAAGTTATAAAACCGTACCCAGCTTCATGTCCAACTTAGCTAGGCGGCGCACAACACTGTCCAAGTCAGACCAGTGCGAACAGTTGGTCGGTTGGCTTGCTGACAATAATGCTTCCAGTCGGCTAAGCACCACCCTCTCTTCCACCAAGTCCAGTCTCTGTAAGCCAAGAGTCTGGTCAGCCAACTCCTCGCTCAGATCATCCTTACACCCACCATGGAGAGGCCTGCCAAACAAGTGATCCCACACTGATATTCCCAGGAGCTCTTTTCAGCTCCACTATTAGATTTGGCCCTCGCGGCCAGCATGCTTGAAGAGGGACCTGAGATATTGTGCCCTGAACCACAACCTCTTGAGCCTTCACAGTCTCAAGAAGATGACGGTGGTGATACAGTTTTCAATCACGGAGGTTGTGGTTAGGTCAAAACAGGAGGATGATCAGAGTGAGGAAGTGGAAGAAGAGGCGGTTGACGATGAGGTCATTGACTCAACATGGGAAGGTGAAAAGCCGAGCGAGGCCAGCAGTACAGAGGGGGAGGGATCCGCAGCACCGCAACAGGCTGGAAGAGGCAGTGGGATTGCAAAAGAGAGAAGTCAGCCCACACCAAATAGGCCAGCAACCGTTACTCCGATCACCCCCATGCGTAAAATCAACCTTAGCAAGGGGTAGGTGTTCCGCAGTATGGCGCATTTTTAAGGAAAGCGCAGAGGACAAAAGGGTGGTAGTTTGCAACCTGTGCAGTACCAAAATGAGCCGAGGCATGAACACTAGCAACCTCACCACCACCAGCATGATCCGCCACATGGCATGCAAGCACCCTACTAAGTCGGCCAAAAGCCTGGGTCCACAATCTGGGTCTGGGTCACACCACTGCCTCCTCTTCCCCTGTGTTACATGCTGTCCAAGACGCAGGCCCGGATGCCTCTCGCCCTGCACCTTCGAATGAACCAGTAGCAACAACATCCACTTCCCTGTCCCAGTGCAGCGTCCAAATGTCCATACCACAGTCATTTAGACGCAAGTGCAAATACCCACCCACAGGCCATAGCACTTAATTGCCAACTTTCAAAATTACTGGCCCTTGAAATGTTGCCATATAGGCTTGTGGACACTGAGGCCTTCCGCAGCCTGATGTCGGCCGCGGTCCCTCGGTCGGTATGCAGTCCCCAGCCGCCACTATTTTTCACTATTTACACAAGCATGTGTCCCAGAACATCACCCATGCCCTGACCAACGCAGTTACTGGGAAGGTCCACTTAACCACGGACAAGTGCTGGTGGCCAGGGACGCTACATTTCCCTGACCGCACACTGGGGGAATTTGGTGGAGGCACGGAGTGAGTCGTACCCTGGGACGGCACAAGGTGCTACCCACGCCCAGGACTGCGGGCCCTACGTCCATCCGGTTCTCTGCAAGCAGCTATGTTACTGAATCCGACCCCCACTTCTCTTCTTCTGCCTCATCCTCCTCCACTTCCACCTCCAGCAGCCACCAGTCGGTAGCTGGAAGCAGTGTAGCACTGCTGTGGGTAAGCGTCAACAGGCCGTGCTGAAGCTGATCTGATTAGGGGACAAACAGCACACCACCGCAGACATTTGGCAGGGTATAAGGGACCAGACCGAGCTGTGGCTCTCTCCACTCAACCTACAACCAGGCATGTTGTGTCAGACAATGGCTGTAACTTGGTGGCGGCTTTGGAGCTCGGCAACCTGACACACATCACATGCCTAGCCCACGTCTTAAACTTAGTGGTTCAGTGGTTTATCAAAACATACCCCAATTTGCCAGAGCTACTAGTGAAGTCGCGCCGCGTATGTGCCCATTTCCGCAAGTCGTCCACAGCTTCAGCCGGCCTGTCAACGCTGCAGCAGCGCTTGTGGCTTCCAGCTCACTGGCTGTTGTGCGACGTGAGCTCTACGTTCTATAGGTTGGCCAGGCTTTGTGAGCAGCAGAGGGCAGTTGTGCAATACCAGCTGCAACATGGTTGTCGCCTTTCAAGTCAACTGCCACTATTCACAAGCTAGGAGTGGGCATTGATGTCAGACCTGTGTGAAATTTTAAAAAAACCATCCCATTGCTGTGTCTACTCAAACGATCGCTGCTCACAATTAAGGACGATGCTCTGAATGTGGCAGACGAGGAACCGGGGGAGGACATCTAACAGGGCGATACCCAGATCACCCACAGTTTGTCTTCTCAGCACGAATTGGATTGTGAAGAGGAGGAGGAGATGGAGACTGTTGCCTCTGTTACTAAGGCTAGTACCCATGGAACTTTAATTCCATCTGTTCAGCGTGGATGGGCTGAAGAGGAGGAAGAGGAGATGGAGAGTCATCCTGATGTCGACATCTTGCCTGTTGGTACTCTGGCACATGTGGCTGAATTCATGTTAGGCTGCCTTACCCGCGACCCTCGCGTTTTACGCATTTTAGATAACACGGATTACTGGGTGTTCACCCTTCTCGACCCCCGCTACAAAGAAAACTTCTCATCTCTCATTCCTGTGGTGGAGAGGACAAGTAAAATGGTGCAATACCAGAAGGTACTTGTTGAGAGATTGCTCCGGAATTTTCCATCTGACAACGCTGAAGGCAGAGTCCGTACTTCCTTAGGCAACCGGGGAAGAAAGACAATGGGAACACACAGCAGTTCCAAAATAGGTAGGGCAACACTCTCCAAGGCATGGGACACTTTCATGACACCCCGCCAGCAACCTCACCCTGAAGCGCGGCCTAGTGGTACAAGGAGGGAAAAGTTTTGGAAAATGGTGAAGGAATACATAGCAGACAGTGTCAGCGTCCTAAATGATCCCTCAGTGCCTTACAACTTTTGGGTGTCCAAGCTGGCCTGCCCTGCCGTGTATTTAGTGCTACTGGTGGCATCATAACAGATAAGCGTATCCACTTGTCCACTGGCAATGCTGACAGGTTGACTCAGATAAAAATGAACAAGGCCTAGATTGCCCCTGACTTCTCCACTCCACCAGAGGAAAGCTGAGCTAATGTTTCATACGGTCTGCTTAGCTGTAGGCCCTCACCTCCAATGTTTCATACGGTCTGCTCAGCTGTAGGCCCTCACCTCCAATGTTTCATACTGGTCTGCTCAGCTGTGGCCCTCACTACAATGTTTTATGGGTTTTGCTTACCTTCAGGCCCTCACCTCCAATGTTTCATACGTCTGCTCAGCTGTAGGCCCTCACTACAATGTTTTATAGGGTTCGCTCAGCTGTAGCCTCTCACCTCCAATGTTTCATATGGTCTGCTCAGCTGTAGGCCCTCACCTCCAATGTTTTATACTGTCTGCTCAGCTGTAGGCCCTCACTACAATGTTTTATTGGGTTTGCTTACCATAAGGCCCTCACTACAATGTTTTATGGGGTTTGCTCACGCTCAGGCCCTCACTACAATGTTTCATACAGTCTACTCAGCTGTAGGCCCTCACTACAATGTTTCATACGGTCTGCTTAGCTGTAGGCCCTCACTTCAGTGTTTTATGGGGTTTGCTCAGCTGTAGGCCCTCACTACAATGTTTCATCCGGTCTGCTCACCTGTAGGCCTTAACTACAATGTTTTATGGGATTTGCTCACCCTCAGGTCCTCACTACCATGTTTCATACGGTCTGCTCAGCTGTAGGCCCTCCCTACACTGTTTTATGGGGTTCGCTCAGCTGTAGCCCCTCACCTCCAATGTTTCATATGGTCTGCTCAGCTGTAGGCCCTCACTACAATGTTTAATGGAGTTCACTCACCTCTAGGTTCTTACTTCCAATGTTTTATACAGTCTGCTCAGCTGTAGGCCCTCACTACAATGTTTTATACATTCTGCTTAGCTGTAGGCCCTCACCTCAGGGTTTTATGGTGTCTGCTCACCCGTAGGCCCTCACTACAATGTTTTATGGGGTTCGCTCACCTTCAGGAACCTCACGTCCAATATTTTCTACGGTCTGCTAAGCTGTAGGCCTTAACTACAATGTTTTATGGGGTTTGGTCACACTCAGGTCCTCACTACAATGTTTCATACGGTATGCTCAGCTGTAGGCCCTCACCTCCAATGTTTCATACGTCTGTTCAGCTGTAGGCCCTCACTACAATGTTTTATGGGGTTTGCTCAGCTGTAGGCCCTCACCTCCAATGTTTCATACGGTCTGCTCAGCTGTAGGCCCTCACTTCCAATGTTTCATACAGTCTGCTCACCTGTAGGCCCTCACTACAATGTTTTATGGGGTTCACTCACCTTCAGGCCCTCACCTCCAATGTTTTCCAGGGTCAGCTCACCAGCAGACCATCAACCATAATGTTTGAGACGGTCAGCTGAGCAGCAGGCCATCACCCGTAATGTTTTAGAGGTTAATCAGCAGGCCCTTGCTCCTAATGTTTTTGAGTGTCAGCAGCAGGCTATTATTCATAATTTTTAATGGGTGTGTATGATGCCCTCCTTTATGTATAATAAAAGGTGCATTGGAGTGCCTGTTCCTTTTAATTTTTGGCAGGCCTTTCACTTAGTGCATAGGCTGTATGAGTATAGGAGTCTCACTACCTGAACAATTGTAGCACCATGTGAATGAGGCCCTCCTTTATGTGATATAGAGGCTGTATCTCTTTTTCCTTGTAATTTTTGGCAGCACTTACACTGTATATACAATTTAATCTACAGGAAAGAATGTTTCCTAACAATTTTCCCTCTAAAAAGGTTTTTTTTTTGTGGGGGCAGGGTTTTGGGCGTTTTTTGTCAGTCTGTAAAAATGGCGTACAACTCTGACAACATGGTTCCCAGCAGCGACATTGGTGTCCAAGATGCATCCAGACATGGTCCCCCTGCTGTTCCTGGTCGTTTTCAGAGGCGTTTCCATCACTTTCAGACCTTTTCCTATGAACCAGGCACCCTCCCCTCATATGAGCAGGGGGTGCCTGGCTGTCTCCCATTGACTTCCATTATACTAGGGTGCTCGGCCGAGCACACGAATATCGCGATGTGTTCGGACCGAACACCCGAACACTTTGGTGCTCGATCATCACTTAAGTTAATGGTCACCCTCATACAGGGTATAAAAGGTATACCCAGGAATGTCTTTGCCAGACTGCATCACTTGTCCTGGTCACCAGATTTATCACCAATCCAGCATTTATGGGACCAGCTGGGATGCCAACTTCAGCAACCTACTGTAAAATCTGTGGGCAAATGTGGCGCAGGATACCATCAAATACCTGTATCCCTCCATGTCTAACCAATTCTCATCTTGTATACAGGCGAAAGGCGGCCCAACAGGATACTAGAGACGCCTTTAAATGATTGGTTTCCCCAATAAACCTTTCCTTTCAGTCTAATGTTGTAATCACTGGATTTACACACAAGATTTCATCTGATTCCAGCAACTCCATCTTGGTGAATTATTTTTGTTGTCAGCAAGAGCATTAGTGCAGTTCTAAGTCTGTTGCACGGCCTGCTGGAGGAAGCACCTGTGCCTCCACATACTGTAAATTAGACACATCCTTAAGCAGCGCAGAGGGACTTAAGACCAGTGTGGAAAACATTTGTCTTAATAAATGTCCCCCATAATGTGTAGTTCACAGCTTTGTCATTAATTTAACCAGGGGCACTGTAGTTAGCTTATGAGAATCTTGTCCTAGTATAGAGGTGGAGATCCGTTGGATGTCACTTGTGAGTCGCTTAATGTGAAAGTTTATTTCTCTCCTGCATTGAATCAGTACTGTGTGTTGTCCGCATCCGTAGTTCTGTTCCGCGGCCCCGCAAAAAATAAAAATAAAAAAAATAGAACATAACCTATTCTTGGCCGCAATTGCAGACAAGAATAGGCATTTTGTATATAGTGGTGGCATGTGCGGTCTGCAAATTGGGGAACGCTCATGGGCCGGTATCAGTGTTCATCTGAATGTACCCTTAAAAGCAGCATCTCCCAGCATACCATCACCACTGTTCAGATTATACTGGCAACTGTAACTTTACACAGTAATAACCTATATAGTAGGGGGTTAATCTGGCAATAGGCTTATTAGACTATTAGCATAGGTACACTTACTGTGATGTGCTACACAACAGACGTCCCACACACCAAGTTGGGAAACTGTTAAAAATATGAATCGCATCACTAAAGGCAGTCCCTCAGAATCAAGTCCTCTGAAGGACCCCACGCACCTCAGTCCAAAACTGCATATAAAGTATTATAATTTTACGGACTACTGTGCACAATGTTTGTCTACCGATAGTTAGGCTTGGACTGGCCCACAGAGGAACAGAGGCACCTAGTCCCTGTCCCTATGTTCATATATTTAATAAACTACCCAGTTTATTTTTAAAGATACATCAGATGGCTGAGAGGACTTCGAGGCAGAGGAAGTTGCTATAGGGACCCAACACTCCATTATCCTGTAGCTTCATGCTGCTTCCTGCCACCATGTGAGATAATATATGCATGTAGCCGTACAGTCGGACCCCAGTCCAACACTGCTGTCAGTATTTCAGTTTTAATACTGGCCAATAAAGCATATCCAAAAGGCTGAGGTGCTTTTCAGCTGTGCTGCACGCACCTTCTCACTGTTCCTGTATTTTGTCCACTTCTTTAACATCTTCAGCCACTTGTCCACGCGCTCAATTTCCTGCAGTTTTTGCTGATTGTTTAAAAATAAAAAAAGTCAGATAATGAGATAACCACATATAGAACTGTTTAAAACAACTTGTAGGAGCGAAACAGGCTAAAAAATAACACATCATATAAACAATAGGAGTTCAGCAAAGGGAATCTGTCACCAGGTTTATTCTGCTCTATCTACGCCTTGGGTCAATTAGATGGCAATATGCACTAGGTCCCACAAAACCAGTGATGCAGCACTGGGAAAGAACTGGTGACCGCTCAATGATGTTTGTGTCCTGCTGAATGCCAGCACTATGCACGGTATAGGGAGAAAGCTGTCAATCAGCTGCTGGGGATGAGGCAGCTAATAAAACATGAGGACTCTACTGCATGTTGTTAAAGCGGCTCAGTCACCAGATCACCCCTATTAAACAAGGCACTTAGCCTGGTAGGGGTGATTCTGCAGTTTAAAATAATACCTTCTTCCTCGCTATTGGCGCCACAGTTGTTGGGAAAATCGCACCATTTTGCATGCAAGTTCAGTCAGTTTTGTATGATTGCGTTCAGTTTTTTCTGCGTGAGTGCAATGCGTCTTGATGCGTTTTTCACACGCGTGATAAAAAAGTGAAGGTTTACAAACAACACCTCTTAGTAACCATCAGTGAAAAACACATTGCATCTGGACTTGCTTCCGGATGCAATGCGTTTTTCACTGAAGTTCGATTTACTTCTATGGGGCCAGGGCTGCGTGAAAAACGCTGAATATAGAACTGATGCGAGAAAGAAAAAATAAATGCTCATGTACACAGACCCATTGGAATAAATTGGTCAGAATTCAGTGCTGGCGCTATGCGCTCACGTCGCGCATTGCAACCGCGTGGAATACTTGCTCGTGAGTAAGAGGCCTAATAGGGGTGATCTGGTGACCGAACCGCTTTAAGTAAGGGCTTTTACACAGGCCAAGGATCAGGACAATTATTGGAGAAGAATCTTAGCTTGAGGGCTTGTTCATGATTAGTGATGAGTCATATTCGAATTTGAAATATATTGCGCAAATATTTTGTAGACTATTCGGCAAATATTCACGAATTCGAATATTTATTCTACCATTTTTAATGATCACGTAATATGCAAATTTTTGTAATGCTAATTTTTATTGCAACTTTTTCAATTGCCAAGCAAAAACATGATTCCTCTTTGCTTCTTGCTTGTGGGCCAATGAGTCATAGCACTATATTGAATATATTAGTTTTTTTTGAATATTAGTAATATTCTAAAACAAGAAGATATAGCAATACAGAGAATATTTCAAAAAAATAATAATATAGAGCAATTTATCTAATATAGTGCTATAATCTTTTTTTTATAGTTGGAATTTTTTTCCAATCTTAACTTCAGATGAGAAAAAAATTACAACTATTAGACAAAGAAAATTATAGCACTATATTAGCCAAATTGCTCTATATTTGTTTTTTTTCCGAATATTCGCTATATTGCTATATATACTTGTTTTAGAATATTACGAATATTCGGAAAAAAAGAATATATTCGATATAGTGCTATATATAAATTTTTTAGAATATTCATAATTTTTTCCCCATTTAAAGAGGGCCAAACATTGTGAACTAAGTATCATGACATATACAGCGGCGCCCAGGGATCTCACTGCACTTACTATTATCCCTGGGCACCGCTCCGTTCGCCCGTAATGTTCGGACTTAGGGGACTTGGTTATAGTAGGCAGAGTCTGCCCTTGTTCTGCTGGGCATCTCCTTCTCCTAGGCTGTAGCGCTGGCCAATCGCAGCGCAGAGCTCACAGCCTGGGAGGTTTTTTTATCCCAGGCTGTGAGCTCTGCGATGCGATTGGCCAGCGCTACAGCCTAGGAGAAGGAGACGCCCAGCAGAACAAGGGCAGTCTCCACCTGCTATAACCAAGTCCCCGAACATACCGGAGGGCATAGCAGGAGAACGGAGCAGCGCCCAGGGATAATAGTAAGTGCAGTGAGATCCCTGGGCGCCGCTGTATATGTCATGATACTTAGTTCACAATGTTTGGACCGATAAAAAGGTCCTCTTTAAAGTCACAATTCCTCCCTGCTTCTTGCTTGTGGGCCAATGAGTCAATTGGCCGACAGGCAAGAAGCATGGAGGAATCATGCTTTTACTCGGCAATTGAAAAATTTGCAATAAAAATTCGCATTACGAAAATTTGCAATAAAACAAATAATAAAAATATTCGAAATTACAAATATATATCACTATATGCTAAATATTCTCAAATTTCGAAGTACCTATATTTGCGATAAAAATGTACAATTTGAATATTCATGATCAACACGATTACTGCGCCACATAAAAGGTATGGAAATCAACAGACAAATGACTTGTCAGGTAATCACATCTTTTATGCAGCTCCTAAACTCGTTTGTAGCAGGGATGCGCTGAAGACAATGAATCTCTATGGGATAAACGATTACGGTAGAGGGGAATCACATGCAGAGGGGACGATTGCTGCATGTGAATACAACAGAACAAGCGAGCGATTGGAAACAAATGAATCATTCCCGATCATTGCCGTATACATCTGCTCATGTAACTGAACCCTGGAATCAGGCTCTGTCACTATTTTATCTGTCCTCAAATAGAGTAGCATAAAGCCGTATTTCTGTTCCATATTCCAGCTGTACGTTTGTACCTGGAAACAACTGCCTCGGGTTGGAAGAAGATCTATTATTATTATTACAGTATATTGGACTTATTTACTCAGGTTTGCTGCAGATTTCTGCCATGGATTCCTACTAAGAAGTCTGGATACTTAGTAAAAAAAAAACAACTAATAAAATGATAATTTCAGATCTCCCCTACCTTCTCCTCAACAGCAGTTCGTGAAGGCAATTCTTGCTCACTACATAAAATCAGAAGAAACAAATATATCAGCTGATGGGTTATACTGCTGCGAGATCATGTGAACGTGAAAGACACATTCCATCATATGACGCAAGTGCCATGTAGTCATCCTACTTTGGGAAGAGAGCGATTTTTATACTTATGAGAAGTCTCCATCTTCTATCCGATTTCCATAAGCAGCGTCAGCTGAACCTAAATCTTGAGGGTCCATAACCTCAAAGATCAGCCCTTCCGTGGTTCAGCAGAGCTCTGTGTATATTTAAGGAGAACCTGTCACTATGAAATGCAGTGCAATCTGTAGCAGCATGTTATAGAGCAGGAGAAGCTGAGCAGATTGATATATACAGGGCGAGTCAAAAGTCTTAGGACACCTTTATATTTCAGAAACAAAAGGGGTATATTAAATATTTGAATACCCCAGCAAGTAATGGGTAAGGGGGCCTTTTAGGCTATGACCGGAACATGGCCACCATCTTGAAAGCTGTCATATTTGAAGGGCAAATCTTTTCAGTGGGAAAGGGACCACATTGCATATCAAAGACCAGCATTTTCTCAGAAATCGATTGCCACAATCAAATTTGTAATATCTCTTGTGGTTTAAAAGTGATCAACACAGAATGTTCAAAAATTCAAAGTTCTTTGTTCAGCACCAGGGACGACACATTGAACACGTCAAATAGCCGTGCATCACAGGGAACGTTCCCAGTTTTTGTTGCAACTTTGTGTTGATAACTTTTGAACCACAAGAGATATTGCAAATATAACTACAGAAATCTGACAATTCTGGTCTTCTGATATGCGACATGACCCCCTTCCCGTTGGAAAAATTTGCCCTTAACGCAACATGGCGGCTTTCAAGATGGCGGTCATGTTCCAGACTTAATCTAAAAGATAGGCCCCCTTCATCTATTACTTGCTGGGATAATCAGATATTTCATTTTCCCTTTCGTTTCTGAAACAAAAGGGTGTCCTGCGACTTTTGAATCATCCTGTGGTTAATGGGCAACAATTCAGTGAAACTGTAATTTATACATTTGAGGGTACTTTCACACTAGCGTTTTTCTTTTCCGGTATAGAGTTTCATCACAGGGGCTCAATACCGGAAAAAAACTGATCAGTTTTATCCTAATGCATTCTGAATGGAGAGCAATCGGTTCAGTATGCATCAGGAGTCCTCTTACGTTTTTTGGCCGGAGAAAATACCGCAGCATGCTGCAGTTTTCTCTCCGGCCAAAAATCCAGAACACTTGCCAGAATGCCGGATCCGGCATTAATTTCCATTGAAATGTAATAGTAGTGGATTCGGAACTAAAATTGCCGCATTGACGGAACCGGAATTAAAATTGCCGCATTGACGGATCCGGTCTTCCACGCATGTGCAAACCTTTGAATCTGCGAAAAAAAATACCGGATCCGTTTTTCCGGATGAATTTCAATGCATTTGTCAGACCGAAAATGCCATCAGTTTGCTTTAGTCGGCGGATCGGCAATCCGGAACTGCCTGCTGAAATCCTCTGACGCAAGTGTGAAAGTACCCTAATTCAGTGTTTCCCAACCAGTGTGCCTCCAGCTGTGGCAAAACTACAACTCCCAGCATGCCCGGACAGCCTTTGGCTGTGCGGGCATGCTGGGAGTTGTAGTTTTGCAACATCTGGAGGCACACTGGTTGGGAAACACTGCCCTAATTCACAGCTTTCTCTGAGCTCAGTAACCCAAGTAGTCGTTCAATGTACAAGTGAGTATACACAGATAGCGGTCCGTCACTTACAGGACTGCCCACTTGGCTACCGAGTTCAAAAAGAGCTGAGATTTTGATGAATAAAATAAAAATGTATAAAATTCTATATTAATCGGCTCAGCTATTTCGGCTCTATAACTCTGCCTGCAGATTGTGCTGCATTTCACGGTGACAGTTTCACTGTAAAAAGCTACTACACCAGATATCCTTTAGAATTACGCTACAGCAATAATATACAACTTAATAAATTACCTTCGGTAAACCTGCAGTATATTGCTGAAACGGCTATTTTCTTTGATGGATTTGATGGTGAGAGGGATTTGTGTTTTGATATATTTTTGTATTGGCGCTTTGGACAAGTCGAGGAAATTTTTTCTTGGGATTGCTTGCAGTTATAGTAATAGTCTGAGATATAGTGACAGGTACAGTATATCAAAACATTGCTAACAAAATACTGGGAAGGGATTATTATTAATCAACAAACAAAGCATGCTGCAGTACTGACAGGGCATCAGATCGTTTTAACCCTTTCCGTAGCTCACTTTCTTTTCACTTAGAAACTCTTAGCAGAGTTAATAAAAGTAAAGTTGAAATTTCTGGGACAAGCGAGGTTAATAGCCTAAACAGGCTTTATTTGTTGATGTATATCAGAACATGGGACGGAATTTACAACAGAAAAATACCCAACACGATGCAGATTTCTTATGGATTTGCCAGAAGAAATCCAAAGCATAAAGTGACATGTTGTGTATTTAAAATTCGCACCACTGGTGAATTTACACTGCAGATTTTTCTCATCCACTTTCTAGGAGCTGTAAAATGCTGTGGATTAGTGCAGTACCCCAGAAGAACTACTGCAAAGGGTTAATTACTATTGACAGAGTTAAAGGGGTATTCTCAACACGCTATTTGATACTTACCTGCTCCCGGCGCGCCGTCCACTTCCTGGTTTTGGCAGGGGGCGGGCTCCATCTTGATTGATGTCTTCTCCTGGCCGGGCCGCCCGCTGTACTGAATGCACACGCCGAGGCCGTGCATGCGCCCTGGTGACTTCTTCCTGGCAAGTATACTATACTGGCCAGGAAGAAATCACCATAGCGCATGCGCGGCCTCGGCGTGCGCGTTCAATACAGCGCGCGGCCGGCCGGGAGAAGAGAAGTCGTCTGCGCACGCGCAGCCACCGCGAGAAGACCGGTGGCCGTAACCAGGGGAGACGGAAGACAACAGTCAGGTAAGTATAGGTTTATTTTCTTTTAAGGGGTGGGAATTTGTTAATTAGATATATTTAGAAAAATGATCACTGTTAAATCATTAACAGATTTAACAGTGATCATTAAGATGAGATTACCCCTTTAATGCAATGTTTCTTGAGTAAAATGTTTTGATTTGATACTAAAGTGCATTTAAAGGGTTATTCTGATGTTATCCACTATCCTACCATTGGGACCCCACCAATCAAGAGAAGCGGACCCCGTATCTACTAAGGTTAAGGGAATACTTCTAACAACCAGAATACCCCTTTAATGGCATTGTATGAACAACATATGATTAACAAGTTGGCAATTTAGGATAGGCTGTCCGGAGATGGACTAGGTCCACCCCTTCACTAGTTAGTGTTGATGTAGTCTATTCTGAAGCAGCCTGGGGGAAAGAAATGTCTGTTCAACCTCCTGGACAACTAGGCGCAAGTTCAAAGAACCATAATCTCTGAGCCTACAACTGCGCAGAAGGCAGACATCCCACAAGAGGACTCCGGAGAGAAGGAGAGCGACAGACATCTAAAAAGTTAGAGAGCCCACAAGTGGTTCTGCTGAGAGACTGCACAGTGTCCTTACAGAGAGGGAGTGCCATCATTGTTGCTGTTCATACGCTGCTATTATTGAGGGTCACTGCACGGCCCTAAGGAGCACAATAGTGGAGATCACCACAGTGATCTGCGAGTACCACCACCACCCTCGGGCCACAACTACCACTTCCATCCTCAAAGCACTGCCTAGCGGCCCGCTTTAATAACAGCCAATCACACCAAAGTTTCAGTTTTCCAGAGCAACTTTTGAGAGGAAAGTTTGGCTGTAAGTGGCTGCTTATGGGCAAAGACCGTTTTACTGGTAGAAAGTTTTGATAAATCTGCCCCCGCAGTCGTCTTGAAATGCTGATGCAATTTTAAAAGTCACATAAAAAAGCAGCGAGATTGGCTTATTGCTAGGATATACCATCAATCTCCTCCCTTCTCCAAAAGGGGCCCCTAAAGTAAAGCTGGAGCACACAGCACTCGCCGCGTGGCTTGCTCTCTTCACCGATAGCGCTTGGTTATTTTTAGGACTCAAATGGCTGCTCTGCCGTCACTTTGGGGGCCCTGTTCTAGAGATGGGATCTGACACTGATGGCATGTCCTAGAAATATTCAATGTGTCCCAGATGGGAAAACCCCTTTAAGATCTTTAACACACCAGCCTTGCCCTGCATGCATCACATTCAGCAGGCTGTCCGGGCCGCAGTTACCACCTGTAACTTACAGAGGTGGCAAAGATACCATTAAGCAGCTGGATGCACTTACTGTAAGAATCCAAATCTGTCAGTAACTTTGTACAGTGCAAAATCAGCATCTTCCCATGGGTCAATTTCAGCACCCGGCTGCTTTCCCTGAGAAAAGAAGGTGAAAATCATCAGAATGGGTCCTTGTGGTTGATCCTGCAGTGTTAGACAGCGAGGGCGACATCACACTACACACCAACTGCTTGCAGCCGGCAACCACGGTAAGACATAGGTATGCAAAGCAGTGGTGCACACAAAGATGGCTGAATGTTTTGCGAAGACAACCCCTATCCAAATGCCCTATAAATGTATATGGACATCATAAAAGACCCCCACAATCCCTCAGGACAGAGAACCACTCTGTAATATTACATTGCTCCAGGTAAAGTATAAAATAATGGCTTCCTTTAACTGGAACCCATCACTAGATATGCAGAGGAAACTAAGACCATGATGCCACAGTGCTTGTTATAATGGCCATTTCACTATGCTGGATTGATTGACGCCCTGCTCTCAAATGAAGTCAGCAATAGCTTTGAAGAACAAGATGTCAATCAAGAGGCATGTGCTTTATAACGTCACGGGTTTCGCTTCAAGAAAAAAAACTGTTACCCTTCTGAGAGGATGGAAACCATACAAACAATGCAAGAGCCTGAAGCACAGCACCAGATACATTGGCAGCGATCATTTCTACAAATGATAAGACATGAAAGATACCTCACTTGGCCAACAAAGTAACAATATTAATAGAAGGCTTGAACTATTGAAAACCAAATTAGCCTTGTCTACATGTTACTGCAGGGAAGTGGTGGTGCCCCAGCAGCAGTCAGGCCGGACCCCTGACCGCAGTCTAGTATCAGGTATAAGACTTGTGCATACCCGCTCATATTTGCTGATTATGTCGGCTCTTTCCTGTGCGATTAAAGCTTCAATGTCTTTCTTCATATCAGAGCCTGAAAAAAAGAATAGAAGGTTATCATTTTATAAAAATGTGCATGTCTACACTTTACAGATGATACTGCACCAATGGTCACTTGCATAGGAAGGAGTCATCGGGATGGCTGAGATGTAATTACACCTGCTCACCGCTGCGATTCTATGCTGAGCAGGTAAACAATGAAGAAAAGGCTGTGCTCAAAAGGACCACGGCCTTCTCTTCACATGCCTGGGGTCAGACCGCCACCAATCTGATATGGATGACCTATTCTGAGGATAGGTCATCAATAAAAATAAAGTGGGAGCTGTGCAATACCTTCAGTGTGTCAGGGCCAGAGATAGGAAAAATATAAGTCAAATCTATTTTCCTTTTTACATACTTTTACGTAGCGGTGGGCGGTATAGGTGATATGCAATATAAATTTGGGCCACGATATGGATTTTCGCCATATCGCCGGACCGCAATATGATCACGCTCTCTGCGCGCACCATTTTCTCCTGAGCCGGCCGGCACAGTGGAGGGAGAAGGAGGGAGTCCCTCCCTCCCCACTGTGCGCGGCTGCCACTGAACACCAATGAGGACAGAGTAGGAGGAGGAGGGGAGGGACTGTGGCCACTGCGCCACCAATGAATGTGCCGGCCATATCCCACAGGGTCCCCCTCCCCCCCCCCCCATCATTGGTTTGCGTTACCAGAGGGGGCAGATCAGAGGCTGGGGGGGGGGGGCAGAGGGCAGATCAGAGGCTGGAGGGGGCAGATCAGAGGCTGGGGGGAACATGAGAGACTGGGGGGCACATAAGAGGCTGGCGCCATGGTCAGCTCCCTGCTGTTGTATGCACAAAGCACAGGGCAGCAGGGAGAGTGTAAAGTCCTATTCACCCTAATAGAGCTCTATTAGGGTGAATATGACAAGGGTTCTAGCCCTTAAGGAGGCTAATAGTTATTAAATAAAAAGTAAAAATAAAATAAAAAGTTTAAACACCCCCCCAATATAGAAAACAATATATCGCAATATATATCGCACATGCTTAAAATTATATCGCAATATAGATTTTAGGCCATATCGCCCACCCCTACTTTTACGTACTTTTTCCATATACTGTGCTTGCTGTGAACTGTGACATCCGTGCCACATGTGTGTCAAGATTGAATATGCGCATGGCGAGCAGTAAGGGACGGGTATGTGGCCGTGATGCTGACAGTTCACGCAGAGGCCGTGGTCCTGGGAGCGTTGAAACTGCCTGCTGCCAGATCACAAGAAAAACAAATCATCCACGATACCTAGCTTCATGTCCCAGTTTGCAGGGCGTCGCAGGACACCACTCTCGAAATCGGACCAGTGCGAATAGGTGGTCGGTCGGATTGCAGATAATGGTTCTAGTCTGTTAAGCACCACCCTGTCTTCCACCAAGTCCAGTCTCAGTAGCCAAGAGTTCTTCCCAAAATGGAGAGTCTGGCCAAACAAGCGATCCCACTCTCGGAAATTCCGAGGAGCTCTTTTCATCGCCATTACTTGATTTGGCCCTCTCGCCAAGCACGCTTGAAGAAGGACATGAGATCTTGTGCCCCGATTCCCAACCTCTTGATCATCCACAGTCACAAGAACATGACGGTGGGGAACGGCATCTAGCGTTTAATGAGGTGGATGATGAGACACAATTGCCAATGAGTCAACCGCAATCACTGTCTCAAGAGGTTGATTAAGAGGATGAGACATGGTTGTCAATCACTGAGGCTGTGGTTAGGTCAACAAATCAAGAGCATGATCAGAGGGAGGAAGTGGAAGAGGAGGTGGTGGACGATGAGGTCACTGACCCAACCTGGGAAGGTGGAAGGCCGAGCGAGGACAACAGTACAGAGGGGAAAGGATCTGCAGCACCGCAACAGGCTGGAAGAGGCAGTGGGGTGGCAAAAGGGAGAAGGCAGGCCACACCAAACAGGCCCACAACTGTTCCACGGAGCACCCCCTCGCCTAAATCTCCATTGCCAAAGGGTAGGTGTTCCGCAGTATGGTGCTTTTGTGAGGAAAGTATGGACGACAAAAGAGTTGTAGTTTGCAACCTGTACCACACCAAAATGAGCTGGGGCGTAACCTCACCACGAAAAGCATGATCTGCCACATAGAATCCAAGCACTGCAATAAGTGGGACGAAAGCCTGAGTCCACAATCTGTGTCTGCGAGTCACACCACTCCCTCTTCTTCCCCTATGTTATGTGCTGGCCAATCGCCTGTCGAAGGCGCAGGCAAGGATGCCTCCTGCCCTGCACTTGGACCTTCGCAAGCACCATTAGCGACCACATTTAATTCCGTGTCCCAGAGCAGCGACAAATGTCATTACCCCAGGCATTTGAACAAAAGCGCAAATACCCAGCCACATGCCATAGCACTAAATGAGCACCTTTCAAAATTACTGGCCCTGGAAATGTTGCCATTTAGGCTTGTGGACACTGAGGCCTTCCGCAGCCTGATGGCGGCTGGGGACAGAGTGACACTATTTTTCAAGGTGTACCATGCCTGCCTTACACCAACATGTGTCCCGAAACGACACACGTGCCCTGACCAAACGCAGTTACTGGGAAGGTCCACTTAACCACAGACACATGGACAAGTGCATTTGGCCAGGGATGCTACATTTCAGTGATGGCACACTGAGTGAACATTGTGGAGGCCGGGAGCGAGTCGTACCCTGGGATGGCACAGGTGCGACTGATGCCGAGGATTGCAGGCCCTAATTCCATCAGGGTTTCCGCCAGCACCTACGTTAGTGGCTCCAACCCCCACTTCTCATCCACCTCCGAATTATCCGCATGCAGCACCAGTCAGTCATCAGCCGGTAGCTGTGTAGCACTGCTGTGGGGAAGCGTCAACAGGCCGCGCTGAAGCCGATATGCTTAGGGGACAAACAGCACACCGCTTCAGAGCTGTTGCAGGGGATAAGAGACCAGAATGAGCTGTGGCTCTCGCCACTCAACCTACAACCAGGCAAGGTTGTGTGTGATAATGGCCGTAAATTGGCGGCTTTTGAGCTCAGAAAGCTCACACACATACCATGCCTAGCCCACGTCTTAAACTTAGTGGTTCAGCAGTTTCTGAAAATCTACCCCAATTTACCTGAGCTACTGATGAAGGTGCGCTGTGTGTGTGTGCACATTTCCACAAGTCATTAACAGCTTCAGCCGGTCTGTCAACGCTGCAGCAGCGCTTGAAATTGCCAGCTCACCGGCTGTTGTGCGACATGAGCACGCGCTGGAACTCCACATTCCACATGTTGGCCAGTCTTTGTGAGCAGCAGAGGGCAGTAGTGGAATACCAGCTGCAACATGGTCATTGCCTTTCCAGTCAGCTTCTGCTAATCATAAGCGAGGAGTGGGCATGGATGTCTGACATTTTAAGAAACTTTGAGGAATCAACACAGATAGTGAGCGTAGATAACACTATTATCATTGTAACCATCTCACTTTTGTGTCTTCTCAAACGCTCGCAAATAAGGATGATGCTTTGCATGTGGAAGAGGTGGAAATGGGGGAAGAAGACATTACATAGGGTGATAGCCAGACCACCCTCCGTCTGTCTTCTCAGCGCAAATTGGAAGATGAAGAGGAGCAGGAGACTGTTGTGTCCGCTACAGAGGGTAGTACCAATTTAAGTTTAATTCCATCTGTTCAGCATGGGTGGGCAGAAGAGGAGGAAGAGGATGAGGAGATTGAGAGTGATCCTCCTGATTACAACAGTGAAGTCTTGCCTATTGACTTCATGTTAGGCTGCCTTTCCCGCGCCCTGCGCGTTATACGCATTTTAGACAACACGGATTACTGGGTGTTCACCCTTCTCGACCCCCGCTACAAAGAGAACTTCTCATCTCTCATTCCTCAGGTGGAGAGGACGAGCAAAACGGTGCAATACCAGAAAGTCTGTGTTGAAAAATTGCTCCAAACATTTCCATCTGACAACGCTGGCGGCAGAGTCCGTACTTTATTGGGCAACCGAGGAGGGGATACAAGGGGAACACACAGCAGTTTCAACAGAGGCAGGGCAACACTCTCCAAGTCCTGGGACAGTTTCATGACACCCCGCCAGCACCCTCACCCTGATGCGCGGCCTAGTGTCACAAGGAGGGAAACGTTTTGGAAGATGGTGAAGGAGTAAGTAGAAGACTGCGTCAGCGTCCTCAGTGACTTACAACTACTGGGTGTCCAAGCTGAACACGTGGCACGAACTGGCGCTCTACGCCTTGGAGGTGCTGGCCTACCCTGCCGCCAGTGTTTTGTCTGAGCGATTATTTAGTGCTGCTGGTGGCATTATAACAGATAAGCGTATCCGCCTGTCAACTGAAAATGCTGACTGGTTGACTCATATAAAAATGAACAAGGCCTGGATTGACCATGACTTCTCGACTCCACCAGAGGAAAGCGGATAAACAAAGGCACTTTAAATGTGTTGTTTAATGTACTGAATACACTATACTAATCCCATGCACCCTTTCCACCTCAAAAAAGGGTATATGGTTAAATCTTCCTTTCCTCATCCTCCTCTTATTCCATCATATCAACATGCTTATTTGTCGCATATAATGCTCTTGCATATAATGTTTTATAGGGTCAGCTCAAGTGCAGGCCCTCGCATATGTTTTACAGGGTCAGCTCAAGTGCAGGCCCTCGCATATATTTTACAGGGTCAGCTCAACTGCAGGCCCTCACATATAATGTTTTACAGGGTCAGCTCGATTGCAGGCCCTCGCATATAATGTTTTACAGGGTCAGCTCACCTGCAGGCCCTCGCATATAATGTTTTACAGGGTCAGCTCACCTGCAGGCCCTCGCATATGTTTTACATGGTCAGCTCACCTGCAGGCCCTCGCATATTATGTTTTACATGGTCAGCTCACCTGCAGGCCCTCGCATATAATGTTTTACAGGGTCAGCTCACCTGCAGGCCCTCGCATATAATGTTTTACAGGGTCAGCTCACCTGCAAGCCCTCACCTACAATCTTTTACAGGGTCAACTCACCTTCTGATGACGACAGCAAAGTCTTGCCTGTTGGTACTCTGGCACACATGGCTGACTTCATGTTAGGCTGCCTTTCCCACGACCCGTGCGTTATACGCATTTTAAACAACACAGATTACTGGTCGTTCATCCTTCTCAACCCCCGCTACAAAGAGAACTTCTCATCTCATTCTTCTGGTGGAGAGGACAAGAAAAACTGCTATACCAGACAGTCCTTGTTGAAAAATTGCTCCAAAGTTGATAGGGCAGACATCCAAATGAATCGTCGCCGTCACGGGGACATGCGATCGCCTAGAAGTTATCTAGAGTCAACAAAGTGGCAGCAGGCCTTCACCTTCAAGTCCAGTCTCAGTAGCCAAGAGTCTGGTCAACACAATTCTCATCATGATGGCACACTGGGTAAACGTTGTGGAGGCCAGGAGCAAGTTGGCTGCTGGCACCAGACTTGCCCTCCAATAGATCCTCATAACGGAAAGTGTACTCATTCCAATAACAGGGCCGCTTAGAAGTGCCGTATTGTTATTTATCGTCACTACCTCCCCGAGTCGGGAGTGGATAATTGCCGCACGCCTGCTGCCTTTCTTGGATGCTTGTGCTTTAATAACTTGACCCACTCTCTCTGGGTGGTTCACAATTAGGAAAAAAAAAAAAAAGGGGCATGGCAACAACAGCCAATCAAATTTCAGCCATTGACCTCCCTTGGAGGTGGTAGCCCTTTCTCAGGCTCCCTCTCCAGCATCGAACCCTGATTGCCCATTACCCATGCTCACGATGGTAGGCGCAGAAGAGAACATCGAAAGTTGATAGGGCAGACATCCAAATGGATCATCGCCGTCACAGGGATGTGCAATCGCCCAAAGGTTATCTAGAGTCCCCAATGAGGCAGCAGGCCCTTGCCCCTAAATGTTTTAGATCGTCAGATCAGCAGGTCCTTGTTCCAAATGTTTTTGAGGGTCACCAGCACGCCACCAATCATAATATTTCAAGGGTGTGTATGATGCCCTCCTTTATGTGTAACAAAGTGTGTTTTAAAGTGCCGTTTCCTTGTAATTGTTGGCAGCACTTGCACTTTATATACAAGTAAATATACAGGAAAGAATGTTTAACAATTTTTTCTCTAAAACTTTTTGTTTTTTCGATTTTGTGCGTATTATTGTCAGTCTGTAAAAGTGGCATACTACTCTGACAACATGGTTCCCAGCAGTGACCCGGGAGTCCAAGATGCATCGAGAAATTCTCACTATGCTGTTCCCGAACTATTTCGGTGGTGTTTCCATCAATTTCTGACCTTTTCGAATGAACCAGGCTCCCTCCCCTCTTCAGAGCAGGGGTTTCCTGATTTAATGCTTGTGTTCTCCCATTGACTTCCATTATACTCAAGTGCCCGGTAGAGCACCAGAGCATCCCGATGTGTTCGGCCAGAGCACCCGAGCACTTTGGTGCTCGAATATCACTAGTGGTGCAGCCTCTACTCTGACTATATGAGTGCACTCACTCACCTACCCTCTATTGGTCGTTTTGCAACTAAACATCTATTTCAGTTTTTATGCTCGTTTTGTTGGGGCTTTTATTTTAACATTGAATAATAAAGTAAATTTTTTACTAAATCACCTAATCAATAGGCTACCCCCTCCAGATCGACATACTGTACATGTAGCCATGACTTAAAAAATAAATAAATATAAAAACACTTAAAATAAAAAACAAGAGACGGCTGAAGGGAGAATGCTCCATTAATTTTTCCTCAACCTTGATCAAAGTACAGAGAATTAAAGACCTCCCACTGGGACAATGAGACTAAGCACACACCCAACACAACAAGTGGCTTAGGGACAACTCTGAATGCACTCGTGTGGCCCAGCCAGAGCTCGAACTTGAACCCAAATGAACATCTCTGGAGAGACCTTAAAATGACTCTGCACTAATGTAATGGCCCCTAACCAACCTGAAAGAGCGTGGGGAATCTGAAGAGAAGAATGGCAGAAAATCCTCAAATCCAGGTGTTAAGACCTTGTGGCATTATACCCAAGAACACTGGAGGTTGTAATCACCGACAAAAGGTGCTTCACCTAAGGCATTCAGTGCAGCATGATGGGGAAAACTAGATTTTTTTAAATTTAAGCACAAGGCCGCAACATAACAAAATGTGAAAAAAAAAAGCAAAAGGGCCTGAAGACTTTCCGAATGCATTGTACAGTCCTGATCAAAAGTTTAAGACCACTTGAAAAATGGCAAAAAAATAATAAATCCTATTTAGCATGGCTGGATCTTAACAAGGTTCCAAGTAGAGCTTCAACATGCAACAAGAAGAAATGGGAGCGAGACAAAACATTTTTTGAGCATTCAATATAATGAAAATAATGAATAAACTGAAAAAGGCTGTTTTTCAGCTGATCAAAAGTTTAGGACCACACCTCTAAAAAATAAAATAAAAAAAATAAATAATATAAAACCCCCAAAACAGAAATCCAACTTTCAAACATGAACTCAGTAATAATTAGCTCCGCCGTTATGGTTTGTCACTTCAAAAATCCATTTCGGCATGCTTGATGCAAGTGTTTCCATGAGGTGAGTGGGAAGATTTCTCCAAGTGGTGAAGACGGCTGCACGAAGGCCATCTACTGTCTGGAACTGTTGTCCATTTTTGTAAACTTCCCTTGCCATCCATCCCCAAAGGTTCTCAATTGGATTTAGATCAGGGGAACACGCAGGATGGGCCAAAAGAGTGATGTTATTCTCCGGGAAGAAGTCCCTTGTCCTGCAGGCTTTGTGTACTGTAGCATTGAAAAACCCAGCCGTTACCACACAAACGAGGGCCCTCAGTCATGAGGAATGCTCTCTGCAACATCTGGACATAGCCGTTTGACGCCCCTGCACTTCCTGAAGCTCCATTGTTCCACTGAAGGAAAAAGCACCCCAGACCATTGTGGGGGGCCCCCTCCACTGTGGCATGCAGAAAACATCTCAGGTGGGATCTGCTCGTCAGGACCATCAAGGTTAAAAAAAATACCCATTAGAGAATAAAACTTTCTTCCACCTTTGGTGCTCTCTTGCAAAGTCCAAACGAGCAGTTCTGTGGCATTCAAGGAGACGAGGTCTTTGAAAACGTTTTTTGTTTTTGAAGCCCTTCAGTCTCAGATGCCGTCTGATGGTTATGGGGCTGCAGTCAGCACCAGTATGGGCCTTAATTTGGGTCGAGGATCGTCCAGTGTCTTGACGGACAGTCAATTGGATCCTCCGGCTCAGTGCTGATGAATTTTTTTTGGGTCTTCCACTTTACTTTTTTGTTCCATAACCCTCAGGATCATTTAAGAAATTCCAAATGACTGTCTTACTGCATCCCACCTCAGCAGTGATGGCGTGCTGTGAGAGACCCTGCTTATGCAGTTCAACAACCTGACCACGTTCAAAAAGGGAGAGTTTTTTTGCCTTTGCCATCACAACGTGTGACTACCTGACAGAAAATGACAATGAATCCACATCTTTACACAGAAATGGCCTTTTAAAAAGGCATGTGGTCCTAAAATTTGGATCAGCTGAAAAACAGCCTGTTTCAGTTTAATCGTTATTTTCAATTAATTGAATGCTCAAATTTTTTTTTGTCTCACTCTCATTTCTTCTTGTTGCATGTTGAAGCTATACTTGGAACCTTGTTAAGATCCAACAATGTAAAATATGATTTTTTTGCCATTTTTTAAGTGGTCTTAAACTTTTGATCAGGACTGTATATTTCAGTATTTTGTTTTGGTAACAAGTCACAAATCTACAACTCTCGTATCTACTTACATTTCAGACTTTTCTGCCTGTCTGATATCTGGGAGTCTTGTCTTTGGTATGCCCATCTATTAGCTAGTTACATGCAGGAGGAGATGAAGTAGAATCTATCTGAGCAAGTTCATATTTTATGTGCTTGTCTATGGTAGAACAAGGTGTTAAAACCTTGCGTTCTTTGGGGTTTAATATTTAGTTTCAAGGTGATGTTGTGGCGGCTAGGGCAGGCATTCTCAATCCTTTTCTGCTGGTGCCTCAACAGCTAGGGGAATTTTTTTTTTTTAAATTACTCCAATTATCTTAACAGGAGCTCTGAAAAATGAAAGGTGGAAGCCGATTGATTGCTATGGGCAACTAAGCCAGCTTTCTTTTACACCAGTTTTGATAAATCTCCCCTTATATCTTGACCTTATCTAATCATGTCACTATGTGTAAAACAAGCATACTCACAGCGAGAGAGTTTAACCAAAATTGACAAGGCCAAGATTTACATTCTTAGAAAGGAACACTGAAAAAAAATGATATTAAAATGTCATGCCTACGTAGTAAAGTCCACTATAAGCTCAACTATTAGCTACTCAAAAAGCAAAACGTAACATTTCACAGCCTCCCAGAATCTTAGCATGTAAATGGTTAAACAGGACCACACTTTGAAGAGGGGGTCGTGGACAGAATGAATCATTGGACAGAAATGTGTGTGGGATGATTCCCAATGTGAAAGTCTTTTACGGACACCAGAAGGGGTGGAGATCTAAACAAGCTGAGTTTTATCTCATTTGTGCTTATTGTGCAGAATACAATTCTCATGACATAACCGTCTATGTTAAAAGAACTTGTAACTGGCAAAAACCACAAAAATCGGACATCTCTCGCAGTAATTTAAAATGCAAGGGAAGAATAGGTATAACTGTGTACACACGCTATAAGAATAGCATTCCTATTCATGATCATATGAATATTGAATATTTGTATTTTTACATTTACAAAAATGAAAAGACAGTAAAGTAAGAAGGAGAAAAACAGTTTCATATATATATCAGTATAAAACAATGCAACAAAACTCCACCCCTTCCCCTTTCAAGAGACAGATCATGGTACATGGATAGCAATTTGTGACATACAACATCCCAAGGTGTAAAGACTAGTACAATATTTAGGAGATCCTAGATGATATAAGCGGGTGAACATGTACCTCCCAGCAACTGGAAAGCAGTAGAATCAAGAGAATCTGTTGTTCCCAACTATAAGGTTGCATACATGCAAATTTCAATCTTCCTTTCACATCCCAAGTGTACCATCCATAAGAGGGCAGGTTTCATAGGTCCTTAAGATGTATTATTTAGAAGGGACTGGAAAATATGAAGCCTAGAGCCAAGTAACCATTGACTCGGAAGATGAGGTGTGTAAATCCATCGCCCCTAAATAGCATCAAATTCAAAGGAAAGCCTTGCAAAAGTAGGCATATCTTTGAAATAGCCCCCATGATTTCCCCAGAATCGTAACAAAGCTAAAGAGGAAGAGGATATGGGATGATATATCCAAGCCTGATCCTCCAATGCATGTCTTAACGGCTCTGATTTGGCATATTAAATTCACTTTGCAACTGCTGAAATGTTTTAAACACCTTGTTCACATGGAACTGAGCCAAAAGGTAGTCCTTTCTTTCCCCATGGAGAAAATCTCTCCAAAGATTTCAGGTACACCTAGATTCTTTACCATCGGTGTAAGATTGTTAATACCAGACATCTCAAAGTGGTTTTCCAAGATTGTTATACTGATGCCCTATCCTCTGGATAGGTCATTAGTATCTGATCAGTGGGGGTCTGGCACCCGGATGCCCACCAATCAGATGTTTGAGATGGAAGCTGCCTTCTCTCTGCTCTTCCTAGGCCAGTGACCACACGCTCATATGTCACGTGACCGAGGCTGAGCGCGATACAGAGCACAGCTGCTATGACACGCAGGGCGCTGTGCTTGGTAAGCTCCAAGAGTGCTGCTACCTTCTCAAAACAGCTGATCGGCAAGGGTCCCGGGTATTGGACCCCCACTGATCAGATACTGATGACCTACCCAGAGGATAGGTCATCAGTAAAAAAAAAAAAAAATCTTGGAAAACCCTTTTAACCTTAGACCTCAACTTGTGTTCAAGTAGGAAGAGTGCCGACCTCCCTGCAAGCAGTCTCCAAAGCCACGATCGGAGAACTAAAAGGCCATTTCCTGAGCCACTAGCTTGCCATTAAGTCCCAAACCATCTATTAACCCAACCTCTGGGCTTCTGCGGTTTGAAAGTTATGGGGGTTAGGAAGTAAAAGACCATCAGATAATTTGCTCCTCTATAGAGTTTCATACCTTCTTCTACTGAAGTGTTTTTCTATAGCAGAGCCCTAAGGAGTTATTAAATCTCATAAAAGAACTTAAAGGGAATCCATATTGGTGCATTGTGCAGAACATGTAAAACTTGTGGCATAATAACCACTGTATTCAGATTCCCAATAGTCCCCCTAGAGATAATGGCAAACAACACCATGCATCAGTTTTTTTTAGCAAATTTCACTAAGGCCTCAGGCACACAACCGTTACGTTTTTTGCGGTCTGCAAATTGAAGATTCGCAAAACACGGAAGCAATTTGTGGAACGGAACAGGTGACCCATTGTAGAAATGCCTATTCTTGTCTGCAAAAAAGGACAAGAATAGGAAATGTTTTTTTTTGCAGGGCCACGGAACGGAGCAACGGATGCGGACAGCACACAGAGTGCTGTCCGCATCTTTTGCGGCCCCATTGAAGTGAATGGGTCCACACCCGAGCCACAAAAACTGCGGCTCGGATGCGGACCAGAACAATTGTCGTGTGCATGAGGCCCAATAGTGGGGTCAGATTACCTTCAGTATACTCCATAACACGAATACACCACCACCTTCACAACTTGCAGATATCACAACTCTATGAGATATAATAGCGTCTATGGAAGTTTTCAAATCTCCAATATACAGAAGTATGTTGACAGCATACAGGAGAATACATTCCTCTCTATCAGCCCCTTGTGATTCCACCAATTTGAAGTGATGTTCCGATTATGCACACAATGGGATCAAATGCTATCGCGAAGATAAGGGAAGACGTGGGCACCCCTTCCTGGTTCCCCTCCCCAATCCACACCTGATGGACAGACAGCAATATATTTTCACAGAGCTGTATGAAAAGTGGCATGTCAATGACCTGAAGCGTTTTCAGGCTGCTTTTCGGATGGAAATCAATAGGAGGGGGCTACAATACACTGATAAGTATATCTGAAGTGTATTTGGCAGTGTTAAAACCTCAGAAAATGACAAGTTCTCCGAGGCGGCTCCCTTCTGATCGGCCATTGACTTTTCTGTTGCGTGTTTTGCTGTGTGAACATTGTCTAACGTGACATAGACCTGTAAGAGTTCTGTAAGAGTTCCTAAGTTTTCTGAATAGCTGAAGTAATAAATATCTGGTGCCCAAATGCATAACAGCAGTCCGCGAAACCTGCCTAAGTTAGCAGGACCAGACAACCATCTAATGTGTACTGGGGTGCGCTGACAGCAGGTGTTGGGTGTAAGGAGGGATCAGGCATGTTGATTTTCATCAGCCTTGATTCTTAGAATTGACAGGAGATAAGTCCAGCTTATTCATTCTCCCAAATAACGCTTGCAAGCTCGGCCCAGCCAAGTATTCTTGTGTATGGGGGAGTTAGGAAGAAAAGTTATAGACTGTGTATCGACACCAAGGGACTATCTGGACAAAAAAGTCTGGACCAGGCCATATTATTGCAGAAACTGTAATTATAACAGAGGGTCTGTCGAATTAACAGTGGTAGTTTTTCTACAGTATACCATATTGGAGAATTACCTCTACAGATCATTTGAAGATCTCAACAATAAAAAACATTTATCTGCCACTACAGTAATCTAGATTCTTATCACGGCACCATATTGTATTTCTTCTCTTTTCTTGCGTAATACCCATTAGTATGTGTTCTATTATTGACAGCGCAGTCCAGTGCACATCTTGTCTAATGTATGCAGTCCTGGAACAGCCATTTGAGGGTGCATATCTTTGTTCAAAATGTGAGCAAATTGCCTCTTTGGAATTTGGAAAAACAAAAAAAAGAAAGAGTTTGCTGCTCACTGAGCAAGCACTCTATGGGGTAGATGTGGGGGAAGGTGGTAGTGAGGCGGCTTCCGGAAAGTGAGGTAACTAGCTGGATAACAGTTAGAAAGTAGGGTAGAGGGAAGAGTGCCAGGGAGGCTAGCCCTGATCAGACACACCCCAACAAGTTTGCAAGGTTGGCAGATGAGAAGGATGTCAGTTCAGGGAGATAACTGCTGCAGCCGGACACCTCCTCTGCCAGTCAGGGGAATGTCAGCTCCAGTAAGCAGGGGACCAGGAGAGCAGGGCAGGCCAGACAGGTGCTGGTAGTGGGAGACTCAATTATTAGGGGTAAGGATAGGGTGGTCTGTCACAAAGCCTGGGATCGTTGAACAGTTTGTTGTCTTCCTAGCGCTTTCTAAACTAAATAACCCTAATTTTGATCTTTCAAGGTACTGTAGTCCAAGTCCACCCATTTCAGTTATTACTTTAGTTGCCCTCCTCTGAACCATATCCAGCTCTGATATGTCTGCCTTGTTCACAGGAGCCCAGAACAGTACACAGTACTCCATGTGCGGTCTGACTAGTGATTTTCAAAGTGGCAGGACTATGTTCTCATCCCGGGCATCTATGCCCTTATGATGCAACCCATTATCTTATTGGCCTTGGCAGCAGCTGCCCGACACTGGTTTCTCTACAGCTTAGTTTGCTCTTCACTAAAATTCCTAGGTCCTTTTCCATGTCAGTGTTACCCAGTGTTTTACCATTTAGTATGTACTGGTGACTTGCATTATTCCTTCCCATGGGCATAACCTTACATTTGTCAGCGTTAAACCTCATCTGCCACTTATCTACCCAAGCCCACAATCTATTCACATCCATATGTAGCAGTCTACTGTATTATTCCATGTAAATTACCGTACTTTACACAGTCTAGTGTCATCTGCACAATTAGATATTTTATTGTGCAAGCCTACAAGATCATTAATAAATATATTGAAGAGAATAGGGCCCAATACTTAACCCTGTGGTACCCCACTAGTGACCCAATCTGAGTATGTACCGTTAATAACCACCCTCCTGTTTTCTATCACTGAGCCAGTTAATTACCCACATACACATATTTTCTCCCAAGCGTTATTCACTTATTTTCATTGAGGTACTTCAAGATAGCATCTCTTAGAAAACCTTCAAACAGTTTACCCACAACAGATGTTAAACTTACCAGCCTATAGTTTCCAAGCTCTGTTTTGGACCCCTTTTTGAATATAGCCACCACATTTGCTACGCGCCAATCCTGAAAAATGTCACGGTGGAGAGTGGGGGGAAACCACCCACCATACAATGTCTGAAATTATAGGGTAGCAGCTAAGCCTGGAAATAGAGAAAAGCGAGCTGGTCACCTCCTATAGCATCCCTAATCCATGCTATAACTCCTATGCGAGGGATTATTATGGCGACTCAGGGTCCTAGGTTTCCTGGGTATGAGCTGTCCTACCATCCAGGTCCGCTCATATCCGCTGCTATCCTATAATTTCAGACATTGTACGGTGGGAGGTTACCCCCACTCTCCACCGTGACAGTATGTCCCACTAGGTGGCCCTAAAGGACTGGGCAGATGGAACACCCTGGACTGGAGCAGAGCTCCAGCACCAACGACAGTTGAAGTACAACTGACCCCAGCCAGGGAGCCACAGGAGATAAAACCCTAGTGGCCACACCCAGCCAGGAAGTTAATCCCTAAAGCACCAGACCGGGGAGGAACCAGGAGAAGGGGGGGGGGGGGGGAGCACATACAAGCCAACATCAATGCATTGCCCCAGGCAACTGGCATGCACGGCAATGTGTCACGCGCACAACACGAGGCCGTGACATAAAACAGACCCTGAGATTATAGAGTCCTTAAAATTTAATCTATTGAATTACTTTATTCTCTTAGAATACGGGGGTGTTTAAGACTGCTGCTCTTCTACCTGGGTCAGACAGGCCACTTTAAATGGGGAGTTTACTTTTGCACTCATCTGACATTTCATTTTCCTCAGTGAACACAGTGGAGAAAAAAATATTTATTAAATTCACTCTCTTCATTACCCTCTTTAACTCCTCCCTCATAATTCCTTAACGCACTCACTGGAGCGAAGTGAAAACATGGCACCCGTTAGCGCATGCAGCAAGCATCATGGCTGGTGGGTCTCCTCTGTTTCAAACAGCAGAGACCCGCGACTAATGACAAATACCAGCAATGATGCAGATCGCAGTCATTAAAGCCTTTAGATGCCGTAATCAAGTGAGATCAAGGCATCTAAAAGGGTGAAAAAACAAGCTTCCAGGCTTCTAACTGGCATCCTCTGCGGCCAATGAGGATGCCAGTAATTGGTTTTAATGCGCTGGGTCTCTCTGAAGAGACCCAGGGTATTGAAGCTGCAATTCTAATTTTGACTAGAAGGTGGCAGGCCAACATAAGAAATTAGCATTTCTCCTAAATCATGGGTCTAAAATTAGGGGTTAGAATAAAATAAAAAAATAAAAGTTTTGTAGGCTCAGATACGAGCTTCAAAATCATAAAACACAAATAAATATATATATATAAAATATCCCCCCTTTCCGTACAATAAAAATAAATACATAAACAAAAAAGTATCACCACGTCCGAAAGCGCCTCGTTTACATTTTTTTTCACACGACTTCTTAGACATAAAAAAACCTATACAAATGTGGTATCATTGTAATCGTACTGACCTATAGAATGAAGGGCATGGGTCAGTTTTGCCACAAAAGGGAACACTATGGGAACAAAACCTGTAAAACGGTGGAGCAATTGCATTTTCTTTCTCAATTCAACCCCATTTTGAATTTTTTTTCGGCTTCCAACTACATTGTATGCCATATTAAATGGTGGCATTAGAAAGTCCAACTTGCCTTGCAAAAGAATAAACCCTAATACAGCTATGTGAATGGAAAAATAGGAAGAAAAACGAAAACGTTAAAAAGGGACAACACTTTCAGGTTTAAACTTTTTAGCATTTATATAATTGAAGAATATTTTAGGGTTAATTTTACTCTCTTTGGCAATGAGCATCTCCTGCTTGATTGTTTTTTTCTGTCTTTTACTAAGCCTATTTTTTTTTCGCCTTATAGTAATTTTAGTAGTTCTTCACAACCCTCCCATTATTTTAGTAGTTTAAATGCTTTCTTTTTATCATTTATTGGCCCTGTTATATTTCTATTTATACACAATTTTTTCTTGTTCCTTACTCTCATTTCCATAAGGCATGTATCTGTCACAATGAGAGTTTAGGATGTTTTTAAAAATATCCCATTTTGAAACCAATATGATATGTCCCCCTATAAAAATAGATTCACATTTCAGTGGAAAATAGGATTTTTTTTTTAGAAATCCCTTTTTAAAGGAGGCAAACTATGACAAAATATTCTATTATTAAACATGTTGCCTAAACATAAGCATGCTTAAAAGAAAGCAAACATGTAAATGTACATTTAGAACTGAAGAACCTGGGAGACAGGCCAGAAGTTCCTTATTTGAAATTTGTTAAACATGGAGTAATGGAAAAAAGCTGGAGGTTATCCTTTTTGTACTTGTTCTCGTGAGAATGAAACTATTGTTTGTCAGAAATAAAGATATCGAACTCCGTTAATATGGATCTGTAAAAAACTAAAATACAAATGATGGTATAGACCATCTTTAGCCATATGAATACAGATCCTTAGGGCTCACAAGCTAAAAAAAAAAGTGTAAGAAATTGAAATGCACAAACTGACTCTGATTTAGCCATCAGCTATCTAGCTGTCCGTTATCATCTCAGTAACGGTTACTGTGCCCCTGTTATCTGACACAATTTTCGCTCTCTTTTTAGTATAAGCGATAATCTTAAAAGGTGACAGGTTACTTTGGTGTTTAAATGTCCCCAGAGGAGCCTGAAATAAACTAGGCGAAACGTGTACGGACAGTTAAGGACATTTTTTAGGGTTAATTCCTTCAAATTTGCTTTCACTAACATCATCATTTTCTCTATTGTACACTATTGGGTGGTTCTTGTCACACTGCTTGGGGCACCTTTATTCGTTTTTATTTTCGGTAACATATTAGTCCAGGTCTACATAGAGGACCATCATTCCATATTGTTGGAATAATTCCCCGTGCCAGGGCTTCTTAGGGCCACTAGGAGGCATGAGACACGGGATCGCCCCTATCGGGCAGCTATTCCCTTTTTAGGTAGGGGGGCAGAAATAGGGACATCAATAGGGACAGTGACCTATGCTTATGGTATGTCCACTATATAACCCATTAAAAATTATATACTTTAATTTTGATCCTTTAAAAATTGGATACATACACAAAAAGGACGATATTAACGGAGGGTCCACTCAGATATATTGCCACACTAAGGCATACCAAGGGATAAGGGGAAACTGTCCCTATTGTCTCTCCCTGGTCTAATACTCAGTCCAGGGACGACCCCTAATGGTGGGGACTCCCTGTCCTCGAATCTGGGCTGATCTAAACCTCACACAGCTCTTACACGGTGGTCCTAAGAGGGTAGGGAGGTAAATAAATTGGTGCTTACAAGTGGACAGATACAGAAAAACAAAAAAACGACAATACCACATATAGCTACCCTAATTATATAGGGACTATTGATGTACTTTGTATACAACCCTGTCTTCAGATGTGGTTTGTGTAAGGCGTGTGAATACATTTCAACTGCCAAGACTATTACGTGCTCTGTAACCAAACTGATTTTTCAGGTCAGGGATTTTGTTAATTGTAGAAGCAAAGGGGCAATCTACATCTGCTAATGTACGTGTCCTATGGACTATATAGGCAAAACAGTGAGAGAACTCAGGAGGGGGGTCTGCAAACACGTTAATGACATAGTGAAAAAGAATGTAGGGCAGCACGGTGGCTCAGTGGTTAGCACTGGTGCCTTGCAGCGCTGGGGTCCTAGGTTCGAATCCGACCAAGGGCAACATCTGCATGGAGTTTGTATGTTCTCCCCATGTTTGCGTGGGTTTCCTCCGGTTTCCTCCCACACTCCAAAGACATACTGATAGGGACCTTAGATTGTGAGGGGACAGTTGGATGATAATGTCTGTAAAGCGCTGCGGAATATAGTAGCGCTATATAAAATAAATGTCACACCCGTGGCATCACATATTAATGAGTGTCATGGGGGGGACCCAAAATGCATAAGATTCTCAAGTTGGTACCACCATCCCCCCGGGCCCGGTGTAATTTTAATATCCCGTAACTGGCCGGATGCGGGAAACATCCGAAATTGAGTATTATCATAATCAATGATTACTACCTTTTCATTTGATAATAATAACACCCTTTATATAATTTATAAGGTGTTATGGGTGATGTGAGACCTCATCTTGCATGTATATCAGTATTCTTTGCACCGTGCCAATCATCTATATTAGTCATCTTTACTAATACATCTATGTACTGGGCACCTAGAGACTATATTTATATCTGGGAGGCTGGTCTGTACGTGTGAATAAGGTATTCGATATACCCAATGTCCTATGCTTTCTCCCCACTAATCAAGTACAAACCCTCCTGGTCCGACTATTTGACTGCTTTCCATCGACCGGAAGCATGTGACTGGAACAGCGCGCTCTGAGCTGAGCGCCGCTCTGCATGCCACCGGCCGGAAGTGGTCATACCCATAGACCGGAAGTGGCGGAAACAGGAAGGTGATACTACTGAAGCCCTGACTGCCATAGTCAGCTCCCTGCTGCTGTGTGCACAGAGCACCGGGCAGCAGGGAGAGTGTGAGATCAGATTCACCCTAATAGAGCTCTATTAGGGTGAATAGGACAAGGGATGAAAAAATCCCAGGTTCTAGCCCCTAAGGGGGCTAATAGTTATTAAATAAAAAGAATATCAAAATATATATATATTAAAAAAATATATATAATCTATGCGGTGAACGCCGGAACATGAATAAATAAAATGCGTGATTCGCCATTTTTAAAAATGCAGAATGCACGTGGCTTTTTTGGTGTTTTATTTTTTTTTGCATGGTATCGAATGGAATAGAGTATCGCAATACTTTTTTATGGTATTTAAATTGAATAAAAAATTTGGTATTGTAACAACTCTAAATAGACTTTTCCCGAGCTGCAGCAGTTCTTTGGAATGCCCTAGATCAGTTATGGCAAACCTTTTACAGACCGAGTGCCCAAACTGCAACCCAAAACACACTTATTTATCTCAAAGTGCCAACACGCACTTTAACCTGAATGCCAATATAGTATATCTTCCATGTACTTTATCATGTAGCTGTAATAGCCTGCCTACATTCAGTGCGCTGCCTGTGCTGTTCCTAGTGAGCCCTGCGCTGATGAATGGCAGGAAAAGTCTAAGGCATACTGGTACACCATACCAGGGAGCGGGTGCCCACAGAGAGGGCTCTGGGTGCCACCTCTGGCACCCGTGCCATAGGTTCGCCACCACTGCCCTAGATCAATCAATGAAGTCAATTACCAACATATCCCGGATGCCGTTGCCGGCATCCGGGATATGTTGGTAATTGACTTCCAATCCCTATCTCCTCAATCCCTATCTCCTCATAGATTGGAAGCTCTTGTAAGCAGGGCCCTCATTCCTCATTGTTTAAATGTGGACTTGTTTGTTGTCATGTAATGTATGATTGTAAAGCTCTGCGAAGTATGTTGGCGCAATATGAAGATTATTATTATTAGAAGCTTAAAGGGAACCTGTCACAGGGATTTTGTGTATAGAGCTGAGGACATGAGTTGCTAGATGGCCGCTAGCACATCTACAATACCCAGTCCCCATAGCTCTGTGTGCTTTTATTGGGTAAAAAAAACCAACGATTTGATACATATGCAAATTAATTGGTGCATTGTGCAGAACATGTAAAACTTGTGGCATAATAACCACTGTATTCAGATTCCCAATAGTCCCCCTAGAGATAATGGCAAACAACACCATGCATCATTTTTTTTTAGCAAATTTCACTAAGGCCTCAGGCACACAACCGTTACGTTTTTTGCGGTCTGCAAATTGAAGATTCGCAAAACACGGAAGCAATTTGTGGAACGGAACAGGCGACCCATTGTAGAAATGCCTATTCTTGTCTGCAAAACGGACAAGAATAGGAAATTATTTTTTTTTTTTTTTTGCAGGGCCACGGAACGGAGCAACGGATGTGGACAGCACACGGAGTGCTGTCCGCATCTTTTGCGGCCCCATTGAAGTGAATGGGTCCACACCCGAGCCACAAAAACTGCGCTCGGATGCGGACCAGAACAATTGTCGTGTGCATGAGGCCCAATAGTGGGGTCAGATTACCTTCAGTATACTCCATAACACGAATACACCACCACCTTCACAACTTGCAGATATCACAACTCTATGAGATATAATAGCGTCTATGGAAGTTTTCAAATCTCCAATATACAGAAGTATGTTGACAGCATACAGGGGAATACATTCCTCTCTATCAGCCCCTTGTGATTCCACCAATTTGAAGTGATGTTCCGATTATGCACACAATGGGATCAAATGCTATCGCGAAGATAAGGGAAGACGTGGGCACCCCTTCCTGGTTCCCCTCCCCAATCCACACCTGATGGACAGACAGCAATTAGCCCATATCCAAGCCCCCGAGCTTGAATACAACAGACGGTCCCATGATATAAAGTTGGGACCAAACCACATCCTATCCATAGACGTCCACAGATATTACCACTCAACACTGTTAAAGGGAACCTGTCACCTGGATTTTGCGTGTAGAGCTGAGGACATGGGCTGCTAGATGGCCGCTAGGACATCCACAATACCCTGTCCCCATAGCTCTGTGTGCTTTTATTGTGTAAATAAAAACGATTTGATACATATGCAAATTAACCTGAGATGATTGCGGATGTGCTAGCGGCCATCTAGCAACTCATGTCCTCAGCTCTATACACAAAATCCCAGTGACAGGTTCCCTTTAAGAGTTCTTTCACATACAGTTCTCTCCTTGGTGATTTTCCTAGGCAAAAAAATAAAAACAAAAGTCTCAAAAAATACCCAAATTTATCAGCGTCTTTTTTAGGCATTTTTGCCTCTATAAGTGTACTTTACCACCTAGGCTACTTTCACATTTGCAGCAGCCTTCTTCTGCAGGTAAATGCCATGTCGTAGTTTTATTCCGGCCACCTCTCAGCACGTTTGCGTCCACATTATAGTGAACGGAAGTCCGCTCCGGACCCAGCGGCACGCATGCACTAGCGGCAGTACGGATGCAGCAGGCTGTTTACCCGCCTGAACAGCCTGCCAGAGAAGGCTGCTGATAATGCGAAAGTAGCCTAAGGCCCCTTTCACATGAGCGAGTTTTCCGCGCGGGTGCAATGTGTGAAGTGAACGCATAGCACCCTCACTGAATCCTGACCCATTCATTTCAATGGGGCTGTGTACATGAGCATTGTTTTTCACGCATCAGTTCTGCGTTGCGTGAAAATCGCAGCATGTTCTTAAGGTCCGCAAAAACAGGGTCCGTAGGTCCATGATCCGTGACCGTTTTTTCGTCTGTGGGTCTTCCTTGTTTTTTGGAGGATCCACGGACATGAAAAATGAAAAAAAAATCTAAGTCAAGTTTGTCATTGAAATGATAGGAAAAAACGGACACGGATCACGGACACGGATGACAATCTTGTGTGCATCCATGATTTTTCACGGACCCATTGACTTGAATGGGTCCGTGAACCGTTGGTCGTGAAAAAAAATAGGACAGGTCATATTTTTTTCACGGCCAGGAAACACGGATCACGGATGCGGCTGCCAAACGGTGCATTTTCCGATTTTTCCACGGACCCATTGAAAGTCAATGGGTCCGTCAAAAAAAACGGAAAAACGGCACAACGGCCACGGATGCACACAACGGTCGTGTGCATGAGGCCATATTCTGCGTTTTTCACGCAGCCCTGGCCCCATAGAAGTGAATGGGGATGCGTGAAAAACGCATTGCAAGCAAGTGCGGGTGCGATGCGTTTTTCACTGATGGTTGCTAAGAGATGTTGTTTGTAAACCTTCAGTTTTTTATCACACGCGTGAAAAACGCATCAAAACGCATTGCACCCGCGCGGAAAAAACTGAACAACTGAACGCAATCGCAGACAAAACTGACTGAACTTGCTTGCAAAATAGGGCGAGTTTAACTGAACGCATCCGGACCTAATCCGTCCCGCTCGTGTGAAAGAGGCCATAAGGCTACTTTCACACTACCGTTTTCAATTCCGCTATTGAGATCCGTCATAGGGTCTCAATAGCGGATGAAAAAGCTTCAGTTTTGTCCCTATTCATTGTCAATGGGGACAAAACTGAATGAAACGCACCAAAATGCATTCCATTCCGTTTGGTTGCACTCGCATAGCTGGCAGAATAACGCTGCAAGCAGAGTTTTTCTGTCCGCAATGTGGTGGGGAGCAAGACGGATCCGTCCTGACACACAATGTAAGTCAATGGGAACGGATCCGTTTTCTCTGACAAAATAGAAAACAGATCTATCCCCCATTGACTTTTAATGGTGTTCATGACAGATCCGTCATGGCTATAGAAGACATAATACAACTGGATCCGTTCACGACAGGTGCATGCGGTTGTATTATTGTAACAGAAGCGTTTTTGCAGATTCATGACGGATCCGGTTGTAGCCTAAGGTTACTTTCACACTAGCGTTAATATTTTCCGGTATTGAGATCTGTCATAGGGTCTCTATACCAGAAAAAAAAAAAAAACGCTTCTGTTTTGTCCTCGTTCATTGTCAATGGGGGCAAAACATAACCAAACAAAACTGAATGCTCCAAAATGTATTCCGTTCTCATACTGGAGAGTAAACTGCAGCATGCTGAGGTTTGCTTTCCGTCCTGGGATGCGGAGCAAGATGGATCCATCATGACCCACAATGCAAGTCAATGGGGACGGATCCGCTTTCTCTGACACAATAGAAAACGGATATGTCCCCTATTGACTTTCAATAGAGTTCATGACGGATCCGTCTTGGCATAACGGATGCAGATGTTTGTATTATCAGTAATGGAAGCTTTTTTGCTGAACCCTGCCGCATCCTGCAAAAATGCTGGATTGCTTTAGAGAAAACGGATCCATCTCCATTGACTTGCATTGTGGGTCATGATGGATCGGTCTTGCTCCACATCCCAGGACGGAAAGCAAACCGCAGCATGCTGCCGTTTACTCTCCAGTATGAGAACGGAATGCATTTTGGAGCATTGAGTTCTGTTCAGTAACGTTTTCTCCCCATTGACAATGAACGGGGACAAAACTGAAGCATTTTTTTCTGTATGGAGACCCTATGACGGATCTCAATACCGGAAAATAGAAACGCTAGTGTGAAAGTAGCCTAACCTCTGCAAGCAGCGTTTTTGTGTCCAGTTTACAACACCGAACAAACCTGATCGGACATGAAAATTTAAGTCAATGGTGCCTGATCCATTATAATTTTTTCATTACAGAAAAAAACCCTGAATCAGGCGCCCATTGATTTACAGTGATTTTCATACAGATTCAGGTTTGCTCAATTTTGATTTAATACAACCGATTCGGCCGAAACGGAACTATCAGGTTGCATCGGATGCTTCTAATTTGGGTTTTGAGTTCCTCTGCCTGATCTCAAAACCTTTAAAAACGCAGATGTGAAAGTAGCCTTAGGGTACTTTCATACTAGCGTTGTTAGAATCCGGCAGCCAGTTCCGGCAACGGCGCACGGCAAGCCATATACAAACAAAACGGAAAGCTTTTTTTTCCCAGATCTGTTGAAATACAGGATCCGTATCATCCGGAATAATGGATACGGTATAATATTTTTTTTTCAATGATCAAAAGTGAAACCCGCTCCATCTATGCACACACCAGAAAACCAGATCCTGCGACGCAGCAATTTCCAGAACACTTGGTACCGGATCCGGCATCAATACATACCGCAAGTGCGGTATTAGTCCGGGATTTTGGCCAGAAAAAAAATACAGCAGCATGCTGCGGTATTTTGGCCAGTCCAATACCGTACAAGTGACAGAACGGAAGACATCCTGATGCATACTGAACAGATTGCTTTCCATTCAGAATGCATTAGGACAAAACGGATTTGTTTTTTTACGGTATTGAGACGCTTTACCAGATTTCAATACCGGAATAGAATAACGCTAGTGTGAAAGTACCCTTAATGTCTTGTTTTATGCCTGGCCATTTTTTTCCCCCATTTTTAAATGTTTTAAGTGTTTGCCTCCCGATGATAGTAAGTTGAGATGAACGAAATTTTGAACAAAATCGATTCGGCAGCTTTGCCAAATTTTAACAAAAAATTTGATTCGTTATTTATTAAATTTGTCATGAATCGCTGTGTTAAAACCCTATTCAGCCTATCAATAAATAGGCCGCTTTAAAAAACTTCAATATGCTACTGCAATATGGCATTTGTGGTTTAAAAAAAATAAATAAAATTTCACTCATCTCATCCACTTGCTCGTGCAGAGGCAGCCCACTCCTCTCTTGAGTGGAAAACACCTACTGCAGGACCTGTGCTGAGCGTGATGATGTCACCGAGCGCTCCCAATGTGATCATGTGGTGACATCATCATGAGGACGCTCTGCGAGTTGGGTCACAGCGCACGGCAGGAAGGAGAGCTGAATGCTAGGATCGGCGGCGGCCGGAGCAGGAGAGTCAAGTTGATTTTATTTTATTTTTTTATTTGCCCTGCGGCACCGGGGTCTCATCTGAGGTCTGATTTTGAGGGGGGGGGGGGGTCTCAATTATATTGGGACTCTTATCTAAGGTCTGATTGGGGGGTCATTCATTGGGGTCTTATTAACACTGGGGGTCGGAATGGGCCTGTGAGCTGAGGTCTGATTTGAGGACTAATGAATTGTTATTTTTTTTTCTTATTGTTTTATTTCCTATTGTCCTCCTCTAAAACCTAGGCGCGTCTTACAGGGCGAAAATACTGTATTTTTTTCTTTTTGTTTCCATTCTAAGACAACTCTAGCCACCACTTTAGTAAAAATTATTCTTTACCACATAGTACAAGGAAATTCTGATCGAATTCCACTTCGCATGCTTCGATTCGCTCAATACTAGTAATAAGCATTATTAGCATTGCACATGCATTTTTTGATGTAAAAATAAAAATACGGTTTATGTGAGTCAAACACCAGGAAATGAGGGAAAAGAAGGCCAGACCCAGAGCATGCCGCAGTGCTTTCACTATAATTCTGTAGATACAGGTCATGCAGAGACACACAGCATTATTAATCAGTACAATGCCATGCACTTCTATGAAAAGAGCAGTGTCCATAACAGAGAATCACACACACGTGGCCCGATTTCCGCACTGGACAAACTCGTCTGAAACAGCCCTAATGTTTCCTATGAGCTTTCATGCAACATCTGGAGCTGATGTATTTTTGTCTAAAAACCATGGAAAAATGCAAGCAAAAAATAATGAACAAAGAAAAAAAAAAGTTTTCTACAACCAAGATACTGATGATCTATCTGTAGTATAGGTCACTAATATCAGATAGAAAGTAGTCAGATTCCAGTCCATCATGTCATCTGCTTTCACCTACCAAAGGCAATGGACAACTGTACGATCAGTAGGCTGGTGCCAATAGTGCTGCCTCTATCTGCATCTATTTCCATACTACGCCATGAGAAAAATAGCGTGATGGGGCAAGTGTTTGGATTTTTGTGTATGTTTTAATTCTGATGGAATAAAGTACAAGCTTTAATACCCAATGGATTTGGAAGTTGTAAAAGGGTTTTCCAAGATTTTAATTATGATGACCTAACCTCTGGATAGGTCATCAGTATCTGATCAGTGGAGGTCCGACACACGGGAACCCTGCTGATCAGCTGTTTGAGAAGGCACCAGCTCTCCTGTGAGCACAGTGGTTTCTCGCAGCTTACCAGATAAAGCACCCACATCTGGTGAACTCCGGCAGGCTGTTCTCTGCCAGATCAGTGAACCAAAGCCTATACAGACACATGACTAGTATTGCCAAGGGTTAATTCTGAAACCATAGCTCTGCACATACCTTAGATGAATATTTTGAGCTGCTGTTTCCTCCTTAACAGGATGTTGCTAAAAACCAAAAGACTTTAGTTATGCTTCTAGTTTTACAAAGAGCACTGTGGTTTTACACCGAGAATTACCATCTTCTCACAACTTTTCTGCAGTTCACAAAGATGAGACTCTCAAACCTGAAGGCTCAAAGAAAAGGTCTTCATCTTCTAAGGGAAAATGGTTTACAGACAACTGGACACTCATTCTAGTTTAGAAGTGGTTATCTCCCAAAAAGTTTGTTTTACTAACATATATGGAGGACTTGCTTGACTTTTTGTGGTTGGGCAGCTGCTCTTTAAGCATGCATCTCCCAAGATGCATTGTAATCAGCCCATGTAACCTCTTCCTCCACGCATAGGAAACAGTTCCTCACATATAGTCCCAGAGTTAGATGGGCCCTAGAGTCTGACGCTTAGCACATCGGTGGAATTCATTCTGGAGGCCCAGACTACAGCTTGCACGCTGAGCGATATAAATACCAAATAGTTCCAGCGGTTCAAAATAGATTTAAAGGCTATGCACACCTACAGAGGCAATTTTTTATGACTGCATGTTACAGATTTTTACTCTAAGAATACATTTTTCAATTGGCCTTTATTTAAAAAAAAAAATAGAGCTGTTCCGTCACAAAGGGTTAACTGTTTTTCTAGCTGTGTGACTGGTACTTTCTCTTTGTGCTCCTCATCTAATAACCCTCATCTCTAAAATTACTAAGAAGTCATAAACACTTATTTAAGCCACATTCTTATCCCTAAGATAAGAACTGAGCTTTAATGGGTGCTTATAAAAAGGTCAGAGAGCAGAGATAAGGAGCTCATCTGCTCCTGGTCTGATAGAACAAATAGAAAATCCAAAAGGGTGCTACTAGAGAAAAAAATTAATAAAGATAAATATATTATATAAAAAAATATATACAGTACAGACCAAAAGTTTGGACACACCTTCTCATTCAAAGAGTTTTCTTTATTTTCATGACTATAAAAATTGTAGATTCACACTGAAGGCATCAAAACTATGAATTAACACATGTGGAATTATATACAGAACAAAAAAGTGTGAAACAACTGAAAATATGTCATATTCTAGGTTCTTCAAAGTAGCCACCTTTTGCTTTGATTACTGCTTTGCACACTCTTGGCATTCTCTTGATGAGCTTCAAGAGGTAGTCACCTGAAATAGTCTTCCAACAGTCTTGAAGGAGTTCCCAGAGATGCTTAGCACTTGTTGGCCCTTTTGCCTTCACTCTGCGGTCCAGCTCACCCCAAACCATCTCGATTGGGTTCAGGTCCGGTGACTGTGGAGGCCAGGTCATCTGGCGCAGCACCCCATCACTCTCCTTCATGGTCAAATAGCCCTTACACAGCCTGGAGGTGTGCTAGGGGTCATTATCCTGTTGAAAAATAAATGATGGTCCAACTAAACTCAAACCAGATGGAATAGCATGCCGCTGCAAGATGCTGTGGTAGCCATGCTGGTTCAGTATGCCTTCAATTTTGAATAAATCCCCAACAGTGTCACCAGCAAAGCACCCCCAAACCATCACACCTCCTCCTCCATGCTTCACGGTGGGAACCAGGCCACAACGCAACTGATGGTCCCAACCCCATTTATAAGGCAAGAAATCCCACTTATTAAACCTGACCGGGCACACCTGTGAAGAAAAAAACCATTTCAGGTGACTACCTCTTGAAGCTCATCAAGAGAATGCCAAGAGTGTGCAAAGCAGTAATAAAAAGGTGGCTACTTTGAAGAACCTAGAATATGACATATTTTCAGTTGTTTCACACTTTTTTGTTATGTATATAATTCCACATGTGTTAATTCATAGTTTTGATCCCTTCATTGTGAATCTACAATTTTCATAGTCATGAAAATAAAGAATTATATATATGTACTAATTATATATAATATTTTTTTAGCTCAAAATGAGCATAATGTAGCAATAAATAAATAAATTGCCCCCGAGGGGTACATAGTCTTAAAATCCATCAATTTCAACCAAGGTATAGGTGGATGTGAATTGGAGGAAAGGGTAATGAAATCCAGATTTATAAACATATCCATAAGCATTAATGTTATTTGCTTCTAAGAATTAATCCAAGCACTTTTTAAACCTGTCTACTGTTCCTGCTGTGATCACATCCTGAGGTAGACTATTCCACAGATTCACTGTTTTAATGGTGAAGAAGCCTTGCCGACATGGGAGGCGTTATCTCTGTATGTGTGTACACAGGGGTGGTCTTAAATTAAAAAAAGCTGAGATATCCCTTGGATGAACTTGATGGACTTATGTTTTTTTTCAACCATATTAACTATGTATATACATGTATAAAATTACAAGTTTATCTGAATCTTTTCTCACAAATATATATATAATTCTGCTCAGCTCCTCCTGCTCTATAACATGCTTACTGCAGATTGCTTACTGGTCTACCTGGGAAGACCCACCTCTTTTGAACAGTGAGCAGGACAAAGAAATGTGAAAAAGAACAAATAGCAGGTGGCGCTATACAGACATTTTATAGAACAACTCACTGGCTATAGTACATTTTTAATTACATGTCATTACAAAAGTATTCAGATCCAGGTTCTGGTTTAGAAACTGTAGAGTATCTTTGTTGGACAACCCCTTTAATGGAGTATTCCCATCTGGAACATTTATGACCATTTATTTACTGGAATAGTACTTCTGAAAATAGCTGAGCATGCTGACTCTGCTATTCTTAGATGTACTAATTAGGAGAATGGAGAGACCTGTGCATGAACGTCCTCCTCTCCATATTCAGACAGCTTGATGGGGCCCAATTCCTGGGATATCAATTGCCAAAACTGAGCCTTTCACACATGTTGAGACACTTTAGCAATCAATATTTACAAATGGTCCTAAGGACTAATAGTTGTCTCTTAGTTACATGTGCTACCAGTAATCATTTCCTAAAACGTAACATTTATTTCCTGTCATAAAATCATTTCCCTCCTACTTAAGTGCAATTTAAAACCATCATCTGTGCCAACGAAATGACTATTTGTCCTATAGAAATTGCTAGCACTGTGTGTTCACGGTGCGGTATTAGCAGGGAGGCTGTGACGCAGTATACGTTCGTATCTCGTTCGTATCTCTTCTAGACTATACAATTAGTGCAGGCAGATCTGAAGTGCACACGCTGTTTAAAACATTTCACAAGCTGCCTCCCCGACATGTTTCGCCAACTCATTGGCGTCTTCAGGGGTTTCGGCAGTCTGCTAGTGAAGGAAGGGGTGGGAACCAGACTTTAAAACGTCCCTATCGTGATGTCTGTCATGGAACCATGAACCAGACGTACAACAAGAGATAAGTGGAAATAAGAAGGCTTTATTGAAAATCAAGCTGTCAGGCAAAAGTCCAAACGGATGGCTAAACCGAAGCAGGGTCTTGCGAAGCCAGAGGTCAGGAACCAGAAGGGTAGTCAGACGAAGCCTGGATCAGGAACCAGCAGGGTAGTCAGACGAAGCCAGGATCAGGAACCAGAAGCAGCAGCAGTCTGAGGCTCCATTCACACGCCCGCAAAATGGGTCCGCATCCTTTCCGCAATTTTGCGGAAAGGGTGCGGACCCATTCATTCTCTATGGGGACGGAATGTGCTGTCCGCATCCACATTTGCGGATCCGCACTTCCGCATCCGTGCTTCCGTTTCCGCCAAAAAATAGAACATGTCCTATTCTTGTCCGCAATTGCGGACAAGAACAGGCATATTCTATTATGTCGGCAATGTGCGGTCCGCAAAATGCGGAACGCACATTGCCGCTTTCCGTGTTTTGCGGATCCGTGTCTCCGTGTATCCGCAAAACACATTGCGGACGTGTGAATGGAGCCTTAGAAGCATGTGAACACAGGAGGACCAAGCAAGGAACTGAAGCCACAGACCTCCTATATATATGAGCTAGGCATCCAGCTCCTCCCAGTGGGAAGGAGAAGCCGCAGGGTGGGAGGCTACAAGAAACCCAGAAACCAAGATGGCCGCCAGCACATGTCAAACGAAGGAGAACAGCAAGAAGGTAAGACCATGACAGTGTCACTGTAATGATAACAAGTCAGTAACTACTTTACTATGTTGATTCTACTAGCCTATCAGAAGGTGGTCGGAATACCTACAATGCTTCTTGCCCACTCCTTTTTCCTTGCGCTCCAATCATTGCTTGGTGTCCTCTGCTCATGCGCTAAAACTTAGACACAGATCATTTCATCTGTCTCTACTGCACATGTCGTTGGACTTATGTTAACACTGGGGTAGAATTGCCTATTGTGCTTCCGCTTGAAATTAGAATATGAGGACACTATTGTCTTACACTGTGCACGTCATGGGACTTAGCTTTCATTATGCTGGAAACCTCTTTCTGCGCATGCGTCCGAACTTATACTAATTTGCTGGTGGAGTGTTGTCACTGCACATACTCCAGGACTTAGCCTGAAACCGGTAAAATGCCCGTACCTTGTAAGCATGCCCATATACTTATCCTTCCACTCCAATCTGCACTTGGTGTCTTTGCCCATGCGCTAAAACTTAGAGAAAGATAGTCTCATCTGCCTATACTGCGCATATTATTGGACTTCTATTTAGGCGAGGATGGAATTACCCATTAGAATACATGAGGACACTTATCTTGCACTACGCATGTCGTGGGACTTATCTTTAGTTGTGCTGGAAACTTATTACTGTGCATGCGTCAGAACTTCTACTACTTGGCTGATGGAATGTTGTCACTACGCATACTCCAAAACTTAGCCTCAAGATGGTAAGGTACCAGTATCCTGTGCGCTTGCCTATATACTTCTATTCAATTATACATTTTTGCACACTACAGCACCTGTCGATAGTTGTTGATTACTACAGTGGGCAAGATATTCTTTATGTCATGAGATAACTTCGATTCGCTTCGCCATAACTAGCGATTTTATACTGCATTGCGCATATTATTATCTTGTTTATGGCTTAGCTGGCATAGTGCAATTTCTACGCATACGCCGAGATTTTTCTGTGTAACTCAGGATCACATTTCAGACTTATGCACAAATTCCTACTAGATAAACCATAATTGGCTTGTTTTGATGTTGTATGTGACATATGGCTCCATCCTCAAAATGCACAGGCAGATGAAGCTGCGACATAGAGGATGATCAGTCTGTACAGTGAGGCGACATCACTAAAGGGGTCTCAAGGTAAGTCTCTTTTCTGTATTCTATATTCTTTATAGCTTTTATTAGGTTCGATTTTCCGTCCCTACTGTTGTCTTATAATATGTGTTTGATAGATAGAGTTATATAGTTTATTCATTTGTTACCCTATATGGATTTTAAATCAGTCTATTTGGGCCTCAGTTGTCAGAGGAAAGATGCATATGTGAAACCTTTATTTAGTCTATGTGGAACTAAACGTTGACCCTAAGTTCACACTTGAGCGTTTTACAGCGCGTTCCTACGCGCTGTAAAACGTGCAACACATGAAAACCAATGCTTCCCTATGGGGCTGGTTCACATTTTCGCGTTTTACAGCGCGTTTGAACGCGCTGTAAAACGCCCGACGCTCAAACAAGTACAGGAGCTTTTTTTGGGGCGTTTGGGCCATAGACTCTTTGGACAACACTGCTGTCAATCACCCAAACGCGCGTCAAACGCGCGTTTACTATTACAAAAAACGCGCATAAAAACGCGCGACAAAAACGCGCATAGAAACGCGCGTTTGAGAAACGCTTAGGTGTGAAACCAGGGTTAAGGCTACTTTCACACTAGCGTTTGATCGGATCCGATCATATTAATGCAGACGGAGGCTCCGTTCAGTACGGATCCGTCTGCATTAATAACTTAGAAAAAATTCTAAGTGTGAAAGCAGCCTGAGCGGATCCGTTCAGACTTTCAATGTAAAGTCAATGGGGGACGGATCCGCTTGAAGATTGAGCCATATGGGCTCATCTTCAAGCGGATCCGTTCCCATTGACTTACATTGTAAGTCTGAACGGATCCGCTCGCCTCCGCACGGCCAGGCGGACAGCTGAACGCTGCAAGCAGCTCCATTCAGACTGCATCAGGGCTGGACGGAGGCGTTCGGGTCCGCTCGTGAGCCCCTTCAAACGGAGCTCACGAGCGGACCGACGAGCGCAAGTGTGAAAGGAGCCTTAGACAGTAAATCCATCTTGCTTCATTCTGTTGTCATTTTCTATCCAAATTACCCATTCTGGGGCCTAATGTCATTTTCTGAATCCCCCAAAATTTGAGGCTCTGGCTATTAACATTATTTGTAAGTGTCTAGAAAGGGTCGTGTCAGAATCGGTTTAATACAGCGGAAAATGTTTGGATATACGTCTTCTAATTTCTTGTAGTTTTACCTATATATAGTTTAGGACAACTACATTGAATGGCATAAATGACCCCTGTGGATTTACAGTTTATGTACTCTTTTATTTGATATTTTTTATTATCCACCGGATTCTCAAAATTCTTCCTTGGTATCATCTTCTGAAAAAACATACAATCGCCACAGGGATAGGATCTCTTCGTGGCTAACGTTGTATTCATACGTCTTTTAATTGCCGTATAAAGTAACTATGTACTAGTTTTTCTTTTACATTTTGGCCCCTTCTGTAGGTAATAGCCGAATTCGGGGAAAATATTTATTTTAATTCCTCATTTGACAGCAAAATGTGCCAATGTTGTCTTAGGATTTTCCTGATTTTATCATGTTGAATGTCAAAAGTACCTATACATCGTACTATATTATTTTCATTTGCGGCCTTATGTTTTTCATTTTGGAGTAGATTGGCCCTGTTCGTATTTTTTGCTCTATTATATGCTTTGTGCAGCACCTTTTTAGGGTAGACTCTCGCTCTGAACCTACTGTATAGCAGTTCACATTCTCGCTCAAAGCCTTCATTTGTGGAACAGTTACGCTTTGCTCGTAAGTATTGTCTTATTGGGATGCCTTTCTTTAGTGTAGATGGGTGGTGGCTCTCCCAATGGAAAAGGCTGTTTGTGGATGTAGGTTTTCTGTATACTTCAGTTTTTACACTACCATCACATTCCAGGCTGATTGTCAAGTCAAGGAAGTTCAACGTACTTTTATTTATTTCAGCTGTAAATTTGAGGCCCAATGTATAATTGCACAGTTTTCCCACAAAATCATAAAAGTTGTTTTCAGTACTCCTAGTGTAATGCTGGGGCTCCGATCGGTTACCATGGCAGCCAGGACACTACTGAAGTCCTGGCTGCCATGGTATGTCAGTGAGCAGCATTATACTCAAGTGCGCCGTGGCCGCTCCTTCTTCTGTCTGTGCGGTGCATTGCTAATGCTTATAGCTCACGTGCGCTGTGGCCGCCGGGCGCTCCTTCTTCGGTCTGTGCGGCGCATTGCTAATACTGCGCACGTGAGCTATAAGCATTAGCAATGCACCGCACAGACAGAAGGAGCGCCCGGCGGCCACGGCACACGCGAGTATAATGCTGCTCACTGACATACCATGGCAGCCAGGACTTCAGTAGCGTCCTGGCTGCCATGGTAACCGATTAGAGCCCCAGCATTACACTGCTGGGACTCCGATCGAAACTGCCGCTCCGTGGTCATATCGCAGTCCGGCGATATGCACAAAATTCACAAAAATCGTGGCACAAATTTATATCGCATATTGCCTATACCGCCCACCCCTAACTGGTAACACATGTAACTAAGAGACAACTATTGGTCCTTAGGACCATTTGTAAATATCAATTCTTGGGATAGGAGCGAGTCCCAGAGAAAGCATCTGCACCTATTAGATATTTATGGCATATCCTGTGGATATTTTATAAATGTTGTTTCAGATGGGACAACCCCTTTAACATACAATAAGGGCCACACATCCAGTAAAAACATGGACTGAAAATGTGTTTCAGCTCAAACTCTTAAAATGGCAAAGAAAAACGTGCATGGCAAGCATTCAGTTCTTTATTTAGTAGTCTATTAATGTGACATGGCTTCCAGTGTTCCCAGTTTTGGAAACTCCTATCTTAAATAGGATATTCTCATCGTCACTTCTAGAATAAGACTAGAGGAGGGAAAAGGTGCATGTCTGACATCAAGGGTGCTCTATAAAAACCCATTGAGAAACAAGAGAAAAAGCACAACGGCCAAGGCCTTCCCTTTCTTCTAGAGAATTATGAGTACAGTGGAGAGGATCCATCATTTGAAATATTGTATGTCTTGGTGCATTCATTCTATATTTAATAACACTGGTACAATGTTATACTGTTATACAATAATAAGTTTATCTTGTCAAAGCGATGTGTACCAACAAATTCTGACATAGTCCAACCAAACTAGGGTCAGACTGTGTAAGGACTTAGTGGTTGTCCGGGTTCAGAGCAGATATCTCTCCATTTTCACCCAGGCAGCCCCCCTAACTTGAGCATCGGAGCAGTTCATGCTCTTATGCTCTCCTATATCCTGCGTTAAAACGGAAAGTCATTTTCAGGAGTTTCGTTAACGATCCGGGCTCTCCTTAAGGCTGCCAGGCGGAGGCTTCCACCCAGCCGTGAGCCCGGTGACGTCACTGCCCTAGCCTGTAAAACGGCTAGGGCAGTGCTAAAGCGGCCCATCAGAGCCAGTGATGTCAACGAACACACTGCCGGACAGAAGCCTCCGCCCAGCAGCGTGTTATGGTAAATAAAAGAGCCCCTGCCTTGCACGATCCTGCGCAAAGCAAGGGAGAGCAGCGGAGCATGAAATGCTCCGATGCTAAAATCAGGGGGGTGCCTGGGTGAAATTGTGGGTATATCCGGGTTCAGCTCTTAACCCAGACAATCCCATAAGGACCGGGCTCATTTTCACCTTAAGGACCAGGCCATTTTTTGCAAATCTGACCAGTGTCACTTAAAACGCTTTCACTTATCCAGGCCGTTCAGAGATAGTTTTTTCGTCACATATTGTACTTTTTGACACTGGTAAAATGGAGTAAAAAAATATAAATAATCATTTTTATTTAAAAAAGAATAAAATATACCAAATTTACAAAAAAAAAAATTGGAAAAAATTAGCAAATTTTCAAGTTTTAATTTCTCTACTTCTATAATACATAGTAATACCTACAAAAATGGTTATTACTCACTCCTCAAGGTATTCAAAACTGATTTGACAAACTTTGTTAACCCTTTAGGTGTTCCACAAGAATTAATGGAAAATAGAGATAAGATTTCCCTTTTTTGGCAGATTTTCCATAAAAAAAATTTTTTTTCCCAGTTACATAGCAAGGGTTAACAGCCAAACAAAACTCAATATTTATGGCCCCGATTCCGTAGTTTACTGAAACACCCCATATGTGGTCGTAAACTGCTGTACGGGCACACGGCAGGGCGCAGAAGGAAAGGAATGCCATACAGTTTTTGGAAGGCAGATTTTGCTGGACTGGTTTTTTGACACCATGTCCCATTTGAAGCCCCCCTGATACACCCCTAGAGTAGAAACGCCCAAAAAAAGTGACCCAATTTTAGAAACTACGGGATAGGGTGGCAGTTTTGTGTGTACTATTTGAGGATACATATGATTTTTGGTTGCTCTATATTACACTTTTTGTGAGGCAAGATAACAAGAAATAGCTGTTTTGGCACTGTTTTTATTTTTTGTTATGTTTGTTTGGGTTAGGTTATGTGATATTTTTATAGAGCAGGTTATTACGGACGCAGAGATTTTTTTCCCATTTTTTACCAATATATTTTTTTTAACTTTATTTGGGGAAAATTATTTATTTTTTTACTTGAAACTTATTTTTTGGGGGGAAAACGTTTGGGGGTCTGATCCCCTTTACAATGCATTCCAATACTTATGCATGTCATTGTGTCCCCCAGCTCCACCGATATGGAGTCAGCAGGAGAAAGACCACAGCATCTTCTTCCTCCCGACATGCACTGGAAATTACGTTACACAGCACCAGGCAGCGCACGCTGACTATATGTACATGCCACACATAGTGATAGGCTTCACTTCACTCACACTCTGGTCACATGATCAAAACACATTGCATCGAGGATTTTTTTGTGTTGATTACAGCGAGAAATCGTTGCAGCCCTAGACACCACATCTCCTAACAGATTCAAAAAATGTCAGTAGGACTGGTTTCATAATGTCCTGGACATACCGAATGCTGATCAATCTTCTCTCCATGAATACCAGATGGGAAACGCCATGGTAGTTATTGGCACTCCACGCCATGACACTTGTTGTTGATCCTGTGTGTCCAGCAATATGCATGATGGCAGTACCTGCTCTCCAGCCTTTCATAATTTTTTTCTTCTACAAAGCTGTTTCAGGATGGATTGTAGTTTTAATTGGCACCATTTAGTCAAGGGGGTACCGATGGCTGCTATGGAAGACTGAGGCCTTACAAAGTGTAAAACTGCTGTACAATTTCAAGTCATTTACTACTGAAAATAAATAAATAATAAAATAAATAAATCCTATTAGGTATCACCACATATGTATCAACTGGCTATATAAAAATATCACATGATCTGCCTTGTCAGGTGAAAGCCAAAATAAATATTAATAAAAACGGTCATTTTTTTTTTCCTTCCCTCACAAAATGTATATAGAGTGATCCAAAAGTTGTATGTAGTTCAAAATTGTACCAATGAAAAGGTCACCTCATCCCGCAAAAATGAGCCCTCACACAAGACCATCACCAGAAAAAAAAACTAAAACAAACATATGACTTTCAGAAAATGGTAAAACAAATACAATGTATTTTTCTTAACAAAAATGCTTTCATTGGGTAAAAGCTACAAAACGTAAAGAAATGTACATAAAATTGGCATTACTGTAATCGTACTGACCAGCAGAATAAAGTTAACATGTCATATTTCCTTCACAGTGCACACCATAAAAACAAAATCAATGGCGAAATTGTTGTCTTTTCTTCATCCCGATTCCCAAAAGGTGGAACAATATGTGATCAAAAAGTCATATTTATCCAAAATAGTACCAATGATAATGGCAACTCATCCTGCCCTCACACAGTTCCCTTTTTATAGAAAAAAAAAGTATGTTTCTCAGAAAATGGCTGTCCAAAAACAACATGGCGCCCATAAACCAATCAAAAGTCTGCACGGCAAAAGGTGGTCTTACCCTTCTGAACCCTGCAGTGTACCCAATCAGCAGTTTACATCCACGTTTATGGCATTTCCAAGCCCAGTAAAACCCACCTAACATCAAAGATTAGTGGCATATCAGTAGAATATGCCATCTTTGGGAACAACACCTGTGTCTAAAAAAGGACCCCAAAAATGAAAGCAGGACAGCCACACATGCACTTCCACCTTCTATCAATTTCTAGTGGAGATACGAAAATATTTTCGAAATTCCCATAAAGTTGAACGGAGGACATACTGCACTTGTTCCCTTTGGGGGCTACATTCTACATACAATGGGCACAACATATTGAGTACTTTTATCAAGGCCTATACGCCACAATTGGTGCACCATAATTTGCAATTTTTTGAGCTTTTCAGAAGTGCTGAGAAAAAGGGGGTGTGGATGCATGTACTATAACTTTTGCCAGAAAGAGGTGAAAGTTATAGCCGAAGTCTATACCATCCTGTAGCTGGCATAGACTTCAGTTTCTGGCGCATGGCAGGGCAGTGATGCGCCTGATTTGTTAAGATGCTTCTGCCTCTTAAAGGGTTTCTGTCACCAGATTTAGGCCTCTTTCAGACGGGCGTTGCGGGAAAATGTGCGGGTGCGTTGCGGAAACACGCGCGATTTTTCCGCGCGAGTGCAAAACATGCGTGAAAAATCGCGCATGTTTGGTACCCAAACCCTTCTTCACAGAAGTACAGGCTCGGGATCAGTGTTCTGTAGATTGTATTATTTTCCATTATAACATGGTTATAAGTCAAAAAATAGCATTCTGAATACAGAATGCATAGTATAATAGTGCTGGAGGGGTTAAAAAAATAAAATAAATTTTAACTCACCTTAGTCCACTTCATCGCGTAGCCCGGCATCTCTTCTGTCTTCATCTTAGCTCTGTGCAGGAACAGGACCTGTGGTGACGTCACTCCGGTCATCACATGATCTATCACCATGGTAAAAGATCATTTGATGGATCATGTGATGACTGTGACGTCACCAAAGGTCCTGTTGCTACACACAGCTAAGATGAAGACAGAAGGAGATGCCGGCTACGCGAGCAAGTGGACTAAAGTGAGTTAAATTTTTATTTTATTTTTTAACCCCTCCAGCGCTATTTTACTATGCATTCTGTATTCAGAATGCTATTATTTTCCCTTATAACCATGTTATAAGGGATAATAATAATGATCGGGTCTCCATCCCGATCGTCTCCTAGCAACCGTGCACGAAAATCGCACCGCATCCGCACTTGCTTGCGGATGCTTGCGATTTTCACGCAACCCTATTAACCACTTCAGCCCCGCTAGGTGAAACCCCCTTCATGACCAGAGCACTTTTTACACTTCGGCACAACACTACTTTCACCGTTTATCGCTCGGTCATGCAACTTACCATACAAATGAATTTTACCTCCTTTTCTTCTCACTAATGGAGCTTTCATTTGGTGGTATTTCATTGCTGCTGGCATTTTTACTTTTTTTGTTATTAATCAAAATGTAATGATTTTTTTGCAAAAAAATGAAATTTTTCACTTTCAGCTGTAAAATTTTGCAAAAAAACGACATCCATATATAAATTTTTCACCAAATTTATTGTTCTACATGTCTTTGATTAAAAAAAAATGTTTGGGCAAAAAAAAAAAAATGGTTTGGGTAAAAGTTATAGCATTTACAAACTATGGTACAAAAATGTGAATTTCCGCTTTTTGAAACAGCTCTGACTTTCTGAGCACCTGTCATGTTTCCTGAGGTTCTACAATGCCCAAACAGTAGAAAACCCCCACAAATGACCCCATTTCGGAAAGTAGACACCCTAAGGTATTCGCTGATGGGCATAGTGAGTTCATAGAACTTTTTATTTTTTGTCACAAGTTAGCGGAAAATGATGATGATTTTATTTTTTTTATTTTTTCTTACAAAGTCTCATATTCCACTAACTTGCGACAAAAAATAAAAAAATTCTAGGAACTCGCCATGCCCCTCACAGAATACCTTGGGGTGTCTTCTTTCCAAAATGGGGTCACTTGTGGGGTAGTTATACTGCCCTGGCAGTTTAGGGGCCCAAATGTGTGAGAAGTACTTTGCAATCAAAATGTGTAAAAAATGACCGGTGAAATCCAAAAGGTGCACTTTGGAATATGTGCCCCTTTGCCCACCTTGGCAGCAAAAAAGTGTGACACATCTGGTATCGCCGTACTCAGGAGAAGTTGGGGAATGTGTTTTGGGGTGTCATTTTACATATACCCATGCTGGGTGAGAAAAATATCTTGGTCAAATGCCAACTTTGTATAAAAAAAAATGGGAAAAGTTGTCTTTTGCCAAGATATTTTTCTCACCCAGCATGGGTATATGTAAAATGACACCCCAAAACACATTGCCCAACTTCTCCTGAGTACGGCGATACCAGATGTGTGACACTTTTTTGATGCCAAGGTGGGCAAAGGGGCACATATTCCAAAGTGCACCTTTCGGATTTCGCAGGCCATTTTTTACACATTTTGATTGCAAGGTACTTCTCACACATTTGGGCCCCTAAATTGCCAGGGCAGTATAACTACCCCAAAAGTGACCCCATTTTGGAAAGAAGACACCCCAAGGTATTCCGTGAGGGGCATGGCGAGTTCCTAGAATTTTTTATTTATTTTTTGTCACAAGTTAGCGGAAAATTATGATTTTTTTTTCTTTCTCTTTTTTCCTTACAAAGTCTCATATTCCACTAACTTGCGACAAAAAAAAAAAAAATTCTAGGAACTCGCCATGCCCCTCACGGAATACCTTGGGGTGTCTTCTTTCCAAAATGGGGTCACTTGTGGCGTAGTTATACTGCCCTGGCAATTTAGGGGCCCAGATGTGTGAGAAGAACTTTGCAATCAAAATGTGTAAAAAATGACTGGTGAAATCCGAAAGGTGCACTTTGGAATATGTGCCCCTTTGCCCACCTTGGCAGCAAAAAAGTGTGACACATCTGGTATCGCCGTACTCAGAAGAAGTTGGGGAATGTGTTTTGGGGTGTCATTTTACATATACACTTGCTGGGTGAGAGAAATATCTTGGCAAAAGACAACTTTTCCCATTTTTTTTATACAAAGTTGGCATTTGACCAAGATATTTTTTTCACCCAGCATGGATATATGTAAAATGACACCCCAAAACACATTCCCCAACTTCTCCTGAGTACGGCGATACCAGATGTGTGACACTTTTTTGCTGCCAAGGTGGGCAAAGGGGCACATATTCCAAAGTGCACCTTTCGGATTTCACCAGTCATTTTTTACACATTTTGATTGCAAAGTTCTTCTCACACATCTGGGCCCCTAAATTGCCAGGGCAGTATAACTACGCCACAAGTGACCCCATTTTGGAAAGAAGACACCCCAAGGTATTCCGTGAGGGGCATGGCGAGTTCCTAGAATTTTTTACTTTTTGTCGCAAGTTAGTGGAATATGAGACTTTGTAAGAAGAAATAAAAAAATAAAAATCATCATCATTTTCCGCTAACTTGTGACAAAAAATAAAAAGTTCTATGAACTCACTATGCCCATCAGCGAATACCTTAGGGTGTCTACTTTCCGAAATGGGGTCATTTGTGGGGTTTTTCGACTGTTTGGGCATTGTAGAACCTCAGGAATCATGACAGGTGCTCAGAAAATCAGAGCTGTTTCAAAAAGCGGAAATTCACATTTTTGTACCATAGTTTGTAAACGCTATAACTTTTACCCAAACCATTTTTTTTTTTGCCCAAACATTTTTTTTTCATCAAAGACATGTAGAACAATAAATTTGGCGAAAAATTTATATATGGATGTCGTTTTTTTTGCAAAATTTTACAGCTGAAAGTGAAAAATTTCATTTGATTAACCCCTTAAGGACCAGGCTCATTTTCACCTTAAGGACCAGGCCATTTTTTGCAAATCTGACCAGTGTCACTTTAAGTGCTGATAACTTTAAAACGCTTTGACTTATCCAGGCCATTCTGAGATTGTTTTTTCGTCACATATTGTACTTCATGACACTGGTAAAATAAAGTCAAAAAAATTAATTTTTTTGCATAATAAAATACCTAATTTACCAAAAATTTGGAAAAATTAGCAAATATCAAAGTTTCAGTTTCTCTACTTCTGTAATACATAGTAATACCCCCAAAAATTGTGATGACTTTACATTCCCCATATGTCTACTTCATGTTTATAGCATTTTGGGAATGATATTTTATTTTTTGGGGATGTTACAAGGGTTAGAAGTTTAGAAGCAAATTTTGAAATTTTTCAGAAATCTTCAAAATCCCACTTTTTATGGACCAGTTCAGGTTTGAAGTCACTATGAGGCTTAGATAATAGAAACCTCCCAAAAATGACCCCATTCTAGAAACTACACCCCTCAAGGTATTCAAAACTGTTTTTTAACCCTTTAGGTCTTCCACAAGACTTCATGGCAAAAAGACATACATTTTAAGAATTTTGATTTTTGGGAAAATTTTCCAATATAATCAATTTTTTCCTGGAAAAAAACAAGGGTTAACTGCCAAACAAAACTCAAAATGGGTTGCCCTGCTTCTGTAGTTTGCAGAAATACCCCATATGTGGTCGTAAACTACTGTTTGGCCGAACGGGAGGACATAGAAGGAGGGGAACACCATATGGGTTTTGCAAGGCAGATTTTGCAGGACTGGTTTTGTTTATACCATGTCCCATTTCAAGCCCCCCCTTGTACCCCTAGAATAGAAATTGCAAAAAAGTGACTCCATCTAAGAAAGTACACCCCTCAAGGTATTCAAAACTGGGTTTACAAACTTTGTTAACCCTGTAGGTGTTCCACAAGAGTTAATGGCAGATGGAGAAACAATTTAGAAATTTCTATTTTTTGGAAAATTTTCAATTTTAACCCATTTTTTACAGCAATAAAGTAAGGGTTAACAGCCAAACAAAACTCAAAATGGGTTGCCCTGCTTCTGTAGTTTGCAGAAATACCCCATATGTGGTCGTAAACTACTGTCTGGCCAAACCGGAGGACATAGAAGGAGGGGAATACCATATGGGTTTTGCAAGGCAGATTTTGCAGGACTGGTTTTGTTTATACCATGTTCCATTTCAAGCCCCCCCTTGTACCCCTAGAATAGAAATTGCAAAAAAGTGACTCCATCTAAGAAAGTACACCCCTCAAGGTATTCAAAACTGGGTTTACAAACTTTGTTAACCCTGTAGGTGTTCCACAAGAGTTAATGGCAGATGGAGAAACAATTTAGAAATTTCTATTTTTTGGAAAATTTTCAATTTTAACCCATTTTTTACAGCAATAAAGTAAGGGTTAACAGCCAAACAAAACTCAATATGGGTTGCCCTGATTCTGTAGTTTGCAGAAACACCCCACATGTGGCCGTAAACTACTGTACGGACACACGGTAGGGCGTAGAGGGAAAGGTGCGGCGTGTGGTTTTTGGAAAGCAGATTTTGCTGGACTAATTTATTTACACCATGTCCCATTTGAAGCCCCCCTGATGCACCCCTAGAGTAGAAACTCCATAAAAGTGACCCCATCTAAGAAACTACACCCCTCAAGGCATTCAAAACTGGTTTTACAAACTTTGTTAACCCTTTAGGTGTTCCACAAGAGTTATTGGCAAATGGAGATGAAATTCGAGAATTTAGATTTTTTGCCAAATTTATTATTTGCTCCATTTTTTCCAGTAACAAAGCAAGGGTTAACAGCCAAACAAAAGTCTATATTTATTGCCCAGATTCTGTAGTTTGCAGAAAAACCCCCCATATGTGGCCGTAAACTACTGTACGGGCACACGGTAGGGCGTAGAGGGAAAGGTGCGGCGTGTGGCTTTTAGAAGGCAGATTTTGCTGGACTGGTTTATTTACACCATGTCCCATTTGAAGCCCCCGTAGAGTAGAAACTCCATAAAAGTGACCCCATCTAAGAAACTACACCCCTCAAGGTATTCAAAACTGGTTTTCCAAACTTTGTTAACCCTTTAGGTGTTCCACAAGAGTTATTGGCAAATGGAGATGAAATTCGAGAATTTAAATTTTTTGCCAAATTTTTTATTTACTCCATTTTTTCCAGTAACAAAGCAAGGGTTAACAGCCAAACAAAAGTCTATATTTATTGCCCAGATTCTGTCGTTTGCAGAAACACCCCATATGTGGCCGTAAACTACTGTACGGGCACACAGTAGGGCGTAGAGGGAAAGGTGCGGCGTGTGGCTTTTAGAAGGCACATTTTGCTTGACTGGTTTATTTACACTATGTCCCATTTGAAGCCCCCCTGATGCACCCCTAGAGTAGAAACTCCAAAAAAGTGACCCCATTTTAGAAACTACGGGATAGGGTGGCAGTTTTGTTGGTACTATTTTAGGGTACATATGATTTTTGGTTGCTCTATATTACACTTTTTGTGAGGCAAAGTAACAAAAAATTGCTGTGTTGGCACCATTTTTATTTTTTGTTATTTACAACATTCATCTGACAGGTTGGATCATGTGGTACTTTTATAGAGCAGGTTGTCACGGACGCGACAATACCAAATATGACAACTTTTTTTGGTTGTTTGTTTCAGTTTTACATAACAAAGCATTTGAAAAAAAGAAATGATTCTTTAGTGTCTCCACATTCTGAAAGCCATAGTTTTATTTATTTTTTGGGCGACTGTCTTGTGTAGGGGCTCATTTTTTTCGGGATGAGATGACTGTTTGATTGGCACTATTTTGGGGTGCATATGACTTTTTGATCGCTTGCTATTACACTTTTTGTGATCTAAGGTGACAAAAAAATGGCTTTTTTTACACCGTTTTTATTTTTTATATTTTACGGTATTCACCTGAGGGGTTAGATCATGTGATATTTTTATAGAGCAGGTTATTACGGACGCAGTGATACCTAATATATATACTTTTTTTTTATTTATGTCAGTTTTACACAATGATTTCATTTTTGAAACAAAAAAAATCATGTTTAGTGTCTCCATAGACTGAGAGCCATTGTTTTTTCAGTTTTTGGGCGATTATCTTAGGTAGGGTCTCATTTTTTGCGGGATAAGATTACGGTTTGATTGGCACTATTTTGGGGTGCGTATGACTTTTTGATCGCTTGCTATTACACTTTTTGTGATCTAAGGTGACAAAAAATGACTTTTTTTACACAGTTTTTATTTTTTATTTTTTACGGTATTCACCTGAGGGGTTAGATCATGTGATATTGTTATAGAGCAGGTTATTACGGACGCAGTGATACCTAATATATATACTTTTTTTTTATTTGTCAGTTTTACACAATGATTTCATTTTTGAAACAAAAAAAATCATGTTTTAGTGTCTCCATAGTCTGAGAGCCATAGTTTTTTCAGTTTTTGGGCGATTATCTTGGGTAGGGTATGATTTTTGCGGGATGAAATGGCGGTTTGATTGGCACTATTTTGGGGTGCGTATGACTTTTTGATCGCTTGCTACTACACTTTTTGTGATGTAAGATGACAAAAAATGGCTTTTTTTACACGGTTTTTTTATTATTTTTTTTACGGTATTCACCTGAGGGATTAGGTCATGTGATATTTTTATAGAGAAGGTTAATACGGACGCGTCAATACCCAATATATAAATATTTTTTTTATTTATTTAAGTTTTACACAATGATTTCATTTTTGAAAAAAAAAAAATGTTTTAGTGTCTTCATAGTCTGAGAGCCATAGTTTTTTCAGTTTTTGGGCGATTGTACTATGTAGGGGCTCATTTTTTGTGGGATGAGGTGACGGTTAGATTGGTACTATTTTGGGGGGCATACGCCGTTTTGATCGCTTGGTGTTGCACTTTTAGTGATGTAAGTTGACAAAAATGGCTTTTTTATACACAGTTTTTATTTTTTATTTTTTATGGTGCCTATCGGATGGGGTGGATCATGTAATATATTTATAGAGCCGTTCGTTACGGACGCAGCGATACCCAATATGTGTGTTTTTTCTTTTTTTTTCAATTTTTTATTAGAAAATCAGGGGAATGGGGCTTTTTTTTTTTTTTTTTTTACTTGAAACTTTATTTTTTTATTCCAAACACTTTTTTTTTTTAACTTTTTTTAAAACTTTATTTCTATCCCACTCTGATCCCCTCTGCAATGCATTACAATACATCTGTATTGTAATGCATTGCCTGTTAGTGTATGACACTGAGTCATACACTAACTGGTTGCCTAGGAGACCCAGCCTGAGGCTGGATCTCCTCGGCTCCCGTAGAAGGCAGTTCCCGATGCCGTGCAGGGCATTGGGCAGCCTCTGCACGGCATCGGGCTGCCTTGTCACGCATCGGGTCCCCGCCACAGCAGCGCGGGGACTCGATGCGATCACTCACCTGCCGCAAACAACTTCTATGTCGCGGTCCGCGCGGACCGCGGCATAGAAAGGGTTAATCCGCCGGCATCGCTGTAAACAGCGATGCCGGCGGATACAGCAGGGGCCCGGCTACCAGGGACTGCCGGACCCCTGCAGTGATCGGGTGCGCACCGCTCCGGTGCCCGCCCGATCATCCTGCCGTACATGTAAGGCGGAATGCATTCTGGCAATGCATCCCCCGCCGTACATGTACGGCGTTCTGCGCTAAGGGGTTAATAACAAAAAAAGTAAAAATGTCAGCAGCAATGAAATACCACCAAATGAAAGCTCCATTAGTGAGAAGAAAAGGAGGTAAAATTCATTTGGGTGGTAAGTTGCATGACCGAGCGATAAACGGTGAAAGGAGTGTAGTGCCGAAGTGTAAAAAGTGCTCTGGTCATGAAGGGGGTTTCACCTAGCGGGGCTGAAGTGGTTAAAGAGACCTTGAGGTACCCCTACAGTGGGAATCCCCAAAAAGTGACCTCATTTTTTTTAAACTACACCCCTCAAGGAATTTATCAAGGATGGTACTGACCGTTTTGACCCAAAAGCTGTTTCACAGAATTTTAGAAAAACATGGGCGTGAAAATGAAAAATTAAATTTTTCCAATAAAATGTTGATTTAGAAGAAAAGTGAAAAATGCAATTTTTACAGATATGCCAATTAAGTGTCCAATATGTTGTGCCCATCGTGTACCAGTGTGAAAAATTAGCCCTAATTATTATCCCATGCTTCCTGGTTTTAGAATCTTTTGCGTGAACATGTCAGAGGGCTCAGGAGTAAAAGAGCCCCATGATGCATTTGCACATCTGGCTCTGATAACTGTAGAGGCACTGGAGTGAAATAATAAATGGAACCCCTGAGAAATTAACCCATTTTGGAAACTCCACCCCTTGAGGTATTGAGCATAGCATTTTGACACCAAAGGTATTTTGCAGAAATTAAAGTATGGCGTACCTTGCAAAATAAAAATTGCATTTTTTTTGACAAATATGCCTAATAATTACTAATTACTATCTATTATAAAAGTAGAGAAATTAAAATTTGGAAATTTGCTACTTTTTCCAGATTTTGGGTAAATTTGGTATTTTTTTATAAATAAATAAAAATATATATATTTTGACTAAATTTTACCACTGTCATGAAGTACAATATGTGACGACAGAATGGCCTGGATAAGTAAAAGCGTTTACAAAAGTTATTAGCACATAAAGTGACATGTCGGATTTGTTAAAAATGGCCTAGGCAGAAAGGTGAAAAATGGCTTGGTCCTGAAAGGGTTAATGAGCAGGGTATAGTGCAAAATGAAAACCGCAAGTTTTTCACAGAAATGGCATTTAAGTCCCCAATATGCTGTGCCCAGCTTATGCCACCTGAGACTCGCATCACACCCATTAAATTGTTAGGCGAGTTATACTGGGTACAGAAATGCCATAAATATGGACATAAACTGCTGTTTGGGTACGCTGCAGGTTCAAAAGTCCATTTTCTGACAACCATACGTTTTTTTATTTTTCTCTCGACAGAACTGTGTGATGGCTTAATTTTTGTGGGATGACTTGCCAATATCAGATTTTTATTTTGTGGCACATACAACTTTTTGATCACTTTTTATTTTGCTTTTAAGAAAGGGGAGCAATGCAACCATTGACTTCTGGGTTTGGATTTAGTAGCGTGCACCGTGCGAGAAAAGTGAATTTATCCTTATTCTGCCAGCCAGTATGATTATAGGGATAGCAGTTATATTTATTTATTTTTTGCCACTTTTACACAATTAAGGAGGACCTTTCACCAATCCCAACGCTTATTTCCCCCCCCCGATGGGATGCTACGTTCGCCAGCTGTGCCCCCTGTTCTGTTGTCCCGCCCTGTATGATAATCCATACCATCAGTACAGGGAGGAGGAGATGGCTGCATTTCTCAGGGGCGTCTCCTCCTCCCCGGCTGTAAGCTGCCCAATCACAGCGGAGAGCATCACAGCCAGGAAGGTGAGCTTTTTTTTTCTCCCTGGGTGTACCATAGTATATAAGGCCCCAAACCCCCCCCCCAAATTTTTGGGGAGGTAGTAAATTTTCCCCACTTAAGGGGGGAAAAAAAAATTCCTTCCCGACTCCATTCAGGCAATCAGAATAACTCCCTGGATCAACGACCCCTTTCTAGTAGCTATAGCCTGTAACACCTGGCTATTACACTCCAGAAATACATCCAGGCCCCTTTTGAACTCTTTGTCACAGTCCTGGGGATAAATAGATGATGGGATAGATCTCTGTACTGACCCCTGATATATTTATACATAGTAATTAGATCTCCCCTCAGTCGTCTTTTTTCTAAAGTGAAAACGGAGCTCACGAACGGACCTATGAACGCTAGTGTGAAAGTAGCCTTACCCACATACAGACATTTTCTCCCCGTCCAAGCATTCTCATTTTATATACTAACCTTTTATGTGGTACAGTGTCAAATGCTTTGGAGAAGTCCAGATACACGACATCCATTGATTCGCCGCTGTCAAGTCTAGAACTTACCTCCTCATAGAAACTGATTAAATTAGTTTTACATGACCGATCCCTCACAAAGCCATGCTGATGTGGCGTTATTTTCATTGAGGCACTCCAAGAAAACATCTCTTAGAAAACCTTCAGTTTAGCAACAACAGATGTTAAACTTACCGACCTATAGTTTCCGGGCTCTGTTTTTGCACCCTTTTTGAATATTGGCACCACATTTGCTTTGTGCCAATCCTGTGGAACACTCCCTGTCAGTATAGAGTCTGCAAATATTAGAAATAAGGGTCTGGCTATGACATTACTTAATTCTCTTAGGATAAGGGTGTGTATGCCATCTGGTCCTGGCGATTTGTCCATTTTAATCTTTTTAAGACGCCGCTGTACTTCTTCCTGGGTCAGACAGGACACTTTTAATGAGGAATTTACTTTTACATTCTGCATTTCATCTGACAGTTTATTTTCCTCAGTGAATACAGTGGAGAAAAAAAATAATAATAATATTAATAGCTTTGCTTTCACTTCATCACTCTCTGCAACTCGCCCCTCATTACTCTGTAGAGGGCTGACACCTTCAGATTAATTTTTTTTACCATTTATATAATTGAGGAACATTTTAGGGTTAGTTTTGCTCTTTTTGGCAATTAATCTCTCGGTCTCTAGTTTGGCAGCTTTTATTTGTTTTTTACATATTACATTTTTTTTTAGTGCTTCCTGGCTCCCGTTTTACTGATTTAAACGCTTCCTTTTTGTCATTTATTGCTTTCTTTACAGTTCTGTTTATCCACATTGGTTTCTTCTTGTTCCTTAACCTTTTATTCCCATACGGTATGTACCTCTCACAATTAGATTTTAGGATGCTTTTAAAAATATCCCATTTTGTGGCTGTATTTTTATTTTTGAGGACTTTGTCCCAGTTAGTTAGGCTTATGGCCTCTCTTATAAATTTAGCCTTTTTGAAGTTTGGTATTTTTGTTCCTCCCTGTAGAAACGCTCTTTTGAAAGACCATTAGAAGGTTATTGCTTTATGGTCACTATTTCCCAGGTGCCCCCCAACCTGCACGTCTGTTGTTCTGTCAGGCCTATTGGTTAATACTAAGTCCAGTATGGCCGTCCCTCTAGTCGGGTCCTGAACCAGTTGGGAGAGGTAATTGTCTATGGTTATTGCCAAGAACCTGTTTCCTTTATGAGATATACAAGTTTCAGTTTCCCAGTCTATATCTGGGTAGTTGAAGTCCCCCATAATTACCACCTCATTATGATTTGCCGCCTCGTCTATCTCGTTTAGTAGTAGATTTTCTGTGGACTCTGGCATATTAGGTGGTTTATAACAAACTCCTATTAGTAATTTATTGTTGTTTTTAGCTCCATGTATCTTTACCCAGTGACTCCACATGTTCATGTCCCTCACTTATATCTTCACGGAGTGTGGGCTTTAGAAAGGACTTCACATAAAGGCAGACCCCTCCCCCTCTCCGGTTTTGACGATCCTTTCTAAACAGACTGTAACCCTGTACATTAACTGCCCAGTCATAGCCATCATCCAGCCATGTCTCAGTTATTCCCACTATGTCATAGTTCTCCTCACACATCACTAATTCCAGTTCCCCAGTTTTATTAGTCAGGCTTCTGGCATTAGTATACTTACAATTAAGAGATTTATGTATATTTTTTACCCTATACCTTTCCTTCTGAACTGTTCTAGTCCCTCCTTCCATTCCTCCCCCAGTCCCACGACCTTGCTCCTGGTCTCTATCTGCACTATTTCCCCCTGTGCCCTCCCAATCAGGGCGCTGTACATGTACGGCAATAGTCAGGAACTCACTTCCTGCTGCACTGCACATGTACAGCAAAAGCTGGGAAGGGGTTAACCAAAAGACTTTCTAACAGAGAAAATCGTTGAGAACTTATTTGTGGAAAAGAGCCTATACTTCTGCCTGTAAGGCCTCTTGCACACACGACTGTATGGCTTTTTCAGTATTTTCCTGTCCACATAAAAAAAAAAAAAAATATGGATCCACAAAAAATACGGATGACGTCCGTGTGCATTCCGTTTTTGCGGAATGGAACAGCTGGCCCCTGATAGGACATTTCCTATTATTGCCCATAACGGACAAGGATAGTTCTGTTCTATCTTTGAATGGAACGGAAAAACTGAAATAGGGAAATGGAAGGCATACGATCCATTGAAATGAATGGTTCCATATAAGGTCCGTAAATTGAACGCAAAAAAATGGAACGGAAACAGAATTTTTTTAAAAAAAAGTTTGTGTGCAAGAGGCTGAAATTTTATTGTGGTATCTGAGGAAACATTTATACTGACTGAAAGAGTGTCGCTAAAGGCCAGCTAGACAACTTCAAAGGCAAAATAACCTTGTTTGCCATCAGTGAATAGATTGCAATGTTGCAAATTGGCGATAACAGACTTGACATGCGGCAAATTTCACACTGTACGATTCCGTACATCATGTACAGTGGCTTTACTCAGTCCTTAATGGGATTGTTAAGAAACAGGAAGAGCTGCATAAAAAAATTGCACTAAAATCATCATAAATTGTGTGGATTTATGTGCGGATTTTCTTTCTTTTTTTATGCCGTTCATGTGGATTTTCTGCGTACAAATCCGCACCTAGCCTAATAATACAATGGTCCACAGGAAAGGTCCTCTCACTACAATGTACTATTACACCGCAGAGAATAAAGGGGTTAAAGTACTAATGGTTGCTTTCTCCCAGAAACATCACCACCCTGTCCACAGGTTGTGTGGCAACTCGGCCCCATCCAGATCAATGGAGCTGGGCTGCAATACCAGACACAACCTAGGGACAGCAGTGGCGCTATTTCAGGAAGAACGCAGCTACTGAATTCAACTGTTTAAAGGGTTTGTCCGGGTTCAGAGCTGATATATCCCCATCTTTACCGACCCCTGATATGAGTATTGGAGCATTTCATGCTCCGATGCTCTTCCTTGCCCTGCGCCTTGTTTACAATGGCACACTGCTAGGCAGAGGCTTCTGCCCAGCAGTGTTCCCGGTGGTGTCAGCGGCACTAATGGGCGGTTTTACAGGCTAGAGCAGCGCTAAAGCTGCCCATTAGTGGCAGTGACGTCACCAGGCTTACTGCTGGGCAGAAGCTTCCGCCTAGCAATCGTTATGGAGAGCCCAGTACGTCACCGGATTCAGTGCAGGGCAAAAGAGAGCCGGAGGGGTAAAGATGGCGATATGCCCGGGTTCAGCTCTGGACCCTAGCGCTGCACATGTAATCTCGTACATGTACGGTGTTGGTCATGTGACTGTACATGTGATCTCGTAAAACGGCACCACATGAAACTTGTGATACGTTATTTGGACAAGATTACATTGTAGGAACAGAACAGCGGGATCCATCACGTGATTTGATCATGGAGTGTGCAGCATGCTGGATCTGTGATGGAGGCCATGCCGAGGTGAACCCAGCAGCATGCAGCGCTCCATTCCCTGTCTGCAGACTGTAAATGTGTAACAGTAAGGCCTCATGGACACGACTATTGCATATACTAAAAGACGCGGGGAGCACACGCATGTCACCCATGTGCTGTCCGCATCCATATGTCCCTCCCGCAAATTACAGAACACGTCGTACTGACCATACTGCAGACAGGACTAGTCATTTCTAACGATGGGAGTGAGAAATGTATTCTGCGGATCCGTGGGCACGAGGCCTAAACAGCTGGCAGGGAGGAGGGAGATGCAGATGCAATTTCTTCCGAGTGGAGGCTGTGAATGCTGAGCACAGCCCCGACTTCACATCAAACCCCAAAACACATAGCTTCTGAGATCTGTTCTGCGCATGTGTATGGGAGCTAGCCGTAACCAGGCGGGAGGACGGTCCATTCTGACACGGGGACACCCCTCGAAATGTAATAGAGCTGGAAACTATGCACCTGGAGCTGGGTTCACATAAGCGATCCCCTATCCACTGTATCAGGATTCGGCCACTTTCCGAAATACATACCAAATACAGCCTGCGCCTCTGCCAGAGTTCGCAGTGCCTATGTGAATGCGGGGGGCTCTGATCCAGGCACATGGGTGGGCCCGTCATTTCAACCATCTCTAGTGGGGGGCTCTGATCCAGGCACATGGTGAGTGGGCCCGTCATTTCAACCATCTCTAGTGGGGGGCTCTGATCCAGGCACATGGGTGGGCCCGTCATTTCAACCATCTCTAGTGGGGGGGCTCTGATCCAGGCACATGGTGAGTGGGCCCGTCATTTCAACCATCTCTAGTGGGGGGGCTCTGATCCAGGCACATGGTGAGTGGGCCCGTCATTTCAACCATCTCTAGTGGGGGGCTCTGATCCAGGCACATGGTGAGTGGGCCCGTCGTTTCAACCATCTCTAGTGGGGGGGCTCTGATCCAGGCACATTGTGAGTGGGCCCGTCATTTCAACCATCTCTAGTGGGGGGCTCTGATCCAGGCACATGGTGAGTGGGCCCGTCGTTTCAACCATCTCTAGTGGGGGGCTCTGATCCAGGCACATGGGTGCGCCCGTCATTTCAACCATCTCTAGTGGGGGGGCTCTGATCCAGGCACATGGTGAGTGGGCCCGTCATTTCAACCATCTCTAGTGGGGGGCTCTGATCCTGGCACATGGGTGGGCCCGTCATTTCAACCATCTCTAGTGGGGGGGCTCTGATCCAGGCACATTGTGAGTGGGCCCGTCATTTCAACCATCTCTAGTGGGGGGGCTCTGATCCAGGCACATGGTGAGTGGGCCCGTCATTTCAACCATCTCTAGTGGGGGCTCTGATTCAGGCACATGGTGAGTGGGCCCGTCATTTCAACCATCTCTAGTGGGGGGCTCTGATCCAGGCACATGGTGAGTGGGCCCGTCATTTCAACCATCTCTAGTGGGGGGCTCTGATCCTGGCACATGGGTGGGCCCGTCATTTCAACCATCTCTAGTGGGGGGGCTCTGATCCAGGCACATGGTGAGTGGGACCATCATTTCAACCATCTCTAGTGGGGGGCTCTGATCCTGGCACATGGGTGGGACCGTCATTTCAACCATCTCTAGTGGGGGGCTCTGATCCAGGCACATGGTGAGTGGGCCCGTCATTTTAACCATCTCTAGTAGGGGGCTCTGATCCAGGCACATGGGTGGGCCCGTCATTTTAACCATCTCTAGTGGGGGGCTCTGATCCAGGCACATGGTGAGTGGGACCGTCATTTCCACCATCTCTAGTGGGGGGCTCTGATCCAGGCACATGGTGAGTGGGACCGTCATTTCCACCATCTCTAGTGGGGGGCTCTGATCCTGGCACATGGGTGGGCCCGTCATCTATCACACATTTATAATCTCCACAGAAATCCTGGCCGGAGCATACAGAAGGAAAGTCCTCCGATGCCAGGAGGAATAGCAGAGTAGTAACTGTGGGAATACTGGAGGTAGAAGTCCGGCAACATAAGAAGCCTGCATTGTGGGCTGGGCCTGATACCCCTGCTCCTCCACATCCTCCTGCAGTTTTACTTCATGACCATTTGCCGCAGGTAATAACGCAGTGCATACTGTACGCCTGTGTGTGCACAAGGCTCATGCAGTAAGGTCCACTGAGCGAACCGCACACTAACCGCAGGTTACACATCCAGGATCCCTCTCCTCCGGGCGATTAACCCCCTCATCACTGACAGCTGGTCCAGGTAAAAGGGGCTGTCTTTCAAGTTGCCTCAAAAGAGAGATTCCTGAAAGTTTTCGGCCACTTTTTAGCGTGCGCTATGGCGCATCAGACCGCGGGGTAGAAAATGGCGCACAGCACGCAATGTCTCATCCGCAAGTAGCTAAAAAGCAGGCGTGAGCTGCAAGCACTGCGCCCTGCCATCAGCGACACCCCGGGGTGCAGCACATCCTCTGAGGAGAAGCCCCGGGGCCCAGAACCCAGCAGCGCCCATCGGATCGCGAACACCTCGCGGGGCAGCTATGTACCACACAGCGCGGGCACGGCTGCCCATTGTCACGCTCAGGTACCCACATCACTAGGGATAAGGAGCGCCCGGGCGGCGTGCAGACACTGTGAGGGCACCCCCATCACTCTGCTCCTACCTCTGAGCCGTCAGTCCCGGTCACATAGATGGTCACGACAGCAGCTCCAGGCTCAGCTCCAGCTGACAGTGAGAAGCGCCCGACCCCGCCCCCGCTGTCAGTCAGGCTGGAGCATGCGCACTGTCAGACTTGGCGTGTGGCAGGGATCCTAGAAGTAAACTATTGGTTGTCTACGTCACCGGGATGGTGCGGAGCACAGAGGCGCGCTCCAGCCGGTACCCTGCACAGGAGCACGCGCTGGACGGCCACCGTACTCCCCGTGGACGTAGGAACGCGTCACGTGCTTCCCGGAGGTTTCCTTCCTGTGCTTTCTAGAGGAGAGCGGCTCGTGTGGACACACAGTACCGCCCCCGCCCCTGTGACAAGTGCTGACACTCAGCACCGTACACACAGGTAATAAATGGAAGGGTTGTCAGGCAGTCCGGCCCATTTCCTTGTCCCTTTGATTTTCCTGGAAAGATAAATAAAAATAGGAATCCGTGTTTGGTCCGTGCGTCTCTCTTTTGCCTTCCTTGTGCCATCCGTATTCCACAGACTGCTCGGCTGAAAATGAATTTCCAGATCATCTCTGGTCAGTGAAACACGGACCAAACACATTCTGTCAATAAGTGGAAATTCAGGCAGTGAATAGAAATTCTGGTAATGAATAGAAATTCTAGCAGTGAAAAGAAGGTTAGGGGTGTAGATGCCCCGAAACGCGTCTGGTGAAAAAAAGGAAAAGCGCCCACTTAACCAACTGGACCTCCACTAAATATTGCATGGCCATGCGATAAAAATCTTCAGCTAATTCAGTGATACAGCTTGTAGCAACGGACGCCGCTGATAAGGTATTACTTCTTCCGCTTAATCCCGCGTTACTTTGACGTCATCAGTCCGAGGTGTGGGACGCGAAACGCTGAGTGCTACTCGCACCGCTCACCCCCCGTGCAACGAGAGCAACACACGTCTCAGTAGAACGCTTCAACAGGAGACGGGTAGGAACCGTAATTATCATTCTAATATTGAGCAACGCTAAACAACTGAAAAAGCAAGCCTAACGGCAAACTCTGGACGGACCTTTTTGTATTGCCGCCTTGCATTTGACTATCACCTGCCGGCATTCTTTTAGGATAAGGCCTCATGCACACGACAGTATTTTTTGATGGTCCGCAAAAACGGGGTCCGTAGGTCCATGATCCGTGACCGTTTTTTTTGTCCATGGGTCTTCCTTGATTTTTGGAGGATCCACGGACATGAAAAAAAAAAGTCGTTTTGGTGTCCGCCTGGCCGCGCGGAGCCAAACGGATCCGTCCTGAATTACAATGCAAGTCAATGGGGACGGATCCGTTTGATGTTGACACAATATGGTGCCATTTCAAACGGATCCGTCCCCATTGACTTTCAGTGTAAAGTCTGGAGTCCCTTTTATACCATCGGATCGGAGTTTTCTCCAATCCGATGGTATATTTTAACTTGAAGCGTCCCCATCACCATGGGAACGCCTTTATGTTAGAATATACTGTCGGATATGAGTTACATCGTGAAAACTCATTTCCGACAGTATATTCTAACACAGAGGTGTTCCCATGGTGATGGGGACGCTTCTAGTTAGAATATACTACAAACTGTGTACATGACTGCCCCCTGCTGCCTGGCAGCACCCGATCTCTTACAGGGGGCCGTGATCAGCACAATTAACTCCTCAGGTGCCGCACCTGAAGGGGTTAATTGTACTATCATATCCCCCTGTAAGAGATCAGGGCTACCAGGCAGCAGGGGGCAGACCCCTCCCCAGTTTGAATATCATTGGTGGCCAGTGCGGCCCCCCCCCCCCTCTATTATAATAAATCGTTGGTGGCACAGTGTGCGCTCCCCCTCCCTCCCTCTATTGTAATAAATCGTTTGTGGCACAGTGTGCGCCCCCCATTGGCCCCCCCCCTCCCTCTATAGCAGTAACAACATTGGTGGCCAGTGTGCGGCCTCCCATCTCCCCCCCCCCCCCCCCCCCCCCCGATCATTGGTGGCAGCGTAGTTCCGATCGGAGTCCCAGTTTAATCGCTGGGGCTCCGATCGGTAACCATGGCAACCAGGAAGCTACTGCAGCCCTGGTTGCCATGGTTACATAGCAATAGGACAATAGTAGAAGATTCATACTTACCTGCTGGCTGCTGCGATGTCTGTGACCAGCCGGGAGCTCCTCCTACTGGTAAGTGACAGTTCATTTAGCAATGCGCCGCACAGACCTGTCACTTACCAGTAGGTGGAGCTCCCGGCCGGACACGAACATCGCAGCAGCCAGCAGGTAACTATGAATCTTCTACTATTGTACTATTGCTAAGTAACCATGGCAACCAGGACTGCAGTAGCGTCCTGGTTGCCATGGTTACCGATCGGAGCCCCAGCGATTAAACTGGGACTCCGATCGGAACTCCGCTGCCACCAATGATCGGGGGTGGGGGGGGGGGGAGATGGGAGGCCGCACACTGGCCACCAATGTTGGTAATGCTATATAGGGAGGGGGGGGGGCGCACACTGTGCCACCAACGATTTATTACAATAGAGGGAGGAAGGGGGGGGGGGCGATGGGGGGCGCACACTGTGCCACCAACGATTTATTACAATAGAGGGAGGAAGGGGGGGGCCCGATGGGGGGCGCACACTGTGACACCAACGATTCATTACAATAGAGAGAGGAAGGGGGGGGGGCCCGATGGGGGGCGCACACTGTGCCACCAACGATTTATTACAATAGAGGGAGGAAGGGGGGGGGGGCCGGGGGGCCGCACACTGGCCACCAAGCTATTACAATAGAGGGAGGGAGCCGCACTGGCCACCAATGATATTCAAACTGGGGAGGGGGGGGGGTCTGCCCCCTGCTGCCTGGCAGCCCTGATCTCTTACAGGGGGATATGATAGTACAATTAACCCCTTTAGGTGCCGCACCTGAAGGGGCTAATTGTGCTGATCACGGCTCCCTGTAAGAGATCGGGTGCTGCCAGGCAGCAGGGGGCAGACTTGTACACAGTTTGTAGTGTATTCTAACTAGAAGCGTCTGTGTTAGAATATACTGTCGGATATGAGTTTTCACGAAGTGAAAACTTAGATCTGAAAAAGCTTTTATGCAGACGGATCTTCGGATCCGTCTGTATGAAAGCAACCTACGGCCACGGATCACGGACACGGATGCCAATCTTGTGTGCATCCGTGTTCTTTCACGGACCCATTCACTTGAATGGGTCCGTGAACCGTTGTCCGTCAAAAAAATAGGACAGGTCATATTTTTTTGACGGACAGGATGCACGGATAACGGCCTCGGCTGCAAAACCGTGCATTCTCCGATTTTTCCACGGACCCATTGAAAGTCAATGGGTCCGCGAAAAAAAACTGAAAACGGCACAACGGCCACGGATGCACACAACGGTCGTGTGCATGAGGCCTAAGTCACCTTCGCAAGTGACCCACTATAGAAATCTATAGAACGCTTTTTACTTTGCGGTCTGCGGTACTTAATGTGCTAACAGGGATTATCTACTGCAACAAACAAGCTGCCCAAAGAGACTTTCTGAACGTAATAAATATCAAATATTGTGGGACTAGGGGCACCACCCCGATACCAGCATTTTTGGTACCAATTGCAATGCATTTTATTGTACAGTTTTATTTTTGTGTGATTGATTCATTATTTTATATAGAAGGTTTTATTGTATAAGTAAATCTCTTATTAAATCTATCCTTTATGGTCCGAGTGTTGTGAGTGCTCACTCAAATATTTTATGAGGTATCACTTTCTGTTTTAAAAGCAAAGAAATTGAAATTTTTTAAATTGCAAATTTTTTTAAATTTTGGTAAATTTGGTATTTTTGCATAAATAAAGGTGAAATATATTGACTCAAATTTATGACTATCATGAAGTTCAATGTGTCCCGGGAAAATCTCAGAATGGCAGATAAAAAAAAAAAAACGTTCCAAAGTTATTACCACATAAAGTGACATGTCAGATTTGCTAAATATGGCCTGGCAGGAAGGTGAATACTAGCCCGGGGTAGAAAGGGTTAAAAAAATATAAAACATTTGAAAAAAAATCTATATTTTCTTTGCATCGCCATATTTTCGCAGCCATAACTTTTTTTTATATTTCCATTCACGATGATGTATGCTGGCTTGTTGTTGGGACGAACTGTAGTTTTATTGGAACCATTTTTGTGGTAATACTACTTATTGATCACTGATCAATTTTTTGAGGGGAAAAGGTGACAAAAAAATTGTGAATCGTGTTTTTCATTTTTTTTTCTGTTACAGAATTCACCAACCAGGAAATTTTTAAAAATATTTTAATGTTTCAGACATTTTCGGATGTGGCAATACCTTATGTGGTTTTTATTTTATGTTTATATATTTTTTTTATGTAAAATTGAGAAAGGGGGCGATTTTAAACTGTTAATATTTTTTTTAATCATTTTTACATTTTACAATAACTTTTGAATTCCTTAGGGGACTAGAATCTGGGATCTTTTGATCCCTTGTCCCATTCACCCTCTTTTGGACAATTAAATCTTTGAGGTCATATAAAGAATGTGGCCGAGTCCCAAGAGGTCTACGCCTATTTAAAGAAGTTGTGCAATATGATGATGACCCCCAATTTGTGGGAGACTGGAAAGCTGCACACCAACGATTCTCCACAGAAATCATGGAGTTAGTACTTGTCCGTGACCAGCAGGAGTATGCAGCAGTCACTGAAGAGCTTAGCAAAGCAAAAGAGGAACTCCAACGTAGATTATTGGAATCGCAGTTTGTTAATTTCAATAAGAGGCTTAATAAAAAACTACTCACAGCGCAGATGGACATCAAAGAAAAAAAGAGAGATAAGTTTATCAGAGACAAGAACGACTACGAACTAGATCGTGTATTTGATTGGGGAAAAACTCACTCAAAGCGCCCACCGCGTCGCGGACGCCATAATTTTTGGGCCACTGACTCCGACTCCAGCCTATCAGAAGGGAATGGAGCCAACCCTTTGGACGATCCATCCCCTTTGGAAAAAGCAAGAGAAGGGGGCGTGGCAGAAGCTCAAGAAAAAACAAAAGAGGTCCGCAAGTCGACCAGGAGGAGGCGTCAGGTCTCCTGGCGACAATGACGGACGCAGACCCCGTCAGCACGCAAACCAAGGACGCAGTCATCAATCTCACGGGCTTAGAACTGCCGCCGGGCTGCATCCCACTCCTCAATCGGGGGCTTGGATTAAGCCTGCCGGAACAGTTCAGCCCGGTGGACTTTGAGATTGATTTATTCCTATCAGTCCGAAAATTGTATTTGAAAAAGCTGTTCGCTGAGACCCCCCTGCAGAGTTCTACCCCTTTATCGGGAGAAGTCCCAGCCACTATGACCTTAACTGATTTCCATCTTAGGGGAAAGTTTAGTGAGAAGGAAATTGAGTGTATCCACTTTTTGTCCAGCATGGAACTGGGGGAGCCACCAGGTGTACATGACCATCTAGACAGGTTCACTGGAGGCGTCGGGTCCACCTTCCTTCCCCCCATGCCGGCCGGTTCAGCTATAGACCTGTTTCACAAGAGAGTCCTGAAGGATATGCGTGCGCTGATGCATCCCGTAGCGCACCCTAACCTCTCGAATGAGGAATCCCAGGCTCTCTCGTGGCTTTGTAAACAGGATAGTATAGTAGTAAAGCCGGCCGACAAGGGAGGTAACGTGGTCCTGATGTCTAGGGAATATTATTTGGAGGAGGCTCATAGGCAACTAGATGATAATGCAGTGTACCTCAAACTTAGAGGAGATCCTATTCCTGAAATTTCGTCGAAATTGCACGCGCTAGTTGACCGATACGTCATGGCTGGTTTTCTACCTAAAAACATGGTGGACCGACTTATTCATGCACACCCTAAGGCTCCTGTTTGGTATAAGTCCTATAGTGGCTGGGATCGGGTCAGTGACTGAACCTTTGTCTGGTTACATCGATTGGCTCCTTAGACCACTGCTGAGTAGTACTCCAACGTACCTTAAGGACACGGGCGACTTCCTCCGGGCACTCAGGTCTTTGGAGTGGCGGAGTGAGTTCAGCCTCGTGTCCTTGGACGTTGAGAGTTTATATACCCGTATCCCCACGACCTAGGACTCAGGGCTATCCAACGTACCCTTAGTCGGAGTAATAAGGATACCTTGTTCCAGCACTTTATCCAGGAGGCCTTGGACCTCATCCTCGCCAATAATGTATTCCAGTTTAACGGCCAATGGTACCGCCAGGTACTAGGTACCGCAATGCGCACACCGGTCTCGTGCACATTTGCGAACCTGTACCTGGCGGTATTTGAAGAGACATATCTTTTTGGCGGATAACCCCTTCTTGCAGTCCATTCACCTGTTTTTAAGATATGTGGACGACATTTTTCTGGTCTGGTCGGGGAGCGAAGCGTCATGCCGTGCTTTTATTGACTATCTTAACACTCGCAACCGGATGAACATGAGATTCACCATCAATTTTGGTGGTGGATCCCTTGACTTTCTGGACGTGCGCGTCACGGTCATAGATGGTGTAGTACACACCAAGGGCTTTCGTAAGCCCACGGCGACCAATTCGCTCCTCCACCAGACCAGCTTCCACCCGCCCTCAGTGAAACGTGCGGTCCCGTACGGGCAGTTTGTCCGGTTAAGGAGGATCAACGACACTGACGCTGGATTTTTTCAACAGGCCGGCGAACTTGAGAGCAGGCTGCTGGACAGGGGTTACCCGTCGGGTAGTGTCTCAGCGGCTTTGCGCAAGGCGGCCACTCTGGATCGTAATTCCCTGCTTACCCAGAAAAGGAGTAACAGAACACCTCCTCGTTTTGCGTTCTCTTTTAAGTATAGCCCGGTTGCGACGGCAATAAAACAGGCTATTTATGATAATTGGGACTTTCTCAAGGGGGACTCATCCTTGAACTGCTTGTCCAACCAAAGACCCTTAGTTACATTTAGGAAGTGCCCTACCCTCAAGGATAAGCTGGTCAGAAGTGTGTACAGCCAACCGCAGGAAGTGACCTGGCTTAGGAAACCTAGAGGCAATTTTAGGTGTGGTCACTTCTTTTTGTACACTTAATACATGTAGCAAAAGGGTAGAGGTAGGAGGAATTAACCACACTGTACGAGATTTCATTAATTGCCGTACACCCTATGTGGTGTACGTCGCTTTTTTGTCCCTTTAAACGCTTCTAAATCGGCAAAACTATCCGCCCCTTATTTGAGCGGATCCGCGAACATGTGGGTTCCATACGATCAGGCAGAGGTTGTCCACGCTTGATCGAGCATGTCCGCACTGCCCATGATGCCCATTCACGGTGCCTCTCCTTTGCAGGAATAGAACATGTCCGACCTATCCCAAGGGGTGGGGACCGGCATCGCCTGCTCCTGCAGAGGGAGGCAAGGTGGATCATGCTGACTGAGGCCATGGGAGCCGCGGGGTTAAACGAGAGGAACGATATGTCAGTGTTCACATGAGCTATTCCTCTGTGCACTTGGTCTGACTTAGCCCCTTATGTGTACTGCTTTGATACCATATATGCATATTTTGTGCTCTGTTATCATTCCAATACTCATCTTGTTTTGAATTCATAAGAATCGTACTGTGCCCCTTCCCTTTTCTTTCCCCCTTTTTTTTTTTTTTTCCCCTTCTTCATTTGTAGTGCAATTGAGTAATTCTTTTCCTGCTTCACTTGTTTTTAGAATGTCACTAATCAGCGGCGCACAGCTGTGGCTAATAGTACAGGCCACATTCAGCCCGCCCTTTATAAAGCGCAAGTCTGCGCCACGACGTTGTCAGCAGCCAGAAGAAGCGCGCCTACCGCGCGAAACGGCCGTAGCCGCTACTACTTGCCACAGTGTGTCTGCCCCTGTATCCGATGTAACGCTTTTCTTCTTTGAAGCATGAATAAAGCCGCAACATAATCACAGCTCCGGTGAGTGCCGCAAACTTTGTTTCTTTCTGTTTCTTTCTTACCTGTATTATCCAGTCACCCTAAGAGGTCTCTTTCACACGGCCGTAGTGCTCCCGTAGCCATATTGCGGGATGCATATGGCGGTTCCGCATTACACGGGGCATCGGCCGTGTGCATTCTGCATCACGGATGCAGACCCATTCACTTGAATTGGTTCTCAAATCTGGAGATACGGAGCTGAACCCCACGGAAGCACTATGGAGTGCTTCTGTGGGGTTTCCGTTTCGTGTTTCTGTTGGGCAAAAGAATGGAACTTGTTCTATCTTTTTGCGGAACGGACGGATCGTGGACCCCATTCAAGTGAATGGGTCTGCGATCCGCATACGGATGCCCCACGGTCTGTGCCCGTGCATGGCGGACTGCAATTTGCTGTCTATTAGGCCTCTTGACCATGTGCAATAGAGATTTTATTAGGGTGAATGGAATTTTGACATGCTCCCTGCTGAGCTGTGCTTTATATCTTGAAACGCGAGTTCTTACCACTGTCTCAGGAAGTCGAACATAGGGCCACGGAACCTGCCCTTTGCAATCTCTAAATCTCACATTATGTGTCTTGGGGTTACATAGTTGATAAGGTTTAAAAAAGACAATAGTCTATCAAGTGTCACACCTGTGACAGGTGTTAAAAGATCTGAAAGACTGACTGCACATTCGTGATCTGACTAGGGCTGCAGCTAACGATTATTTGAATATTCGATTAGATGTCGATAATTTCATTGATTGATCGGAAAAAAACACCAAAATGACAAAAAAAAAAGGAGTTTATATGATTTTACTTGAAAAATGATGTTCAAAGGCCATATTAAAATAAATTGTGGATGGCTCTTTTATGGGGGGGGGGGGATCTGTGGATGGCACTTTTATGGGGGGGGGGGATCTGTGGATGGCACTGTTATGGGGGGGATCTGTGGATGGCACTGTTATGGGGGGGGGGGATTTTGTGGATGACCATGTTATGGGGGGGATTTTGTGGATGACAATGTTATGGGGGGGATTTTGTGGATGACCATGTTATGGGGGGGGGGGATTTTGTGGATGACCATGTTATGGGGGGGATTTTGTGGATGACCCTGTTATGGGGGGGATTTTGTGGATGACCCTGTTATGGGGGGGGATTTTGTGGATGACCCTGTTATGGGGGGGGGGGGGGATCTGTGGATGACCCTGTTATGGGGGGGGGGGGGAAGATCTGTGGATGACCCTGTTATGGGGGGGGGGGGGGAAGATCTGTGGATGACCCTGTTATGGGGGGGGGGGGGGTCTGTGGATGACCCTGTTATGGGGGGGGGGGGTCTGTGGATGACCCTGTTATGGGGGGGGGATCTGTGGATGACCCTGTTATGGGGGGGGGGATCTGTGGATGACCCTGTTATGGGGGGGGGAATCTGTGGATGACCCTGTTATGGGGGGGGAATCTGTGGATGACCCTGTTATGGGGGGGGAATCTGTGGATGACCCTGTTATGGGGGGGGGAATCTGTGGATGACCCTGTTATGGGGGGGGGGAATCTGTGGATGACCCTGTTATGGGGGGGGGGGATCTGTGGATGACCCTGTTATGGGGGGGATCTGTGGATGACGGACACTGTTACGGGGGGATCTGTGGATGACGGACGCTGTTATATATGTGCCATCCACAGACCCCCCCCCCCCCCCAGCCCATAACTGTGCCATCCATGGATGTTATCCACAGATGGCACAGACCCCCCCCTGCCGCTCCAGTATACAAATATAAAATGTCTTATTCAATTAAAAGTGATTACACATGCCCCCCCCCCCACTCCTAATAGTACCGTACATCCTTAACAGCTTCTGTACAAGGCAGGCCGGACGGCCGGCGCGTCGCTCACTTACGTCACTTGCCTGCGCCTCCTGCTTCATTTGAAAGTGGGCAGCGCAGGCACGTGACATCAAGGAGTTACGCTGCCGCTCGGCCTGCCTGCCGGCATTCTACTGAAGCTGTTCGGATGTACGGTAATAATAGGAGTGAGGGGGCATGTGTAATCACTTTTAATTGAATAAGACATTTTATATTTGTGCAGCACTGGAGCGGCAGTAAGGCTTGATTTAAATCATAGTTTTCTACATAAAGACTAATTCTTGCTGGTATAACTTATAATATGCAAGTAGATGAAGAATTTTAGAATAACAACTTTTCATATTAGTTTGATTAGGTTGATTCTGCATTCATAGGTTTGTAGAAGTTCGGATTAAAGCGAACCTTTCACCTCATTTTCACTTTATAAACTAGCAACAGTACCTTATAGATTATCTTGAGTGTGTTGTTATCCATGTTAGAGCCGCTTTCCTGCGCTGTTTATTCATAAAAATATCGTCTTATAAAGTTCAAATTTTGTGCTCCAACAGTCAAGCAACAAGTCAAGGGGGTAGCCCTTCCCTCTCCTCTGGCCGTACCTCCCCTGCCCTAATGCCGCCTCTATGCGCTGTAATTGACAGCCGGCACAGTCGCCGGGACCGCGCTTGTGAATCCTGCGCATGTGCCGTCCTCCTCCTCCGCTTGATCCAGTCTTTCTTTCAGACACAAGCGCGATCCTGTAACAGAATCGCGCATGCGCCGTCCGCAATCCCTGCCTGTCTGCTCTCCTGTCTGCGCAGACAGGAGAGCAGACAGGCAGGGATTGCGGACGGCGCATGCGCGATTCTGTTACAGGATCGCGCTTGTGTCCGAAAGAAAGACTGGATCAAGCGGAGGAGGAGGACGGCGCATGCTCAGGAATCACAACGCGGTGCCGGCTGTCAATTACAGCGCATAGAGGCGGCGTTAGGACAGGGGAGGTACGGCCAGAGGAGAGGGAAGGGCTACCCCCTTGACTTGTTGCTTGACTGTTGGAGCACGAAATTTGAACTTTATAAGACGATATTTTTATGAATAAACAGCGCAGGAAAGCGGCACTAACATGGATAACAACACACTCAAGATAATGTATAAGGTACTTTTGCTAGTTTATAAAGTGAAAATGAGGTGAAAGGTTCGCTTTAAGGTCTTTTTCTCAACTCTGTTCATGTTATAACATTTTTGCTGTGAAGAAGAGGCATGTGATCTCTGCTGAGTGAAATTCAGTTTTGAGAACTGAAAAAGTAAACCAAGCATCTGTGATAATATCTTGTAGGCAGAGAAACTGCCCAATAGTCTTACAAAAACGTTTGGAAGAGCATGACGTTGTGAATGGATTAATGGAATTTATTTACCAAAAAAATTACACACATAGAAACATAGAATGTATCGGCAGTTAAGAACCATTTGGCCCATCTAGTCTGCCCAATATACTGAATACTATGGATAGCCCCTGGCCCTATCTTATATGAAGCCCATGCCCATCCCATGCATGCTTAAACTCCTTCACTGTATTTGCAGCTACCACTTCTGCAGGAAGGCTATCCCATGCATCCACTACTCTCTCAGTAAAGTAATACTTCCTGATATTACTTTTAAACCTTTGCCCCTCTAATTTAAAACTATGTCCTCTTGTAGCAGTTTTTCTTCTTTTAAATATTCTCTCCTCTTTTACCTTGTTGATTCCCTTTATGTATTTAAACTCTCGTCTTTCTTCCAAGCTATACATGTTAAGGTCCTTTAACCTTTCCTGGAAAGTTTTATCCTGCAATCCATGTGCTAGTTTAGTAGCTCTTCTCTGAACTCTCTCCAAAGTATCAATATCCTTCTGGAGATATGGTCTCCAGTACTGAGCACAATACTCCAAATGAGGTCTCACTAGTGCTCTGTAGAGCGGCATGAGGACCTCCCTCTTTCTACTGGTAATTCCTCTCCCTATACACACAAGCATTCTGCTAGCATTTCCTGCTGCTCTATGACATTGTCTGCCTACCTTTAAGTCTTCTGAAATAATGACCCCTAAATCCCTTTCCTCGGATACTGAGGTTAGGACTGTATCACTGAGTTTATATTCTGCTCTTGTGTTTTTACGTCCCAGGTGCATTATCTTGCACTTATCAACATTACATTTTAGTTGCCAGATTTTTGACCATTCCTCTAGTTTTCCTAAATCCTTTTCCATTTGGTGTATCCCTCCAGGAACATCAACCCTGTTACAAATTTTTGTGTTATCAGCAAAAAGACACACCTTACCATCGAGGCCTTCTGCAATTTCTCTGATAAAAATATTAAACAATATGGGTCCCAGAACAGATCCCTGAGGTACCCCACTGGTAACAAGACCATTGTCTGAATTAGGGGTGGGCGATATGGCCTAAAATCTATATTGCAATATAATTTTAAGCATGTTCAATATGCGATATATATCGAGATATATTGTTTTCTATATTTGGGGGGGGGGGGAGTTTAAATTTTTTTTTTTTTTTTTTTTTTACCAGCCTCTTGTGCCCCCCAACCTCTGATCAGCCCCCCAGCCTCTGATCCGCCCCCCCCCAGCCTCTGATCTGCGCCCCCCCCCCCCCCAGCCTCTGATGTGCCCCCCAGTCTCTCCCTCTTATCAGCCCCCTCTGGTAACTCAAACCCACCCCCCGTATTAATCATTGGTGGCAGTGGCCACAGGGTCCCCCTCCTCTTCCCCCCCATCATTGGTGTCAGTGGGCAGTGTGCCCCCCCTCCCTCCCAGTATTGATCATTGGTGGCAGGGGCCCCCTTCACCCCCACATCATTGGTGGAAGCAGCAGTTCCGATCGGAGTCCCAGCAGTGTAATGCTGGGGCTTCGATCGGTTACCATGGCAGCCAAGACGCTACAGAAGTCCTGGCTGCCATGATATGTCAGTGAGCATCTGTCACCACCAGACATCTGAGAAGCTCTGACAGACGTCCTTCAGAACCTCCTCCTTGAGGTTCCTTTTGTTTTGCTTTCATTTTCTCATCTCGTTAGCCTCTCTCAGCTGTCATGTAGTTGCACTGATTGCATCCCTTTAAATCCCTTCCCATAGTGCATCAGTTTGCGGTTTATATTACTTCCTGGAGTGTGTGCATGCTGATGCTACTACTGAGTCTTCTACAGATAAGTTTTGTTAATTCATTTGTGTTTTCCTGTTTGCTGGATCCCAGGTGACCCCGACTCCCGTATCAAGTGTAGGGAGCCGGTGGTCGTGTCCCCTCACTATTATAGGGTGTTCAGGTGTTATACAGTCGAGGTACGAGGATATGCGATCATCTACCATTGAGATTTTCGCATAGGCTGAGCAGTTAGGGAGAGAGCCAGGTCTGTTGCAGGGCTCTCCCTTTTGTTCCTTAGTTTTGGATCCAGTCAGTCGGATCTTCATTTTGTGTCTTCCAGTTTTCTGTACACCTTCCGTGACAGCAGCATTATATTCACGTGCGCTGTGGCCGCCGGGCGCTCTTTCTTCTGCCTGTGCGGCGCATGGCTAATGCTTATAGCTCATGTGCGCCGTGGCCGCCGGTCGCTCCTTCTTCTGTCTGTGCGGCGCATTGCTAATGCTTATAGGTTATAATATATATTTTTTAACCCCTACAGCGCTATTTTACTATGCATTCTGTATTCAGAATGCTATTATTTTCCCTTATAACCATGTTATAAGGGAAAATAATAATGATCGGGTCTCCATCCCGATTGTCTCCTAGCAACCGTGCGTGAAAATCGCACCGCATCTGCACTTGCTTGCGGATGCTTGCGATTTTCACGCAACCCCATTCATTTCTATGGGGCCTGCTTTACGTGAAAACGCACAAAATAGAGCATGCTGTGATTTTCACACATAAGTGATGCGTGAAAATCGCTGCTCATGTGAACAGCCCCATAGAAATAAATGGGTCGGTATTCAGTGCGGGTGCAATGCGCTCAACTCGCGCATCGCATCCGCGCGGAATACTCGCCCGTGTGAAAGGGGCCTTAGGATAAATAGGACCTCACACTGTCCCTGCTGCCCTGTGCTTTCTGCAGACAGCAGCAGCGAGCTGACTATGGCAGCCAGGGCTTCAGTAGCGTCCTGGCTGCCATGGTAACTGATCGGAGCCCCAGTGGCGTTGCTAGGGCTGTTGTCACCCGGTGGGGTAGAAAATGGTGTCATCTGGTCTGATTCAAGACCCCTGTTCCTTCAGCTTAAGGATGGGTCATCTTTAGGCCCTATCACTACCTCAGGGCATTACAGGGTAAGTTAGGCTTTAGGTTCCAGTGAATAAACGGTCCTACCACTGAGGACCGTTCATTCGGTTAGCAGTCAGGGCTAGGGTAAGGATTCATTAGGTGGTGACCTTTTCCACCACCTAGCTTCTAGTCCAGATACCCCCCCCCCCCCCCCCCCCGGGCTAGTGAGGAAGGGGATGCTCTAGCCCTGAAACGCGTCTGGTCTGACCCCCCCCCCCAAGCATATGTGAGTGCACCACATTGAGGTTCTAAAAACTGTCAGCCGTTCTGAAACCTTTGCCCGGAGGGTTGGAATATTTTACCTGGATCCGAAATAGGCGAGGTCGCAAGCAGCAACTAAACTACCAACAGGTGATTCACAGCTGCACACAAGGGATCCACCCGACCGCAGTGAATGTACCGGGAGAAAGCTTCGAAAGACGGCAGACACCGGTAAGAGCGTTCCATATTTCAGGAATGATTCCTGACCCAAAGCGGGACGCCGCTGGGTCAGCTACAAAACGGGTAACTGCCTGAGACTTTTTCACCCTCTCTACCAATTTGGAAGTTATTTGACAATTACCTACGAGCGCTACATTGCCTTTATATATTGGCAACAATATCAGAAGAACCGATACTTTATTACACCTTATCACCAGAGTTCTTCCGATCTACACCAGGGAACTTTTATCTACTCTATCAACTAGCACATCGGCGAGATAGTTATAATCGCGGTTTTTGCCTCCCAGTATTATTCTCTGTGTTCAGATTGTGTCAGTACCAACTGCCAAACATCAAATGCGCACTGTTACAACACTAATGCAAGCCCATTGTACCTAAGGTGTAGGCGGCGAGAGAAAGTTGCTTCGCAACACAATACTGACACATTGATTACTCTCCGCCAAACATTAGCTACAATACTCTAAGATTCCATGTAATTGATCGTGGCTTCCTTGTATTCGATTGTGGCTGCAATGTTCTTTTAATACCCTTTTAATATCTTTTAACATTACTAGCATGCTTCATTGATCCATTGCCATAATTAATAAAGATAAGTTACCAAATATCCTAGGTGTGCCCAGGTTTTTCATTTAGAATTTTCAACCTTGTCTCAGCAGTGGGGTGACGCTGCGAAACTGAGAGCACCCTTCTTGGTGTACCAACCACCTTGTGCATCCTACTAATATACTACCAGGAATAATAAGTGCTGGGACATCGCTGGGCGCCGCTCTGTGTAGGAAAAGTCCTGTCATTGGTGGCGCAGTGCGCCCGCCCCTCCTCCGCCCCTTTCTCCTCATTGGTGGCAGCAGCACAGCGGGGAGAGAGAGACTGTTTCCTTCTCCCCTGTGCTGCTGCGGGAAGTTGGAGTGCGCTGAGAGCAGCGCGCTCATGTTCAGAGATACTAGATTGCGCAGCCCAGTATGAAAAAAGTGGAAATCCTGGTATCGTATCGATACAGGGTCAAAAGTATCTAAATTTTGATACCCGCAACAACCCTACATCAGAGATGTTAACATAACGGCCAGGAGGGGAGTGTTGGCTCTCAAGAACAAAACATGGAGTGAAACGCATTTGAAAATCATTCACCATGCTATTTTCCCTTTCAGTCTACCACACACTCCAGCTAGACCAGATAGGTTAACCGAGTGCCCGAGGTGTGCTCAACAGGCTACAGATTTAGATCATGGATTATGGTCGTGCCCTAGATTGCTGGACTTCTGGAAAGAGGTGGGGTGCTCCTGAAGGCAGTTGGTGCAGAACACAATGGCCATTTCCTCTCATATTCCCCAACTAGAGATGATGGTGGAAGAGTTCTTAGATTCCTTTTTATTGCCCACATTATTCTAGTGGTAGCCAAGCATTGCCTCTTCCAAAATTGGCTTTATCCATCAGGTCTGGGGGTGGCTCGAGTGGTGTCACAGACGACCAGGATACTCTCTTTAGAAAGACTGGAACTGAGCCTCTCAAGCATAAGAAAAAGCTAGCAAAAAACTTTTTTCTGACAGTGAAGATCTTTTGTATGTACTTTTCTAGTTCCCAAAGAAAAAAGAGAGCCTTATGGATCCCTTTTTTTCTTACTTCCTGTTACATAAGGCTCATGCCCACGAATGCAAGGGTCCCGTGCTGTGGACCGCATCCGGCAAGTCCACAATACACGGGCATCGGCCGTGTGCATCCCACATTGCGGATCCATTCACTTGAATGGATCTGCACTCCGGGAGATGCAGAACGGAGGCACGGATCGGTAGCCCACGCAATCACTACGGAGTGCTTCCGTGGGTTTACTGTACGTGCCTCCGCACCGCAAAAAAGTAGTGCATGCACTGCTTTTTTGTGGTGTGGAGTGTCTGATGAGGATGACGGACCCCATTCAAGTGAATGAGTCTGCAATCCGCATACGGCTGCCCCAGGGTCGGTGCCTGTGCATTGTAGACTGCAAATTGCTGTCCGCAGTATGGGCTCGGATCCGTTACGTTCGTGGGCATGAGCCCTTAAACAGAGGATCCGAATATATGTCAGATTTGGACCTTTGCGGCCATTACAATGGGGACTACGTTTCAAGCTCTGGTTTAGAATCTTTCCTATATGTTGGGTCTCCTGTGCATTCAGCACATGGAAAGTATGTATTCATTTTAGTTATTCGCAGGCGTTTGTAATTTGATATACAATTTAGGAGAAAGGGAAAAAAAAATAAGATAAAAATTAAGTAAAAAATGGAAAAAAAATATTTTCTGCAGTAAAAAAAAAAAAATGAGCTGAAAAGTGAGGACAGATACGACCAGTAAAATGTAAAATACTGATTGGTTCTCAGTGGGATTGAGCTGCAGTACCAAGCACAGCCACAGTAAAATAAATGGCTCTGTGCCTGGTGCACTATGAAGAAGCCACAGCGCTCATCTTAGGCCACTATCACACTGGCGGTTTGGCTATCCATTTGTGAGATCCGGTCAGGGCTCTCAAACGCGCTCCAAAACGGATCAGTTTTGCCCTAATGCATTCTAAATAGAAAAGGATCCGCTCAGAATGCATCAGTTTGCCTCTGTTCCGTCTCCATTCCGCTTTGGAGGCGGAAACCAAAAAGCTGCTTGCATCGTTTTGGTGTCCGTCTGACGAAACTGAGCCAAACGGATCCGTTCTGACACACAATGTAAGTCAATGGGGATGGATCTGTTTTCTATGACACAATCTGGCACAATAGAAAATGGATCCGTCCTCCATTGACTTTCAATGGTGTTCATGATGGATCCATCTTGGCTATGTTAGAGATAATACAAACGGATCCGTTCTGAACAGATGCAGATGTTTGTATTATCTGAATGGATCCGTCAGTTCAAATCCATGATGGATCTGCACCAAACTCGAGTGTGAAAGTAGCCTAATCAGCAATGGTGCTGGCAGTTCAATCCCTGCAAATCTGATATCGATGACCTATACTGAGAATATTTCCCAGAAAACTCTCCAAGTAAGAATCACCTGTTCAGCCCTATGTTGTTTATGCAGCTAATATTTTTTTCATGTTTCTTTACAGTTAAAAAATGACTGATTTGGAATCTGATCCTTGGATATTCTCATGCAAATCATTACCTTCCGACACCCGACTGATTGCAACAATGGCTAATGGGTATCTGGGCACAAGAGCTTATGGAGAGATCTTGCATGTAAATGGCATCTACAATGGGTCAGTGGGTGATTGTCACAGAGCAAATGTTCCAAGCCCTCTCAATGTCTCTCTTTGTGTAAACAAGGAAGAAGTTGTAGATGAAAGATTCTGTCTAGATATAAAAACAGGTAAGCACAGTAGTTCAGATTGATTGTTAAAGAGGACCTTTCATGGGTCCAAACATTATAAACTAAGTATCAGGATACGTAGGGCATAGTGCAGGGATCTAACTGCACTTACTATTTTTTCTGGGCACCGCTCCGTTCGCCCGCTGTGGCCCTTGTTGTATTCTCCTGCCTGGTATGCTAATTTTAGCATGGTGACAATGAGGAGACTGCGTCTTTCTCCGTGGGCGTTTCCTTCTCCCCGGCTGTAGCGCTGTCCAATCACAACAGAGAGCCTCACAGCCAGGGAGAAAAAAAACTCACAGCCAGGGAGAAGAAAACGCCCACGGAGAAAGACGCAGTCTCCTCCTCATTGCTCCGATGCTAAAATTAGCATACCAGGCAGGAGAATACAACGAGGGCCACAGCGGGCGAACAGAGCGGTGCCCAGAAAAAATAGTAAGTGCAGTTAGATCCCCGCTGGATGCCCTACGTATACTGATACTTAGTTTAGAATGTTTGGACCCATGAAAGGTCCTCTTTAATGTCCATGCAGCTTTTCAGCTAAAACAGTTGTTCACTTGCAAAACCATACATAGATTAAAGGGGTTGTCCAACCACAAATCCAATTTTCAATTATCCAACATGAATTGTTAAATTAACTATAACCGATAATACTGTTTGCTATTAGATAAGTGTCTAGCCATTTTGTAAACGTTGACATATCTGCCATTTTTACATCTTAAAATTTAGGGCATTTCACTGTTTAGTTATTCTAAGGGTCCATTCACACATCCGTAGAATGGGTCCGCATTCGTTCCGCAATTCTGCAGAACGGGTGCGGACCCATTCATTTTCAATAGGGACAGAAAGGATGTGAACAGCACACATTGTGCTGTCCACATCCGCATTTCCGGTCCGCGGCTCCTGAAAAAATAGAACATGTCCTATTCTTATCTGCAATATTTGAACTGACCACGCACACATTTTTTGCATCTCTATCAATTATTGAGATCAATTCCCTCAACACCGTTTGAATGCCATCTGGGCTGGTGTCTTTATCAATATTAACAGTATTTTTCACCCTATAAAATACACGGAAGTGGGGGAAAATGGCAGTGCGCCTTAGGGCGAATACTAATGAGCGATTCTATTATGGAAGCACTCTTTAGTACAGTAGGAGCTGTGAATACAGTGCTTCTTGTGCTGGCAGCACTTACTCCATCCCTGGTCTTCTGTTGGCGCTGCATGCTGTGCTGTCGCAAGGACATAGGCACGCTCTGTGACCTTACGCTGTGCGATGTCGGGACACAGCAATGAAGGAAGAGTGCTGGATCTCCGTAGTGGTGTAGAGCAGGAGAGGTGAGCTGAAGTTGAGGTCTGATTTAACATTGGGGGTCTGATTAAAGATATTTTTTTTCTTATTTTTCTCCTTTAAAAACTAGGTGCGTCAAATTCTGTAATTTGCTCAGATGCAGCTGCACTTCTTGTGTTAACTGATATTTAGCAGAGAAACTTGATTAATGCATCATGAATGATATCTGGTACTGGCAATTCACTGGTGAACATATATGACAAGTACACGTTTAAGGGCCCTTTCACACTTGCGTTGTCCGGATCCGGCATAGAGTTCCGTCGTCGGGGCTCTATGCTGGAAGAATCCTGATCAGGATTATCCTAATGCATTCTGAATGGAGTGAAATCCGTTCAGGATGCATCAGGATGTCTTCAGTTCCGGAACGGAATGTTTTTTGGCCGGAGAAAATACCGCAGCATGCTGCGCTTTTTGCTCCGGCCAAAAATCCCGAACACTTGCCGCAAGGCCGGATCCGGAATTAATGCCCATTAAAAGGCATTGATCCGGATCCGGCCTTATGCTAAACGTCGTTTCGGCGCATTGCCGGACCCGGCGTTTAGCTTTCTCTGAATGGTTACCATGGCTGCAAGGACGTTAAAGTCCTGGCAGCCATGGTAAAGGGGAGCGGGGGAGCAGCATACTTACCGTCCGTGCGGCTCCCGGGGCGCTCCAGAGTGACGTCAGGGCGCCCCAAGCGCATGGATCACGTGATCACATGGAACACGTCATCCATGCGCACGGGGCGCTTTGACGTAATTCTGGAGCGCCCCGGGAGCCGCACGGACGGTGAGTATACTGCTCCCCCGCTCCCCACTACTACTATGGCAACCAGGACTTTAATAGCGTCCTGGCTGCCATAGTAACACTGAACGCATTTTGAAGACGGATCCGTCTTCAAATGCTTTCAGTACACTTGCGTTTTTCCGGATCCAGCGTGTAATTCCGGCAAGTGGAGTACACGACGGATCCGGACAACGCAAGTGTGAAAGGGCCCTAAATGATATCTGGTACTGGCAATTCACTGGTGAACATATATGACAAGTACACGTTTAATAACTCTGCCTCCCCTTTGTCCTCTGCAATTATATTCCCATGGTTCTCTTTTAGAGGGCCAGTATTATTATATTTACTTGTTTAGCATTTATAAGAGTTTTTATTTTAATGTTGGTCTGCCAGGAATTGAAAGAATACTGTAGCCTTGGTGCTGGAAGTGTAAAAAAAATAAACTTTTCCATAAAAAAGGACATATAAAATTATAAAAAATAGATACCCAACCCCCAAAAACATCCATAACAACGGCTCTAAAAAAAACATAATCTACCGTGTAAAAAACAAACAAATATAAATAACTGTGCCAAAAAAGCTTTTTTTTTTTTGTGACCTTACATCACACAAAGTGTAATACCAAGCGATCAAAGTCATATGTACCCCAAAATAGTACTAATCAAACTGTCTCCTCATGTTCCAAAAAATTAGCCCCTACATAAGATAATCGCCCGAAAAATAAAATAAAAATCAAGACACAAAAATGATTGTTTTTCTTTTGAAAATGGTTTCATGTAAAACCAAAATAAATATTAAAAATAAACAAATTGGGTATCGCTGCGTCCGTAATAACCTGCTCACATACCCCAAAAATAAAAATAAAAAACTGTGCCATCTTTTGGTCACCTTGCCCAAAAAAGTGAAATATTGACTGATCCAAAAATTATATGTACCCAAAAATGGTACCAATAAAAACGTCAACTCTTCCCGCAAAAAATCCTCACGCAGGATGGTTGGCCGAAAAAAAATATGGCTTTCAGAATCTGGAGACACAAAAGCATGATTTTTTTTCAAAGATGCGCCGTGTGCGTCTGTATTCGGCGCAGGCGCAGTGACTGTCTGACCGCTCCCTGCGCCGGCATCTCCACTGCACCTGCGCCTATTACGGGCGTCGTCTGTTCTTCGGAGCACTCTGACGTAATCCGCGCAGGCACAGTGCAGATGCCGGCGCAGGGAGCGGTCAAACAGTCACTGCGCCTGCACCGAATACAGACGCACATGGCTCAGGCGCGAGAATTCGGCCGATAGATGAGATGGAGGCTGGCAATCTAGAGGAGATGGGCGGGCTTGACGGACGGGCGGGGCGGAATACAGGGTGAGTAGACGGAGCCTCTAGGTGCTGAAAAGACGCCCCCATAGAACCTAGAGGCTCATTTGCAATAAAAGTTGGGTTTTTAGTGTAACGGCTGCACACAAAGGTCTTAGAATAGCATGGTTAGGTAGAGCAGACACTAGCAGATCGCTAGTGTCTGATAGCTAATTAGGTCCAAATGAGGTGGTAGAAACCCTTTAAATTTTACCACTGGTGGCAGTGCTTGCACAGTATAGAAAAAAAAAGCACTGGAGAAGTGTACAATGTGATGGAAAAATGAATCTAGTCGGCAAAGGAAACAATATGAATAATAACAATATATTAGTAAGTGGTTGTATTATCTTTCTGTACTTGGTAAATGCCTTTGCTGAAGTGAGACAACCCCGTTAATGTCAACAAACTGCTACCTGTGTTTGGAATTCCATTGAGAAGTCCAGAAAAACCAGCATTCTAACATTTTCCATCTTGGTGCTGGTAATTGAGGAACTTTGCAGTGAAGGTTCTTGGAGGAGCTCTTGGTAGAGAAAGCATGGGAATGTTGTGTGCCCTCTCAACTACAAACATAGAGAATTTATCTCGAGCAAAGATGAGCGAATTAGTTTGTAACAAACCGGATTTTTTACAAACTTCCCAAAAATTTATCTGCAAAATGAACCAAAGCTTTTCAGATTCACTTCAGACGAATCCAGCTCCATTTTGCTGCACATGTTGGTGGGAAAACCACGAGGGATGAAGAAAGATGCTCACATGACCCTGAGAGGAAGTTGGGGGGGAGGTTAAGGCTTGCCCTGAAAGGCATAGAAAGCTTTCAGTCAGGGTGTTAGGGATGAGGAGACGAGGCAGTGACTTCTAGCTGCTCTGCAGAACCTCAAGAGCAGCTACCTGCAAGAACATTTTTTTTTTTTTCCCCCCATTTGAACAGAAATACATTCTCCCCCCCCCCCCCCAAACCATAGTTTGTGTTGGTGTAGGGGGAATAACCTTAATACAGGTCTACAATACATGTTTTACAATCCAGAGTGTAACATTTGAAATCTCTGAAAACACCTGAAATAGTAGTCCGAAATCTGGAACAGACAGTTCCAGGCTATATACTGTACAGTCCGGCCCATAGATATTGGGACGTCGACACAATTCTAACATTTTTGGCTCTATATACCACCACAATGGATTTGAAATAAAACAAACAAGATGTGCTTTAACTGTAGACTGTCAGATTTGAGGGTTTTTACATCCAAATCAGGTGAATGGTGTAGGAATTACAACAGTTTGCATATGTGCCTCCCACTTTTTAAGGGACCGAAGGTAATGGGAAAGAATAATAATCATAAATCAAACTTTCACTTTTTAATACTTGGTTGCAAATCCTTTGCAGTCAATTACAGCCTGAAGTCTGGAACGCATAGATATCACCAAACGCTGGGTTTCATCCCTGGTGATGCTCTGCCAGGCCTCTACTGCAACTGTCTTCAGTTCCTGCTTGTTCTTGGGGCATTTTCACTTCAGTTTGGTCTTCAGCAAGTGAAATGCATGCTCAATCGGATTCAGGTCAGGTGATTGACTTGGCCATTGCATAACATTCCACTTCTTTACCTTAAAAAACTCTGTTTGCTTTTGCAGTATGCTTTGGGTCATTTTCCATCTAGTCCAGATAATATTGCCCGAAACACTTCAGAATTCATCCTGATGTTTTTGTCAACAGTCACATCATCAAGAAATACAAGAGAACCAGTTCCATTGGCAGCCATACATGCCCACGTCATGACACTACCACTACCACCATGCTTCACTGATGAGGTGGTATGCTTAGAATCATGAGCAGTTCCTTTCCCTCTCCATACTCTTCTCTTCCCATCACTCTGGTACAAGTTAAAGTATAACTGTCATTTTTTTTTTTTTTTTTGGAGTATTGGATTGTGGTGATTAATATCACCTTGGTGGCCCTATTTCAACTTTTTACTGTGTACTCAATTACCCCTTAATTCCACAGTTTTGTTCCCTGTACTGCCTACTTTTACCTGTGCTTAAAATAGGGTTGCTAGGCATGGTCCGTCTGTCTGTTGAAGGACGGAGGACGCAGAAGCACGCAGCGTGCAAGGTCAGATTACTGACAGCCAGGGACTGTAAGTAAATGATTAAAGCCAGGTCCTCCCCAGCAGCTGATAACAGTGCCTGGGCTGAGTGCACTTCTCCCTGTCCCTGCACTTGGCAGACGCTCCCTCACTCAGCAGAGCTGGAGAATGCAGAGTTGAACCAGCGCAGACCAGGGAAGGGAGATCTGCCGTTTGCTCAGTGTATAAATGACAGCAACATGTGGTAAGAGGACCACTTTGTGCTGCAGGAGATTAACCCTTTAGGGGGGGGGGGCTCTGGTTACTGACACTTTTGGGGGGCTATTGTTACTGGCTAGTGAGGGCAGGGGGGATTAGCCTCAGGGTGAGGGCAGTGGCGGCCATCTTAACTGAATAGTGAAATTGCAGTTTTATGCAGACTGGTTGCTAAGGGCTGAATCTTAATAAATATGGGGTAAGTCAGTCTAATAGCAACTGATTCTGGAATATCATGCTATTAGTAACTACATATATGAAAATTGAAATTGGGGTCTAAGTGTGACAGTTATCCTTTAATCTTTGTCTCATCTGTCCATAAGTGTCACCACCAGACATCTGAGAAGCTCTGACAGACTTCCTTCAGAACCTCCTCCTTGAGGTTCCTTTTGTTTTGCTTTCATTTTCTCATCTCGTTAGCCTCTCTCAGCTGTCATGTAGTTGCACTGATTGCATCCCTTCAAATCCCTCCCCATACTGCATCACTTTGCGGTTTATATTACTTCCTGGAGTGTGTGCATGCTGATCCTACTACTGAGTCTTCTACAGATAAGTTTTGTTTGTTCATTTGTATTTTCCTGTTTGCTGGATCCCAGGTGACCCTGACTCCCTCAGTATCAAGTGTAGGGAGCCGGTGGTCGTGTCCCCTCACTATTATAGGGTGTTCAGATGTTATACAGTCGAGGTACGAGGATATGCGATCATCTACCATTGGGATTTTCGCATAGGCTGAGCAGTTAGGGAGAGAGCCAGGTCTGATGCAGGGCTCTCCCTTTTGTTCCTTAGTTTTGTATCCAGTCAGTTGGATCTTCATTTTGTGTCTTCTAGTTTTCTGTACACCTTCCGTGACAATAAGATGTTGTTCCAGAACTGTGAAGGCTTTTTTAGATGTCGTTTGGCAAACTCTAATCTGGCCTTCCTGTTTTTGAGGCTCAACAGTGGGTCACATCTCTTGATTCACTCTGGGGAAGTCTTCTCTTGATTGTTGACTTTAACACACATGCACCTACCTCCTGGAGAGTGTTCTTGATCTGGTCAACTGTTATGAAGTGTGTTTTCTTCACCAGGGAAATAATTCTTCGGTCATACATCGCAGTTGTTTTCCGTGGTCTTCCGGGTCTTTTGGTGTTGCTGAGCTCACCGGTGCGTAAGAATGTTCCAAACAGTTTTGGCCATGCCCAGGGGCGTAACTATAGGGGAAGCAGGGGAAGTTGCTGCTTTGGGGCCCTTACCCAGAAGGGGCCCATCCAGGTGGAGGAGGACTAAAATATTTTGTCAGGGGCCCCTCAAAAGTATTACACAATGGAATTCTATAAAGTGACAGCATAGACAGTGTAAGAAACGGATGGAACAGCTGCTAGGCCTGATCTGAGAGAGCGATCTTTACTAGCCACAGTAATGGGGCGGCATGAAAGGAAGGGGTTGCGAAAAAATTACTGGGGAAGAGGGGACCCATTCAAAAATTTGCTGTGGGGCGCAGTCATTTCTAGCTACGCCATTGGCCACACCTAATGTTTTTGCTATCTCTCTGATGGGTTTGTTGTGTTTTTTCAGCCTAATGATGGCTTGCTTCACTGATAGTGACAGCTCTTTGGATCTCATCTTGAGAGTTGACAGCAACAGATTCCAAATGCAAATAGCACACTTGAAATGAACTCTGGACCTTCAGGGGGTTCAGACCTGAGCGTTCTGAAACGAGCACTCTGTATGCGCGATTGTACGGGCGTTTACAATCGCGCATGCAGAGACAGGCGTGCACACATTGCCGCGCATTCCCGAATATCTATGTGCGGGAACGCACGACAAACGCCCAAAAAAAAGCTCAAGAACTTGTTTGAGCGTCGGGCGTTTTACAGCGTGATCGTACGCGCTGTAAAACGCCCAGGTGAGAACCATTCCCATAGGGAAGCATTGGTTTCTCCGTGTTGAGCGTTTTACAGCGCGTAGGAACGCGCTGTAAAACGCTCAGGTCTGAACTTAGGGTCAATCTGCTCATTGTAATTGGGATAATGAGGGAATAACACACACCTGGCCATGGAACAGCCAAGAAGCCAATTGTCCCATTACTTTTGGTTCCTTAACAAGTGGGAGGCACATATGCACACTGTTATAATTCCTACACCGTTCACCTGATTTGGATGTAGATGCCCTCAAGTTAAGGCTACTTTCACACTAGCGTTCGGGTGTCCGCCTGGCCGTGCGGAGGCAAACGGATCCGTCCAGACTTACAATGTAAGTCAATGGGGACGGATCCGTTTGAATATGACACACTATGGCTCAATTTTCAAACGGATCCGTCCCCCATTGACTTACATTGTAAGTCTGGACGGATCCGTCTGAGGCTACTTTGACACTTAGAATTTTTTTTACAATATAATGCAGACGGATCCGTTCTGAACGGATCCACCGTCTGCATTATATGAGCGGATCTGTCTCAGACGGATCCGCTCTGAACGCAAGTGTGAAAGTAGCCTAAGGCCCCTTTCACACGGGCGAGTTTTCCGTGCGGGTGCGATGCGTGCGGTGAACGCATTGCACCCGCACTGAATCCTGACCCATTCATTTCTATGAGACTGTGCACACGAGCGGTGATTTTCACGCATCACTTGTGCGTTGCGTGAAAATCGCAGCATGCTCCTCTTTGTGCGGTTTTCACGTAACGCAGGCCCTATAGAAATGAATGGGGTTGCGTGAAAATCGCATGCATCCGCAAGCAAGTGCGGATGCGGTGCGATTTTCACGCATGGGTTCTAGGTGACAGTCTATTCACTGTATTATTTTCCCTTATAACATGGTTATAAGGGAAAATAATAGCATTCTGAATACAGAATGCTTAGTATAATAGTGCTGGAAGGGTTAAAAATAATAAAAAAGTTAACTCACTTTCTCCTCTTGTTAGCGCAGATGCCGGTCTGTTCTTTATCTGTGGGCTAAAGGACCTTTGATGACGTCAGATCACATGCTCCATCACCATGGTGATGGACCATGTGATTGGAGCATGTGATCTGACATCACCTCAGGTCATTCAGTCCACAGCTAAAGAACAGACCGGCATCTGCGCGAACAAGAGGAGAAGGTGAGTTAACTTTTTTATAATTTTTAACCCTTCCAGCACTATTATACAAAGTATTCTGTAGTCAGAATGCTATTATTTTCCCTTATAACCATGTTATAAGGGAAAATAATACAATCTTCAGAACATCAATCCCAAGCCCGAACTTCTGTGAAGAAGTTCGGGTCTGGGTACCAAACATGCGCGATTTTTCTCACGCAAGTGCAAAACGCATGACAATGTTTTGCACTCGCGCAGAAAAATCGCGCATTTTCCCGCAATGCACCCGGCTCTTATCCGGGCAAAAAACATGACGCCCGTGTGAAAGAGGCCTAAAGCTGACAGTCTAGTCAGTCTAGACAGTTAGTTTCATTTCAAATCCATTCTGGTGGTGTATAGAGCCCAAAATGGTAGACTTGCGTCGGTCCCGATATTTATGGACCTGGCTGTATATATGTAATTTTTATTTAGTTATTTTTTTCTTAGAAAATAGCAATACAAGTGTACAGCAAATGTTTTCCAGAGGGTAGTGTTTTAAATCTCAGTGAAACCACCAGTAATAGTAGTCTGAAATGTGGGACAGGGCATTTCCAGACATTTATTTATTTATGTGTATATATATATATATATATATATTTGTTTTTTTAAAAGGCAATATAAGGGCTCATGCACACGACAACGACAGTATTTTGTGTTCAGTATACTGGATGTTTTTTTAATTCAGCATGCGGTACATATACTGAACCAAAGTGTCTCCGTGTGCATTCTGTTTCAGTATTTCCTTGGTACTTGGCTCCATTCAAGTCAATGGGTTCGCAAAAAAAAGACATACAAATCACATACAGAAATGCATCCGTATGTCTTCTGTATCTGTTCTGTTTTTGCGGTACCATATATTGAAAATTTTATGCCCAGCCTAATCTTTTTTTCTATGTAATTACAGTATACTGTATATGCCATATGGAAAAAACGGAACGGAAAAACAGAACAGAAACGGAAGCACAACAGAAACAAAAAACGGATCTATGAAAAACACTGAAAAAGCCATATGGTCATGTGCATGAGCCCTAAGTATTTTTCAATCCAGAGCATTCTAAATATGAGTGAAAACACTATCAATTTCAGGGCGTCTGCAGACCGTTCATGTTTTGGTGTGGGGAAGGGGGAGGGATAATCTCATAGTAGGTTGACAACTTGTGTTTTACACTAGAGAGAGCTTTTTTCTGAATCTGCATATTTGAACGCATATAAGACATTATGCCCAAATCTGTTAGTGGCACTGACACCCAAATTCAATTGTCAGTAGTCGTGTCCTCAGTGTTTTTGTAGAAAAGGAAAGACATTTGTGCCTCTCTGTCTTTAAGTTCCAGAAAAGAGACTTGAAAACAGTTACATACTTTATCGGACTGTGTACATTAGGCCCAAAAATGTCAAGAATACAGAAGGGTTCGAACCAGAAGATCCAGGGCCAGAATGAGGGTAGTAGCTGCTAGCAGCACAGCTATCTGGCATAGGCTGCACTTGTCCCTGGCCTTGGAGGGCTGCAAAATTATTATTGAGGAGAGAGAGGATGAGATCATGGATTTGATGGTTCACTCCTCCTCCTTCCAGTTGCATTAGGATGATGTGGAGGTGACTTCTGAGTCTGACGCCATGCCCTGGAGCCAGGGTCTACAGCATCCTTCCTGCCTCTCCTCCTTTCAGCCCCAGAGAAGACTTTCAGGGGAGTCCTCTCTGTCTTCCTAGTGGGGCACTTTCCTTTTTCTGGAAAAGCGGTAACAAAATCCCACCATGCCCTACAACAAGATAGTGAAGACAGTCTTCCTGTTGAAAACTGAGAGCAGTCAGTGTTTGGACTGCCCTGCGGAGGAGGTTCAGCAGGAGGCTGAGGAAACCATGCATAATCTGTGTTGGTAATAATAAAGCAACCCTTAACAAGGGTATTGGCGGTGCGGGTAGAGACAGTGCCATTTGAGGCAAATATACAGCAGGCAAAAAGAGCCCGCCATGATATCTCACAGTCTGATAAAAGTGTCAGGGAGGGTGAGGACGATGATGGTTATGTGTTGGACAGGACCTGGGTGCTGGATTGGGGTGCTGAAGAGGAGGTAACAACAGAGGGGGAGGGTGGTGGCAGTGGCAGCAATAAAGAGCAGAGGCGATCTATGGCCACAACCTCTCACAGAACTGCCAGGGTCAGATCTGCTTCAGGAACTGGTGATGTTGCTGACATTGTGGGTGCATTAGGCCCAAATCTTGCTAGAGCTAAGCCAAGCTTGGCTGCCTCTAGCTCTGCATGAATATCTCCCTTCTGGCAGTTTTTTACCACACTGCTGAAAGCATTGCCATGTGCAAGAATAAAATAAGCCATGGCCAGTTAAACGCAAACATGGGCACCACAAAGCTCTATTGAACCTCATGAAACAGCATCACCCCATCCTGTGGGCAAACAAAGGTGGCAACCAGTTACTGCAACAAGAGTTTCCTCCTTCTCCAGGTCTCCCTTTCAGAAACCGGGCCACATCCACGGGCATTATGGTGTCTTTCACATGACTGTTATAACTTTCTGCTTTTACTGCTCAGACTCCTCCTCCTCCTCCTCCTCTCTATCTTCAGCCATTGATAATTAATTGTTTGGCCCGGAAACATCTTTACACGCCCAGCAATCAGCTGGTGCGCAAGCTTAATTCTCACCTTACCAAGTTGCTGGCAGTGCAGTTGCTGCCATACCATGTAGTAGAGTCTTTACAGGAAAATGGGCCACAGCACTCTGTTCATAAAATGGCAAGGGTGGGTGCACGTCCAGGTTGTGTTCTAAAGCTCCACCTCCAGAACTATAAATCTCACAAATATTTAGGACAGCACTCCTTAGGTAGTGAAAGATAATGATTTTATTTCATGTTATTTCAGCCGGAATAGGTGGTATGTCAGTTGCAACGTTTCAGGCTTAATAATCGCCCTTCATCAGGCACTCTGAGGACCACACTGTTTATACAGCCGGCGCCGGCTCGACCCGGCGTACTAGCACGCTGCCGTGAGCTGCCTCTTCTCTGGCATAAAAGACTGGCACCTGCACTGTACAGGTGCCTGAGAATTTCTAGTCCTCTCACTCCCTCTACTGTTCCTTCTGATTATTGCAGACTACATTTGCTTTTGATTTCTGGATTGGACTTTGTGACTACGGTTTTGGCTTCTGGCGTTTTTGATATTGTATTCAGGGGCGGATTGAAGATTCAAAGTGGCCCTGGAAAATATGCAAATGGACCCATGTTGTAGGCAGGACTGGTAGGCGGGGTCAGCAAACCGTTAGGCATGGTCATAATGCTCGTTGGTAGGTTCAATACAAACAATGATCCTTTTCATTAGGCAGGTATAATTTACAAGTAAGGTCAGGTTCACATCACGTTTCGTTTTCCTTTCTTCTGATCTGTCAGAAGAACAGAAATTAAGAAAAGAAAAAAAAATCCTTTTATTTTGAGCTGGAGGAAAAGTCCTGTGTGGAAGACTTTTCCTACCATCTAAGGCTACTTTCACACTTGTGTTCGGGGCTCCGCTTGTGAGTTCCGTTTGAAGGCTCTCACAAGCGGCCCCGTCGTACTGCCCCAATGCATTCTGAGTGGATGTGGATCCGCTCAGAATGCATCAGTCTGGCACCGTCTGTCCTCCGCTCCGCTCAGCAGGTGGACACCTGAACGCTGCAAGCAGCGTTCGGGTGTCCGCCTGGCCGTGCAGAGCCAAACGGATCCGTCCAGACTTACAATGGAAGTCAATGGGGACGGATCCGTTTGAAGGTGACACAATATGGTGCAATTTCAAACGGATCCGTCCCCCATTGACTTTCAATGTAAAGTCTGGACGGATCCATCTGACTAACAATTAGACTTAGACTTTTTTAGTAAAATATAATGCAGACGGATCCGTCTGAACGGATACCATCATTTGCATTATATACACTATGCAGTCACTGCCCCCCCCCCCCCCCCCCCACTGTCACATGTACACAATATGCACTATGCAGTCACTGCCCCCACTGTCACATATACACAATATACACTATGCAGTCACTGCCCCCTCTCACATATACACAATATACACTATGCAGTCACTGCCCCCACTGTCACATGTACACAATATGCACTATGCAGTCACTTCCCCCGTCACATGTACACTGTGCACTCAACCCCACTGTCACATATGTACAATATACACTATGCAGTCACTGCCCTCCCACTGTCACATATACACAAATATGGAAGGCTGTGTATATCCCCCAGGCTCCCACACACCGGTGCACGTGCGTTTCCGGTGCCTGTGGTGTTTCCTGCACAGCATCACAGGGCTCCAGATGGCGACCAAAATGGTTGCGACTTTGTAGTCTTGTCGCCATTTGCGCCTAGACCCGCCGCTGCTCTGCCGCTTTCATAAACTGACATACCATCATTTGCATTATAGGAGCGGATCCCTCTGTACAGACACCAGACGGATCCGCTCCGAACGCAAGTGTGAAAGTAGCCTAAAATAACGGATCTCACACGAAAATGCCTACAACGGATATAAAATAAAGTATTTTTTTTATTTTTTATTCTCTGTTGTTCTGACAGATCAGAAGAATGGAAAACAAAACATGATGTGAACTTAGGCAATGTTAACACACCGGTAGGGAGTGATTTCGCTTTCTTGTCATTGTCTGCCCCTCCCCACTGTCACATATACACAATATACACTATGCACTCACTGCCCCCTCTGTCACATACACAATATACACTATGCAGTCACTGCCCCCTCACATATACACAATATACACTATGCACTCACTGCCCCCTCTGTCACATATACATAATATACACTATGCAGTCACTGCCCCCTCACATATACACAATATACACTATGCAGTCACTGCCCCCTCTGTCACATATACACAATATACACTATGCAGTCACTGCCCCCTCTGTCACATATACACAATATACACTATGCAGTCACTGCCCCCTCTGTCACATATACACAATATACACTATGCAGTCACTGCCCCCTCACATATACACAATATACACTATGCACTCACTGCCCCCTCTGTCACATATACATAATATACACTATGCAGTCACTGCCCCCTCTCACATATACACAATATACACTATGCAGTCACTGCCCCCTCTGTCACATATACACAATATACACTATGCAGTCACTGCCCCCTCTGTCACATATACACAATATACACTATGCAGTCACTGCCCCCCCATCACATATACACTATGCAGTCACTGCCCCCTCTCACATATACACAATATACACTATGCAGTCACTGCCCCCTCTGTCACATATATACAATATACACTATGCAGTCACTGCCCCCTCTGTCACATATATACAATATACACTATGCAGTCACTGCCCCCTCTCACATATACACAATATACACTATGCAGTCACTGCCCCCTCTGTCACATATACACAATATACACTATGCAGTCACTGCCCCCCATCACATATACACTATGCAGTCACTGCCCCCACTGTCACATGTACACAATATACACTATGCAGTCACTGCCCCCCCCCCACTGTCACATATACACAATATACACTATGCAGTCACTGCCCCCTCTGTCACATATACATAATATACACTATGCAGTCACTGCCCCCTCACATATACACAATATACACTATGCAGTCACTGCCCCCTCTGTCACATATACATAATATACACTATGCAGTCACTGCCTTCTCTCACATATACACAATATACACTATGCAGTCACTGCCCCCTCTGTCACATATATACAATATACACTATGCAGTCACTGCCCCCTCTCACATATACACAATATACACTATGCAGTCACTGCCCCCACTGTCACATATACACAATATACACTGCAGTCACTGCCCCCTCTGTCACATATACACAATATATACTATGCAGTCACTGCCCCCCCATCACATATACACTATGCAGTCACTGCCCCCTCTGTCACATATACATAATATACACTATGCAGTCACTGCCCCCTCTCACATATACACAATATACACTATGCAGTCACTGCCCCCTCTGTCACATATACATAATATACACTATGCAGTCACTGCCCCCTCTCACATATACACAATATACACTATGCAGTCACTGCCCCCTCTCACATATACACAATATACACTATGCAGTCACTGCCCCCTCTGTCACATATATACACAATATACACTATGCAGTCACTGCCCCCACTGTCACATATACACAATATACACTATGCAGTCACTGCCCCCTCTGTCACATATATACACAATATACACTATGCAGTCACTGCCCCCTCTGTCACATATATACACAATATACACTATGCAGTCACTGCCCCCACTGTCACATATACACAATATACACTATGCAGTCACTGCCCCCACTGTCACATATACAGAATATACACTATGCAGTCACTGCCCCCTCTCACATATACACAATATACACTATGCAGTCACTGCCTTCTCTCACATATACACAATATACACTATGCAGTCACTGCCTTCTCTCACATATACACAATATACACTATGCAGTCACTGCCCCCACTGTCACATATACACAATATACACTATGCAGTCACTGCCCCCACTGTCACATATACACAATATACACTATGCAGTCACTGCCCCCACTGTCACATATACACAATATACACAATGCAGTCACTGCCCCCTCTCACATATACACAATATACACTATGCAGTCACTGCCTTCTCTCACATATACAGAATATACACGATGCAGTCACTGCCCCCTCTCACATATACACAATATACACTATGCAGTCACTGCCTTCTCTCACATATACACAATATACACTATGCAGTCACTGCCCCCTCTCACATATACACAATATACACTATGCAGTCACTGCCCCCTCTCACATATATATTCACAATATACACTATGCAGTCACTGCCCCCTCTGACATATACACAATATACACTATGCAGTCACTGCCCCCTCTGTCACATATTACACAATATACACTATGCAGTCACTGCCCCTCTGTCACATATATACACAATATACACTATGCAGTCACTGCCTTATCTCACATATACACAATATACACTATGCAGTCACTGCCTTCTCTCACATATACACAATATACACTATGCAGTCACTGCCTTCTCTCACATATACACAATATACACTATGCAGTCACTGCCCCCACTGTCACATATACACAATATACACTATGCAGTCACTGCCCCCACTGTCACATATACACAATATACACAATGCAGTCACTGCCCCCTCTCACATATACACAATATACACTATGCAGTCACTGCCCCTTCTCACATATATACACAATATACACTATGCAGTCACTGCCCCCTCTCACATATACACAATATACACTATGCAGTCACTGCCCCCTCTGTCACATATATACACAATATACACTATGCAGTCACTGCCCCCTCTGTCACATATATACACAATATACACTATGCAGTCACTGCCCCCACTGTCACATACACAATATACACTATGCAGTCACTGCCCCCCCCCCTCTGTCACATATACACAATATACACTATGCAGTCACTGCCCCCCCCCCCCACTGTCACATATACACAATATACACTATGCAGTCATTGCCCCTTCTGTCACATATACACAATATACACTATGCAGTCACTGCCCCCACTGTTACATATACACAATATACACTATGCAGTCACTGCCCCCACTGTCACATATATACACAATATACACTATGCAGTCACTGCCCCCTCTGTCACATATATACACAATATACACTATGCAGTCACTGCCCCCACTGTCACATACATACACAATATACACTATGCAGTCACTGCCCCCCCCCACTGTCACATATACACAATATACACTATGCAGTCACTGCCTTCTCACATATACACAATATACACTATGCAGTCACTGCCCCCACTGTTACATATACACAATATACACTATGCAGTCACTGCCCCCACTGTTACATATACACAATATACACTATGCAGTCACTGCCCCCACTGTCACATATATACACAATATACACTATGCAGTCACTGCCCCCACTGTCACATATATACACAATATACACTATGCAGTCACTGCCCCCTCTGTCACATATATACACAATATACACTATGCAGTCACTGCCCCCACTGTCACATATACACAATATACACTATGCAGTCACTGCCCCCACTGTCACATATATACACAATATACACTATGCAGTCACTGCCCCCTCTGTCACATATATACACAATATACACTATGCAGTCACTGCCCCCTCTGTCACATATATACACAATATACACTATGCAGTCACTGCCCCCCCTGTCACATATACACAATATACACTATGCAGTCACTGCCTTCTCTCACATATACACAATATACACTATGCAGTCACTGCCCCCACTGTCACATATACACAATATACACTATGCAGTCACTGCCCCCACTGTCACATATATACACAATATACACTATGCAGTCACTGCCTTCTCTCACATATACACAATATACACTATGCAGTCACTGCCTCCACTGTCACATATACACAATATACACTATGCAGTCACTGTCCCCACTGTCACATATACACAATATACACTATGCAGTCACTGTCCCCACTGTCACATATACACAATATACACTATGCAGTCACTGCCCCCTCTGTCACATATATACACAATATACACTATGCAGTCACTGCCCCCACTGTCACATATATACACAATATACACTATGCAGTCACTGCCCCCACTGTCACACATATACACAATATACACTATGCAGTCACTGCCTCCACTGTCACATATACACAATATACACTATGCAGTCACTGTCCCCACTGTCACATATACACAATATACACTATGCAGTCACTGTCCCCACTGTCACATATACACAATATACACTATGCAGTCACTGCCCCCTCTGTCACATATATACACAATATACACTACGCAGTCACTGCCCCCACTGTCACATATACACAATATACACTATGCAGTCACTGCCCCCACTGTCACATATATACACAATATACACTATGCAGTCACTGCCCCCACTGTCACATACACAATATACACTATGCAGTCACTGCCCCCCCCCACTGTCACATATACACAATATACACTATGCAGTCACTGCCCCCCCCCCCCCCACTGTCACATATACACAATATACACTATGCACTCACTGCCCCCTCTGTCACATATACACAATATACACTATGCAGTCATTGCCCCTTCTGTCACATATACACAATATACACTATGCAGTCACTGCCCCCACTGTTACATATACACAATATACACTATGCAGTCACTGCCCCCACTGTCACATATATACACAATATACACTATGCAGTCACTGCCCCCTCTGTCACATATATACACAATATACACTATGCAGTCACTGCCCCCACTGTCACATATATACACAATATACACTATGCAGTCACTGCCCCCACTGTCACATACATACACAATATACACTATGCAGTCACTGCCCCCCCCCCCCACTGTCACATATACACAATATACACTATGCAGTCACTGCCTTCTCACATATACACAATATACACTATGCAGTCACTGCCCCCACTGTTACATATACACAATATACACTATGCAGTCACTGCCCCCACTGTTACATATACACAATATACACTATGCAGTCACTGCCCCCTCTGTCACATATATACACAATATACACTATGTAGTCACTGCCCCCACTGTCACATATACACAATATACACTATGCAGTCACTGCCCCCACTGTCACATATATACACAATATACACTATGCAGTCACTGCCCCCTCTGTCACATATATACACAATATACACTATGCAGTCACTGCCCCCACTGTCACATATACACAATATACACTATGCAGTCACTGCCCCCACTGTCACATATACACAATATACACTATGCAGTCACTGCCCCTCTGTCACATATATACACAATATACACTATGCAGTCACTGCCCCCTCTGTCACATATATACACAATATACACTATGCAGTCACTGCCCCCACTGTCACATATACACAATATACACTATGCAGTCACTGCCTTCTCTCACATATACACAATATACACTATGCAGTCACTGCCCCCACTGTCACATATACACAATATACACTATGCAGTCACTGCCCCCACTGTCACATATACACAATATACACTATGCAGTCACTGCCCCCACTGTCACATATATACACAATATACACTATGCAGTCACTGCCTTCTCTCACATATACACAATATACACTATGCAGTCACTGCCCCCTCTCACATATACACAATATACACTATGCAGTCACTGCCTCCACTGTCACATATACACAATATACACTATGCAGTCACTGTCCCCACTGTCACATATACACAATATACACTATGCAGTCACTGCCCCCTCTGTCACATATATAAACAATATACACTATGCAGTCACTGCCCCCTCTGTCACATATATACACAATATACACTATGCAGTCACTGCCCCCACTGTCACATATACACAATATACACTATGCAGTCACTGCCCCCACTGTCACATATATACACAATATACACTATGCAGTCACTGCCCCCACTGTCACATACACAATATACACTATGCAGTCACTGCCCCCCCCACTGTCACATATACACAATATACACTATGCAGTCACTGCCCCCCCCCCCCCCACTGTCACATATACACAATATACACTATGCACTCACTGCCCCCTCTGTCACATATATACACAATATACACTATGCAGTCATTGCCCCTTCTGTCACATATTCACAATATACACTATGCAGTCACTGCCCCCACTGTCACATATATACACAATATACACTATGCAGTCACTACCCCCTCTGTCACATATATACACAATATACACTATGCAGTCACTGCCCCCACTGTCACATACATACACAATATACACTATGCAGTCACTGCCCCCCCCCCCCCCCCCCCCCCCACTGTCACATACAGTGGAGGAAATAATTATTTGACCCCTCACTGATTTTGTAAGTTTGTCCAATGACAAAGAAATGAAAAGTCTCAGAACAGTATCATTTCAATGGTAGGTTTATTGTAACAGTGGCAGATAGCACATCAAAAGGAAAATCGAAAAAATAACTTTAAATAAAAGATAGCAACTGATTTGCATTTCATTGAGTGAAATAAGTATTTGAACCCTCTAACAAAAAAAGACTTAATACTTGGTGGAAAAACCCTTGTTTGCAAGCACAGAGGTCAAACGTTTCTTGTAATTGATGACCAAGTTTGTGCACATTTTAGGAGGAATGTTGGTCCACTCCTCTTTGCAGATCATCTCTAAATCCCTAAGGTTTCGAGGCTGTCTCTGTGCAACTCTGAGCTTGAGCTCCCTCCATAGGTTTTCGATTGGATTAAGGTCCGGAGACTGACTAGGCCACTCCATGACCTTAATGTGCTTCTTCTTGAGCCACTCCTTTGTTGCCTTTGCTGTATGTTTTGGGTCATTGTCGTGCTGGAACACCCATCCACGACCCATTTTCAGTTTCCTGGCAGAGGGAAGGAGGTTGTCGCTCAGGATTTCACGATACATGGCTCCGTCCATTTTCCCGTTTATGCGAATAAGTTGTCCTGTGCCCTTAGCAGAAAAACACCCCCAAAGCAAAATGTTTCCACCCCCATGCTTGACGGTGGGGACGGTGTTTTGGGGGTCATAGGCAGCATTTTTCTTCCTCCAAACACAGCGAGTTGAGTTAATGCCAAAGAGCTCTATTTTGGTCTCATCAGACCACAGCACCTTCTCCCAGTCACTCTCTGAATCATTCAGGTGTTCATTGGCAAACTTCAGACGGGCCTGCACATGTGCCTTCCTGAGCAGGGGGACCTTGCGAGCCCTGCAGGATTTTAATCCATTGCGGTGTAATGTGTTTCCAATGGTTTTCTTGGTGACTGTGGTCCCTGCTAATTTGAGGTCATTAACTAACTCCTCCCGTGTAGTTCTAGGATGCTTTTTCACCTTTCTCAGAACCATTGACACCCCACGAGGTGAGATCTTGCGTGGAGCCCCAGAGCGAGGTCGATTGATGGTCATTTTGTGCTCCTTCCATTTTCGAACAATCGCACCAACAGTTGTCACCTTCTCTCCCAGCTTCTTGCTAATGGTTTTGTAGCCCATTCCAGCCTTGTGCAGGTCTACAATTTTGTCTCTGACATCCTTGGACAGCTCTTTGGTCTTTCCCATGTTGGAGAGTTTGGAGTCTGCTTGATTGATTGATTCTGTGGACAGGTGTCTTTTATACAGGTGACTAGTTAAGACAGGTGTCCTTAATGAGGGTGACTAATTGAGTAGAAGTGTCTAACCACTCTGTGGGAGACAGAACTCTTAATGGTTGGTAGGGGTTCAAATACTTATTTCACTCAATGAAATGCAAATCAGTTGCTATCTTTTATTTAAAGTTATTTTTTCGATTTTCCTTTTGATGTGCTATCTGCCACTGTTACAATAAACCTACCATTGAAATAATACTGTTCTGAGACTTTTCATTTCTTTGTCATTGGACAAACTTACAAAATCAGTGAGGGGTCAAATAATTATTTCCGCCACTGTATACACAATATACACTATGCACTCACTGCCTTCTCACATATACACAATATACACTATGCAGTCACTGCCCCCACTGTTACATATACACAATATACACTATGCAGTCACTGCCCCCACTGTTACATATACACAATATACACTATGCAGTCACTGCCCCCACTGTCACATATATACACAATATACACTATGCAGTCACTGCCCCCTCTGTCACATACAGACGTGGACAAAATTGTTGGTACCCTTTGGTCAATGAAAGAAAAAGTCACAATGGTCACAGAAATAACTTTAATCTGACAAAAGTAATAATAAATTAAAATTCTATAAATGTTAACCAATGAAAGTCAGACATTGTTTTTCAACCATGCTTCAACAGAATTATGTAAAAAAATAAACTCATGAAACAGGCATGGACAAAAATGATGGTACCCCTAGAAAACACAGAACATAATGTGACCAAAGGGACATGTTAATTCAAGGTGTGTCCACTAATTAGCATCACAGGTGTCTACAACCTTGTAATCAGCCATTGGGCCTATATATATGGCTCCAGGTAATCACTGTGTTGTTTGGTGATATGGTGTGTACCACACTCGACATGGACCAGAGGAAGCAAAGGAAAGAGCTGTCTCAAGAGATCAGAAAGAAAATTATAGACAAGCATGTTAAAGGTAAAGGCTATAAGACCATCTCCAAGCAACTAGATGTTCCTGTGAGTACAGTTGCACATATTATTCATAAGTTTAAGATCCATGGGACTGTAGCCAACCTCCCTGGACGTGGCCGCAGGAGGAAAATTGATGACAAATCTAAGAGACGGATAATCCGAATGGTAACAAAAGAGCCTAGAAAGACTTCTAAAGAGATTCAAGGTGAACTTCATGCTCAAGGAACATCAGTGTCAGATCGCACCATCCGTCGTTGTTTGAGCCAAAGTGGACTACATGGGAGACGACCAAGGAGGACACCATTGTTGAAAACGAATCATAAAAAAGCAAGACTGGAATATGCCAAACTACATGTTGACAAGCCACAAAGCTTCTGGGAGAATGTCCTGTGGACAGATGAGACAAAAATCGAAGTTTTTGCCAAGGCACATCAGCTGTATGTTCACAGACGAAAAAATGAAGCATATCAAGAAAAGAACACTGTCCCTACTGTGAAACATGGAGGAGGCTCTGTTATGTTCTGGGGCTGCTTTGCTGCGTCTGGCACAGGGTGTCTTGAATCTGTGCAGGGTACAATGAAATCTCAAGACTATCAAGGAATTCTAGAGAGAAATGTACTAGCCAGTGTCAGAAAGCTTGGTCTCAGTCGCAGGTCATGGGTCTTGCAACAGGACAATGACCCAAAACACACCGCTAAAAACACCCAAGAATGGCTAAGAGGAAAAAATTGGACTATTCTAAAGTGGCCTTCTATGAGCCCTGACCTCAATCCTATTGAGCATCTTTGGAAGGAGCTGAAACATGCAGTCTGGAAAAGGCACCCTTCAAACCGGACACAACTGGAGCAGTTTGCTCATGAGGAGTGGGCCAAAATACCTGCTGAGAGGTGCAGATGTCTCATTGACAGTTACAGGAAGCGTTTGATTGCAGTGATTGCCTCAAAAGGTTGCGCAACAAAATATTAAGTTAGGGGTACCATCATTTTTGTCCATGCCTGTTTCATGAGTTTATTTTTTTACATAATTCTGTTGAAGCATGGTTGAAAAACAATGTCTGACTTTCATTGGTTAACATTTATAGAATTTTAATTTATTATTACTTTTGTCAGATTAAAGTTATTTCTGTGACCATTGTGACTTTTTCTTTCATTGACCAAAGGGTACCAACAATTTTGTCCACGTCTGTATATACACAATATACACTATGCAGTCACTGCCCCCACTGTCACATATACACAATATACACTATGCAGTCACTGCCCCCTCACATATACACTATGCAGTCACTGCCCCCTCACATATACACTATGCAGTCACTGCCCCCACTGTCACATATACACAATATACACTATGCAGTCACTGCCCCCACTGTCACATATATACACAATATACACTATGCAGTCACTGCCCCCACTGTCACATATATACACAATATACACTATGCAGTCACTGCCTTCTCTCACATATACACAATATACACTATGCAGTCACTGCCCCCTCTGTCACATATATACACAATATACACTATGCAGTCACTGCCCCCACTGTCACATATACACAATATACACTATGCAGTCACTGCCTTCTCTCACATATACACAATATACACTATACAGTCACTGCCCCCACTGTCACATATACACAATATACACTATGCAGTCACTGCCCCCTCTCACATATACACAATATACACTATGCAGTCACTGCCCCCTCTGTCACATATATACACAATATACACTATGCAGTCACTGCCCCCTCTGTCACATATATACACAATATACACTATGCAGTCACTGCCCCCACTGTCACATATACACAATATACACTATGCAGTCACTGCCTTCTCTCACATATACACAATATACACTATGCAGTCACTGCCCCCACTGTCACATATACACAATATACACTATGCAGTCACTGCCCCCACTGTCACATATATACACAATATACACTATGCAGTCACTGCCTTCTCTCACATATACACAATATACACTATGCAGTCACTGCCTCCACTGTCACATATACACAATATACACTATGCAGTCACTGTCCCCACTGTCACATATATACAATATACACTATGCAGTCACTGCCCCCTCACATATACACAATATACACTATGCAGTCACTGCCCCCACTGTCACATATACACAATATACACTATGTAGTCACTGCCTTCTCTCACATATACACAATATACACTATGCAGTCACTGCCCCCTCTGTCACATATATACACAATATACACTATGCAGTCACTGCCCCCACTGTCACATATACACAATATACACTATGCAGTCACTGTCCCCACTGTCACATATATACACAATATACACTATGCAGTCACTGCCCCCTCTGTCACATATATACACAATATACACTATGCAGTCACTGCTTTCTCTCACATATACACAATATACACTATGCAGTCACTGCCTTCTCTCACATATACACAATATACACTATGCAGTCACTGCCCCCACTGTCACATATACACAATATACACTATGCAGTCACTGCCCCCTCTGTCACATATATACACAATATACACTATGCAGTCACTGCCCCCTCTGTCACATATATACACAATATACACTATGCAGTCACTGCCCCCTCTGTCACATATATACACAATATACACTATGCAGTCACTGCCCCCACTGTCACATATATACACAATATACACTATGCAGTCACTGCCCCTCTGTCACATATATACACAATATACACTATGCAGTCACTGCCCCCTCTGTCACATATACACTATATACACTATGCAGTCACTGCCCCCTCTGTCACATATACACAATATACACTATGCAGTCACTGACCCCTCTGTCACATATATACACAATATACACTATGCAGTCACTGCCCCCTCTGTCACATATATACACAATATACACTATGCAGTCACTGCCCCCACTGTCACATATACACAATATACACTATATATAAAATAATGTCGCACTCGAATGAGGGGGGGATCCAAGCAGAGGTGCTCCCACTAACAGACAACACCCAGTCTGAAAAAATGGAGTAGATGAATAAAATGGAAGTGGGGCACACTCTTTTAAGTAAAGGGATCTTTATTAACAGTCTATACAATAATTAAACAATGGGTTTATGATACAATAGTAGATAAAAGAGAAGATAGTGGCCCTATAAAATGAGATAAAAATATATTAAATCACAATCGAAGATCCCAATTAATACACTAAAATATTCCATATAATATTCAATAAATGATCGGTATAAATTGTGTATTAGCATAAAAAATCTTGCACTGATATTTATAAAAGCATCCGGGGAATAAATAAGGATTCCTGACTAAAACCAGTCTTTTGTAACTCAATTAATGACTGAGCAAAGTCTTTCCTGATGCAGATAGTTTGTATGCAATAAGTTAGTAAATCTGCAACATTGTATCGATACACTTGTATGTGCTTATTCAAATTCCAAGCAATGTAGCTTTCAATAGTTCAGATAATAGCGTAATAGCTATAGAGGCATACAGCGGCGTCCCGCTGTGTTTGGAAAAGAAGCGATCGCTTGTGTGGAATCTGTGCAATCTTATCCGGAGGTCTTTGGACCTGACGATGAGTCCTCGACTCGGTACGGTCAGCTTGTGAAGTCCCGGTCTCAAGGGCTGTTACTGAATTGTAGCGTCAGTCAGGTTATGTTCCACGTGGTCTTTGGCGTCTCCGATGACGCAGTGAGTTGGCTTTTACAATTGCTTCTTCTTGTAACAGTGTCCAGACCTTACCGGAGTTGCAATGTCCTTACTGTCCTTAAGGGGGATTTACACCAGACGCGTTTCGGGGCTTTAGAGTATTGACCCCTTCCTCAGTGGTCAACCACTGAGGAAGGGGTCAATACTCTAAAGCCCCGAAACGCGTCTGGTGTGAATCCCCCTTAAGTTAGTAAATGTTGCAGATTTACTAACTTATTGCATACAAACTATCTGCATCAGGAAAGACTTTGCTCAGTCATTAATTGAATTAAAAAAGACTGGTTTTAGTCAGGAATCCTTATTTATTCCCCGGATGCTTTTATAAATATCAGTGCAAGATTTTTTATGCTAATACACAATTTATACCGATCATTTATTGAATATTATATGGAATATTTTAGTGTATTAATTGGGATCTTCGATTGTGATTTAATATATTTTTATCTCATTTTATAGGGCCACTATCTTCTCTTTTATCTACTATTGTATCATAAACCCATTGTTTAATTATTGTATAGACTGTTAATAAAGATCCCTTTACTTAAGAGTGTGCCCCACTTCCATTTTATTCATCTACAATATACACTATGCAGTCACTGCCCCCACTGTCACATATACACTATATACACTATGCAGTCACTGCCCCCTCTCACATATACACAATATACACTATGCAGTCACTGCCCCCTCACATATACACAATATACACTATGCAGTCACTGCCTCCACTGTCACATATACACTATGCAGTCACTGCCTTCTCTCACATATACACAATATACACTATGCAGTCACTGCCCCCACTGTCACATATATACACAATATACACTATGCAGTCACTGCCCCCTCTGTCACATATACACTATGCAGTCACTGCCTTCTCTCACATATACACAATATACACTATGCAGTCACTGCCCCCACTGTCACATATATACACAATATACACTATGCAGTCACTGCCTTCTCTCACATATACACAATATACACTATGCAGTCACTGCCCCCACTGTCACATATATACACTATATACACTATGCAGTCACTGCCTTCTCTCACATATACACAATATACACTATGCAGTCACTGCCTCCACTGTCACATATACACTATGCAGTCACTGCCTTCTCTCACATATACACAATATACACTATGCAGTCACTGCCCCCACTGTCACATATATACACAATATACACTATGCAGTCACTGCCCCCACTGTCACATATATACACTATATACACTATGCAGTCACTGCCTTCTCTCACATATACACAATATACACTATGCAGTCACTGCCCCCACTGTCACATATACACTATATACACTATGCAGTCACTGCCCCCTCTGTCACATATATACACTATGCAGTCACTGCCCCCACTGTCACATATACACTATATACACTATGCAGTCACTGCCTTCTCTCACATATACACAATATACACTATGCAGTCACTGCCCCCACTGTCACATATATACACAATATACACTATGCAGTCACTGCCTTCTCTCACATATACACAATATACACTATGCAGTCACTGCCCCCTCACATATACACAATATACATTATTCAGTCACTGCCCCCCCCCACTGTCACATACACAATATACACTATGCAGTCACTGCCCCCCCCCCACTGTCACATACACAATATACACTATGCAGTCACTGCCCCCACTGTCACATATACACAATATACACTATTCAGTCACTGTCCCCCCCCCCACTGTCACATACACAATATACACTATGCAGTCACTGCCCCCACTGTCACATATACACAATATACACTATGCAGTCATTGCCCCCTCTGTCACATATACACAATATACACTATGCAGTACCTGCCCCCTCTCACATATACACAATATACACTATGCAGTCACTGCCCCCTCTGTCACATATACACAATATACAGGGCCGGTTCTAGGTGAAATGGGGCCCTGGGGCGAAAACCAATAAGGCCCCCCCCCCCCCCTCCCCCATGACACTTGATGACTTTTACAGAAGAAACTGTATATTGTGTGGCACAGTGTAGAGGTATACTGTATATTGTGGGGCACAGTGTAGCGGTATACTGTATATTGTGGGGCACAGTGTAGCGGTATACTGTATATTGTGTGGCACTGTGTAGCGGTATACTGTATATTGTGTGGCACAGTGTAGCGGTATACTGTATATTGTGTGGCACAGTGTAGGCTATGTGTGTATGACATAAACATATTTCATATGAACACTTACAATTACTTGGCTTGGCCCTTGGGGATCTCGGACGCCACTTCCACACTTTGGCCGGGGGCCCGGCGGAGCTGATGTTGTGTTTTATCCTAATAAAAAAGATTTCATAATAAGAATTTGGAGAAGGGGCAGAGGGATAGCAGAGCAGGGAGAGGCTGGTGCTGCTACTAGGGGGTCATACCATTGGGGAGTAATAAAGCCCACCATAATGCCCCCCAGTAGAAATAATTCTCCTTATAATGTGACAGTGCAAAAATACCCCCTTGTAATCCCCCCAGTTGAGCTAATGTCCCCATAGTGCGTCCATAATGTGCCAGTATAAAATACCCCTATATAGTGACCCCAGTAAATGCCCCCATAGTGCTCCTCTCCCCCCTAGTGCCCTCCATAATGTACCAGTATAAAGTGCCCGATATATAGTGCGCCAGTAGATGCCCTCAGTATCCCCCATAATTTGTAAGCATAAAATACCCCTTCTCAGTGCCCCCGTAGTAGTCCTCTCCCCCCTTCCCCATAGTACCCACCACAATGTGTCCCAGTATAAAATGCCCCTATACAGAGCCCCCATATAAAATAACTGTTCTTTGTGGCCTCAGTAGATTCCCCTATAGTGCCACCAATAATGTGCCAGTAAGAAGTGCCCCCATAGATGTCCCCCAATAATGTGCCAGTGAAATGTGCCCTCATAGATGCCCCTTAATCATGTGCCAGTAGCCTGAGCCACCCATCAACATGTGCCAGTAGCCATAGGCGCCCCCCCTATCATGTGCCAGTAGCCATAGGGCCACCCTATCATGTGCCAGTAGCCATAGGCGCCCCCCCATCATGTGCCAGTAGCCATAGGGCCCCTCTATCATGTGCCAGTAGCCATAGGGCCCCCCTATCATGTGCCAGTAGCCATAGGGCCCCCCTATCATGTGCCAGTAGCCATAGGGCGCCTCTATCATGTGCCAGTAGCCATAGGCCCCCCCTATCATTTGCCAGTAGCCATCAGTATTGTACAGAAAAAAAAAAAAAAAAGGAAAAAAACACTTTTATACTTACCTCCTTGGCAGCGATGCGATGCAGGCCTCTTCCGGCCTGTGTCCCGCGCTGTGTACGGCTCAGGGCTCAGGCGGCCTCTGATAGCAGGGCTCCAGACAAAAAAAAAAATACCTAGTAGCCATTGGCTCCTGAACTGAAAAATTTAGGAGCCAAATTAAATTTTTAGTCGCCAAATCGAAACCGAATGAAAATGTTGGTATCGTGACAACGCTACGCCGATCAGATCGGCGTAGGGTTGTTTCAATACCAAAATTTTGATTCGCTTTCATCACCATAAAAAAGTATTGCGATACTCAATACCGCTCAAAAAAGCCACGTGCATTTCGCATTTTATGAAACGTTCGGCCCATAATAGAACAGTCCTATCCTATTTTTTGAGGTGACAAAAAAATGGCGAATGCTCACCGCATAGGAGATATTTTTTAATAATTTAATAGTTTGGACTTTTCGGACGCAGCGCTATGTAATATGTTTATTTATTGTATATATTTTTTATATGTAAAATTGGGAAACGGGGGATTTAAACTTAATATTTTAGAGTACTTTAACACTAGCGTTTTTCTTTTTCGGCATAGAGTTCGGTCACAGGGGCTCAATACCGGAAAAGAACTGATCCGTCATATCCCCATGCATTCTGAATGGAGAGAAATCCGTCCAGGATGCATCAGGACGTCTTCAGTTCAGTCATTTTGACCGATCAGGCAAAAGATAAAACCGCAGCATGCTACGGTTTTATCTCCGGCGAAAAAAACAGAAGACTTACCTGAAGGACGGATCCGGCATTTTTCCCCATAGGAACGTATTAGTGCCAGATCCGGCATTCAAAATACTGTAATGCAGGATCCGTCCTTCCGGTCTGCGCATGCCGGTAAAAATGTGTAAAAAGATACAAGACGGATCCGTCTGTCCGCATGACAAGCGGAGAGATGGATTCATTCTTGCAATGCATTTGTGAGATGGATCCGCATCCGGATGCATCTCATAAATGCTTTCAGTCACATCAAGATCGGCGGATCTGGCAGGCAGTTCCGACGACGGAACTGCTTGCCGGATCACACTACCGCAAGTGTGAAAGTAGCCTTAGTGTTTGTTTTATTTTCACTTACTATTAGCTCCCTTAGGGGCTGGAACCCTTGTCCTATTCACCCTTAGGCCCCTTTCACATGGGTGAGATTTCTGCGCGGGTGCAATGCGTGAGGTGAACGCATTGCACCCGCACTGAATCCGGACCCATTCACTTCTATGGGGCTGTGCAGGTGAGCGGTGATTTTCATGCATGCTCTATATTCTGCGTTTTCATGCAATGCAGGCCCCATAGAAGTTAATGGGGCTGAGTGAAAATCGCATTGTATCCGCAAGCAAGTGCGGATGCGGTGCGATTTTTCACGCTTGGTTGCTAAGATGAAAGTCTATTCACTGTGTTATTTTCCCTTATAACATGCTTATAAGGGAAAATAATGGCATTCTTTAATACAGATTGCTAAGTAGAAGGTCAATATAATAAACATTATATACACCCCAGTATAATAAACATTGGTGGCGCAGTGTGCCCCCCCCCCAATATAATAAGCATTGAGTGCGCCCCCCCAGTATAATAGACATTGAGTGCGCCCCCCCAGTATAATAAACATTGAGTGCGCCCCCCGTATAATAAACATTGAGTGTGCCCCCCCCAGTATAATACACATTGAGTGCCCCCCCCCAGTATAATAAACATTGTGTGCCCCCCCCAGTATAATAAACATTGAGTGTGCCCCCCCAGTATAATAAACATTGAGTGTGCCCCCCCAGTATAATAAACATTGAGTGCGCACCCCCCAGTATAATAAACATTGAGTGCGCGCCCCCCAGTATAATAAACATTGAGTGTGCGCCCCCCAGTATAATAAACATTGAGTGCGCGCCCCCCAGTATAATAAACATTGAGTGCGCGCCCCCCAGTATAATAAACATTGAGTGCGCCCCCCCAGTATAATAAACATTGAGTGCGCCCCCCAGTATAATAGACATTGAGTGCGCCCCCCCAGTATAATAACATTGAGTGCGCCCCCCGTATAATAAACATTGAGTGCGCCCCCCAGTATAATAAACATTGAGAGCGCCCCCCAGTATAATAAACATTGAGTGCGCCCCCCGTATAATAAACATTGAGTGCGCCCCCCAGTATAATAAACATTGAGAGCGCCCCTCCAGTATAATAAACATTGAGAGCGCCCCTCCAGTATAATAAACATTGAGAGCGCCCCCCCCAGTATAATAAACATTGAGAGCGCCCCCCTCCAGTATAATAAACATTGGTGGCGCAGTGGGCAGTGCCAATGAGGGTTAAAAAAATAAATAAAAATTAACTCTCCTCCAATTGAACGCATAGATGCCAGTCTCCTGTTCTTTCTTTAGGACCTGTGGTGACATCACTGTGGTCATCACATGGTACATCATATGATCCATCACCATGGTAATGGACCATGTGATTAGCTCAGTGACGTCACCACAGGTCCTGAAGAAAGAACAGGAGACCGGCAGCTGCGCGATCAATTGGTAGAGGTGAGTTTTTTTTTGTTGTTTTTTTTTTAACCCTCATTGGCACTTCCCACTGCGCCACCAATGTTTATTATACTGGGGGGGGGGGGGCGCTCTCAATGTTTATTATACTGGGGGGGTGCACTTAATGTTTATTATACTGGGGGGGCGCTCTCAGAGTTTATTATACTGGGGGGCGCTCTCAATGTTTATTAAACTGGGGGGGCGCACTTAATGTTTATTAAACTGGGGGGAGCGCACTCAATGTTTATTATACTGGGGGGCGCACTCAATGTTTATTATACTTCCCACTGCGCCACCAATGTTTATTATACTGGGGGGGGGGCGCACTCAATGTTTATTATACTGGGGGACACACTCAATGTTTATTAAACTGGAGGGGCGCACTCAATGTGTATTATATTGGGGGGGGGGGCGCACTGCGCCACCAATGAAGATAACTGACGTGTTAATACAAATACAGGAGGCGGGTGCCCGAATGAAATAGCCGGCACCCGACCTCTATGATAGGGGGCTGCGATCAGCGGTAGTTAACCCCTCAGGTGCCGCTCCCTGTCATAGAGGTCGGGTGCCGGCTATTTGATTCCGGCACCCGCCTCCTGTATTTGTATTACAGGTCAGTTTTCTTCATTGGTGGCACAGTGGCCACAGCCCCTCCCCTCCTCCTCCCATCTCTCTTCTTATTGGCGGAGGCGGCGGCAACAGCAGCACAGGGGGAGGGAGAGAGCCCTCCTTGCCTCTATGGAAGCGCCGGCCCTGCCTAAAGTTAGTTGCGGGCCGGCGCGGGGGGCCTCTAAGGACTCGGGGGCCCGGGGGCAATTGCCTCTATGGAAGCGCCGGCCCTGACAATATACACTATGCACTCACTGCCCCCCCCCCCCCCCCCCCACTGTCACATACACAATATACATGTTGCAGTCACTGCCCCCCCACTGTCACATATACACTATGCAGTCACTGCCCCCACTGTCACATATACACTATATACACTATGCAGTCACTGCCCCCTCTGTCACATATACACAATATACACTATGCAGTCACCTCCCCCTCTGTCACATATCCACAATATACACTATGCAGTCACTGCCCCCCCGACTGTCACATACTTAATATACACTATGCAGTCACTGCCCCCCCCCCCCACTGTCACATACACAATATACACTATGCAGTCACTGCCCCCCCCCCCCCCACTGTCACATACACAATATACATGTTGCAGTCACTGCCCCCCCATTGTCACATATACACTATGCAGTCACTGCCCCCACTGTCACATATACACAATATACACTATGCAGTCACTGCCCCCACTGTCACATATACACAATATACGCTATAGGGCTGCAACGATTAATCAATGTAATCGATTATATTCGATAACTGGATTCGTTGTCGACGAATCCAGTTATCGAATAATCGCCGATTCGTTGCTATTCGGGCGGGCGGGCGGTCGCTGCATCTTTATTTTACCTTTTTACAATGACGCTCCCGCTCCTGTAACAGCCAGGCAGAGCGGACGGCGGCGTAACGTCACTCACTCACGTGACACGCCTGCTCCGCCTCCTTCATTCATGAAGTGGGCGGAGCAGGCGCGTCACGTGATTGAGTGACGTTACGCCGCCGTCCGCTCTGCCTGGCTGTTACAGGAGCGGGAGCGTCATTGTAAAAAGGTAAAATAAAGATGCAAGCATCGGGGCCGGGGCTGTTAGGGGGAAGGGGGAGGGGGGATCTGTCTATGGCACTGCTATGGGAAGGGGGGGGTCTGTGTATAGCACTGCTATGGGGAGGATCTGTGTATGGCACTGCTATGGGGAGGGGGGTCTGTGCACTGTTATGAGGAAAGGGATCTGTGCACTGTTATGCCCATAACAGTGCACATATCCCCCTCTCCATAACTACGCCGTCCACAGACCCCCCTCTCCATAACTACGCCGTCCACAGACCCCCCTCTCCATAACTACGCCGTCCACAGATCCCCCATAATAGTGTCGTCCACAGATCCCCCATAATAGTGTCGTCCACAGATCCCCCATAATAGTGTCGTCCACAGATCCCCCATAATAGTGTCGTCCACAGATCCCCCATAAGTGTCGTCCACAGATCCCCCATAAGTGTCGTCCACAGATCCCCCATAAGTGTCGTCCACAGATCCCCCATAAGTGTCGTCCACAGATCCCCCATAAGTGTCGTCCACAGATCCCCCATAAGTGTCGTCCACAGATCCCCCATAAGTATCGTCCACAGATCCCCCATAAGTGTCGTCCACAGATCCCCCATAAGTGTCGTCCACAGATCCCCCATAAGTGTCGTCCACAGATCCCCCATAAGTGTCGTCCACAGATCCCCCATAAGTGTCGTCCACAGATCCCCCATAATAGTGTCGTCCACAGATCCCCCATAATAGTGTCGTCCACAGATCCCCCATAATAGTGTCGTCCACAGATCCCCCATAATAGTGTCGTCCACAGATCCCCCATAATAGTGTCGTCCACAGATCCCCCATAATAGTGTCGTCCACAGATCCCCCATAATAGTGTCGTCCACAGATCCCCCATAATAGTGTCGTCCACAATTTGTTTTAATATGGCCTTTGAACATAATTTTTCAAGTAAGATCATATAAACCTCTCTGTTTTGTAATTTTGTCGTTTTTTCCGATTAATCGATTAATCGTAGTAATTAATCGGCAACTAATCGATTATTCAAATAATCGTTAGCTGCAGCCCTAATACGCTATGCAGTCACTGCCCCCCCCCACTGTCACATACACAATATACACTATGCAGTCACTGCCCCCCCATCACATATACACTATGCAGTCACTGCCCCCTCTGTCACATATACACAATATACACTATACAGTCACTGCCCCCCCACTGTCACATACACAATATACACTATGCAGTCACTGCCCCCCTGTCACATATACACAAATATGGAAGGCTGTGTACTCTGCCTGCATTTGTGGGAGGGACGGAGGGCCTTTATATCCCCCAGGCTCCCACACACTGGTGCACGTGCGTTTCCTGTGCCTGTGGCGTTTCCTGCACAGCATCACAGGGCTCCAGATGGCGACCAAAATGGTTGCGACTCTGTAGTCTTGTCGCCATTTGCGCCTAGACCCGCCGCTGCTCTGCCGCTTTCATAAACTGACATGGCACGTGCTGCTCTCAACAATACAGGGGAGAAGGAGGCAGTCCCTCCCCCCTGTACTGCTGCTGCCACCAATGGGCTGATAGCAGGGAGGAGGAGGGGGGGGGGCTATGGCCACTGCGCCACCAATGAATATCGTTTATGCTTAATACAAACGCAGGCTGCGGGTGCCGAGCATATCCCATACCCGGCACCCAGCCTCTATGACTGCGTGCTGCGATCCGCCGCTATTGACCCCTCAGGTGCCGCAGCCTTCGTTTGTATTAAGCATAAACTATATTCATTGATGGTGCAAAGCACCGCACCCCCCCCCAACCCCAGTATTATAAATTAGAATCATTGTTGGTGCAGTGTGCCCAACCCCCCCCCCCCAAGTATTATAATCATTGGTGGTGCAGTGCGCCACCAACACCCCATTCCCCAAGTATTGTCATTGGTGGCAGTGGCAGTTCCGATCGGAGTCCCAGCAGTGTAATCCTGGGGCTCCGATCGGTTACCATGGCAGCCAGGACTCCCTGCTGCTGTGTGCACAAAGCACAGAGCAGCAGGGACAATGTGAGGTCCTATTCACCCTGATAGAGCTCTAATAGGGTGAATAGGACAAGTGATGAAAGATCCCAGGTTCTAGACCCTGAGGGGGTAAATAGGTATTAAAATAATTAAATAAAAAGTAAAGAAATAAGAAAAAAATAAGAAAAAAAAAAATTAAGTTTAAATCACTCCCTTGCCTAATTTTAAATATAAAATATATAAATAATAAAACAAAATCATATCGCCATGCCCGAAAAAGTGCAAACTATTAAAATATAAAAAAAATCTCCCATGCGGTGAATGCCATAACAGAAAAAAAAATGCAATTTGCTATTTTTTTGTCACCTTGTCCCGACAAAAATTAGGATCGGACTGTTCTATTATGGTCCAGACGTTCCATAAAATGTGGAATGCACGCGTTTTTTTTGGTGTTTTAGTTTAGTGTATATTGTGTATATGTGACAGAGGGGGCAGTGACTGCATAGTGTATATGTGATGGGGGGGGCAGTGACTGCATAGTGTATATTGTGTATGTGACAGTGGGGGGGGGGCAGTGACTGCATAGTGTATATTGTGTATATGTGACAGTGGGGGCAGTGAATGCATAGTGTAAATTGTGTATATGTGACATTGCTGGCAGTGACTGCATAGTGTATATTGTGTATATGTGACAGTGGGGGCAGTGACTGCATAGTGTATATGTGACAGTGGGGGGGGCAGTGACTGAAACATGTATATTGTGTATGTGACAGTGGGGGGGGGGCAGTGACTGCATAGTGTATATTGTGTATGTGACAGTGGGGGGGGGGGCAGTGACTGCATAGTGTATATTAAGTATGTGACAGTGGGGGGGCAGTGACTGCATAGTGTATATTGTGGATATGTGACAGAGGGGGCAGTGACTGCATAGTGTATATAGTGTATATGTGACAGTGGGGGCAGTGACTGCATAGTGTATATGTGACAGTGGGGGGGGGGCAGTGACTGCAACATGTATATTGTGTATGTGACAGTGGGGGGGGGGGGCAGTGAGTGCATAGTGTATATTGTGTATATGTGAGAGGGGGCAGTGACTGCATAGTGTATATTGTATATATGTGACAGAGGGGGCAGTGACTGCATAGTGTATATTGTGTATATGTGAGAGGGGGCAGTGACTGCATAGTGTATATTGTGGATATGTGACAGAGGGGGAGGTGACTGCATAGTGTATATTGTGTATATGTGACAGAGGGGGCAGTGACTGCATAGTGTATATAGTGTATATGTGACAGTGGGGGCAGTGACTGCATAGTGTATATGTGACAGTGGGGGGGGCAGTGACTGCAACATGTATATTGTGTATGTGACAGTGGGGGGGGGGGGGGCAGTGAGTGCATAGTGTATATTGTCAGGGCCGGCGCTTCCATAGAGGCAAGGGGGGCAATTGCCCCCGGGCCCCCGAGTCCTTAGAGGCCCCCCGCGCCGGCCCGCAACTAACTTTAGGCAGGTCCGGCGCTTCCATAGAGGCAAGGGGGGCTCTCTCCCTCCCCCTGTGCTTCTGTTGCCGCCGCCTCCGCCAATAAGAAGAGAGATGGGAGGAGGAGGGGAGGGGCTGTGGCCACTGTGCCACCAATGAAGAAAACTGACCTGTAATACAAATACAGGAGGCGGGTGCCGGAATCAAATAGCCGGCACCCGACCTCTATGACAGGGAGCGGCACCTGAGGGGTTAACTACCGCTGATCGCAGCCCCCTATCATAGAGGTCGGGTGCCGGCTATTTCATTCGGGCACCCGCCTCCTGTATTTGTATTAACACGTCAGTTATCTTCATTGGTGGCGCAGTGCGCCCCCCCCCCCAATATAATACACATTGAGTGCGCCCCTCCAGTTTAATAAACATTGAGTGTGTCCCCCAGTATAATAAACATTGAGTGCGCCCCCCCCCAGTATAATAAACATTGGTGGCGCAGTGGGAAGTATAATAAACATTGAGTGCGCCCCCCAGTATAATAAACATTGAGTGCGCTCCCCCCAGTTTAATAAACATTGAGTGCGCCCCCCCAGTTTAATAAACATTGAGAGCGCCCCCCAGTATAATAAACTCTGATAGCGCCCCCCCCCCCCCAGTATAATAAACATTGGTGGCGCAGTGGGAAGTGCCAATGAGGGTTAAAAAAAAACAACAAAAAAAACCTCACCTCTACCAATTGATCGCGCAGCTGCCGGTCTCCTGTTCTTTCTTCAGGACCTGTGGTGACGTCACTGAGCTAATCACATGGTCCATTACCATGGTGATGGATCATATGATGTACCATGTGATGACCACAGTGATGTCACCACAGGTCCTAAAGAAAGAACAGGAGACTGGCATCTATGCGTTCAATTGGAGGAGGAGAGTTAATTTTTATTTATTTTTTTAACCCTCATTGGCACTGCCCACTGCGCCACCAATGTTTATTATACTGGAGGGGGGCGCTCTCAATGTTTATTATACTGGGGGGGGGGCGCTCTCAATGTTTATTATACTGGGGGGGCGCTCTCAATGTTTATTATACTGGGGGGCGCACTCAATGTTTATTATACTGGGGGGCGCTCTCAATGTTTATTATACGGGGGGGGCGCACTCAATGTTTATTATACTGGGGGGGCGCACTCAATGTTTATTATACTGGGGGGGGCGCACTCAATGTTTATTATACTGGGGGGCGCGCACTCAATGTTTATTATACTGGGGGGCGCACACTCAATGAACTCAATGATTTACTGTCAGTCCCTCCCCTCCTCCTCCTCCTCTTTTCTCATTGGTGGTCAGCGGCAGCCGCGCACAGTGGGGAGGGAGGGACTCCCTCCTTCTCCACTGTGTCGGCTCAGGAGAACATGGTGCGCGCAGAGAGCGCGATCATATCGCGGTCCGGCGATATGCACAAAATCCATATCGTGGCACAAATTGATATCGCATATCGCCTATATCGCCCACCTCTATTCAACACATGAACATTTGCATACGTATACTCACATATTAAAGTCCCTCTATAATAATGGCAATGATTAATATTATGAGGTAACTGAAATGGATAAAGCCTGAGTAAGCGATCTCTCCCACAGGTGTCCACAACTCTCAATAAGTAACTGCGGAATATAAAAAAAATATCATAAATAAGTTGCACAATCCTTATATCATAATGTATCATCTACAATGACTCGAGTGTCGCCAGACAAGGGTAGCAGCAAATTGTGCGCCATCCACTACATACCTCAGTTAATCATTCCTGAGGTCACTCTAAATTCTATGTTTAACCCTTTAGGTTTGAGTGTATCCAAGCGATGGATCCACCTCAATTTGCATTTTTTTTTATGAGGGACACCCTGTGTTCCCCCCTCTTTGGCATGGCCTTTATGTTTGTACTCACTGAAGTGTGAGCGGTCTGTGGAACCACGGGCTGGATTCCTGCTGAGAGCACCCGCTGCAAATAGAATCTGTCCTGGAACCCAAAATAATTGCACCCTAGTGTAAGTTCCAAGAGATCCAGAAGAAAGCGTTTACTCTGTACAGAATATGTAGATACTTCTAGTGCCCTACCCACAGCTTGCAATCCCTCTCCATGGTCAATGGATGTATAGAGGGACACTATATCAAATGACGCCAAAATACTACCATCTGGTACTTTAAGGCTGGTTTCACACGGGCGTGACGGATTTGATCCGGATGCGTTCAGGGTGCGTTCAGTGAAAATGTTGCGATTTTGACACTAAAACAAGTCAGTTTTGTCTGCGATTGCGTTTAGTTGTTCAGTTTTTTCCGCGCGGGTGCAATGCGTTTTGATGCGTTTTTCACGCGCGTGATAAAAAACTGAAGGTTTACAAACAACGTCTCTTAGCAACCATCAGTGAAAAACGCATCGCACCCGCACTTGCTTGCGGATGCAATGCGTTTTTCACGCAGCCCCATTCACTTCTATGGGGCCTGTCCTGCGTTACAAACGCAGAATATAGAACATGCTGCGGTTTCAAAGCATTGCAGAAGTGATGCGTGAAAAAAAACGCTCATGTACACAGCCCCATTGAAATGAATGGTGCCGGATTCAGTGCGGGTGCTATGCGTTCACGTCACGCATGGCACCCGCGCGGAAATCACGCTCGTGTGAAAGGGACCTAACTGTTGATATCTTCTCCAAAAAATCGCCTGTGTCCCTGACATATGATTTTGCCCCAATAGCAAATTCCCTTAATGCTCTGTCCAAAAATATAGCAATATTGGACAGGATAGATTCCCTCCCCGAAATAATCGGGCGTCCTGGAGGATTATCTAAACTTTTATGTATTTTAGGCAATACATATATCAAAGGGACAACAGGCGACTTGACAATCAAAAATTCTTTCAGTTGTTTGTCTATAATCCCTTCCTTTTCAGCTTTTGTTAGTATCACCTCTATCCTCTTGGCTATGTCAAACTTAGGATCCCTCTTTAACAATTCATATGTGTCTCCTGTCTGTAATTGACGTTCTATCTCTTGAACGTATTTGGATGTGTCCATCACCACGATCCCATCGCCCTTGTCCACGGGTTTTATGATGAGATCGTGGTTATTGGACAACCCCTGCAACACATGCATTTCCTCAGTAGTAATATTGGGTTTAGTTAATGGGGTACCACGTAGCTCATCCTTAAGCTCAGTGATAGCCCTCTTAACACACTCAATGAAGGACTCCATGACATATGAATTAATCAAAGGTGTAAAATCACTTTTAGCATACAAATCAGATAGCTTCAAAGTCAGTGGATCTCCCTGTGCACAGGGCACCACATCTTCTCTGTTACCAGCCGAGTTGGAGTCGAACCACACCCTCAGTTTTAAAGCCCTGAAGAAGCGGTTCAAGTCCAACTCTAGCTGGAACCAATCCATTTTAGACTGTGGACAAAATGACAACCCCTTGTTTAACACTTTCATTTCCGTAATATTTTACTCATATGATGATATATTTACCACTCCATTATGTGGACTTATTTCTTTCTCCGTATTTTGGAAGTCATTTGTCTCTGTCGACGTTGTGGCTTGTTTCTTCCGGGATCGATGGTGACGACATCCTCCCCTCCTTGTACGGTTTCCGTGGGGGGGGGGACATCTGTCTCCTAAAAAAGTAACGAACCAACTTGTTGGTATTCAGCTCATTTTCCCCTCGTATCACCCTTGGAATCCTGAAACTTCTTATAAGGTGTTTTTGGATATGTCCTTGTGTTATTTTGTGTCTCCTCCCATACATATACTCATCCAGTCTTATAATCCTGTTCTTATTATAACCATCTTTATCACCATGTTATAACCATCTCGATACGATTTTGCACGTTTTGTATCCTCCAATTCATTGTGCATTTTAGATAAAAAATATTGTTGCTTTTGCATAAAGGCCACCCACTCATCTGCTGTAGTATTGCTTCTCAATGAGTTTTCAAGAACTTGCGTCCTCTCTTTAGATGCCAGCACATCCTTCTGCAGATATTCAATATTAAGGAGAATAATATCAAGTGCATATTTGTTAGAAATGGCCTCTAATTTAGCACGAAATTCAGCATCTTGTGTAAACATATTAGGTTTCATCAGTGTCCATATCCCTCTCTGGATCCAGTTATGTTTATGGTATTGTGCCAGTGTTAACAAATGTAATTCAAGCAAAAGATTATTTTTTTGTCACTTTCTCATAGTCCCTTTTGAGATTGGTTACCGAGGGTTTTTTCCATTTCAGTTACCTTATAATATTAATCGTTGCCATTATTACAGAGGGACTTTAATATGTGAGTATATGTATGCAAATGTTCATGTGTTGAATATACCGGGTAGTATTCCCAGGAGGTCACATAGATTGTGGTCAATACCATATCTAATATAGTCCTCAATAAATACAGGTAACAATTATAATGATTATGTCATTCAGGCCGAGGTCAATACAAGGTTTTATTGCTGCTTCTAGTGAATACAGCGCTTTGATGTATAGAGAATCTTGGGTAACATGAAGATGCTGCGTGATGTAATACTGATGGTTGACCAGGTTTCCAGACTTGGTAACTTTGGTGCTCCTTCGGTGTTCACCCTGTTGCAGGCGTGGGGTGCAGGGCATGCGCGTGTTGCAGTGTTGGTCCGCCCTGGGTGCCGGGTTTGTGATGCGCTGCGATGGTGGCGCAGTGAACAGGGAGACACGACGAGTTGGGGGGAACGCTCCATCTTTAATGTAGCTCTATGAGAGCATGCTGCGAGATTGGCCTGCCTCTAACACCAGGTCATGACGCATGGCGGTATGAGGGCAGTGCAGGCGCAGTGTACAGAGAGACATGCCGAAATGGGGGAACTCTCCATCTGTGATATAGTGCCGTGAGAGCATAAGGTAACTGAATTCTATGGATTCCTGTGTTGCGGTTTTCTTACAGGTGTGAATTATGTTGGAGCAAGCCATGGATGTTTTAATCACTATCACTATTTGGGAAAACATGAAGCACTATAAAATTGAAGACAATCGTGAAAATATGATACACTATACCTGCACTATGAATTATCACAAGATAATTAATAGTTTTGTATGAGTTTTTATATGCTCCAGTATGGAATTAAACAGGAAATTAGCACTGATTACTTCCTGACATGTTCCTATATATGCACAGTCACTTTATTATGTGTTTCACTTGGCTTGATAATGGCTCTGTGAGAGAGCTGAAACGTTGCCTGTATCAACATGTGTTGAATATATTTTAGTATTTTTTCATTTTTTTATCTAAGCAGTGCTGCGTTACATTTATTTAGAATATATATATACACATACATATCGGATATCACTGCGTCCCAAAATATCTGAAGTAGTAAAAAATTTATTACTATTTAAAATAATTTCCTTTGTGGTGAACGCGTTGAAATGAAAATTAAAAACACGATTTGCTGTGTTTTAGTCACAACATGTTTTAGTCACATGTTTTTTTCAGGACCCATTGAAAATGAATGGGTACAGATCTGGTCCAGATCTGTTCCGCAAAAAAATGGAACAGATCAGGAAAGAAACAACGGACGTGTGAATGGACCCTTATCTGATATTGATGACTTATCCTGAAGATAGGTAATCAATATCTAGAACCAGGACAACCCCTTTAATGTTCTTTTATGATGGACCTGTGTTTCCAATAAAATTTTACAGGATTAGAAAAAAAATTTGAATTTTTTTAATTCCTTTTTTTTGTGTGATTTGTAGGAACTTTTAGCCATACCCTCCAGTGCTCTACTTTTACGGCTACCCAACACCTCTTTGCCCACCGTTCTCTCAGTCATCTTTTGGTTAACATAATTACCTTAAGAGGTTCCAGCCCTGTTAGTGTCAATCTAGAAGTTGATTTCAAGGCAGAAAGTCAAGACCTAGATCTCCAGAGAGGCCCTGACTACTGTAATGCTAAGTGAGTATTAATATAGATTTATTCACCTGGTACGTGTTTTTATACTTTCTAAAATGTTTTGCTGGCCAACAGTGGCTGTAGGGCTGCATAATGAGGTACTTCAGATTATGTTATACATAGGAGGCTGTAAAACGGGTAAGTAATCTCCTTTTTGCATTTCACTGAAATAGATCACTATACTTTTTTTTACTGTATAGAAAGCATTGTCTGTTGTGATTTCCTACTCAGATGTATCATAAAAACAAACATATACCATGTGGTATCTGGTTTTCCACCATATAATGGCATGAACCAGAACTTCCATCTGAGGTGTATTTGTCACAATGAAAGAAGAGAGAGAGGACGGCGCCTCATGTGTGGTATTGCTGACAATATTATTGCATATGCATAGTCACAACAGCTGTATAGGCTCTTGCTGGTATATATCCCGACCAGCATACGGGTGCTTGGCTGCGGCCTGGGTTCCTGCCTGCGCCCAAAAACCGTACAGGTGCTGGAGTGGAAGTAAAACTTGTACCGAATAAAAACAGATGAACCTCTTCTGCGGGCGCTGCCAAGGATACCATTTAGATGAGGCGTGTAGTTTAAAATGGCTTTAATTCGTCTACGCGTTTCAGGGGTGAATTACCCCCTTCATCAGGACAGTAAAACCTTTTACTGTCCTGATGAAGGGGGTAATTCAGCCCTGAAACGTGTAGTCGAATTAAAGCCATTTTAAACTACACGCCTTAACTAAATGGTATCCTTGGCAGCGCCCGCAGAAGAGACCACTTGGATAACTCCAATAAATATCCCTAAAACACTGTGTAACATAATAGATCAGAGATGTTTAAATTTATTTGCATCCTAGCCAAGGAGTAAGCCATATCCACTTATCAGTTGCCCTTTTACAGAATCACGTGCATGACATACCGTAAATGGCTAAAAATTCTAGGTCAAATTACTAATGTCACACAGCAGAAAAGACACTGGTTTGAAGCACAGTGCACCTAAAAAGCCCATATACATTGATGAATGTGGGTGTTTGTTCATAGTAATAACGATACCAGTAAATTTCTATTATCTATTATTAGTTATAATGTCTATCATCCCGAAACTGTGCATGAAGAGCATGGCGCACATGCAGGTATCTATAAAAGTAAATACGCGGGAGTATTTATTATGATGATTATTATTATTTAAGCGCCATTTATTCCATAGCGCTGTACATATGAAAAGGGGTATACATACTTAATACAGACAATTTCACTAATCATAAACGATCCGAGAATTTCGGAGACGGATCGGAGAGCACTTAAATGACATTCGAAATGGTGCAGATACCCCCATTGCACGTCACATTGCCTCAACCCACGAAAATGACTTGAATTCAATTCATTTTTAGGGGATTGAAGTAGTGAGAAGATCTGTGAGAGGTGGTGACTTTGATAAGAGTACTACAGAAGGAAGCACAATGGACCTTCAGGCTACGTACAGTGCGTCCCAAGGGGCTCAATGAATTTATTTATTTTACCTGCTTTATCTGATATGGTCATTATAGACCCGCTGTGAAGGGTGTGCTTTATAGATGTATATCTGGGAGTGCTCCTGTGTAGTTACCTATAATCCATCAATTTGAATAAAGATCAACTTGTCTAGGGTTTGTTTATCTGAACAGGCCCTTCTTCATATATACAATCTCTGACAGCCCTCCCACTGCCGTTCGGTTTGTGGGTGTAGGGGTGTCAGTGTAATATAACATCACTTATTCCATGTATAGTCACGTCTTGTGTATTCAGTATTTGATGCCTACCTGCTGCGTTATTAATCACCGATGTATTCCTGTTTATCTTCAGTGTTTTGACACTCGTTTTGGTCCGTCCCTGGAGTGGGCTGCTGACATAGGGGCAGTGGTTTGCCATAGCAACCGCATGTCTAGCCCCTTGTTTGGCCGCCAGGGGGATGAGCTCCACCTTTGATGGCAGTGTCCTAAGTCTCACGGCCATCCTAGCGCCGACGTTGCCGCCTCCACATGTGAGAGGGGCAGCGCTGTTCGTCAGTGTTGTCTGTCTAAGCCCTTAGCTCCTGATGATTTACCCTAAAGAAATGCGTTGAGCATACAATGGGCGGTATATAGGCATATACAGACTGTAGCTGCTAGGTGTAGGGCCCTGTGCCGTTCCGGGTACTGAATTACCTGTGTGAGGGTGACATTACTAGGGAAGTTAATAGGAGGATTTGCAGTGTGAGCGTGTAATAATGCTTTCATTGAACACTGTATACAGCATTTTTGCCCACTCCTCTCTCTGCAAATAGTGGTGTCCCCTCTGTGCTCGGTTTTTCTTTCTTTATTTGTGGAAGCATCACATCATTAAATTGGTGGATGCGCCACAATTGATAGGGGTTTATCACCTTGCAAGCTTATTTCTGGCACAGATATAACCTTTATGTACCCCGTACAAAGTGATAGGGGTGGGAATACTCTCTGACCAGAATTAGTGCCAATTTTTACATATATAGCTATACAAGGCATAACCCTTATTGTGAACATTAGTTTGCATAGGAATTCACTCTCGTTCCAATTTTTTAAGGTGTATTAATAAAGTTAAACTTTTTAATATATACACATATACAAACGTTCTGTTGTTCAGTGATAAGTGTTTAGAGGTGAACGTAATCCAATTACAATACAGACCAAAAGTTTGGACACACCTTCTCATTCAAAGAGTTTTCTTTATTTTCATGACTATGAAATTTGTAGATTCACACTGAAGGCATCAAAACTATGAATTAACACATGTGGAATTATATACATAACAAAAAAGTGTGAAACAACTGAAAATATGTCATATATTCTAGGTTCTTCAAAGTAGCCACCTTTTGCTTTGATTACTGCTTTGCACTAGGGCTGAAACGATTATTCGAATAACTCGATTAAATCGAGTCAAAAAATTCATCGATGCAGTTTCCCTGCATCGAGTAATCGTTACATCACATGATCACGGAGCGGGAGTGAAATTAAGCGTCTCACTCACCGCTTCCGTGTCCTCCGGAGGCCAGAGAGGCAGGACTTTGCGTAATGCGCAGTTGTGCTCATACATCATCAGCATGCTGGCTAACGATGTGCGTCTGACGTCACTTAAGGTCCCAGTTAGGGGTGGGCGGTATAGGCGATATGCGATATGAATTTGGGCCACGATACGGATTTTCGCCATATCGCCGGACCGCGATATGATCATTTTCTCCTGAGCCGGCCGGCACAGCGGAGGGAGGAGGAGGGAGTCTCTCCCTCCCCACTGTGCGTGGCTGCCGCTGAACACCAATGAGGACAGAGTAGGAGGAGGAGGGGAGGGACTGTGGCCACTGCGCCACCAATGAATGTGCCGGCCATATCCCACAGGGTCCCCCTCCTCTCCCCCATCATTGGTGGCAGTTTGCAGTTCCGATCGGAGCCCCAGCAGTGTAATGCTGGGGCTCCGATCGGTTACCATGGCAGCCAGGAGTCACGCTACTGAAGCCCTGGCTGCCATGGTATGTTAGTGAACAGAGAGCAGCGCATTATACTCACGTGCGCTGTGGCCGCCGGTCGATCCTTCTTCTGTCTGTACGGCGGATTGCTTACAGCATTAGCAATGCGCCGCACAGACCTATGAGAAGGAGCGACCGGCGGCCACAGCGCACGTGAGTATAATGCGCTGCTCTCTGTGAGCCAGCGCTTGATGGTTTTTGTGACTGCACTTAGGGACACTTTGAAAGTTTTCCCAATTTTTCAGACTGAGTGACCTTCATTTCTTAAAGTAATGATGGCCACTCGTTTTTCTTTACTTAGCTGCTTTTTTCTTGCCACAATACAAATTCTACCAGTCTTATCAGTAGGACTATCAGCTGTGTATCTACCTGACTTCTCCACAACGCAACTGATGGTCCCAACCCCATTTATAAGGCAAGAAATCCCACTTATTAAACCTGACAGGGCACACCTGTGAAGTAAATACCATTTCAGGTGACTACCTCTTGAAGCTCATCAAGAGAATGCCAAGAGTGTGCAAAGCAGTAATCAAAGCAAAAGGTGACTACTTTGAAGAACCTAGAATATGACATATATTTTCAGTTCTTTCACACTTTTTTGTTATGTATATAATTCCATATGTGTTAGTTCATAGTTTTGATGCCTTCAGTGTGAATCTACAATTTTCATAGTCATGAAAATAAAGAAAACTCTTTGAATGAGAAGGTGTGTCCAAACTTTTGGTCTGTACTGTATATCTCAATCAGTGAATTGTTAATACAATCATGAACTGTCATAAGAGATATCCAAAAGGGATGTATACGTAATTTGGCTACAGAGCTTTTACTAGCTGGCAATTTCAATTTCACCACCATGGGAGCATGATTCTGAGGGCCATATTGGATATCTACCAGATGTAAGTATGTGGAGGCCGTACCAAACATATAGTCAATTCTAGATGGCGCTTCACATGATGGTGTAAAGCATGAGTATGTTCTCTGGCCAGGGTGATATTCCCTTCACATGTCAACCCACCTCATCTCGGCAACCAGCCTGGACAACATAGTGGGCGAGGGTTGCAATATCACTCAATCCATCTCTGCATTAAACCTATCCAGGTGGCACAATATTGAAGTCCCCCATGCATAACATTTTAGCTTCAGGGATACAAATCCTACAGCTGCTTATAGGGTTGAAACATTGGCAGGAGGTGGTATATACATATTTATCATTACATATGTGGAGCAGTTAACCTGTAGGATACCAGCAGCATACATGTACGGCACTGATATCCGGGACAGAAATACCAGTGCCTTAGTACTACGGCTCTCTGATCAGGCGGGCGCAGGAGCGGCAGGGGTCCGTTGGTCACTGATGGCCAGACCCCTGCTGTATGCGCCGGCAGCTGTGAAACCATGCCTGCACATTAACCCCTTCACAGCCGCGCTAAGGGCTGAGCGCAGCACGTGCAAATCCTGCCGGGTGCGGGTGGCCATCTGGTCTCCACCCTGCTGTGACGGGACCCGGTGGCAGGGAAGGCAGCCCGATGCCTCCCTTAGGCATCGTGGCTACCTTTCATGGCACCCTGTGAGATCCAGCCCCCTGGATCTCAGACAGGCTGGCTGAAGTATATTACAGTATGTAATACACTTGCATCCAATGCATCACAATACAGAAGTATTGTGATGCTTTGTAAAATAAAGTTTTCCCCCCCAAAAAATTTAGATTCAAGCAAAAAAAAAAAAAAAAAAAGTCCTTTTCCCAAAATAAAGTTAAAAATAATTGTAACAATAGGGAAAAAAAGAAAAGTAGACATATTGGGTATCGTTGAGTCCGTATCGACCGGCTCTATAAAAATATCACATGGCCTAACCCCTCAGGTGAACACCGTCAAAAAAGTAAAATAAAATAAAAACTACATTTTTTTTGTCACCTTACATCACTAAAAGTTCAACACCAAGAGATCAAAAAGGCGTATGCCCCCCAAAATAGTACCAATCTAACCGTCACCTCATTCCGCAAAAAATGAGACCCCAAGACAATCGCCCAAATAATACAAAAAACTATGGCGCTCAGACTATGGAGACACTAAAACATGATTTATTTTTGTTTCAAAAATGTTATTGTGTAAAACTTAACCCCTTCGCGCCCCGCGCTGGGCGAGTGTTTAAAGATGGCGCCCACTGCGGGCGCAATAGCCGCAGGTGGCCGTCTGCTTCTTTTAGCAGACACTCGTGTAGCAGGCGCAGAACTATAAAGTGCCTTTTGGGATGTGGTGTTAGAAGAATTTTTATATCTCTGACTTTTTGACTAACCAGACTGTTTGTCTGTTACTCTGTAATTCCTCTAGTGCCATTCTATGGAAACAGCAGATTTAAAGAGCACACCAAATGCTTGAAATAGCTTCTTTATTAACTTCAACTTTTCATATAGAACACTGCCGCCTCCGCAGCAGATACATAACACGTGTTGAATAAAGTATCCTAAAATGGTGGCATGCATAAGATTGTGGTTCAACTGTTCAATCTTGTCATTCAACTTCAAGTTATTTAAGCACTTTATGATCTCTTTGAGAGATATATCTGAGGTCTAACTAATAGTTCACTTGCTGAATGTGGTCGCAATTTGCAGTATGCAGTTAGCAGTAACTATTTGCAGATTGGTTGATTATGATCTGGTATGGTTGTATGCAATTTGGATTGCAATATGGAATTTGGTTGCAGTTGTTTGTATGGTATTTGTAGTTTGCAATTGGTGGAAGTGTAAGTAAACACACATATAACTGGTTCAGTATACAGTTCTAATCACTATAATTAACAGTAGGAACATTATATAACTGTTTTAAATTCCTATTGTGGCCTCTCTGCTTCCATAAAACATAGCTCTTAGTGGAGTGAATGTCTGTTCATCTTCTGTCTCTGGTGAATAATTATTTCTAGCAGCTCCTGCTAGGGGTATTTCCCACACAGGCTGTGTGTGAGGCTGGCTGTGATTGGTCAAAACTCTTGCCGTGTCTGAGGCTGGCTGTGATTGGTCAAGACTCCTGCCCAGCAACAACAGTTTAACTCTGTTCTTTCTGTTTCTGCTGAGTCATTGAGCTTACCTTACATTATATAATTAATCTTAGAGGCATGTTATCTTTTCTGCTTCTGTGAAAACAATATATAACAGTTATATGACATTCAAGCATGAAGTCACTGTAAACTCTGCTTTTGTCTTTAACACAACAATATAGGAACTGTATTAAGGTTATTGGCATGTTTAGCTGTATAAACATATAAGCTATATTACCAACCTAGGACAGGTCCCTAGGACAGGTCTTAGCTGGCCAGCTACACTCCCACCAAAATTACCTATAATTCTATGTTCTTAGTGGTAGGACTTGAACATGAATTTGAGGAATTTTACATTAGGTCCTCAACTTCCAAGTGTCTTATCACTTTCAAGAAGTACAACTAACTTCTGTATATTCCAACTTGAGTGGAGTAGTGAGACGTTTTCCTTTTTTGTCAAGTTTTGAGTTTCCTATTTGTAACAACACTCTTCTTACTAGTCTGTCTTCATCCTTTTGAACTTCTAGAACTTTGGCCAATTTCCATTGACTGCTAAGTAAATCTTCTTTCACTAACACTATGTCACCAACTTGGAGATTTCTTCTGGGTGTTTGCCATTTACTTCTTAGCATCAGATTGGCTAAGTACTCTTTTCCCATCTAATCCAAAACTGTTCTGATAGATATTGAACTTTTCACCATCTTATTTTGCAAATAAATCCTTTTTTGTAAACTTGCCAGGTGGTAGCCGTATGTAATCAGACTTAAAGTGAAGTAGATGGTTGGGAGTTAAAGGGTCCAAACTTGTTGGACCGTTGATGTTATCAACTGTAAGTGGACGACTGTTAACAATAGACATTACTTCATAGAATAAGTTCCTAAGTGAAACATCATCTATTCTTCCAGCATTCTTTTTCAACACTAAACTTAACACATTTCTTACAGTTCTGATTTGTCTTTACCAAACTTCTCCTGTATGGCTTGCATGTGGAGCATTCGTGTAAAAATCAAACAGTTTCTCTAACAAATACTCAGTTACTTTTTCTTTATCAATCTTTTTTAGAGCTTTCTTCAATTCATTCTTTGCTCCTTGGTCAGATCTAAGCTCTCTGACAGTACCTCTAATGGCTATGGAACATCTCAAGGCGTTGATGAATGCATCAGTTGACATATCCTCTAACATTTCCAGGTGAATTGCTCTGGAGCTCAGACATGTAAATATTAGTCCATATCTCTTGTACTTCTTGTGGTTCTGTTTGGTGATGGATGGGCCAAAACAATCCATTCCGCTATAAAGAAATGGTGGTGATGGGTTTATACGATCTGCCGGTAAATTTGCCATTCTTTGTTGTTCTGTAGGTCTACGTGCCTTTCTGCAGACTACACATTTACTTATATACTTTGTTATAACTTTGCTTCCTTCCACTATCCAGTAACCACCTTCTCTCAAACAGCTTTGGGTAAATCTTCTTCCCCAGTGCAAGGATTTGTTGTGGTAGTGATCAATAATCAATCTTATGACGGTATAGTTTTTGGATGGAATTGCTGGATGCTTCACTCTGCCAGTTAACGATGCATTTTCCAGTCTCCCTCCCACCTTCAGTATACCATCCTGCAGAACAAGATTAAGCTTGTAACAATGGGTGGTTGTTTGAAAGCCTTTTAGGTTCTTGACTAAGTCTCTTCAACTCTTCACTGTAGAATCTCTGTTGAATGAGTCTTTTCCCCTCCCCCACGACAGCACCTTAGAGAGATGGCTCCGCCCCAGGACAGGAAACCTGCAGCATAAAAAGGTGGAGCCGCTCTCCCACCCCAGTGAGGTTTCCTGTCCTGGTACGGGAGCCTGCAGTTGGTCGTCCTGACCTGGAAGCCCTGGTAGATGCCGGAGGGTCAGCGGCGGCGAGTTGTACCTGCCTTGTCATTCCTCGCCCACAGGTGTCGGGTGGCAGGAGAGAGGTGACGGAGATCCTGGTCCACAGGGGCCAGGATGGTCCCTCAGGCGAGGAGGACCGCACCAACGGGTTGAGTGTGGCCAGAAGGCCCCAAGATGCTGCAGATCAGCCAGGACGCCACCGGATGTAGACGCTGGATAATGGCGTCCAGACAGGAAGTGCGTTCCATGCGTTCCACGGCCGTGTGCTTCCGTTCAGGTGACCGGAAGTTCGGCATCCCGGCAGTTTTAAAAAGCCCTATTCAGGTATGAGTGCTCTTGGGTTATTTGGATCCCCGGTGACTGAATTCAGGGTGCCAGAGGAAAGGTGGACCAGGTTCTGTTCCAGTGGTGTCTGTGGCGTGGTGGGTCTGCAGGAAACTGTGTATCTCTCAGGTGAGAGGGGCACTTGGTGGCAGAGGGTAACTTTGGCAATGTTTTATCAGTGCAGGTTTACCTTCTATTATGGATGAAGAAAGGAGGTCTGAAAGTGCAGATATTGAGATCCTGTCGCCAGTATTGTGAGTCCTAATGTTGGTCCTTAAAGGGTTTAGGCGGTTTCCTTAGATATGGGTATGTTCCTTTTTCTTAGACTGTTCCTAAGAAGGTGGTGGCCAAGAAAAAGAACAAGGAATGCCCTATCTGCAAGTACTCGCTGTCTTATTCTTACACTAAGAAGCTCTGTCAGCAGTACATTGAGAAGACGGTGGCTGAGGAGACTCCAAGTCTTCTGAAAGATCTAAAATCTATTATGTCCGAAGTGAAAAATTTCCCTTAAAGCCAGGAAGAGGAGAAGAGCGGTGAGGCAGGATTCTGACGTGGAATTAGAAGATAGTGAATCTCTCTCCGGGGATGAGGACTTCTGAAGATAACACAAGAGAAGGGAAGTTCTTATTTCCAGCAGAAGATACGGAAAAATTGTTAAAAGTTATCCGATCTACCCTGAAGTTGGAGGATACCAGAGACGATAGATCTGTAGAAGATGTCGTGTTTGAGGGGCTTAGGGAAAGGAAGCCTAGATGTTTCCCTGTCCATAGATCTATTTCTGTGGTGATAGAAAAAGAGTGGAAAAAGCCAGATAAAAAGCCATTTATTTCTAAAACCTTTAAACGGAAGTACCCTTTTGAGGAAGAGGCTTCTACATCTTGGGACAAGGCCCCAAAACTGGATGTAGCCATTTCTAAGATTCCTAAGAGATCCTCCTTGCCTTTTGAGGATATGGGATTTTTAAGGGACCCCTTAGATAAGAGAATAGATTCTTCTCTTAAGAATTTGTGGGAATCTTCTGCAGCTGCTTTCAGGCCTAGTATAGCTGCCACTGTTGTTGCGAGGTCTATGTCACTGTGGTTAAATAGGCTGGAGGGGCAGATTAGGGATAAATGCCCTAGAGAGCAGTTGTTAGCGTCTATACCCACTTTCCAGAAGGCAGCGGACTTTATTGCGGATGCCTCGGTGGACGCGGTGAGGCTGGAAGAAAGAGCCGCATCCCTTTCCAATTCTGCGCGACGTGCTTTGTGGCTTAAAAATTGGAAAGGGGGAGATATGCCATCCAAGCTGAGGCTATGTAGCATCCCCTGTGATGGCCAGTTTCTTTTCGGGTCTGAACTTGACTCTTTACTCGAAAAAGCGGCAGATAGGAAGAAAAAATTTCCCCAGGAGTCTTTCACTCAGTTCAAGCAGTATAAACGGCCCTTTCGGAACCCGTAAAGATTTCAGAATAAGAAGCAGACGGGGGATAGAGAGCAGAGAGCAAGGCCTGATCCGGAAGTAAAGGTTTTTTGATTAGATCAGCCACAGCTCGTACGGGAAAACAGGGAAAGCAATGACGCCATGATCCCAGTAGGAGGAAGATTAAAATTCTTCCTTCCTGCTTGGGAAGAGATGGCAGGGAAATGGTTGATAGGTCTTCTGTGGGAGGGTGTAAGATTGGAGTTCTTGAGATACCCCGCAGAAAGATTTGTGATTTCAAGATCTTCTCTCGTAATGCTGCAAGAAATAAAATAAAAAAATTAACAAGCAATAAGGTGTTAATTCCTGTCCCAGAGTCAGAGCTAGGGAACGGTTTCTATTCCACCCTGTTCCTAGTGAAGAAACCAGATGGGTCATACCGGACAATAATAAATCTCAGATACCTGAACAAGTTCCTGAAAGCCAGAAAATTCAAAATGGAAACTATCAGGTCAGCAATATATCTTTTATCTCCAGGCTGTCATATGGCGGTTCTGTATTTAAAAGATGCTTACCATCATATTCCGATTCATCCAGAGCACCAGAGATTCCTCCAGGTGGCTGTAAGAACCGAGTCGGGTCTTCTTCACTATTAGTTCCAGGACTTCCCTTTGGCCTTTCCATTGCCCCTCGGATCTTTACCAAGGTAGTGGTGGAGATGGCTTCCTTCATCAGAAGGGAGAACATCACGTTTTTGCCTTAGCTGGACGATTTTCTGGTGGTGGCCCAATCTCAGGAGGCGTGTGTCAGGGCACTGAATCGGGTGATGGAGGTGCTTCAGTCCCTGGGGTGGCTGTTAAATGTCCAGAAGTCCAGGATGCGGCCGTCAACAAGCCAGGTTTTTTTAGGTCTGGTTTTAAATTCCAGGCTGGAGAAAACTTTCCTCACAGAGGAGAAGGTAGCTGGGGTTCAGGGAGTAGTTCAGAGGGTTCAATCAGGAGATGCCTTGTCCATAAGGAAAGCTATGTCCCTGTTAGGAGTTCTGACATCCTGCATGCCAGCGGTCCAATGGGCGCAGCGACACTCTCGACAGCTACAGGGAGAGATCTTGGCTGCCACAAAACGGGCAGGGACGTCCCTGGAGTCAATTATAAAATTATCAGACGTAACTCTATCATCCCTAGACTGGTGGAAGGAAGTAGAGAATCTGACTCGGGGACTTCCCTGGTCCTTTCCGGAGCCAGTAGTTGTGACTACAGGTGCCAGCCCCTGGGGGTGGGGGGCTCACGTGGAGGATCAGATTTTTCAGGGAAAGTGGTCCCAGGGTCAGAGACTGTTCTCGTCAAATCGAAAGGAGCTAAGAACTGTTTTGCTGGCCTTGAGAGCAGCTCTTCCAATGATCCAGAACAGACATGTGAGAGTGATGTCCGACAATCGGACGGTGGTCTCATATCTCAATCATCAGGGAGGAACCAGGTCAGATTCCTTACGAAAAGAGACGAAATGGATTTTCGAGGAGATAGAGGGGAGTGTGCTACATCTCTCTGCCATTCATATCAGAGGAGTCGAGAATTCTTGCGCGGACTTCTTGAGTCGCCACAGGTTACGTCGGGGGAGTGGTCACTGAGTCCAGAGATTTTCTCCCAGATAGTAGATTTATGGGGTCTGCCTTCAGTAGACATGTTCGCCACAAGGGAGAACAGAAAGGTACAAAAATTATTCTCCCTCAGTCCAGAGGAGTGCCCATCTGGGGTGGATGCCTTCCTCCAGAGATGGGACTTTCCTCTAGGTTATGCCTTTCCCCCGCTACAGTTGATTCCGCTAGTGATAAGGAAGATCAGATACGAGGGGGCAAGAGTGATTCTGATAGCTCCCTTCTGACTGAAGAGGGCATGGTTTTCCCTGTTGAGAGCCATGTCAGTTTCGGATCCGTGGATCCTGCCAGGAATTCCGGACCTGTTGTCGCAGGGTCCAGTGTTCCACCCGGAAGTAGAGTCTCTACATTTTTCGGCGTGGAATTTGAGAGGTCATTTCTAGCTAGTCAGGGATTCTCAAAGGAGGTAATTTCCACTCTAATGAAAAGTAGGAAGGAGGTGACGAACATTATCTATGCGCGGGTCTGGAGAAAGTTCCTGTCATTTATAGGAGCAGAAGGGGTTTCCTGGCCGTTAGAATTTTCAGTGGTTCAGGTGTTGGAATTTTTTCAGAGGGGATTGTCCCTCGGGTTGGCAAAAAATACACTAAAGGTGCAGGTGTCAGCTTTGTCGGTCTTAGGGAGAAGGAGTTTAGCCATGGACCCTTGGGTTGTTAGGTTTTTTAAGGCAGTGGATAGGATTATGCCAGTAACAGGCCCTAGATTTCCTCCCTGGGACCTTAACTTAGTGTTAAATGCCCTTACCAGACATCCCTTTGAACCTCTAGTTTCTTGCTCAGTTAAAGTGCTTTCCCTTAAGCTAGTTTTTCTGGTAGCCTTAACGTCAGCCAGGAGGGTTGGGGAGATTCAGGCCCTCTCCATTAACCCCCCTTTTATGTCCATCAGAGAAGACAGGGTAGTTCTCAGACCAGATCCTGGTTTTATGCCGAAGGTTCCTTCTAGGACAGATAGGGCTCAGGAGGTAGTTCTTCCAGCTTTCTTTTCAGAACCAAAAGATACCGATAATTTGTGAACTTTCAGGCCGATAGCCGATAATTTATACCGATATTCTGGGAATTTTCATTTTTGAAAAAAAATAAAAATCCTACACAAATCAGCTGAAAATTAATGTTTATTGTTAATGTGTATTTTTTTTTGTAAATCTTTCTTTTTCATTTATACTTAATATTTTGGTGTTTTATTTTTATTTTTGTAACTTTTTTTTTAGTTTGTATTTTTTTTACTAACTTTTAGCCCCCTTAGGGACTAGAACCCTTGTCCTATTCACCCTGATAGAGATCTATCAGGGTGAATAGGAGCTCACACTGTCCCTGCTGCTCTTTGCTTTGTGCACACAGCAGCATGGAGCTTACCATGGCAGCCAGGGCTTCAATAGCGTCCTGGCTGCCATGGTAACTGATCGGAGCCCCAGCATTACACTGCTGGGGCTCCGATCAGGGGAGAGGGGATCCTGTGGGGGGGCGCACTGCGCCACCAATGTTTTTAATACTGGGGTGGTGGTGGGGGTTGCACTGCGCCACCAATGCTTAATACTGGGGGGGCTTGAGGGGGAGGGGGGGCGCACTGCGCCACCAAAACTTAATACTGGGGGGGCTTGGGGGGAGGGGGATGCACTGCGCCACCAATGTCTAATACTGGGGTTGGGGGGGGGGACTGCACCACCAATGTCTAATACTGGGCTTGGGGGGGCGCACTGCGCCACCAATTTAGATTAATCTCTCATTTATTCATATACAGGAGGCGGGAGCTGGCTGCAGAATCACATAGCCGGCTCCCGACCTCTATGAGCAGTAGCTGCGATCCGCGGCACCTGAGGGGTTAACTACCGCAGATCGCAGCTATTGCTCATAGAGGTCGGGAGCCGGCTATGTGATTCTGCAGCCAGCTCCCGCCTCCTGTTCAATTTGAAATTAGAATGAATAAGAGATTTCTCTTCATTGGTGGCGCAGTGGCCACAGCCCCTCCCCTTCTCTTGTCCCCTGTCCTTTAATTGGCGGCAGCACAGGGGGAGGAGACACTGCTTCCTTCTCCCCTGTGCTGCTAAGGGGAACACGGAGAGCGCTGACAGCAGAGCTATCGGAATATCGGCAAAATAGATGCCGATACCGGTTAAAATCCTGAATATCGCCCGATAATATCGGTAAAACTGATAATCGGTTGATCCTTATTATTTGTTCTGTTTCGGTGGGGCTAGAAAAGGTAATACAGCCTCTAAGGCATCTATTGCCCGCTGGATCAGAGAAGCTATATCCCTGGCGTATTCAATGTCCGGTGTGTCTTCCCCTGTTTCTGTGAGGGCTCACTCCACGAGGGCGGTGTCCACTTCCTGGGCAGAAAGGGCCAGCGTATCTATTGAACAGATCTGTCGGGCTGCCACCTGGTCTTCTCCGTCCACTTTCTATAAGCACTATAGGCTTCAGCTTGACTCTATTTCTGACCTTCTCTTTGGCACAAAGATCTTGAGTACTGTCACCCACCCTGAGGATGATCTCTGAAATCTCTCTCTAAGGTGCTGTCGTGGGGAGGGAAAAAATGATGATTACACTTACCGGTAATCGGATTTTCCTGACCCCAGGTAAAGTTGCCCAGGTAAAGTTATCTCGTTACCCCATCATCAAACAGGTTATAATAGTCATATTTGATATCCCTGAACTCCATATTTTGTGGGGAATGTGAATCTGTGCTCGTTACTTATGTACAGCGGAGACATCACGTGATATGACACATACCATATTTCAGAACTGGCATTCATCTCAGAAATACAGCTTGCCCCAGCAGGCGGACTCTCAATTCCCCGCCTTGATTCTGGGATCCTTATAACAAGGGCCTAGAATCTGCTAAAGGAGCTCTCCACTTTTAACAACACCTGAAGAGGGCCTCAGCCAGAGAACCCGTGGGCTGTAGGCATATTCAGATTAGTACACTCTGGACAAAGGTTTCTTGGACTTTATCCCTGCAACGGACTATTTTCACCAACGGACATCTTTTCTGCAAAAAATGAGTATTTTCTTTCTTTTCTCCCTTTTTGTTTATTGGACTATACTTTCCTTAATCACTGCACATATTGAGAAGTTGTATTGTATATATATATATATTAGGGCTGCACGATAAATTGAAAAAATAATCGAATCGCGATAATCGGCAAATGCGATATGGCGATTTGGCCGACCCGAAAATGCCGCGATTATATATAAAGGGGCCCTGCACACATAACTGCCTTTTGCGTGTAAAGTGTTTTACTAGTGTGTGTGTGGGTGAAACAATCTCTCTCCTAACAGGTTCGGTCTCTGTACTCACTATGAATGCAATGCACTGCAGCGAGGTGGCCGGCCGGCGCGTGACTGACGTCACTTAGTAACGCTCCTCCCACTTCAGGAAGCAGGAGCGTTACTAAGTGACGTCAGTCACGCGCCGGCCGGCCACCTCGCTGCCGTTCGCTGCATTGCATTCATAGTGAGTACAGAGACCGGACCTGTTAGGAGAGAGATTGTTTCACACTAGTAAAACACTTTACATGCAAAAGGCAGTTATGTGCCCAGTTTAGGACACATGAGGGGGACCAGCATAAGATGCTATATGTCTTAAGTGTCCTCCACAGATCCCCCATATAACAGCACCCTCCACAGATCCCCCATATAACAGCGCCTTCCACAGATCCCCCATATAACAGCGCCTTCCACAGATCCCCCATATAACAGCGCCCTCCACAGATCCCCCATATAACAGCGCCCTCCACAGATCCCCCATATAACAGCGCCCTCCACAGATCCCCCATATAACAGCGCCCTCCACAGATCCCCCATATAACAGCGCCCTCCACAGATCCCCCATATAACAGCGCCCTCCACAGATCCCCCATATAACAGCGCCCTCCACAGATCCCCCATATAACAGCGCCCTCCACAGATCCCCCATATAACAGCGCCCTCCACAGATCCCCCATATAACAGCGTCCTCCACAGATCCCCCATATAACAGCGTCCTCCACAGATCCCCCATATAACAGCGTCCTCCACAGATCCCCATATAACAGCGTCCTCCACAGATCCCCCATATAACAGCGTCCTCCACAGATCCCCCATATAACAGCGTCCTCCACAGATCCCCCATATAACAGCGTCCTCCACAGATCCCCCATATAACAGCGTCCTCCACAGATCCCCCATATAACAGCGTCCTCCACAGATCCCCCATATAACAGCGTCCTCCACAGATCCCCCATATAACAGCGTCCTCCACAGATCCCCCATATAACAGCGTCCTCCACAGATCCCCCATATAACAGCGTCCTCCACAGATCCCCCATATAACAGCGTCCTCCACAGATCCCCCATATAACAGCGTCCTCCACAGATCCCCCATATAACAGCGTCCTCCACAGATCCCCCATATAACAGCGTCCTCCACAGATCCCCCATATAACAGCGTCCTCCACAGATCCCCCATATAACAGCGTCCTCCACAGATCCCCCATATAACAGCGTCCTCCACAGATCCCCCATATAACAGCGTCCTCCACAGATCCCCCATATAACAGCGTCCTCCACAGATCCCCCATATAACAGCGTCCTCCACAGATCCCCCATATAACAGCGTCCTCCACAGATCCCCCATATAACAGCGGCCTCCACAGATCCCCCATATAACAGCGTCCTCCACAGATCCCCCATATAACAGCGTCCTCCACAGATCCCCCATATAACAGCGTCCTCCACAGATCCCCCATATAACAGCGTCCTCCACAGATCCCCCATATAACAGCGTCCTCCACAGATCCCCCATATAACAGCACTCTCCACAGATCCCCCACAACACAGCGTCATCCACAGATCCCCCATAACTATGTCATACCCAGCCGCGTCAGCTGCTCATATGGGAAAATCCAAGCAAATAGACATCTAGCACAATTCCTTTAAAATATCGCATCGCATATCGTTATCGCAATTTATAGGGCCCTAATCGCAATTGCACAAAATTCCCATATCGTGCAGCCCTAAAATATATATATATATATATATATATATATATATATATATATATATATATATATATAATAAATGACCTCCAAGTCATTTCTCTAGCCATATGCCTGCTTTCAAACACTGCAAAAACTTACCCTAGCCTCTCCGAAGAGAAAGCTACTCGGTTCTGTTATCCAGATAATAGGTTCCTTGCTCCCATAAATTGCACCGGGGTGGCAGTTAAACTACCCTGTGTGCGGTTCCGGTCCGGTCGCTCACACACTTACTTGTGGTCAATCTGCGGTCCAATCCCCGCGCTTTCAGCCTATTGACTGTACAGACTGAAGTTAGACTGTCGGTGTGCTGAAAGTGGCTGCGAGGCCTGTTTGCGGATTGACCACTAGGGGCGATGTGACATTTTTTTTCGTATTGTGGCCACAGCAGTCGCAGTTCATCACAAGATCTACATTCTTTATTGTTGCTGCACGTTAAGAGTCACTGATGGATTGCAGTACCTCTCTGTTGTTTGAGATGAATTTATGAAGGCGCAGGTTTCCTCTTGCGCATAACTCTTGGCTTTCTTTCACTAGTTTGATTGCAGAATCTGTGGACTCTAGACTTATGAGACAATCTATGTAAACGTTTTTCTTCCAAAAATTTGCTGCTGACGGGCAATCCTTTTCATTCTGATTGTGCCAATTTTGGTATGAAGTACCTGGCCAATCTGGAGACGTCGCTGCTCCAAAGAAGTGTACTTGGATTCCATATTCTGCTGGCTCTGTATCTGTATCTCCATCCTCCCACCATAGAAGCCTCAGGAAGTCTCTATCTTCATTCTTCACATGAAACTGGTGGAGCATCTTTTCAACGTCACACATGACTGCTATGGCATACATAGCAATCAAATACTACTCTAATCTTATCTGGTTTCTTTGAGTGGTAAACACCTTGATGTGGGATGTACCACACTTCTCCTTCTTTAGGTTGGTTATTAACTTTCTCTGCATGTGCTTCTTCGAGGATGCCTTCCATGAATTTCAAATAATCTTGCTTGAATTTGGGATCTCTTCCCATCCTTTTCTTCAAACATTTCTATCTTGCTAGGGCAAGATTTCTGTTATTTGGCAGACAAGGTCGTTCTCTGAAAGGTAAGGGCATTCTGCTGAATACTTTCTTCTAGAGTATGTACAAGCTTGATGTGGGATGTACCACACTTCTCCTTCTTTAGCTTCTTTAGCTGCAAATACAGTGAAGGAGTTTAAGCATGCATGGGATAGGCATAAGGCTATCCTTCATATAAGATAGGGCCAGGGACTATTCATAGGATTCAGATATATTGGGCAGACTAGATGGGCCAAATGGTTCTTATCTGCCGACACATTCTATGTTTCTATGTTTCTTGGGATACACTCTTTTTTTCTTTAGAACTTATGTCTGCAAAGTCGGATTCAAGGATCTTGATTACTTACAGTTGGTAACTCTTGAACAGATATTCGATGACACAATCCTGGCACCTGTCTTGAGTTTGCAATCTGCTGTTTTCCTCCAACAACTCCCCATCCTAGATCAGTTTAAACAGTGTTGGGTTCACCCTTTCCTCCCATTATTACCTTTCGTGGTACCAAGGCTTCGGGGCAGTCATAACCTGACAACAGTCCAACACCAAACTCCTTCAGCTGAGACATTTCATGAGATATGACAGATGGGTGCTCCCAACTATGGGCTGTTTTCACAGGTAGGTATGCAATCTCGATCTAGAGGTATATCGTCTTTTGTATAAGCTGGAGGTACATCTAATGTGAAGTTTGAATGTAGTCCTTTAACTCTCAGTCCTTTGACCCTTTGACTGTTCACTAATGTGTCTCTCCCCATCATTGTGGTGAGTTTGAGCTTAACTGGTTCTGTAGCAACTTGTAATTCTTGCAGATTTATTGATCAATGAAGGTGACTTCACTTTGGGCATCCAGTAGCGCATAGGCATATACCTTCTTGTTCCTCCTTTTAGAATTTGAAATGCAAACTGGTACAACCATTGATGTGCCATTGTTATCTCCTTCCCTCACTCTGCAAGAGAATACTGTTACTTTCTTTCCTCAGTAGCTTTAGGTATTGAGGATTTATCTTTCTTTTGGACATTTTTCATGTAGTGGTAAAGGATGGTGTCCTTTGCAAACCCTGCATGTGGCCTTTTTCTTACACTCCTTAGTAACATGGCCTTTTCTTAGACATCCGAAACAGTTATTTCTCAAGTACAAACCTTTTATTTTCATCTGGGGGCTTCTCCTCCATTTATTGGCACTTGTATGTTCTGTGGAGAGAACCACTCCATACACATTTGTAGGTAGTCTGAAGATTTGTCGGTTCTGTCTCTCTACTGATCCCAGTAGTGACTTTGAACTTACTCTCGTAAGGTATCTGGACCTTTAGCTGCTGCATTGGTTGCAAAGCTAGTTGCTCTTGCATGTCCTATCTCTCTTGCATGCCTTGCTTCTAACGTTTTTAAGACTTAAGATGATGTTACTGGATTACTTGCTGTCTGTGCTTCCTCATTGGCAAACTCAGAGAACTCTTTAAAACTTGGGAAGTCCTAACCTAGATCAAACTGTTCAGTCACATTCCATCTAGAAGCCACTTCTTCTGGTAGCTTGACTAGCATCCTGTGGTTTTCTAGATAGTCTTTCAGTACTTCTAGACCTTGAACATGTGAGATGGCATTACTGCATGCTTGCAGGAAGTCTCCATACTCTTGGAGTCTGACGTGTTCTTTAGGACCTATTTTAGGCCAGTTATTCAATTTCTCTCTAAAAGCTCTTTGTACTAAGAAAGCATGACCATATTTTGCATTAATTTTTTCCCAAGCTTGCTTGTAGGCTTCTTTGTCTTTTCTATAGAAGTTACCTTCAAGAACTTTCTTTGCTACTACACCAACATATCTCTGAAGGTAGAATAACTTGTCGACTGTACTGAAGCAATGATGCTCAATGATCATTTCAAAACTTGCCTTCCACTCTATGAACTTCAGTACGTCTACTAAAAATATAGTAGGTTCCTGAAAGGGAAGTCTAGCTAGGACTGTTCTCTGTGGTCTTGCTGGGACAATGGTTGTAACATTCTCCTGAGCATTGCCGTGCCTCACGATAGGTAAGTAAGCGGGGAAATAACCAAACACGGGAAACAGAAACAGAACAAACGACTGGGCTCAAAAGCTAGGGAGAAAGGGGTCACCTCCTAGCGATCCCTAAAAGCTTTCCCTAAACTGCTGTGCCCATGTGCATACCCTTAGGGTGGATATGCACATGTCCTCGTGCCTAAACTTAAACGCCCTGGGCAAACCCTAAGCAGCAGGAAAAAGGGAAGAGGCAACCTTCTTTTTCAAACCAGGAGGAAGCAAGCATCTCCCTAGAGGCCTAGATAACACACAAAGGGAAATAAAGGAGAGTACTTGAGCAGACCTGGAGCCCACGCCGCCTGCTTCATTCATAAAGTAGGCGGCGCAGGCGCGTGACGTATGACTCACACTGCCAGCGCCCATCCTCCAGCCTGCCTCCTCCCTCCTCTCGACGAGCGCTTGTAGTTGTAAGTACCGGTAATACACAGCGCTCCTTATGCGATTTATATACATACGGTAACCATTAACTATTAGAGATACGATTATACAGTGAGCGGGGCCCGTGTAGTACAATAGTCACTGCACGGGCCCCGCTGTCATTATAAAAGCAGATGCCGGCCCCCAGCCCCTCCTCCCTCACAGCTGATACACCCGATACAGGAGCCGGGAGGAGCGGGGGCCGCCTGCAGGAAGTGATAATAAAAGGTGAAGGCTGGCGGCCGTATTCGGCCCGCGGGCCTTGTGTTTGACACCCGTGCTTTAAACACTTTAGAGTCCATATACTACAAACTGTCCTTTTGTTTTTACTTTAAAGTCTCTTATTTCTAGACACAAAAAACGTCCCTTTATGCTAAAGCCTATATGCAATGATGAGTAATAAAAGTAAAGCTCTGACCTTATTTTGAAGAGCAGGAACAAATGTCAGTCTTGAAGGAGACATGTCTTTTCTTGATGATGCAATGCTCTATGCTGACTTGCGATGCTCTGCGATGACTTGCTATGCTCTGTGATGACTTGCGATGCTCTGGCTTTGGTACACTGTTGCAGGCTTTGGGCTAGTGGCGGGAAACTAGCTAGCTGCAGTACGTGGCCTATTCGTGGATAGAGTTGCGGGCACTCTAGCTCTGGACTTTGGCCTCCCAACATGCGTCTTTCTCTCTCTCTCTCTCTAGGGATCGCAAGAGGGTTGGCGCTATTTCTCTGACTATTTAGCATTTGCCGTTCTGCCACTTTAAGAGTCAGCTGCAGTTTGACTAATGCACACGTTCTATGGCCTCTATGGTAGCTCCTCTGAGGTGTATTTTTTTGCTCACTCAGGGAACAGTTGCTGCTCGGCGGTATATGCTGGTGCTCTGCTGCTCTAACGTGCTCTTTACTGTGCAAGTTGAGGAGCGCTATCACTACACCCTCTGAGGGCAATAGTTACACTGTGGCAGGAGCAGCACTAGAAAGTGCCTTTTGCACTGTGGCATGAGAACAATTCTGATATCTCTGACTTTTTAGTCTAACCAGATTGTTACTCTGTAATTCCTCTAGCGCCGTTCTATGGAAACAGGTTTAAAGAGCACACCAAATGCTTGAAATAACTTCTTTATTAACTTCATATAAGTTCATATAACACGGCGGCCTCTGCAGCAGCTAGTCCATGTACAAAACACATGTTGCATAAAGATTGATAAAATGGCGGTATGCATAAGATGGTGGTTCAACTGTTCAATCTTGTCATTCAACATAAAATGGTGGATATATTTCTCTATTGAGTATCTGTACTCTCACTTTAAGTTATTTAAGCTCTTTTATATCTCTCTGAGAGGTATATCTGAGGTCTAACTAATAGTTCACATGCAGAATTTGGTCGCAATTTGCAGTATGCAGTTAGCAGTAACTATTTGCAGATTGGTTGAGTATGATCTGGTATGGTTGTATGAAATTTGGATTGCAATATGGAATTTGGATTGTGAACTTTGTAGTTTGCAATTGGTGGAACTTTAAGTAAACACACACATAACTGGTTTAGTATACAGTTCTAATCACTATATTAACAGTAGGAACATTATATAACTGTTTGAAATACCTATTGTGGCCTCTCTGCTCCTGATGCGGTCCCCCCTCCCCCCATCCATGCATACTGCCCCCATCTGTGCCCCCCTCAATGCTGATCGTATCCCCCCATTCCAGAGCTGCCCCCGATGCGGTCCCCCTGCTGTATTTGATGGTGGCGGCTCCATTCCTGAGCCGCCACCATCAGCAGCGAGTGTCAGCTGTATGCTGACAATCTGCTGTAACCCCTTAGATGCCGTGGCATCCATGGGGTTAATAGAGTGAGGGGGCTCCCTCTCTCAACCATCGGGGCTGCTGTTCTGCGATGGCAGCGGACGATGGTTGCCATGGCAACCGGACATTTTGCTAAGGCGTCCGGTGTTTCCATCTACAGGAAATCTGATAGTATTATTAAAAAAAACTAAAAGATCGCGGCTCATCTGGGAGATCCCTACGGGTAGGTGCACTCCTCAAGTTTCACCAAATTCCGAAAGTAATGGCAAATATATGAAAGTGATGGGCACTCAAATATCAAGGAGCCCTGGACAGCATGTGTGTGTATATACGTACAATATTTATTATACACCAATAAATCTCATAGGACACTAGTGTCCTATAAGCTTTATTGGTGTATAATAAATATTGTATGTACAGTACAGACCAAAAGTTTGGACACACCTTCTCATTCAAAGAGTTTTCTTTATTTTCATGACTATGTAAATTGTAGATTCACACTGAAGGCATCAAAACTATGAATTAACACATGTGGAATTATATACATAACAAAAAAGTGTGAAACAACTGAAAATATGTCATACTCTAGGTTCTTCAAAGTAGCCACCTTTTGCTTTGATTACTGCTTTGCACACTCTTGGCATTCTCTTGATGAGCTTCAAGAGGTAGTCACCTGAAATGGTTTTCACTTCATAGGTGTGCCCTGTCAGGTTTAATAAGTGGGATTTCTTGCCTTATAAATGGGGTTGGGACCATCAGTTGCGTTGTCGAGAAGTCAGGTGAATACACAGCTGATAGATTTGTATTATGGCAAGAAAAAAGCAGCTAAGTAAAGAAAAACGAGTGGCCATCATTACTTTAAGAAATGAAGGTCAGTCAGTCTGAAAAATTGGGAAAACTTTGAAAGTGTCCCCAAGTGCAGTCACAAAAACCATCAAGCGCTACAAAGAAACTGGCTCACATGCGGACTGCCCCAGGAAAGGAAGACCAAGAGTCACATCTGCTGCGGAGGATAAGTTCATCCGAGTCACCAGCCTCAGAAATCGCAGGTCAACAGCAGCTCAGATTAGAGACCAGGTCAATGCCACACAGAGTTCTAGCAGCAGACACATCTCTAGAACAACTGTTAAGAGGAGACTGTGGGAATCAGGCCTTCATGGTAGAATATCTGCTAGGAAACCAATGCTAAGGACAGGCAACAAGCAGAAGAGACTTGTTTGGGCTAAAGAACACAAGGAATGGACATTAGACCAGTGGAAATCTGTGCTTTGGTCTGATGAGTCCAAATTTGAGATCTTTGGTTCCAACCACCGTGTCTTTGTGCGACGCAGAAAAGGTGAACGGATGGACTCTACATGCCTGGTTCCCATAGTGAAGCATGGAGAAGGAGGTGTGATGGTGTGGGGGTGCTTTGCTGGTGACACTGTTGAGGATTTATTCAAAATTGAAGGCATACTGAACCAGCATGGCTACCACAGCATCTTGCAGCCGCATGCTATTCCATCCGGTTTGCGTTTAGTTAGACCATCATTTATTTTTCAACAGAACAATCACCCCAAACACACCCCCAGGCTGTGTAAGGGCTATTTGACCATGAAGGAGAGTGATGGGGTGCTGCGCCAGATGACCTGGACTCCACAGTCACCGGACCTAAACCCAATCGAGATGGTTTGAGGTGAGCTGGACGCAGAGTGAAGGCAAAAGGGCCAACAAGTGCTAAGCATCTCTGGGAACTCCTTCAAGACTGTTGGAAGACCATTTCAGGTGACTACCTCTTGAAGCTCATCAAGAGAATGCCAAGAGTGTGCAAAGCGGTAATCAAAGCAAAAGGTGGCTACTTTGAAGAACCTAGAATATAACATATTTTCAGTTGTTTCACACTTTTTTTGTTATGTATATAATTCCACATGTGTTAATTCATAGTTTTGATGCCTTCAGTGTGAATCTCCAATTTTCATGGTCATGAAAATAATAAAAACTCTTTGAATGAGAAGGTGTCCAAACTTTTGGTCTGTACTGTATATACACATGCTGTCCAGGGCTTCTTGATATTTGAGTGCCCCTCCCTTTCGTATATATGATAGTATTATACTTTGCAATGCAGGAGCATTGCAAAGTATAGTACAGCCATCAGCCCCACTGGATCTTCAAGATCCAAGTGAGATTTGATTTAAAAATATATAATAAAAGTAAAAGTAAATAAAAATGTAAATAAAAAAAAGTAAATTGCCTTTTCCTATAAAAAAAAACACATATTGAGTATCATCGCGTCCGTAACGACCTTCTCTATAAATATTTCACATGATCGTCCGATAAACACCATAAAAAAAATATAAAAACTGTGTAAAAAAAGCTATTTCCAGGACGTCCTCCATGACCGCACTACATGGAGGTTGTCTCCCCCGCCCACTATTGGGACAGGAAACAGAGAGGTTAAAAGCTCCCCCCCCACCCACCTTCACCAGTGTTTTTTCCTGTCCCAATAATGGACAGGGCAGAGAGAGGGTCTCTCTTCAGACCTTTTTTAGTTTTTCTATGTCGTAGTAACTACAGATGCCAGCCAACAGGGCTGGGGTGCAAAGGTTGGAATTTACTACTACCAAGGAACTTGGAGTCAGACCATAAAGAACAGGTCTTCAAACTTCAGAGAACTTCAGGCTGTGTGGGAGACTCTCAAACAGAGTCAGGATCTTCTAAGCGGCCAAAACATACGAATCCTATCAGACAACATGACAGCGGTCTCTTTCCTCAAACATCAGGGAGGTACAAGATACCCTCTTCTCCAGAGTCTAACAAACAAAATTTTTTCCTGGGCCGAGGAGAATGTGCTATCAATCTCTGCAGTACACCTACAGGGTTCAAAAAACCAGTCGGCAGATTTCCTCAGCAGACACCTTATAGATCCAAACGAGTGGACTCTGAACAGACAGGTGTTTCTAGAATTGACAGCTTCATGGGGGTACCCAGAAATCGACCTCTTTGCTTCAAGGGAGAATGCTCAAACAACCTCCTTCTTCTCCCGGAACCCTGCCGATCATCCCACAGCAGTAGACGCTTTATCCCAGTCCTGGGACATGAAGCTAGCGTATGCGTTTCCTCCCTTCCCCCTGATTTCAGTAGCCCTAAGAAAAATCAGCAGGGAATCGTCCAAGGTGATCTTCATAGCTCCCTTTTGGCTGAAACAAGCCTGGTTCCCAGTCCTGTCCTCCCTGAGTCAAGAAGATCCGATTCCTCTCCCTCTCAGACCAGACCTGTTGCATCAGGGTCCAATCTGGAGTCCGGAAATAAACAAGCTGAAGTTAACAGCGTGGCTTCTGAAAGGGACTTGTTGAAATTACAGGGGTTCTCGGACGAAGTAATAGCCACTATCCAGAGAGGCCATAAGCAGGTGACATCGGCGATTTATAATAAAATCTGGAAGAAATTCTGCTCCTGGATGACGCTGAGAGGGAAGAGTCCCCTGCTCCCGAGTCTAGGAGATATTCTCGATTTCCTCCAGGAAGGATTCAACATGGGTCTTAGGCCCAGTACCCTCAAGGTGCAGACTGCAGCCTTGAGTTGGTTTCTAAATTACTCTCTGTCAGAAAATCGATGGGTAAGCAGGTTCTTAAAGGCAACCACGCGAATTAGACCAACACTAAGATCTCCGGTTCCGCCTTGGGACTTGTCGCTAGTGCTTAGGGCCTTAACAAAACCACCTTTTGAGCCCCTACACGAGAGTAGCTTAAGAAACCTAACCTTAAAAATGATGTTTTTAGTAGCCATCACATCAGCCCGTAGACTAGGGGAGATCCAGGCCCTCACCATCCGTGAGCCGTACCTTACAATCTGTGAAGATAGGGTCATATTAAGGCTAGACCCGTCCTTTATACCTAAGGTAGTTTCTTCCTTTCACCGGAACCAGGAAATTGTACTGCCAACCTTCTACACAGATCCAAAGACCGAAAAGGAGGAAGAATTCCACCTTCTAGACGTCAGACGTTCCCTCCTTTCCTACTTAGACGTTACTAGTACCTTTAGACTGGACTCAAATCTCTTTGTTCAGTTCTCAGGCCGCAATAAAGGCAAGAAAGCTTCTAAAGCGACATTGGCAAGATGGATTAAGATAGTCATTAAAGAAGCCTATCAGAGCCAGGAGCTCCCCTGTCCCCAAGAGGTTAGGGCTCATTCTACAAGAGCAGTCTCGGCTTCATGGGCCGAGCATGCGAATGCTTCTATCGAACAGATATGTAAGGCGGCCACCTGGGCAAGCTCCCAGACCTTTTGTAAGCATTACAGATTAAATGTGTCAGGGAATGTTGACCAGTCTTTCGGGCGGAAAGTTCTTCAGGCTGCAGTCCCTCCCTAGTTACTGGATTAATTTGGTATTCCTACTCCATGTAGTGCTGTCATGGAAGACGTCCTGGAAAGTAAGAATTAGTCTTACCGGTAATGATGTTTCCAGGAGTCCGACATGACAGCACTGGTAGTTCCCTCCCTATTTAGTTAATTGTTTCTTTTTGGCTATGATACCCATTATTGTGTGATAATCTATAAAACACTGGTGAAGGTGGGTGGGGGGGGGGCAGCTTTTAACCTCTCTGTTTCCTGTCCCAATAGTGGGCGGGGGAGACAACCTCCATGTAGTGCTGTCATGTCGGACTCCTGGAAACATCATTACCGGTAAGACTAATTCTTACTTTTTGTCATCTTACATCACAATAAGTGCAACACCAAGTGATTAAAAAGGTGTATGCCCCCCAAAACAGTACGAATCATACAGTCACCTTATCCCGCAAAAAATGATACCCTATTTAAGATAATCGCCCAAAAAATAAAAAAAAGCTATGACACTCTGACTATGGAGACACTAAAACATTTTCTTTTTTTTGGTTTAAAAAATGCTATTATTGTGTAAAACTTAAATAAATAAGAAAAAAATCTGCATATTAGGTATTGCCACGTCCATAACGATCTGCTCTATAAAACTGTCACATGACCTAACCCCTCAGATGAATGCTTTAAAACGAAATAAATAAATACTTCCAAAACAGCCAATTTTTTGGTCACCTTGCCCCATAAAGTGTAATAATAAATGATCCAAAAATCCTATGTACCCAAAAATGGTACCAATAAAAACCTAAACTTTCTGTAAAAGTTTCAAATCGTTACCAAGGAGCCCTGGACAGCATGTGTGTGTATATACGTACAATATTTATTATACACCAATAAATCTCATAAATCGTTAGAAAATAAAAAAGACGGCATTCAGAAAATGGACACACAAAATCATAATTTCTTTTTCAAAAATGCTTTATTATGTAAAACTAAAATAAACAAAGTTGACATGTTCGATATCATTGCATCCGTAACAACCTGCTCTATAAAAATAGCACATGGTCTACCCTGTCAGATGAATCTTGTAAAAAAATAAAAAAAACTGTGCCAAAACTGAAATTTTTTGGTTACCTTGCCTCACAAAAAACGTAATATATAGAGCAATTAAAAATCATATGTACCCCAAAATGGTGCCAATAAAACTGGCACCTTATTCCCTAGTTTCCAAAATAGTCTTTTTTTTGGGCGTTTCTACTGGGTGCATCGGGGGGCACCCTAAGGGTGCATCGGCTGGCTTTAAATGAGACATGGCATCTAAAAACCAGTACAGCTAAATCTGCCTTCCAAAAACCATGTGGCAGTCCTTTTACTTCTGCTCCCTGTTTCTGTAAACCACAGAATCGGGGTAATATTTTATTTTTGTTTGGCTGTTGACCCTTAATGTGTTAAAGAAAAAAATTTAATAAAATTGAAAATCTGCAAAATAGTGAAATTTTGAAATTTCATCTCGATTTTTTCCATTAATTCTTGTGGAACACCTAAAGGGTTTACAAAGTATGTAAAATCAGTTTTGAGTAACTTGAGTTGTGTCGTTTCTACAATGGGGTCATTTATGGGGGGTTCCCACTATGTAAGCCCCACAGAGTGACTTCAGACCTGAACTGGTCCTTAAAAGGTGGGTTCTGGAAATTGCTTCTAAACTTCTAAGCCTTCTTATGTCCTAAAAATATAAAATGGCATTTCCAAAATGATGCCAACATAAAGTAGACATGTGGGGAATGTTAAGTAATAAATATTTTATGAGGTATTACATTGTTTTAAAAGCAGAGAGATTGAAATTTGGGATTTTTTCATAAATAAAGGTGAAATGTATTGACTCAAATTTATAACTATCATAAAGTACATACAATGTGTCACATGAAAACCATCTCAGAATGGCAGATAAATAAAAGTGTACCAAAGCTATTACCACATAAAGTGACGCATGTCAGATTTGTAAATTTTGACCTGGAAACTGGGGCATCAACGACCCTTGGTCATGAAAGGGTTACAGAGCATACAAAATGCTTGAAATAACTTCTTTATTAACTTCAACTTGTCTTCATATAGAACACTGCCGCTTTCGCAGCAGATAGTCCATGTACATAACGTCTTGAATAAAGTATCATAAAATGGCGGTATGCATAAGATGGTGATTCAACTGTTCAATCTTGTCATTCAACATAAAATGGTGGATATATTTCTCTATTGAGTATCTGTATTGTCATTTAAGCACTTTATGATCTCTCTGAAGGGTATATCTGAGGTCTAACTAATAGTTCACTTGCTGAATGTGGTCGCAATTTGCAATATGCAGTTATCAGTAACTATTTGCTTTTTAGTTGAGTATGATCTGGTATGGTTGTATGCAATTTGTAATATGGAATTTGAATGGTTGCAATTGTTTGTATGGTATTTGTAGTTTGCAATTGGGGAAACTGTTAGTAAACACTGGTTCAGTATACAGTTCTAATCACTATATTAACAGTAGGAACATTATTTAACTGTTTTAAATACCTATTTTGGCCTTTCTGCTTACATAAAACACAGCTCTTAGTGGAGTAAATGCAATATTAAATGGTGGCGTTTGAAAGTACAATTTGTCCCGCAAAAATTAGCCCTCATATGGCTATGTGAACAGACAAATAAAATATGGCTTTGGGAAGGCAAGGAGCATAAAACGAAAACTCAAAAAAAAAAAAAAAACCCCTCGGCTTGAAAGTATTAAATAAATAAAAGTATGCATATCCGTAACGACCTGCTCTATAAAAATATCACATGACCTGTACCCTCAGATGAACGCTGTAAAAAAAAAAAAAAAACTGTGCGAAAAAAGCAATTTGTTTTATCACCTTACATCACAAAAAGTGTAATACTTGTAAGTGATCAAAAAGTCTTATGTACCTCAAAATGGTACCAATCAAAACATCATCTCATCCCGCAAAAAATGAAGCCTTACCTAAGACAATCGCTTAAAAATTTTTTAAAAAAAATAGGGCTCTCAGAAAATGGCAACGCAAAACAAAATGTATTCTGTTCAAAAATGATTTAACTCTGTAAAAGTTAACAAAAATAAAAATGATAGACATATTCGGTATGGCCGCGTCCGTAACAACCTGCTCTATAAAAATATCATATTATTTTCTGCCTCAGGTGAATGCTGTAAAAAATGTAAAACTATGCCAAAACAGCAATTTTTTTCACCTTACCTGACAAAAAGTTTAATACCAATCAAACCGTCATCTCATCCTGCAAAAAATGAGACATCACTTTAAAAATAAATCCTAATGGCACACATAAACCTATCCATTAAAATCTGCACTGCAAAAGCCATATGAGTCTTGCCATGTGCCCCCACAGCAGTTTACCACCACATATGGGGTGTTGCTGTATACATTAGAAAATGGGTAACAAATTATGGGGTGCTTTTTTTCTCCTGTTACCTCTTGTGAAAATGAAAATTTTGGGGCTAAAGCAACATTTTATTGGAAGAAACAAAACCTTTCATTTTTACAGCCAATTGTTTCCAAATTCCATAAAATGCTTAGGGGGTCAAAGTGGTCAGTACCCCCCTTAATATATTCTTTAAGGGGTGTAGTTTCCAAAATGGGGACCCTTTTTGAAGGTTTCCACTGTAGGGGTATGTCAGAGTCTCTTCAAATAGAATGGTTTTTAGGCACCATTTTGTATCGAAATCTGCCTCCAAAATCCATATGGCGCTCCTTTCCTTCTGACCACTGCCACGTGCCCATAGAGCAGTTTACCGCCACATATGGGGTATTTCTGTAAACGGCAGAATCAGGGTAATATATATTGAGGGTTATTTTTCTGTTAACCTTTGCTGTGTTGCAAGAAAAAAATTGATTATCATTAAAAAAATCTACCAAAAAAGTGAAATTTCGAAATTTCACCTCCATTTTCCTTTAATTCTTGTGCAACACCTCAAGGGTTAACAAAGTTTGTAACATCAGTGTTGAATAATTTGAGGGGTGTAGTTTCTAAAATGTGGTCATTTATGGGTGGTTTCCATTAGGGATCGACCGATATTGATTTTTTAGGGCCGATACCGATAATTTGTGAACTTTCAGGCCGATAGCCGATAATTTATACCGATATTCTGGGAATTTTCATTTAAAAAAAAAATAAAAAATTCCCACAAATCTGCTGAAAATTTATGTTTATTGTTAATGTGTATTTTTTATTTTTTTTTGTAAATCTTTCTTTTTCATTTATATTTAATATTTTGGTGTTTTTATTATTTTTTTTGTAACTTTTTTTTAACTAACTTTTAGCCCCCTTAGGGACTAGAACCCTTGTCCTATTCACCCTGATAGAGATCTATCAGGGTGAATAGGAGCTCACACTGTCCCTGCTGCTGTGTGCTTTGTGCACACAGCAGCATGGAGCTTATCATGGCAGCCAGGGCTTCAATAGCGTCCTGGCTGCCATGGTAACCGATCGGAGCCCCAGCATTACACTGCTGGGGCTCCGATCGGAGGAGCAAGGGAGAGGGGATCCTGTGGAGGGGCGCACTGCGACTGGGGTGGGGGGGCCCTATGCGCCACCACTGGGGGGGGGGCTTGGGGGGGTGCACTGCGCCACCAATTTCTGATACTGGGGGGCTTGGGGGGGCGCACTGCGCCACGAATGAAGCTTAATCTCTAATTTATTCATATACAGGAGGCGGGAGCTGGCTGCAGGATCACATAGCCGGCTCCCGACCTCTATGAGCAGTAGCTGCGATCCGCGGCACCTGAGGAGTTAACTACCGCGGATCGCAGCTACAGCTCATAGAGGTCGGGAGCCGGCTATGTGATCCTGCAGCTCCCGCCTCCTGTATATGAATGATAGATTAATCTTCATTGGTGGCGCAGTGGCCATAGCTCCTCCCCTCCTCCTGTCCCCTGTCCTTTCATTGGCGGCAGCGGCAGGAGCAGCACAGGGGGAGGAGACACTGCTACTTCTCCCCTGTGCTGCTAAGGGGAACACGGAGAGCGCTGTCAGCAGCGTGATCTGTGTTCCCCATACACTATCGGAATATCGGCAAAATAGATGCCGATACCGATAGTGTTCAAAATCCTGAATATCGGCCGATAATATCGGTAAATCCGATAATCGGTCGATCCCTAGTTTCCATTACCTATGCCACTCAAAATCGCTTCATAACTGAATTGGTGCTAAAAAAAATTGTTTTAGAAATTTTGTTGAAAAATGGCTTCTAAACTTTTAATGCCTTAACAAAATTAAATGACATATACAAAATGATGCAAACATAAAGTAGACATATGGGGAATGTAAAACAATAACTATTTTTGGAGGTATTACCATCTATTCTAAAAGTAGAGAAATTGAAATTTGCTAATTGTTCCAAATTTTGGGTAAATTTAGTTTTTTTTATAAATAAAAATGAAATATTTTGACTCCATTTTACCACATATGAAGTACAATATGTGACTAGAAAAAAAATCTCAGAATGGCATGGATAAGTGAAAGCGTTCCAAAGTTATTACCACATAAATTGACACATGTTAGATTAGCAAAAATTGGCCTGGGATTTAAAGTGAAAAGTGGCTCGTTGGTGAAGGGGTTAATGTGTGCGTAGACAAATATGTATTACCCTTCCGGGTCTATTACTGTCTGCCATGCCTCCCATCGGATAGCACGGTGTACCATTAGGGGTACGCCTCTAGAGTAAGGATGCATTCCGTCGTACATGCCTGGCGGGCTGATCGGGTGGGCACCCGAGCGGTGCACACCCGATCACTGCAGGAATCCAGCAGTCCCTGGTAGCCGGGCCCCTGCTGTATCCGCTGGCATCGCTGTAAAAGCCAATTCCGGTATATTAAACCCTTCTATGCTGCGGTCCGCGCTGACTGCAACATCGAAGTGGTTTCTGTCGGGTGAGTGAGCACAAAGAGTTCCCGGTGCTGCTGTGGCGGGGACTCTGTGTCAGAAGGCAGCCCGATGCCGTGCAGAGGCTGCCCAATGCCTTGCACGGCATCAGGATCTGTCTTCTATGGGTGCCCAGGAGATCCTGCCTCAGGCTGGGTCTCCTAGGCAACATGTAAGTGTATTACTCAGATGTATTGTAATGCATTGCAGAGGGGATCAGACCCCCAAAAGTAAAGTCCCAGAGGGGGACAGAAATGAAGTTTAAAAAAAGGTGTTTTCAATTAAACAAAGTTTCAAGTTAAAAAAAAATTAAAAAATTCCCTTTCCTCCACATATTAGTTATCGCCTCTTCCATATTGAATGGCTCTATAAATATATTACATGATCCACCCTGTCTGATAGTAACATAGTACATAAGGCTGAAAAAAGACATTTCTCCATCCAGTTCGGCCTGTTATCCTGCAAGTTGATCCAGAGGAAGGCAAAAAAAAAAAACCCTGTGAGGTAGAAGCCAATTTTCTCCACTTTAGGGGAATAAAAAATTCCTTCCCGACTCCAATCAGGCAATCAGAATAACTCCCTGGATCAACGACCCCTCTCTAGTAGCTATAGCCTGTAATATTATTAAGCTCCAGAAATACGTCCAGGCCCCTCTTGAATTTCTTTATTGTACTCACTAGGGATCGACCGATTATCGGTTTTACCGATATTATCGGCCGATATTGAGGATTTTAACTGTTATCGGTATCTGCATTTATTTTGCCGATATTCCGATAACAAATCGGGAACACAGATCGCGCTGCTGACAACGCTCTCCGTGTTCCCTCTGCAGCACAGGGGAGAAGGAAGCAGTGTCTCCCTCCCCCCTGTGCTGCTGCTGCCGCCAATGGGAGGACAGGGAACAAGAGGAGGGGAGGAGCTATGGCCACTGCGCCACCAATGAAGATAAGTCTCTCATTCATTCATATACAGGAGGCGGGAGCTGGCTGCAGAATCAGATAGCCGGCTCCCGGCCTTTATGAGCTGTAGCTGCGATCTACGGTAGTTAACCCCTCAGGTGCTGCGGATCGCAGCTACCGCTCATAGAGGTCGGGAGCCGGCTATGTGATTCTGCAGCCAGCTCCCGCCTCCTGTATATGAATGAATGAGATTTATTTTCATTGGTGGCGCAGTGTGCCCGCGGCCCCCCACCTCCACCCCAGTATTAACAACATTGGTGGCGCAGTGCACCTGCGGCCCCCCACCCCAGTATTAACAACATTGGTGGCGCAGTGCGCCCGTGGCCCCCCCACCCCAGTATTAACTAACAACATTGGTGGCGCAGTGCGCCCCCCCCCAGTATTAATCATTGGTGGCAGTGGCCACAGGATCTCCTTCTCCTCCGATCGGAGTCCCAGCAGTGTAATGCTGGGGCTCCGATCGGTTACCATGGCAGCCAGGACGCTACTGACGCCCTGGCTGCCATAGTAAGCCCCATGCTGCTGTGTGCACAAAGCACAGAGCAGCAGGGACAGTGTGAGCTCCTATTCACCCTGATAGATCTCTATCAGGGTGAATAGGACAAGGGTTCTAGTCCCTAAGGGGGCTAAAAGTTAGTAAAAAAAATAAATAAATACAAAATATTAAGTATAAATGAAAAAGAAAGATTTACAAAAAAATAAAAATACACATTAACAATAAACAATTAAACATTCATTTTCAGCAGGAATTTTTATTTTATTTTTCAAAAATGAAAATTCACATAATATCGGTATAAATTATCGGTATCGGACCTAAAAAAATCAATATCGGTCGATCCCTAGTACTCACCATCGCCACCTCCTCAGGCAGAGAGTTCCAGAGTCTCACTGCTCTTACCGTAAAGAATCCTCTTCTATGTTTGTGTACAAACCTTCTTTCCTCCAGACGCAGACGATGTCCCCTCGTCACAGTCACAGTCCTGGGGATAAATAGCTGATGGGATAGATCTCTGTACTGACGCCTGATATATTTATACATATTAATTAGATCTCCTCTCAGTCGTCTTTTTTCTAAAGTGAATAACCCTAATTTTGATAATCTTTCAGGGTACTGTAGTTGCCCCATTCCAGTTATTACTTTAGATGCCCTCCTCTGGACCTTCTCCAGCTCTGCTATGTCTGCCTTGTTTACAGGAGCCCAGAACTGTACACAGTACTCCATGTGTGGTCTGACTAGCGATTTGTAAAGTGGTAGGACTATGTTCTTATCACGGGAATCTATGCCCCTTCTGATGCAACCCATTATCTTGTTGGCCTTGGCAGCAGCTGCCTGACACTGGTTTTTGCAGCTTAGTTTGCTGTTTATTAAAATTCCTAGATCCTTTTCCATGTCAGTGTTACCGAGTGTTTTACCATTTAGTATGTACGGGTGACTTGCATTTTTCCTTCCCATGTGCATAACTTTACATTTATCAGTGTTAAACCTCATCTGCCACTTATCTGCCCAAGCCTCCAATCTATCCAGATCCCTCTGTAGTAGTATACTGTCCTCATCAGTGTAAATTACTTTACACAGTTTAGGGTCATCTGCAAAAATTGATACTTTACTATGCAAGCCTTCTACAAGATCATTAATAAATATATTGAAGAGAATAGGGCCCAATACTGACTCCTGAGGTACTCCACTAGTGACAGTGACCCAATCTGAGTGTGTACCGTTAATAACCACCCTCTGTTTTCTATCACTGAGCCAGTTACTTACCCACATACAGATGTTTTCTCCCAGTCCGAGCATTCTCATTTTATGTACTAACCTTTTATGTGGTACAGTGTCAAATGCTTTGGAGAAGTCCAGATATACGACATCCATTGATTCGCCGCTGTCAAGTCTAGAACTTACCTCCTCATAGAAACTGATTAAATTAGTCTGACATGACCGATCCCTCACGAAGCCATGCTGATATGGCGTTATTTGCTTATTTCCGTTGATATGCTCTAATATAGCATCTCTCAGAAAACCTTCAAACAGTTTACCCACAACAGATGTTAAACTTACCGGCCTATAGTTTCCAGGCTCTGTTTTTGGCCCCTTTTTTGAATATTGGCACCACATATGCCATGCGCCAATCCTGTGGGACATTCCCTGTCAGTATAGAGTCTGCAAATATCAGAAATAAGGGTCTGGCTGGCTATGACATTACTTAATTCCCTTAGGATACGGGGGTGTATGTCATCCGATCCTGGCGATTTGTCTATTTTAATCTTTTTAAGTCGCTGATGTACTTCTTCCTGGGTCAGACAGGACACTTTTAATGGGGAATTTATTTTTGCATTCTGCATGTCATTTGACAATTTATTTTCCTCAATGAATACATTGGAGAAAAAAATATTTAACAGCTTTGCTTTCTCCTCATCGCTCACTGCGACTTCCCCCTCATTACTCTTTAAAGGGCCGACACCTTCAGATTTATACTTTTTAACATTTATATAATTGAAGAACATTTTAGGGTTAGTTTTACTCTCTTTGGCAATTAATCTCTCGGTCTCTAGTTTGGCCGCTTTTATTTGTTTTTTACATGTTCTATTTTTATCCTTATAGTTTTTCAGTGCTTCCGTGCTCCCCTCCTGTTTCAGTGAATTATATGATTTATTTTTGTCATTTATTGCTTTCTTACAGTTCTATTTATCCACATTGGTCTTTTTGTTCCTTAACCTTTTATTACCATACGGTATGGGTAATAAAAGGTAATAAAATATGGTAATGAGATTTTAGGATGTTTTTAAAGATATCACATTTTGTGGCTGTATTTTTATTTTTGAGGACTTTGTCTCAGTTAGTTTGGCCTATGGCCTCTCTTAGTTGGCTAAAATTGTTTTTTACATATTCCTTTTTTTTTAGTGCTTCCTGGCTCCCGTTTTACTGATTTAAACGCTTCCTTTTTTGTCATTTATTGCTTTCTTTACAGTTCTGTTTATCCACATTGGTTTCTTCTTGTTCCTTAACCTTTTATTCCCATACGGTATGTACCTCTCACAATTAGATTTTAGGATGCTTTTAAAAATATCCCATTTTGTGGCTGTATTTTTATTTTTATTTTTGAGGACTTTGTCCCAGTTAGTTAGGCTTATGGCCTCTCTTATAAATTTAGCCTTTTTGAAGTTTGGTATTTTTGTTCCTCCCTGTAGAAACGCTCTTTTGAATGATAATTGGAAGGTTATTACTTTATGGTCACTATTTCCCAGGTGTCCCCCAACCTGCACGTCTGTTGTTCTGTCGGGCCTATTGGTTAATACTAAGTCCAGTATGGCCATCCCTCTAGTCGGGTCCTGAACCAGTTGGGAGAGGTAATTGTCTTTGGCTATTGCCAAGAACCTGTTTCCCTTATGAGATATACAAGTTTCAGTTTCCCAGTCTATATCTGGGTGGTTGAAGTCCCCCATAATAACCACCTCATTATGATTTGCCGCCTCGTCTATCTCGTTTAGTAGTAGATTTTCTGTGGACTCTGGTATATTAGGTGGTTTATAGTAAACTCCTATTAGTAATTTATTGTTGTTTTTAGCTCCATGTATCTCTACCCACAGTGACTCCACACGTTCATGTCCCTCACTTATATCTTCGCGGAGTGTGGGCTTTAGACCGGACTTTACATAAAGGCGGACACCATAAAAAATAAAAACTGTGTAAAAAAAAAAGTGCAACACCAAGCGATCAAAAACGCTTATGCCCCCAAAAATAGTACCAATTTAACAGTCACCTTATCCCGCAAAAAGAGTCCCTACATAGGACAATCTCTCAAACAATAAAAAAAACTATGGCTCTCAGACTATGGGTACACTAAAACATGATTTTTATTTATTTTATTTTTTCATATTTTTTTTTAAATGGTATTAGTGTATACAACTTAAATAAATAACAAAAAGTATACATATTAGGTATCGCCGCCTCTGTAACAACCTTCTCTATAAAAATGTCACATAATTTAACCCCTCAGATGAACATTGTAAAAAAATATTAATTACATCACAAAAAGCTAGCAAGCTATCAATATGCACCCCAAGATTGTACTAATAAAACAGTCATCTCATACTGAAAAAAATGAGCCTCTACATAAGACATTTTCCCAAAAAATAAAAATAAACTGGCTTTCAGAATATGGAGACACAAAAAAAAATAAAAAATTTTCAAAAATGCTTTATTATGTAAAACCAACCAAAAAATATTTGGTATTGTCGCATCCGTAACAACCTGCTCTATAAAAATACCTCATGATCTAACCTGTCAGATGAACGTTGTAAATAACAAAAAATATAAACAGTGCCAAAACAGCAATTTTTTTTGTTACCTTGCCTCACAAAAAGTGTAATATTGAGCAACCAAAAATCATCTGTACCCTAAAATAGTAGCAAAAAAACTGCCACCTAATCGTGTAGTTTCCAAAATGGGGTCACTTTTTTGTTGTTTCAAATGTGACATGGCAAGTTAATATCCCAGTGAAATCTGCCCTCCACAAACCATATGGCGTTCCTTTCCTTCTGACCCCTGCCATGTGGCCATGCAGCAGTTTGCATATGGGGTGTTTCTGTAAACTACAGAATCAGGGCAATAAATATAGAGTTTAGTTTGGCTGTTAATCCTTGCTTTGTTAGCGGAAAAAAATGATTAAAATGGAAAATCTGCAAAAAAAATCTGAAATTTCATCTCCATTTTCAATTAATTCTTTTGGAACACCTAAAGGGTTAACAAAGTTTGTAAAATCAGTTTTGAATACATTGAGGGCGTAGTTTCTAAAATGAGGTCACTTTTTTGGAGTTTCTACTCTAGGGGTGCATCGCTTCAAATGCAGTCCATCAAAATCTGCCTTCTAAAACCCAAATGGCGTTCCTTTCCTTCTGTGCCCTGCCGTGTGGCCATACAGCAGTCTACAACCACATATGGGGTGTTTCTGTAAACTGCAGAATCAGGGCAATAAATATTGAGTTTTGTTTAGCTGTTAACCTTTGCTTTGTTAGCGGAAATAAAAGATTAAAATTGAAAATCTGCCCAAAAAGTGAAGTTCTGAAATTTCATCTCCATTTTCCATTAATTCTTGTGAAACACCTAAGGCTTCTTTCACACCTGCGTTCGGTGCAGATACAAGAATGATCTGCACCGATAATGCAAACGCTTGTATCCGTTCATAACAGATCAGTTTGCCTTATTAATAAATAAAAAAGTCCAAGTCAAAACGGATCTGTCTTGACTTACATTGAAAGTCAATGGAGAACGGAGCAGGTTTTTAATTGCACCATATTGTGTCAGTGGAAACGGATCCGTCCCCATTGACTTACATTGTAAGGCTTCTTTCAGATTTGCGTTCGGGGCTCCGCTTGCGAGTTCCGTTTAAAGGCTCTCACAAGCGGATCCGCTCAGAATGCATCAGTCTGGCAGCGTTTGGGCTCCGCTTCGCTCAGCAGGCGGACACCTGAAGGCTGCTTGCAGCGTTCGGGTGTCCGCCTGGCCGTGCGGAAGCAAACGGATCCGTCCAGACTTACAATGTAAGTCAATGGGGGTGGATCCGTTTGAATTTGACACAATATGGCTCAATTTTCAAACGGATCCGTCCACCATTGACTTTCAATGTAAAGTCTGGACGGATCCGTCTGCGGCTACTTTCACACTTAGAATTTTTTTTACAATATAATGCAGACTGATCCGTTCTGAACTGATCCATCGCCTGCATTATATGAGCGGATCCGTCTCAGACGGATCCGCTCTGAACGCAAATGTGAAAGTAGCCTAAGACAGGACGGATCTGTTTGGTTCCGCATCGTCAGGCGGACACCAAAATGCTGCAAGCTGCGTTTTAGTGTCTGCCCCAAAAGCGCAACGGAGACCAAACGCAGCCAAATTGATGAATTCTGAATGGATCCCTATCCATTCAGAATGCATTTGGGAAGAACTGATCCGTTTTGGGCCGCTTCTGGGAGCCCTGAAACGAAACTCTCAAGCGGACCCAGAAACGCTAGTGTGAAAATATCCTAAAGGGTTAACAACATTTGTAAAATCTGTTTTACATACCTTGAGGGCTGTAGTTTCTAAAATGGGGTCATTTTTGGGTGGTTTCTATTATGTAAACCTCACAAAGTGACTTCAGACCTGAACTGGTCCTTTAAAAAGTGGGTTTTGAAGATTTGCTGAAAAATTTCAAGATTTGCTTCTAAATTTATAAGCCTTCTAACGTCCCCAAAAAATAAAATGGCATTCACAAAATGATCCAAACATGATGTAGATATATGGGAAATGTAAAGTAATAACTTTTATGAGGTATCACTATCTGTTTTAGAAGCAGAGAAATTGAAATTTCTAAATTTTGGGTAAATTTGGTATTTTTTATAAATAAAAATGAAATATTGTATTCAAATTTGCCACTGTCATGAAGTACAATATGTGTGCCGAGAAAACAGTCTCAGAATGGCCTGAATAAGTAAAAGCGTTTTAAAGTTATCACCACATAAAGTGACACATGTCAGATTTGCACAAATCAGTCTGGTCCTTAAGGTGAAAAATGACCCAGTCCTTAAGGGGTTAATATGTCCTCCTAAGTGTCCCCACCCCACATGTCCCCCAAAGTAGGCACATGAAAAAAAAATATGAAAAGCTAAATACTCACTTATGTCCAGGGCCAGGCGCTTGCTTGTAGAGGAAGGCAGGATGAGGCAGCCGCGCACACGTCACAGTGCTGCGTCCCGGCACAGGCGCGCAATGACATCATCACGTCTGCCTGTGCCGGGATTTCACTACCGCATAAGCCTCAGGCCTACTAGGCCAGAATCCTATAGTGGTGTGCCTGTGCCCTGCCGCAGTATGCGGGCGTTCGGATCGGCGTTGGGGCCCCCCGAGCCTGAGTTGGAGCCGAAGCTGATTTCAAACACGTCCAGACATTCCGTCGGTTAGCCATGCCCCCTCCCCCCCCCCTTGCACAAATGCTTTTTACTGCAGTCTAAAATTAATCAAAATAAAAAAAATTCAACCAAAACGATCTTTTGTCAGGATAAATGTAAAAATAAACAATCGTATTAGCAGGCCAATGACTGACCATTATTATCAGAAAAGAAGTTGGCCCTGTTTAATATTTTCGTCCGGTGTTGGAAAAGAACATTTCCAGAAAGATCTTTCATTTATTGCAAGACTTTATTGAATGTGTATTGCCAGTTTGATCAACTGTAATGGTCAATATGGACTAAAATGTGTATGGTATTTATTTTTATTTTCCCAAGAACAGATTCACCAGATAATTGTTCAACTGCTGTTCAACTATCAAACAACTTCTGTCTGATGTATTTGGCCAGCTTTAGTTTTCCCAAGTCTGTGGCTGGCCACAACACTTTCCACATTCACAAGTGCTTGAGCAATAGCATAGTTAGCTAGTTTCTTGTAAAGGTGTGCCATAGTCCTTTTAGTCTGCCTGTTTCTGGATTTGACCCTTCTTTGCCTGACCTGACCTCTTCTTGTTTCTCATTTTGTGCTGCTTTGACCTTTGGACTATTTAGTGGCTTGCAGGAAAGCTGCCTGCCCTGACTTCAGCTTATTTACTCACTACACTTCAGTTTTTCCTGATCTCTTGCCCCATGGGTAAGCCACCACTGAACAAATGCTACTTCAAGAGGAAGTGACCTGGTTGTTCAGTGCACAGAAGATCCACAGCCATAAGTAACACTAATATTATTGTACTTTGTTTTGTAGGTACATTTATGGAAGCACACAAACCCCTGAGGTTCCTTCCTGTCCTCTGAAGACGGTTCATATGATCTATACTCCAGTACCCCAGTGTCTGGCCCTTTCCTCAGAGCTGGAAAAAACATGGGTGTTCCTTGCAGCAGTTTCAGAAACTGAGAAAGATGTGAAGGAAAGATTTTATGAAGGCCTTTCGCTAGCTGATGAGGGACAGCTACTCTCTTCACATGCAGAAGCATGGGGTCAGATATGGAAAAGTAGCCGGATAGAAGTGGAAGGTTCCCTGGTTCTTCAGAAGGCTGTCATTGGATGTCTGTATTATTTACTAAGCTCCCTACCACCCCTGGGATGTAACGAAGACTTCAGTGGCATAAGTCCTGGGGGTTTATCGAATGGTCAGCGCAATGAAGATTATTGGGGACATGTATTTTGGGACCAGGTATGTTTCATTGTTGGAGATCACTTGCAACCATGATGTTCACTATCTCATGCATTACACTAATACTGTATAGTTTATATGGCTGGCCAAAAGTATATTATGATGATCAGATCAATTCTTCTTTTAGCAGGAGGGAGTCGACTAGTGAAAGTTGTACTGTTTTGTGTGTGTAGTCTCATAATGCTATACGCTTTAGCTATTCTAATACTACTCTTAGTTTTTATGCATAAGGTTTTGGGCGCACCGTAGATGTTAAATATGATGTGATATAAGATAACTGGTATTTAATGTAAAAAGTCCACATTTCAGACATCGTTTATATTTGTACACAAAGGAGATACTATGTGGGTATGTTAAGGCCTAAATTTAAAGTTTTGCATATATGAAGAGACAAAAGCACCTACATGTATAAGGCATGTCTGTATCCATGCTATATATGACTGACAGGAACAGACATGAGGTCAATTGTTGTTTGCTGCTGGAGGTTGTGAAAGACAACAAGGCAGCCATGCAGAGGCCAGAGAAGGAGTTTTTGATTTGCAAAATAATACCTTCAGGACAGACACACTGACATGGACAAGGACATTTATACTTACGAGCATTACTGTATTTCTGTAATCAATCAATTTGTACATATTCAATATTTTTCATTGGGCAGGGTCGCTCCAATGGTACACCATTGCTCCGCCATCATGTTGCTTAGCACCTCTTTGATTGATTCTAGATAATATTTCAAAGCCAGTAATGATGATGCACGTGAAGCCACGTGCATCAAATAGAGGGGCACTGCCCACGGTGCATCAAAAACCTTATTTGCATAAAAATAAAACATTTCCCTGGATTTTCAAGAATGGTATACTTGTGGGGCCCCTACCCTACCTGGCGATATGCTTATTTTAAAACTGATTTTGAATGTGACATTCACCCTTTAAAGGGTTTGCCCGGATTCGGAGCTGAACCTGGACATACCCATAATTTCACCCAGGCAGCCCTCATGCCCTGATGCGCTCCCTTGCTTCCGCCCAGCAGTGTGTTCGGTGACCTCTCCGGCTCTGATGGGCGGGTTTTAGCACTCCCCTAAAGTCCACCCATCAGTGCCGGTGACGTCACCGGGCTCACTGCGCTGGCAGCTCCATAGAGAGCCTGGTTCGTCACCGGAACTCCTGAAAATGCCTTTGCCCTGCGCGATTCAGTGCAGGGCAAAGGGAACATCGGAGCATGAACTGCTTCGATGCTCAAGTCAGGGGGGCTGTCTGGGTAAAAAAATGGCCATATGTCCGGGTTCAACTCTGAACTCGGACAAGCCCTTTAAGTATGGAATTTGCAGTTTCCAAGTTTGTGAATATTTGTTTCAAATCTAAGTGTTTTTGTTTTACCAATATTGTAATTGTTTGTGTCTGCATTGTGCAAGGACACTTGGATATATCCGAATATTCTGCTGTTTTACCCAGAGATGGCTCGTCATATTCTTAAATACCGGATTCGAACACTTGAGGGAGCATTGCAGAATGCTAAGCAGCAAGGATATAAAGTAAGTATAGACATGATGGCTATAATCATTCAAATGTTTTTTTTTTATTATTCTTCAGGATGGGCCATCTGTTTCATAACCAGGTGTTTCAGAGTAGCTCTGGGGATGAAACTACTCAACTTCATTGTGCTGTTCCAGCCTTTATTCTTGTATTCTACAATTTGTGTTTGCATTATATTATCATTTACCATGTTGTGTAACGCTGCCACCCTGTGGTTATTCTTATAATTCATTTATGTGTGTTATGTAAATTCCCATTGCACTGCTCTCCTCCCTCTTTTGTGACATCACATCCTCTGAAAGGTCCTTCGTACTTCCTCTTTGTCGCAGACCTTCATGATGGTGAGAGCTATTCTTTTTGACCTCTAATATCCTCTAGCATACCCTCATTTCCCTGCATTTGTTTTCAAGACAAATCAATAAATGATCAAAGCTTCACCATTGTACTCTCCTCACTGGATCATCACATGCAACTGGTGTCTATATCTGGAGATATTAGTGAGTTCAGCTATCTACCATTGCTTGTACAGGGGCTATCACTCACAATCAATCAGGGGATAATCTCTAACGTACATCTGTGGCAGAATAGTCAAAAAGAAGCTTAAATCTACAGTCTTGCATGTCTACACATAGTCTGCCTGCGAGCTTAGAGCTGTCCGCCATCTTATACGCACGTGGCTTCATAAGCACAGTGCACAAGCTGGAATACCCTCTTAAAGAGACAGTACCGCTTAAACAGGAATAACATGTCCACAAGAGGCTTAGTAAATCTCTCAGTAACTGAACATACAGAAAGTCACCCTGCTCCCAGAAACTCAGATATGCAGGAAGCAGAGTCCATGTTAACTGAAGAACAAACAGTACGATCTAAACGTGTTATCAAGCCAACACAAAAGATCAGAGAGAACTTTGAGGCGACCAAAGAAGAGTTCAGTGACAATTTAAACGATTTATGGCAGAGAACTGAACACTATATAGCAGCTCTTTTACGATATAACAACGACCCAACAAAGTTAACTACAACATTGAATCGCTTAACTAACTCCTACGTCCACTATCAGCGACTCTCTGCTAAGTACATCACTTTCCTGAGCGACTCTGATTTTGACGAAGTCTCTGATGAGCTGAGTGAGAGAAAGAATCTCCTTGAAGAGAAGGATGCCCTAGTACAAGATGCTAAGAGCAAGGCAGAACTCCGCATCGCACACTTACAGGAGGCGAGATCCCATCGGTCAACTTCAAGTAAACATACAAAATACACCCTTTCATCTTCCAAAACCTCTCGTTCCGGAAGGTCAGCCTTGCATGACAAGCTTATAGAAGTCCGGGCAGAAGCAGAGGAAGCTAGCGTAAGAAGTTCCTTTGCTAAGAAGGAGGCGGAGATTACGAAGAAGAAAGCAGAAATGGAGGCTAAGATGGCAGAAATGGAGGCTGAGACAGAAGCCCAGCTAAAGATCCTCCAGACAGAAAGGGAAGAAGCAGCTACCTTAGCTAAACTAAAGGTCCTCGAGCAAGCATTAGGCCAAGGTACCGACCCAGACTGTTTCGTCCCAGGAGAAGAGGAAGACCCAGCCGACCGCACTGCCAGGTATGTGCTAAGGCAACCATCGCCTACTCCTCCTGTAAAATCGCATGCACCAACGCCACTTCTAACTCACCAACTGGGCAAACCCCCAGAGTACCAGAAATCATCACAGCCCAGTAATAAGGTAATATCTAGCACCAAGCAGGCTAATCATCCAGAGACTAAACTGCAGCTTAATCCTTATGCCACATCATTCCATCCTGATCAATCTCAACCTTATCTGCCAGAGCCCCCACATGCTCTAGAGACACTACAACGCAATACAGCAATATGGAGTGGGAGATCAGACATGTCAGACTTTGCCAGATACATGATGCGCAGGGAGCTGATTAACGTTAGTCTCTCAAGGTTTGATGACCGTGCAGAAAACTACAGGGCCTGGAAATCGACCTTTAAAGCAGTAATCGGTGACATAAACCTCACTGCCATGGAGGAACTTGACTTGCTCATCAAATGGTTAGGCCCAGAATCTGCAGAACGCATAAAGACATTAAGAGTGGTTCATGCAGGCCACTCAGAGGAAGGTCTCGCTGCAGCATGGGAGAGACTTGAACAGACCTATGGCAGTCCAGAGGCTATAGAAAGTGCCCTATTCAGGAGACTTCAAGCCTTCCCAAGGTTAACTGGCAAAGACAATCGCAAACTCCAGGATCTAAGCGACCTACTAAAAGAACTTGAATTGGCAAAAATGGACCCACGTCTGCCAGGACTGAGTTACCTTGATACCGCCCATGGCGTCAATCCAATAGTGTCAAAACTACCACATGGCATGCAAGAGAAATGGGCAGACCAGGGCTCCAGATACAAGAGAGAACACAATGTGTCTTTTCCCTCTTTCTCTTATTTTACCAGATTCATCAGTGACCAAGCTCGAAAGAAGAATGACCCCAGCTTTGACTTCACTGAATCCACTCTACCTGCTTCATCCTCATGTTCAAGGTATGACAACACCACAAATAAACGTAGAGACTTAAGGGGGACAGTATCCGTTAGGAAAACCAATGTTCCACTCATTTCAACCTGCACTACTAGGAAGGAATACCCTGTCCTCAAAGAAAAGGACCCTAACCGCATGTGCCCCATCCATAAAAGACCTCATCCTTTAAAGGAGTGTCGTGGGCTCAGGGCAAAGACCTTGCAAGAACGCAGAGAGATACTCAAAGAGCTTGGAGTGTGTTACAAGTGTTGTGCCTTATCTAATCATATGGGGAAAGACTGTAAGGTTATTATCAAGTGTGCAGAATGCAGCAGTGACAAGCACGTTACAGCAATGCATCCTACCTTGCCTTCAGACAACGCACCATCTCAAGCTGCGACCAATGCCGTCGCACTTCATGGCGGGGAGCCACCGGCTCAAGAATTAGCTACAACTACTATTTCCTCTTCCTGTATGGCGATATGTGGCAAGGAGGCTGATTCTAAGTGCTGTGCAAAGGTGTGTTTGGTCAACGTCTACCCAGAAGGGCATTCTGAAAGAGCCATCAGAATGTACGCAATTATTGATGAACAAAGCAATAGGTCTCTGGCAAAACCTAAATTCTTTGAGATTTTCGGCATAGCAGGAGAAGCAACACCATATACCCTCAACACTTGTTCTGGTCGTGTAGAGACTTATGGCAGAAGAGCCACTGGATACCTTATCTCCTCCATAAAAGGGAACGTTCATATACCCTTGCCAACATTAATTGAATGCGACCAAATACCAGATGAAAGATGAAATTCCTACTCCAGAAGCTGCATATCATCATTCCCACTTGAAACATCTAGCTAGTGAGATCCTCCCTATAGACATGAATGCTGACATCCTACTTCTGCTCGGGAGAGACATTCTGAGGGTCCACAAGGTGCGTCAACAATGCAATGGTCCTGATAATGCTCCATATGCACAGAGACTCGATTTAGGCTGGGTAATCGTGGGCGATGTATGTATAAATAAGAGCCACAAACCATCTCAAGTGAACTCCTTCAAAACCTTTGTGCTCAACAATGGTCGCACATCTCATTTTAAGCCATGTGTTCATCATTATGAGGTGAAGGAAAGGCTTTCTAACCTCTTAAAGACACCAGACATCATTCCTACCAGTTATGACAACTTAGGAAAAACTGTGTTTTGTACAACACCAGACGACGACAAACTGGCCTTGTCCATGGATGACAAAGAGTTTATTAAAATAATGGACGATGAATTCTTCAAAGATGCATCTAACCACTGGGTTGCACCTTTACCTTTCCGTGCTGTAAGAGCCAGACTTCCTGACAACCGGGAACAAGCACTCTCCAGATTCATCTCCTTGCAACGTACGTTAAAAAGCAAACCAGAAATGAAAAGTCATTTTGTGGCCTTCATGGAAAAAATATTTCGCAATGATCATGCAGAGCTGGCTCCACCCTTACAAGAGCATGAAGAATGCTGGTACCTTCCATCCTTTGGGGTATATCACCCACGGAAGCCAAACCAAATAAGAGTGGTATTCGATTCAAGTGCCAAACATAATGGCGTATCTCTGAACGACGTCCTTCTCACCGGTCCGAACCTGACCAATAATCTGGTGGGAGTGCTCATGAGATTCAGAAAGGAGCCAGTAGCCATTACTGCTGACATTGAACAAATGTTCCATTGCTTTATCGTGCGGCAAGATCATAGAAACTACCTCAGGTTTCTTTGGCACAGAGACAATGACACCAGCAAAGAAATGGTTGAATGCCGCATGAAGGTGCACGTGTTTGGTAACAGTCCTTCACCTGCGGTTGCTACATATGGCCTACGGAGGGCTGCCTTAGATGGTGAGTCATAATTTGGGGAACATGCCAGAAACTTTGTCGTGAGAGACTTCTATGTGGACGACGCACTCAAATCCTTCCCTACAGCGGAGGAGGCCATAGAACAGCTGGCGAACAGCCTATATGATCCCCTGGGATTTGTGGCACCTTTGACTGTACAAGGCAAATTCCTGTTAAGACAGTTCTCAGAGTCTGTATCTGACTGGGATGCTCCACTGCCCTCTGACAAACAACCAAAGTGGGAGTTGTGGAAGGAATGCTTGCATGCATTAGACAGTATTCACATACCAAGGTGTTACACTCCAACATCCCTTACAGCCACTCTGAGGAGAGAAATCCACATTTTCTCAGATGCGTCTACTGAAGCCATCGCAGCTGTTGCTTATTTAAAGGTAATAGACTATTCCAATCAAGCACATGTTGGATTTCTGTTTGGAAAGGCAAAATTAGCTCCAAAACCTGAGCACACCATTCCTAGACTCGAACTTTGTGGGACTGTGCTAGCCGTAGAGATTGCGGACTTTATACAACGTGAGCTGGATATTCAGGTGGATGACATTCAATTTTACACAGACAGTAAGGTTGTCCTGGGTTACATCTACAACCAGTCAAAACGCTTCTACGTTTATATCAGTAACCGCATCGAAAGGGTTAGAAGATCCTCTAAACCTGAACAGTGGCACTATGTTCCATCTCATCTCAATCCTGCAGATTGCGCCACCAGACCGGCATCTGGAAGAGTCTCTGCAACTTCTTCTTGGTTGACAGGTCCAGAGTTTCTGCTGAACCAGAATGAAGAAACTTCTATCCAAGACGTCTTCAGTCTCCAGGACCCTCATGAAGATCCAGAGATTCGGCCTGAAGTTAGTACCTTCGTCACCGAGTCTGAAAGGAGCACTGGCTTGGGCTGTCATCGCTTTGAACGCTTCTCTAGATGGTCAAGACTCATTCACATCATTGCAAGGTTAGTCCACATTGTTCATTGTTTTCATGCTGAGAAGCATAACACTGACTGTCGCAGTTGGCACCTGTGCCATAAACCTCTAACGGCAGAAGACATTATTCTAAGTGAATTGCTTGTGATACGTAACGTACAGCAGAGTGCCTTTAAAATGGAACTGAAATGTATACATGACAAGCAAGATATACCAAAAGGCAGCCCCATTGTCAACTTGAAACCAGTAATTGATGATCGTGGCATGCTGAGAGTTGGTGGTCGCCTAAACAAGGCTAAGCTAGAGATTGCAGAAATGAATCCCCTTATTATTCCTGCCAAACACCACGTTACTACACTGTTGATACGGCATTATCATGAAAGAGTCCAGCATCAAGGCCGACATTTTACTGAGGGCGCTTTAAGAGCCGCAGGTCTTTGGATAGTGGGAGCAAAAAGACAGGTTGCTCATATTATTCACCATTGCATTAACTGTCGCAAGGCAAGAGGAAAATTACAACATCAACAAATGTCTGATTTGCCAGTTGATAGGACTAGCACCGAACCACCGTTCACTTATGTTGGTCTGGACGTCTTTGGGCCATGGACAGTCACTGCACGTAAGACCAGAGGTGGTCATGCAGAAAGCAAACGATGGGCAGTGTTGTTTACATGCTTAAGTGTACGTGCTATACACATTGAAGCAATAGAATCCATGGACGCTTCTAGCTTCATCAATGCTTTAAGACGATTCCTCGCCATCAGAGGACCAGTAAAGCAAATAAGATCTGACTGTGGAACCAACTTCATAGGAGCCTGTCGAGAGTTGCAAATTGACTCTAAACCAGTTCAAGACTACTTAGCCAATAATGGTTGTACATGGATCTTTAACCCCCCGCATGCCTCTCATATGGGCGGTTCATGGGAAAGAATGATAGGCATCACCCGCAAAATATTGGACTGTATGCTTATGAACTCAAACTTCTCAAGGCTCACCCATGAGACTTTGACTACCTTCCTGGCTGAGGTATCCGCTATTGTCAACTCAAGACCTCTTGTACCTGTATCTATGGATCCAGAATCCCCTGCCATTCTTACTCCAGCAACTCTTCTCACTCAGAAGTTTGGATCTGTTCCTAATCCACCTGAAGAGTCTTCTTCTAGTAACATATATCTGAAACAGTGGAAGCACGTTCAACATCTGGCCGACTGTTTCTGGAGCAGGTGGAAAAAAGAGTATTTAACGCTTCTGCAAGCACGTAGAAAGTGGCAACAGGTCAAGCCAAACTTACAGATAGGAGATCTCGTACTCATGAAAGACCAAAAGGTGGAAAGAAACTCCTGGCCCATGGGACTCATCTCAAAGGTCTTCATCAGTGAAGATGGCAAAGTTCGCAAGGTGGAAGTGACCATCGCAAAACAAGGCCATCCCAAATCCTTTATCAGGCCTGCATCTGAGATTGTTCTCCTCTTACCCGTGGAGGAATGATTCTTTACTTGAGGAACTTTATTCCTGGCAACCGGAAGACTCAAGGCGTTGGACTGTTCCAGTTCACCAGTTCCAGTATGTTCTTTTTGTTTGATTTTTATCTTTCAGGTTCCAACATTTCATGGACATTTCGGTAATTGCATATATAGTGAAATCCAAGGATTTCAGACGGGGAGTGTGCTGTTCCAGCCTTTATTCTTGTATTCTACAATTTGTGTTTGCATTATATTATCATTTACCATGTTGTGTAACGCTGCCACCCTGTGGTTATTCTTATAATTCATTTATGTGTGTTATGTAAATTCCCATTGCACTGCTCTCCTCCCTCTTTTGTGACATCACATCCTCTGAAAGGTCCTTCGTACTTCCTCTTTGTCGCAGACCTTCATGATGGTGAGAGCTATTCTTTTTGACCTCTAATATCCTCTAGCATACCCTCATTTCCCTGCATTTGTTTTCAAGACAAATCAATAAATGATCAAAGCTTCACCATTGTACTCTCCTCACTGGATCATCACATGCAACTGGTGTCTATATCTGGAGATATTAGTGAGTTCAGCTATCTACCAGTGCTTGTACAGGGGCTATCACTCACAATCAATCAGGGGATAATCTCTAACGTACATCTGTGGCAGAATATTCATCATGTAGTAGATGGAGCTGGTTACTACAACACTGCTCCCATTGAAATGAATGCCAGCAGTGCTGTACTAACCAGCTCCTTTTTATCAAACAGTGAACAAAGCTGTGTAGTTTCAGTGCCAGACCTACTCTGAAACACCTAATCATGGGGCCGTGGCCATTAAGGTAGCTATTGGCAGACTGGGAACTTAAAGTGGCCCTGGAAAAAAAACTAAAAGTGGCCACTACTGCTTCTGCAAAACCTAATACCACGGTGCAGCACAAAATGCTGTTTGCACCACAGTATGAAACTGAATCATCGTCCTGATGACAGCAATACAGTTGAATTCAGAATGGCACCTGCAGATGCTGGACAGGCACATAAGTGTCTATTTTTTGGGGCGATTGTCTTAGGTAGATGCTCATTTTTTTCGGGATGAGGTGACTGTTTGGTACTATTTTGGGGGGCATACGCCTTTTTGATTGCTTGGTGTTGCACTTTTAGTGGTGTAAGGTGAAAACAGTTTTTATTTTATATTTACTTCCCCCCCCCCCCCACTCTGGGACTTCAACTTCTGGGGGTCTGATCCCCTTTACAATGCATTACAATACTTCTGTATTGTAATGCATTGGCTGTAAGTGTATCACACACTGTAATACACTGCCTGTGAGATCTTGCGGGGCTGGATCTCACAGGCTCTCACGGAAGGCAGCCACAATGCCTAAGGAAGGCATCAGGCTGCCATCAGGTCTCCGTCACAGCAGTGCAGGGACCTGATGCCCACCCCACACCCGGCAGGATCCTACACAAGCAACGGTCAGCGCTGACCGCGACAGTGAAAGGGTTAATGCACCGGCATCAGTGTTTTTACCTTTGCTGGTGCATACAGCAGGGGTTCGGCTATCAGTGACTGCCGGACCCCTGTCGCTGATCGGGCGGGCGTAGCACCTGCACACGCCTGATCAGTCTGCCGTACATGTACGGCCCTGGTCATTAAGTCGCATCCCTCAACGCCGTACATGTACGGCTCGGGTCCTTAAGGGGTTAAAGGTTTCATTTGGACCAAAATCAATTTGTCCCAAAATGTGCCCAGTTGCCCTGGAAATTGGTATATAACACACTCTAGTCTCCTAAAACTCATAATTTTTAGGAGAACATTTATTTATTTTTAATGACTTTTCTTTTTTTCTCTCCTCTGACTAAGCTATTGAACGCAATGACAGGAATATTAAATCTTTTCTAACTGACACTGATATTTATAGCTGTGGGTAAACGCATGATTGACAGTGCTAACAAACAGCATGTTTAAAAACGCCGCTCCGACGCATGTGTCATGCTTTTTCAAATCCCTCCAAAAAAGATATACCGTTGTTGGAATGATGTGGGGCCAAACACTATCAAATACACCAAACCAAGGTACAATAAACCCCCACGAAAAAGTAACCAGATACTGGGTAACAAGATCTTTATTAATTTAATTAAACATCAAAGAAATAAATAATAAAAAATGTCACAACAATGGCAAATACCGTTGTTGTGGAAATGTTATTATGCGGACATTTTATCTTAGGATGTGTGTGGGTTTTTATAGATTGTCATCTGTCTTCCTGTGTCGGATTTAGCCAGAGAACACTCTAGCAGAAGGTTCTTTGGCTGAATCGGGACCAGTGGTAAAACCGTCAGTATGAAAACCTTCTCATGGGCTTTGAGACGTGTTCTCAGTGTGTAGGGGGGCGTTTGCTGGTTTGTGAGCACGCGGACACCTTGCTGGTCGGGCAATGGGCATGACTCATCCTTCCTTATACAGGGATGGGGTGTGTGCATTGGCTGCCCCTCCCTGTCCTTTGACAGGTCATCACTTCCTGTATGTCAAATCCTTGTCTTGGGCCAGCCCCTTTTACACCTTTTGTTAGTAAATAAAAGACGCAGACTGAGCAGGGCGGGAGGAGTTGCTCAGAATTTCAATTAAGATGGTAGCACCTGGGTCTGTCTCTGACTGCAGCTGAGGGAAAAGGGATTTACCTTTTTCCTTACACAAACTTTGATGCGAGCTGATCACAACTATTAATATTTCTACAACACCGTACATATAATGATAGAGGTAACAGTGGCCCGGTATTAACACATAGCATGTAACAAAAGAGCTAACTGGGTCAAATACAGCATTCAAATCTATTGTCAGACTACATAGATACGTATACTGTAACTAGTAGGGTTTAAATATAAAGTGCTTAGTGCAAACATAGTTAACAAAGTCTAACATTCCAGACAATAGATACATGAAGATATCCGATTAAAAAAGATGATTTGCAGGCTTAGAGAATGAGGAAACTCTTAGGCCCCTTTCACACGGGTGAGTATTCTGCGCGGGTGCAATGTGTGAGGTGAACGCATTGCACCCGCACTGAATCCTGACCCATTCATTTCTATGGGGCTGTGCACATGAGCTGTGAATTTCATGCATCACTTGTGCGTTGTGTGAAAAATCGCAGCATGCTCTATATTCTGCGTTTTTCACGCCACGCAGGCCCCATAGAAGTGAATGGGGCCGCGTGAAAATCGCAAGCATCCGCAAGCAAGTGGGGATACGGTGCAATTTTCACACATGGTTTCTAGGTGACGATCAGGCCGGGGACCCGATCTGTATTATTTTCCCTTATAACATGAATACAGAATGCAAAGTAAAATAGTGATGGAGGGGTTAAAAAAATAAATAATTAACTCACAGAGTCCACTTGATCGTGTAGTTGTGGATCTCTGTCTTCTTCTGTAATGTTAAGCTGCCGGCTAAGGACCTGTGGTGACGTCACATCACATGATCCAATCACTTGGTTCCTCACCATGGTGATGAACCATGTGATTGGACCATAGTGACGTCACCACAGGTCTTTTGCCAGGTCCTGAAGATAGAACAGAGACCGGCAGCTATGGAGCAGGTAAGTTAACTTTTTTTTTTTTTTTTTTTTTTTTAACCCCTCCATCCCTAATTTACTTTGCATTCTGTATTAAGAATGCTATTATTTTCCCTTATAACCATGTTATAAGGCAAAATAATAAAATCTACACAACACCTAACCCAAACCTGAACTTCAGTGATGAAGTCTGGGTTTGGGTCTGGGTACCAAACATGGTGATTTTTCTCACGCGCGTGCAAAACGCATTAAAACGCTTTGCACTTGCGCTGAAAAAATTGCACATTTTACCGCAACACACCCGCATCTTATCGGGCCCTCACACGCCATGCTCGTGTGAAAGAGGCCTTATTGTGGTAGCTGCTGGCCATCTCTGTTTTCCCATGGGATTCATATGGTTCAGTAGAGCTGTGGTGGATATGTTTGTGTTTGACTGCCCACGGCTTATTTTCCTCTTGCAGATCTTGCATAGGGCACTGCTTCTGTCTTCCGTCAGCGTAAACAAAAACTGCCAGATGGTAGATACTCGTACAGAGCTAGAGGTTGCCGAGCTTGGCTTAGATTTGCCATTGTTTGTGCCTAATGCACCTACTGTGTCAGCAGCATCACCTGCAGCAACACTGATTTGGCTCTGGCAGTTCTTTTGGAGGTTCTGGCCATACATCACCCCTGCTCTTTATTGCTGCTGCCCACCTCTGATGTTATCTCCTCCTCAACAGCCTGATTCGGCTTCCAGGTCCTGTCTAACACATAATTATCTTTGGAGTCCTCACTCTCCCTGACACTTTTATCAGACTGTGATATTTTATGGTGGGCTCCGTGACCCTCCTCACAGTTCTCTGCTCTGTATTTGCCACTGTTCCTGCCCCCACCACAGAACCACAGTACAGCTGTGCATGAGGCCCCCTGTCTCCTCCTCAACCTCCTCCTCAGGGCATTCCAAGCACTGGCTGCTGTCACCAAAGTTATCAACAGGGACACTCTCTTGACTATCTGCTGTTGGTGGGGTTTTGTTGCCTATTCTTAGAAAAAAAAGAAGGTGCCCTACTGGGAAAGGGCAGAGAAGACATAGACAACTCCACTGAAAGGCTTGACTCAGAAGTCACCTCCATGTCATACTGCTGTGACTAAAAGGAGGAGTGAGTCATCCAACCCACAATTTCATCCTCTTTCTCCTCCATGATAAAATTGTGCCTTTCAGAAGCCAGGCAGAACTGCCTACTACTACTTCTGGCTGGATAGCTGATGCTGCTACTACCCACATTCTAGCTCTGGGAGGACCTGACCTGGCCATGGGTCTTTTGTCTGGAACTCCTTCCGTATTTCTGACATTTGGTCTAATGTTCAAAGATACACTAAAACTATGGAACGGTTTGCAAGTCTGTTGTCTGGAACTTAAAGACAAATACAGGTCCTTCTAAAAAAAATTAGCATATTGTGATAAAGTTCATTATTTTTTGTAATGTACTGATAAACATTAGACTTTCATATATTTTAGATTCATTACACACCAACTGAAGTAGTTCAAGCCTTTTATTGTTTTAATATTGATGATTTTGGCATACAGCTCATGAAAACCCAAATTTCCTATCTAAAAAAATTTGCATATTTCATCCGAACAATAAAAGAAAAGTGTTTTTAATACAAAAAAAAGTCAACCTTCAAACAATTATGTTCAGTTATGCACTCAATACTTGGTCGGGAATCCTTTTGCAGAAATGACTGCTTCGTGGCATGGAGGCAATCAGCCTGTGGCACTGCTGAGGTGTTATGGAGGCCCAGGATGCTTCGATAGCGGCCTTAAGCTCATCCAGAGTGTTGGGTCTTGCGTCTCTCAACTTTCTCTTCCAAATATCCCACAGATTCTCTATGGGGTTCAGGTCAGGAGAGTTGGCAGGCCAATTGAGCACAGTAATACCATGGTCAGTAAACCATTTACCAGTGGTTTTGGCACTGTGAGCAGGTGCCAGGTCGTGCTAAAAAATGAAATCTTCATCTCCATAAAGCTTTTCAGCAAATGGAAGCATGAAGTGCTCCAAAATCTCCTGATAGCTAGCTGCATTGACCCTGCCCTTGATAAAACACAGTGGACCAACACCAGCAGCCGACATGGCACCCCAGACCATCACTGACTGTGGGTACTTGACACTGGACTTCAGGCATTTTGGCATTTCCCTCTCCCCAGTCTTCCTCCAGACTCTGGCACCTTGATTTCCGAATGACATGCAACAGTCCAGTGCTGCTTCTCTGTAGCCCAGGTCAGGCGCTTCTGCCGCTGTTTCTGGTTCAAAAGTGGCTTGACCTGGGGAATGCGGCACCTGTAGCCCATTTCCTGCACACGCCTGTACACGGTGGCTCTGGATGTTTCTACTCCAGACTCAGTCCACTGCTTCCGCAGGTCCCCCAAGGTCTGGAATCGGTCCTTCTCCACAATCTTCCTCAGGGTCCGGTCACCTCTTCTCGTTGTGCAGCGTTTTCTGCCACACCTTTTCCTTCCCACAGACTTCCCACTGAGGTGCCTTGATACAGCACTCTGGGAACAGCCTATTCATTCAGAAATTTCTTTCTGTGTCTTACCCTCTTGCTTGAGGGTGTCAATGATGGCCTTCTGGACAGCAGTCAGGTCGGCAGTCTTACCCATGATTGCGGTTTTGAGTAATGAACCAGGCTGGGAGTTTTTAAAAGCCTCAGGAATCTTTTGCAGGTGTTTAGAGTTAATTAGTTGATTCAGATGATTAGGTTAATAGCTCGTCTAGAGAACCTTTGCATGATATGCTAATTTTTTGAGATAGGAATTTTGGGTTTTCATGAGCTGTATGCCAAAATCATCAATATTAAAACAATAAAAGGCTTGAACTACTTCAGTTGGTGTGTAATGAATCTAACATATATGAAAGTCTAATGTTTATCAGTACATTACAGAAAATAATGAACTTTATCACAATATGCAAATTTTTTGAGAAGGACCTGTAGTCCTTCCCTTTCTACAAACACACTGAAAAGACTGCTACTTACAGTTAACTTTGGAAATGTATTAGTGCCACTAACAGATTTGGGCCTAATGTCCTATGTGCGTTCATATATTTAAATTCTGAAAAAAGCTTTCTATAGTGTAAAAAACAAATTGTCAACCTACCGTACTATGAGAATTTTCCACCCCACACACCACTTTTGAACGGTCTGGAGATGCTCTGTCACAGATTTTGGACTACTATTTCTTGTATTGATATTTTTACAGGAAAAAAAAACTTGAACTGTCTGCAGATGCCCTATCCCATATTTCAGACTACTATTTCAAGCATTTTCACTGAGACTTAAAACCATACGCTTTGGATTGTAAAACAGGCGTTGTAAAGTTGTATTGAGCTTATTACCCCCACACCCACATTTGAACTCTGGTTGGGGGGGGGAAGCAGCATTTCTGTTTAAATGGGGAAAAAAGTTCTTGCCGGTGCTTTTGAGGTTCGGCAGCAGCTGTGCTAGAAGGTGCTGCTAACACACCCTTCCTCAGCTCCTTACTCCTTATTCCCTCGCTGAAAGCCTTCCCTACCTTTTCATATTCTACAAAATTATTCTTTCTAGCCTTTCGCTAAACTGTCCCTGACACTAGAATAGAAGCTTGATTGTGACTTTATACTGTCCCTAAGATCGTTTTCTGTCAGACACATCATAGACCTATCTACCCTCATTCACAGACCAGCACATAATAACGTTCTGCTTGTTCTGCAAGGGCACCTCCCTGCCTACTGCAGCACCGATTGGCTCATCCAGGTTATCTGCTAGTCTGTGAGCTGTTCAGGGCAAACCCCCCCCCCACACTTCTTTTTACGGTGATGTGAGCATCCTTCATCTTTTTCCCTCGTGCTTTTTCCAGCCAACATATGCAGTAAAATGGTGTTGCATGCTGTTTTACTGGATTTGTCCAAAGCAAACCTGAAAAAGCTTTAGGTTTATCTTAACGGAATAATTTTTGGGAAGTTCTTTACAAACTGATTCGTTCATCTGTACAGGAAAGCCTTAAATAACACATAAGCCAGTGGGTCATAGTCAAAGCAGTACTGCAGATAATTTTTCATGGTCCATCGGTACCCCTTGGTTGGAAATAATTAATAGTGGTATGCAAAAGTTTGGGAGCCCCTGGTCAAAATTACTGAAATTTGCAAAAGAACATCTAAACAAGCCTAATGCATTTTGGAAACAAGTCTTGTAGACTGATGAGGCAAAAATAGAACTCTTTGCCCACAATGAGCAAAGGTATGTTTGGAGAAAAAAGGGAACAGAATTTCATGAACTGAACACCTCTGCAACCATTAAGCATGGGGGTGGATAAATCATTCTTTGGGGTTGTGTTGCAGCCAATGGCATGAGGAACATTTCATGGGTAGAGGGAACAATAGATTCAATTACATTTCTGCAAATTCTTGAAGCAAACAGAACACAAAAAAAAAAAACTGGTGTTGGCTTCTACAAATAGATACTAATCCTAAACACACCTCAAAATCCACAATAGACTACTTCAAGCTGAAGGTTTTACCATGGCCCTCACAGTACCCTGATCTTAACATCATTGAAAATCTGTGGCTGGACCTCAAAAGAGCAGTGTATGCAAGATGCCCCAGGAATCTCACAGTACTGAAATACTTTTGCAATGAGGAATGAATTAAAATCCCTCTAACAAGAATTGTCTGGCTAAAGTGTTTACTTTTTTTAAAAAAAAGGGTGCTACTAGTTACTAATCATACAAGGTGCACAAACTTTTGCATAGGATCCTTTTTCTTTTTTGCTGTTTTGAAAATGTAAAAGATGAAGATTTTTTTTTTTGCTTAACATGCAAAGGGAATGTGTTATCTTTAACTTTATGCCTTTTGGAGATCATTTCATCTCAACTTGCTTAACTGTTCACAGTCATTTTGACCAGATGTACCATGGACTTTTGCATGCCATGGTACTGTAGAAACAGGAGGGAGGTTCTTTCATAGACACAATTCTCCAATTTGGCATACATTTTTCTCTTAATCTGTGGGGCACCTTGCAGACGTGTTGGCGATAATTTACTGGATCAAATGAGTATATCAAAATATCCAGATAGACAATGACAGAAGAATATAGGAGGTTCTGGAAAATATAATTTACGTATTCCTGGAAGACCACTGGGGCATTGCTGAGCCCAAATGGCATAACCAGGTACTTGTAATGATCATAAAGAGTATTGAAAGCGTTTCTCCATTAGTTGCCCTGCTGGATGCATATAAGTTCGTAAGTACCAAGTAGACCCATCTTGGAGAAGATCTTGGTGCCATGCAGGCAATCCGAGTTCAGGGATCAATGGAAGAGGGTACCTGTTCTTTACCGTAATTTATAGGATACTCTCTTCTTCACACCCTACCACATGCACTTCTGAGCATATTCCCCCACACCTCCTCCAGTCTCTCTCCCCAGCTGACACTCTTCACCGAACTAAAATCTTCAACCTCTCTATCTCTCTTCTGGTATTGTTCCCTCCTCTTACAAACACTCATAAAAAACTTATCTTGGCAAGTCCAGTGCAACTAACTACAAACCTGTCTCCAATCTTCCCTTCATCTCTAAACTCCTGGAGTGCCTGGTCTACTGTCGCCCGAGTCACATGCCACTGGGAGGGAAACTAACTAGTCACATGCCACTGGGTGGGAAACTAACGAGTCACATGCCACTGGGGAGGGAAAACTGCTAATTGGGCACAATTTGGCCATTTTCAATTAGGGGTATACTCACTTTTGTTTCCAGCTGTTTAGACATTAACCCCTTAAAGCGAACCTTTCACCTGCATTTCACATAATAAACTATCAAAAGTACCTTATAGATCATCCTCATTGTGTTATCATACAGTCTTGTCCCGCTTTTCTGCCATGTATATGCATGAAAAAAATCGCCTTATAAAGTACTCTTCTCCAGCTCCACAAGTCATGATAGAAGTCAAGGGGGTAGCCCTTCCCTCACTCCAGGCTGTAACTCCCCTGCCCTAACCCCGCCTCTATGCAGTCTAATTGACACCCAGCTCAGTCGCCGGGACCGCGCTTGTACAGGCGGCGCATACGCCGCCGGCCTCAATAGCAGCGCGATCTCGTCTATCGTGCGGACTCGAGCGCGATCCTGTAATTCAGTTTCACTTTAAGAACCCTGCCATATTTCACTTTAAGGACCAGGCCATTTTTTGCACATCTGACATGTCACTTTATGCGGTGATAACTTTAAAACTGTTTTACTTATCCAGGTCATTCTGAAAATGTTTTCTCATCACATATTGTACTTCATGACAGTGGTAAATTTGAGTAAAAATATTTAATTTTTATTTAAAAATAAAAAATTACCAACATTTTTGAAAAATTAGCACATTTACAAATTTCTATTTTTCTACCTTTTATAATAGTAATAATTAATAATAGTTATTACTTTACATTCCCCATACGTCTACTACATGTTTGGATCATTTTGTGAATGCCATTTTATTTTTTGGGGACGTAAAAAGGCTTAGAAGTTTAGAAGCACATTTTTCAGAAAATTTCCAAAACCCACTTTTTAAGGACCAGCTCAGGTCTGAGGTCACTGAGGCTTACATAATAGAAACCACCCAAAATTGACCCCATTTTAGAAACTACACCCCTCAAGGTCTTCAAAACTGATTTTACAAACTTTGTTAACCCTTTAAGTGTTCCACAAGAATTAATGGAAAATGGAGATGAATTTCACTTTTTTGGCAGATTTTCCATTACAATCCATTTTTTCTAATAACAAAGCAAGGTTTAACAACCAAACAAAACTCAATATTTATTGCCCTGATTCTGTAGTTTATATAAACACCCAATTTGTGGTCGTAAACTCCTGTACAGGCACACGGCAGGGCGCGGGAGGAAAGGAACGCCATATGGTTTTTGGAAGGCAGATTTCACTGGCATCATTTTAAGCTGCCATGTCACATTTGAAGACCCCCTGATGCACCCCTAGAGTAGAAACTCCAAATAAGTGACCCCATTTTAGAATTTACACCCTCAAGGTATTCAAAACTGATTTTACAAACTGTGTTAACCTTTTAGGTCTTCCACAAGAATTAATGGAAAATGGAGAGGAAATTTCTGAATTTCACTTTTTTGGCAGATTTTCCATTTTAATAAAAAAATTTCCCCAGTAACAAAGCAAGGGTTAACAACCAAACAAAAATCAATATTTATTGCCCTGATTCTGTAGTTTACATAAACACCCCATATGTGGTCGTAAACTGCTGTACGGGCACACGGCAGGGTGCAGAAGGAGAGAAACGCCATATGGTTTTTGGGAGAAAGATTTTGCTGGACAGTTTTTTTTTACACCATGTCCCATTTGAAGCCCCCCTTGTGCACCTCTAGAGTAGAAACTCCAAAAACGTGACCCCATTTTGGAAACTACTGGATAAAGTGGCATTTTTTTTGGTAGTATTTTAGGGTACAATATGATTTTTGGTTGCTCTATATTACACTTTTTGTGAGGTAAGGTATAGTTTTTATTTTTTGTTATTTACAACATTCATCTGACAGGTTAGATCAGTGATGCTCAACCTACGGCCCTCCAGCTGTTGTAAAACTACAACTCCCACCATGCCTTGCTGTAGGCTGTCTGGGCATGCTGGGAGTTGTAGTTTTGCAACAGCTGGAGGGCCGCAGGCTGAGCATGTTAGATCATGTGGTATTTTTATAGAGCAGGACGTGACGATACCATATATTACAATTTTTTTGGGGGTTGTTTCAGTTCTACATAATAAATCATAGTTTTTTTTCCAACAACTATCTTATGTAGGGGCTTATTTTCTTCGGTATGAGATGATGGTTTGATTGGTACAATTTTGAGGTGCATATGACTTTTTGATCGCTTGGTATTACACTTTTTGTGATGTAAGGTGACAAAAAAATGGCTTTTTTGACACTTACTTTTTTTAACGGTATTCGCCTAATAGGTTGCCATGTGATATTTTTATACAGCAGGTTCTTACAGATGCGGCAATACCTAATATATCTACTTTTTTATTTATTTAAGTTTTACACAATAATAGCATTTTTGAAACAAAAAAAAATGTTAGCGTCTCCATAGTCTGAGAGCCATAGTTTATTCAGTTTTTGGGCAATTGTCTTAGGTAGAGTATCATTTTTGCAGGATGAGATGACTGTTTGGCAATATACACTGCTCAAAAAAATAAAGGGAACACCTAAACAACACAATGTAACTCCAAGTCAATCACGCTTCTGTGAAATCAAACTGTCCACTTAGGAAGCAACACTGAGTGACAATCAATTTCACATGCTGTTGTGCAAATGGGATAGACAACAGGTGGAAATTATAGGCAATTAGCACCCCCAATAAAGGAGTGGTTCTGCAGGTGGTGACCACAGACCACGGACTCATCAGGAGCATGCACAGGCGTTGTAGGGAGGTCATACAGGCACGTGGAGGCCACACACACTACTGAGCCTCATTTTGACTTGCTTTAAGAACATTACATCAAAGTTGGATCAGCCTGTAGTGTGTTTTTCCACTTAAATTTTGAGTGTGACTCCAAATCCAGACCTCCATGGGTTGAAAAATTTAATTTCCATTCTTTTATTTTTGTGTGATTTTATTGTCAGCACATTCAACTATGTAAAGAACAAAGTATTTCAGAAGAATATTTAATTAATTCAGATCTAGGGTGTGTTATTTTTGTGTTCCCTTTATTTTTTTGAGCAGTGTATTAGGGTATATATCTGTAAAGAATAAATCAAGGCAACTGGACGTACTGTAGATTTCTTGAAAACGTTTCACTCGTTCTTCCAACGAGCTTTCTCAATTCTGAGTGATTGTACAAAAATTCTGGGAATAAATATGTAACTGAATCCACATCTGGTAATTATACCCAGCATTGGGTCAAAGGTGTTGATTCCATTATCCTAATTGTCAGTAGGTGATAAAGACTTCCCAGAAAAAGGTGTCAAGACAGCATTATACGTGGCAGACAATAGATGTCTAACCCCCCCCCCCCCCACCCCCACCACCTCTGTTCAAGCTTGGCTTCTCCATTTTTACGTAGATGGCCTCCTTCACGCCTCGTTTGTACCAATCGGCCTCCTTATCCAAAACACGTACTTGACTGTCTTCAAAGGTGTGACCTGTTCCTTTTAGATGTAAGTACACGGCTGAATCTTGACACCTTTTTCTGGGAAGGTCTTTATCACCTACTGACTCCAATTAGGATAATGAAATCAACACCTTTGACCCAATGCTGGGTATAATTACCAGATGTGGATTCAGTTACATATTTATTCCCAGAATTTTTGTACAATCACTCAGAATTGAGAAAGCTCGTTGGAAGAACGAGTGAAACGTTTTCAAGAAATCTACAGTACGTCCAGTTGCCTTGAACTTTTTTTCTTTACTTTTTTTTTTTTGGTCCCACTCTGGGACTTCAACTTTTGGGGGTCTGATCTCCTTTACAATGCTTTACAATACTTCTGTATTGTAAAGCATTGGCTGTAAGTGTATTACTTAATGTAATACACTTCAGCCTGCTTGCCTGTGAGATCCAGGGGATCTCAGTGAGATCTTGTTTTAGTATTTTGGTTGCTATGTAAGTTATATCTTGGTTTGTACTGTACATGAACCCCCCTTATTGTAATGTGGAACAATATAGGCAAAGTTCATTATCATGTCTATGCTGCCATTCCTCAGAAGACACCTGCATGGGTTCAGGAGTTGTATATGAGGGAGTTGGAGGCAAAGGAGACACAGGTCGGGGCCAGGTGAGGAGATCTTATTTCACATGCCGCCTCCTTGGCACACTCCTGGAACTGCAGTTATATATGAGTGTAAGAGATGCCAGAGCATCCAATGAGGTTGAAACCTCACAGCTAGGGATCAGCGAATCGCATGAAACATCCAACTTTAATTCGCATAAAACTCAATTTCAATACTGTACAAAGCAAGTGCCCTGTACAGTATTAGAATTTATTGGCTCAGATGAGCCGAAGTTATTACTTCGTGAAGTCTAGCGAGACTTTGCGTAATAACGTCATAAATTGATTTCTACTGTAAAAAAAAAAAAATCCCGAACTCTGGTTCGGTTCCAATTAGAAATCAATTTATTAAGTTATTATGCAAAGTCTCGTGAGACTTCACGAAGTAATAACTTCGGCTCATCTGAGCCAATACATTCTAATACTGTACGGAGTGCTCGCTCCATACAGTATTGAAGCGAAGTTTTATGCGAGCCGACTTTGGATGTTTCATTCGAAGTCGATTCACTCATCCCTAATCACAGCTAGCCACCAGAGACTTCTTATTCCAACTTAGTTCTTAGGCTATCTGCTTTTGGCGTTCTTGTTGCTGAGCCATTTCCTGGAATAGTTTTATAAGGCTCCTCTGGTTTGTGTCAGCAGAGTCCATGGCCTGAGCTTACTATAACGGTCAGTGAGTGTGGACAAATGTGCCAACTATCCATTTTGACTTTGGGCTAAAACTAAGGATGTTGTCTTGGCCGTTCCCTAGTATTCACCCTTTAACTCCTGTACATGGACGTGGAACCTATCCGGCCGCTACGTTCTCGAGTAGTCCTGGTGTAGTTGGCTGTTGACCCACAGGGGTCAGAGTCACCGGTACAAAGCACCAAGGGATCAGGCAAAAGATGTAGTCCGAACAAGGTCAAAGGTCAGGACAGGCTGAGTACTGTACATGCCTATTCCAAGTTTGGGGCAAGCTGAGTAGTCCAGTTAGTAGTTCCAAGATTGGGGCAGGGTGCAATGAGCGGAATCCATAGACAGGCAAGGTACGGTACAGTACATTAGTCAGACAATGGATCACACCTTCGCTGGTTACTAGCTGGTCACTAGAAAACTTCAAAGCTCAGGGGAGGAGATGGAACCCACAACCTAGCTAAAGCCTCATTCACGCATCCGTGTCCAAGCCTAAATCCGTGAAAAGGTGATCAGTGATGCCTCCTTGAAGATGTCAGTGATGGATCCGTTGTTGGGTCCTTTACTGGATAACCACTTTAAAACAGCATTCTGGATGGTGGGGATGTATGAATCAAAATGTGACAGGTGTTCTGGTCTCTAGGGGAGTTTGGGACATAGAAACTCATAAATAAAACTTTACATTGTGTTAGTGTAGTTCATTTCTCTTTGGCGCCTACAGTAAATGTGCCTGGCATAGGTTGCGTGCAATACAAATGTGCCAATAAGCAAATGCCGACTGGATTACATGGCCTCAGCATTCATGGGGATTCTGGCTAAAAGATATTGATGACCTATTTTGTCCTCTTCAGTGTTTACCTGCATGCCATCTACATTATTGGTGGTGTAAGATAATTACAACTTGAATGGTAGAGGGAGCTTTAATTGCCCTTCACTACCAATACAGTGTAGACATTGTGCAGGTAAACACTGAAGAGGACGCAGGGCTTGCTCAAGTATCCTGGCCCCTTCAAGCAGCTGATCATTGGTGTGCTGGGAGTTGGATCCCCATGAATATGATATTGATAACCTATCCTGAGAATGGGTCATTAATATCTTAATGAGTACACCTCTAAAAGTGAATGCAGTCATATAACTCTGCTGGCACTTGCTTAATGGCACACTTATGTCGTCATAAACAACTCATAGCTGGTGCAGTTTGGAGCAAAAGAGACCTATACTTAGCCAACAAAGTCTAAAGTGGCCTTCACTAGCTGTTTTGTCCTAAACAGTTCCAAAGTGTAAAACTCGTCGCATTCTGTGGCATACATTCTCTCCTCCTACCTGTCACAGACGTTCCCGTGGCAGGTACCAGGAGATCGGACAGACCGGCAACACATGGGTTAAATTGACAAGTTCCTTGTAGATCTTAGTGTGTCTGTGTTTTGGTGAATGCCACACCCCTTGCTTCAGGTGTTGCTTGTTGGTAATTTACCTTCCCCATAAGTAGCCGCTTCTCACTGTTGGAGGTGCAGTTTATAGATTTCCTTCCGGTCTTCTTACTAGCTGGTCGGTTGTACTCTGTGGTGCTTCTGGAGTTTCTACTTTAAGATAAATCTTGTCTTTTCTTATTGTATTGTTTGTTATATTCCCTGTTGTTTGTATCTGGGCCTGAGACAGAGACTTCCATTCGCCCATGTGGGGAGGAATTGGTTGTCTCTGATCCTAACCTCATTCCAGGGCCTTTAAGGGGACGCCCAGTCTTGGGCTTTTTCTCTGCCGACCGGATCACAGTCTCTCCGATCAGTAGATGCATTTTTCGGAGCTTTAGGTCTCCTCTATGATGACCTGGACCGAACCTCCCTGGCTAAGACTAAATTACGCGGCCTGCATCTATTGTTTCGAATTTAGGAGGTGGACCACAGATACTGAGTGGAACGATCAAGTTCTCCGTAGCCAGATTTGTCAGGGATTATCGGAGAGGCTGAAGGATGCTTTGGCCTTTCATGAGAATCCTGAGTCTTTGGAAGCCACTATATCTTTGGCTGTACGTATTGATAGACACCTGAGAGAGAAATCTAGGTGCCCGCTCTCTCAGGACGTTTTATTACATAACGTACCGTATTCCTTTGACTCTTTGGGGTGAAGAGACTCCTGAGCTTATACCTAGGGAGGAACCCATGCAGTTAGCGGGAGCGACTCCTGGATCTACTTGCAAAAGTAGGAGTCGCAAGCAGGGAGTATGGTGTATATATATTTTTTTCCTGCAGTCAAAGGGGACTTTTTATCAATATATGTCCAAGCATTCAGCGGCAAAAAGAGAAACACAAAGGGACGTCTAAATCCCATCTGACTGGTGTGAGTGGGGAGTCAGAAAATGTGCATTTGTCCTTTGCTGGGAGTACCCGATTTCTCCCGACTGCCGAGGTGGTGCTAGAGTCAAAAACGGTGGAAATTGAATTTATTTATCGTCAGCGGGCTCGGGTGAACCTGATTGATGCTAGGTTTGTCTGCATGCACAGGTTATCACCAAGTACATAAAAAAATATATATACATTCCTGTATTTGCTATTGATTCTGCCCCTCTTACTCAGAGGAGCTTGTCGCAAGTTTTGCATGATATCCGATTAAGAGTGGGTGACTTCATCAATAAGTTATCTCGTGTTTTGTCTTGGAAGGTCTCCCTGCACCTCACCGTGGCTTACCAAGCATAATCCAACTATCGATTGGCAAGCTAGGGAGATTCTGGATTAGGGGGACTATTGCATTGATAATTGTCTCAATACATATTTTTCTGTGGTTACTACTAAGGCTGTACCCTCTTTTATATCCGAGTTTGCCGATGTGTTTTCTGAGAGTGGATGTCAGGATTTACCTCCCCATTGGGAATATGATTGCCCTGTCAATCTTATTCCCGGGGCTATCAGATTGTCCTGAATGCACAACTTTTTGTCTTCGCTCCAAAATCATCTACTGAGTGGAAACCTAACGGACCCCATTATAGTCTGTGGGGTCCTTAGGTTCTGTTCGGCTCAGTTATGTGTCGAATCCGTCTTTTCCGTTCTGCTCCTAAACGGAGCAGGAGAACGGAAAGGCTGAACGGTGATGTGAACGAAGCCTTAGGGGTATATTAAGTCAATTGTCTAAAACACCAGTCTTGATAAATGTGCCCCTATGTTTTAGTTACATTTACCAACTATAAATATTGACTCTTCAGAAATATAAAATTAAATAGAAATGTATTTCGCCAAAAATACTGATGCTAAATCAAACAGTATTTTGTACTATTTATCTTTTTCATTTAGGGTGCAAAGTTTTCTTGGGAAAGTGCATTAACAGGACATGAAGTTTGTCCAGAGAAAATATATGGAGATCAAGAAATTCACATTAATGGGGATGTTTTGATGGCATTTAAACAGTACTATCACATGTCAAAGGTACAATTCAATCTATTATTTCATTTTATTTGGTACTCCAGATTTCTTATTGCCAGGTAGCACTGTGTTTTAACATTTCAGAAAGGTAATGTACAGACTTTTTTTTTAAATTTCCATATTTTATTTATAATGCAAAAATACATATCCGCATAACATTTATAATATTATAAATTCTGAGATCATCCCCAACCCACCCCACCTATCCCCCCCCCCTCCCAACCTTGCAGGAAAAAAAAAAAAAAAAAAGAGGTATATAATAAAAAAGGAAAGTTCCAAATTAATTAAACCATGTCCCACTCTTCCCACAGTTTACCCCATTTTAGATAAGATCCTCTTTGTTTGTACAGAATCTTCTCATAGCTTTTCACTTTCTCGACCAGAGCCAGCCAGTTGCTGCAGTCTGGAGCGGAGGAGCTAAACCATAGTCTAGCGACAAGAAGCCTAGCCAGGAACATAACCTTGATCAATAATTGACGTTTTATGGGCTGATAATTAACCTCCAATAGGTCTCCCAAGACCCATATCCTGGGAGACAGAGGAACAACAATGTTAAGTTTACAAGCCAAGGTGGTCTGGACCGATCTCCAGTAACTACCCACCATTGGGCAATCCCAAAACAGGTGTAAGTGGTCTGCCTCGGAGTCGCCACAACGTGGGCAGTCAGAGGAGGCTCTAAGTCCTCTTCTATATAGCCACAGAGGTGTCACATATATTTTGTGCAAAATGTTAAATTGTACAACAGTGTGATTAAAATTATGTGAAACATATTTTAAACTATCCCCTATATTCTCCCAATCTGGGGGACCCACCTCTGAAAGTAACAAAGACCAGGACTTCTGTCCTGGAGAAAGAAGACCCCGAAAAAAATGTTTCATTAAGTGTCTATAACAATGTGATATTTTGATTTTCGTGGCAGCTTTCTTAATAATAAAATCGTGTAGGAATTCAGGAGTATCTATAAGGAGAGGATGACTATTCAGAGTGCTAGAAAGTGCAGACCTCAATTGGAAATATGCGTACCAGGCCACCTCACCCAAATTTGCTCTGTGCCCTATTTCCATCGAGGACAGAATTTGTCCACCACTAACCACCTGATGTAAATACTGAACCTTCTTAGTCCTCCAATACTGGCAACAATTCAGATCGCTTAAATTCACTAGCTTTGGATTATGCCACAGTGGGGTGCAAATAAGTGATGCCTTAACTCCACACCAACTCCTAATGACCCGCCAGGTCTTTATAGCCATTCTGCAGAAAAGTGTATACCCGGTCTGTATATTTAATAGATAGTCGGACTCCAATACAGTAAAGAAATCCGTAAAGCCTGAGTCTTTCACCACTTTATTGCAGAAATGGCTATTTTCCCAGTCACTAAAAAGGCAAAGTGTAATGTACAGACTTTAAGCTGCAGTGTATAAGATGCTCCCTTGTTTAGAAACTGAAATGCTATTGATTTATACTGATAATTTGCGGGAGCATTTAGCATGTTTTTTTTTTTTTTTTCAGCTAACAAAATAAATATTTTTGAAAAATTAAAAAGAAAAGCATCAGTGCAGGTTCAGTGTGCTCACTGCATGAACAGTGTTGCATGTGCAGTGGCCGGGTTTGGGGTGTACACAACGCTACGCTAGGTCCCCTGGACACCGTCAAGGTGTCACCGCATGTTGCTGCTCTCCAGAAGAGATGGTAAGGTATGGGAAATAAGTCCTGAGACTCAGGGCCTATAGTAAACCAGTATTCATTTTCACTGGAGGAATTATGGTGCAAACCAATACAGATGAGACACAGGGCTGGCTACTCCAGTCCCCTCTCTGGCAGAAGAAGGGTTTGATGCTGGCATTATAATGTGTACCTGTACAAAAAGTCCCACCATATTGTGTGCCAGTACAAAAAATACCTCCTCTTATTGCCCCCAGTAGAGCCAGTGTCCCCATAGTAACCTGCATAATATGTGCCAGTACAAAAAATACACCCTCTTAGTGCCTCCAGTAGAAACAGTGTCCTCATAGTGCCCATATAACGTGTGCCAGTACAAAAAATACCCCTGTTCTGTGTGCCAGTACAAAAATACAGCCTCTTAGTGCCCCCAGTAGAGCCAATGTCTCCCATGATCTGTGCCAATGCTTGTGTGTACCAGTACAAAAATACCCCTTCAGTGGCTCGAGTTGAGCTAATGTCCTAATGTGTGCAGGTATAAAATACCCCTATATAGTGCCCCCAGTAGATGCCCCCATAGTTCTCCTCTCCCCCTCCCTCATAGTGCCCTCCATAAAATGTGCCAGTATAAAATGCCCCTATATATAAAGTAGTGTCACCATAGTGCCCCCCCCTTCCCCTAGTGCCCCCCAATAAAATGTGCCAGTATAAAATACCCCTATTTATACAATAGTGCCCCTAGTAGATGCCCCCATAGTGCGCCTCTCCTCTCCCTTCCCCATAGTGGACCAGCAGCATGGTGCCCGATAAAAAACAATAAACACATATACATACCTCCATGGTGCTTTCAGCGATGTGGTGCAGGCCTCTTCTGGCCTGAAGCCTATCAGAAGGAACTGGAAAGGGAACCATAACCACAGCATATAGAAAGATGAGCGCTTCCAAAAATCTCCAGGGTCGTGCTGCCTGAGGCGACCACCTTTCTTTGCCTTATTTTCTGTGCTGCCCTGA